>NC_049170.1:21604031-22228614 GCF_009769625.2 Cygnus olor | reverse complement strand
GTTCATTCTCTTTTTCCTTTAGTCCCAGCTAGCTACTGCTCATATCACAACCTCAGGACCGAGCAGTGGGAGATGTGCTTTAACCTTTTGTGCAGCAGGGAGAACTTCTGCCAAACAAGCAGCAGAGGAGGAAAGAGGATCTGACCTGCAGCAGTGTGAGGTGGGGCTGAAGAAGACTTTCAGGAAAACTCTGCTTCGGAGGTCTCCTACTGAAAGCTCTGATCTTGCTCACAGCAACACTAGCTGCTCTAGGAAAAACAGCCAATGCTTTAACTTTTCTTTATTCAGATTCAGGTCAGGAATAGGCTGAAGACTTGAAAACATCCTCAAGAATTCATGTTCATTCTGAAGAGTCCTTTTCCAAATGCAGATACACATTCTCTGATCTAGTAAAGTGCTAAAACTAATGCCCTATGGGCGTAGGCATCTATAAGGGAATATATAGCCATTAACTAACTCATATAACACCTCTGATGGGGTGCCGAGTGCAATAAGCATGGTAACGACAGAGAGGGAGACAGAGTTCTAAGGGATTGAAAGCTTTAATGAAATAAACATAGGTTGGTTAACGTGAATAAAGTCTTGGACAAATTAAGTTTTATTGCAAAGCCCTGAAAATAATAAATTCTTCCACGAGAAAACAGATTAATTTTGGAGCAAATAGGTTTTGAATCCTGATGTTGTTTAGTCCACAACAATCCTAGACCTAGCCATTCCCCACTATCCAGACAGCAAAAGGCATAATTTACCTCTGAATACATCACACCTCTCTGGTCCATCCCAGAAGCTACCAAAAGTAGCACCCTTTCTTCACTGCATTGTGCTCAAGTCTGTGTTAGTCTCTTCAGTCGCCCAACTCCAACCTGACACACAAGGAGCACCCTTCCTTTCCTGCCAATGCCATTTCATCTGCCTTATCAATGATGTTGGCTTCATAGTCCTATTTACCCACTTCCCACATAGTGAACTCCCGATGTTCTTCCACTGAGCCATGTATGGAAAAACCTCTCCTGACACACTATGGAAAGCAATTACCCCCTTATACTTCAATATTTTCAATGGGTTTATCAAAAAATAATCATGAAATTATAAAGCACTTGGGCAATGTTTATTCCCTTTGACATTGCTTTGTCTTTCAGACTCCTCCGTTCTCACGATCAGGAACTGTCATATTTGAGTGTCATCCAGAATATTTTGGTAGCATCCAAATCCTAACAATCATAACAGCAATAAAAGCAATAATGCATTTCAGATGCTGTCCTTAGAAATGTCATGTTCCAAAGGGTTCAGCCAATTAACAGAAAAATCAGTGTTGCCAGTAATTGCTTTTAGAGTTGGTTGGTTCAACCCCTTTGAATGTGATGGTTGTATTACCGCCCACTGGGTGAACAACCATGATAGCAAGCTCATTTGCATGATTTCAGAACACACCAGCACAAACTGAAGCAATCCGCGTGATTTGCAAGGCCTACAACATGATGTTTTTTTCGGTTCGTGTGCCAACATTAAAAAAAAAAAAAACACAACACAAAACAAAACGCAAACCTCTCTTGCACCTCACTATGAAAACATAGTATTAGGAAAAAAAACTCTACAGAATCCTGTCTTTTTAGCTTTAACGTATTTTAAACTTCTTGCACCACCTAGTCAACAAAATTAGCAATCAGTAGAAATCCTAAGGCGAGATGGATGGTTTAGTTATGTCAGTAACGTATTTCAGGGGTCTGTAACAAATAGCAGCATCAAATGAATAAATAATGTTCAAAGTCTAACAGCCGGCTTCCCTAACAGTGTGAAAATATGTAAATGTTACATCACTTACTCTTCAAACTGGCTCTCCTTTCATTCCTCAGAGACTTTTCTGTCAGAATAACAAGCTAAAAACAAAATATGAATGACAAGTGCACATACTTAGCTGATTGAGAACATGGAGTTGAACAGTAACCATATTAATCTCGTCTCTCAAAGAGGCTGTGTGAATTCCAGGCAGAAATATTGATTTTGATCTAGTCTACTGCAGCGTAGATTGATAATCGGCGTTCAAAATCTATGCAGGAGTGCTTTCCTCCAAAATGGCAACCTTCAGCACTTCTGGTTCAATTAGGACACCTAGAATTTTGCACTGAAAAGCCATTAATGCTGTCAGAACTCTTTGCTACCTCTACGCATCCTAGACAAACATCTGACTTCTGAGCTTCCAGAATGTACATAATCATAGCCTAGAGAGATTAGAAAACTGTCAGTGTTATCAGTTACTTTACTCTTGATCCGGATTTTTTTTTTTCAGTGAAACAAGTGTTCATCATACTTGAGCAAATCCTTTTAGTGCACTCCTGGCGTTCAGGTTTGCCTGACTGTAATACTGCAGACATCACCCCCTCCCCGTACATCCCCGGGGCAGCTCAACAAGGCCACACCATCCCCACTCACTGTCCCCTTCCATACACTGCACAGCTGCCAGCACACCACGAGATCCTAAGCTTGCTCCATATAATTCATCACTCCCTTTCCTGTACAAACCCTTCTCCCCTACGCTTCCTGCCACCTTACAAACCCCCTCCCCACATCCGTACTCCTCAAGTTGTGGTTTAGCACATCCAGGGGTAAGATGCACTGAGCTACCTGATATGAAGTGGCTAACTTTCATAAGAAATAGTGGTGCTCAGCTCCCACCGCTGTTCATTTCTGCCTTATGGTGCCTCATCTGAAAAGGAATGCTTGACTCAGCTATGACAACTCTTTGCCACTGCCTCTGTGTATTAGCAAAACAATGCAATATTAACGTATAACCAACCCCATTTCCATGTCAGGAAGATCAGTTCAAACAGAAAAAAGGCAGTACTTTACACCGCAGATTGTGAACATCCAGAACTTGCTGGTGCAGGAGACCACGATGGCACACGGCCTCAGAAATTGCAAAGAAGAATGAGATGAATTCATGGACAACGGGTCCACAAACAGATGATAAAAGGAACAGCAGGGATGTGACTCCAGCACCCCTAATACAAAAGCTCCAGGTGCTGGGAGTCTGGAGTCTTCTCCCTGAACGCTATCTCCTACCAGCTCTTGCAGGGAGGCTGCTGGGCTCGATGGGTCATGGGTTTAACACAAAATCTTTTCTCGGGTCCTCAGGATATTTGTTGCCAAAACCAGAAGCAGAAGCAGTCAAAACCACAGGTAAGACCAGCCACAAATGAATGATGCTGTAAAGGTTTTATTCAGGAAAAAAAGAGCTGTATTTGTCCTAAAAGGTCAAGAATCGTTATTATACCTAGCTATGAAAACCTTTCAGGATACTAAAAAGAAAACTGAAACGTTTTGTTTAGAAGTTTCACTGTGAGAGGTTAGGGAAGCGGTTGCCTAAACTCCAATTAGTGCTGTACCCCGTGATTTTCACACACTAATTCACATAGACTCATTTTAATTAAAGGAAAACCGCCAGGTCACTTTTGTTGGCATCATTAGGTGGAAGAAAAAAACCACACACAAAAACCAACCACCCAACAAACCAACAGCAACAAAAGCCCCAGCAGGCACAAAAAGCTGTTTACCACTCTGTAATGCCATATATAACAATTACATTAAATTAGACTTCAGGAACAAGGCCTGAAGTTGAACTAGTGTTATTCTTTACTGCCTCAAAGTTCCTGAGATTGTAATGGCAATAGCATTAAGCACTTCCCCTCGATGGAGTAGGTTAACAGGACAGCAAAGGTTATAATAAAATTGATTACAGGAGCTTATTGGCTGCTGTTTACAGAAGGACTGACCAAAGCTAGTTATTGGCCCAAATTGCTTATTATGTTAGTTAAAAAAAATAAAAAATAAAAAAAGCACAGGCTGAGAGTGTTTTTCAGGCTCTCCTGGTAAAATTGATGTCATGTTGTTCTGGGAGGGAAAAAGGCTGTGTGCTCTCCAAAGGAGAAAAGTAAGGTTAAATTTTCCAAAGGATCCATCTTTCATCCCCCAAACAATCGTACTGACAGTAAGCCTCGAGCCTGCCACAACCCCACAGGCACTAGGAAGTGTCACTGCTGCGGAGACTTCACAAAGCAATTAATGCCACGGGCTGGGCTCACTCTCAGCCAAACCCAGATTCGCTTCTCAGTAGCTTCCAGCCAACCTACCTCTTCTTGTGCTGGATTCCCAGAGAAAACCTCCTTTCAATTACAGAACTCCCAGAAAGCCCATAGTGCATCTTTTATCTGCTCTGCTTGCACAGATGAGCGAGGTTCATCGGACTGCACGAAGAGAAAACCCCTTTGCTATTCGTGGTGCAAATTCGTTTTGACACAGGCTTTGAGGCACTCCTCTGCGTCTTGCTCAGTTACCTTGCTGGATGATCCGCTCCCAAATCAGCACGCAGTTTGACATTAGCTGTTACTGGGCTCTAAGGTTTTGCAATCCAGTGACTTCAGGTAATTCTCTAGTCCATTTGCTCTTGCATAACTTCTAATGAACACCATCAGGGAATTTATTTCTATTATCACACCATTTCAGAGAAGTGCACATGGACCTACAGACCATTACAATACAGTACTCCTAGGCTCACAAGAAGCACATGGGTAATTTGTGAGAGTTGTTTTTTTGCCCTAGAAAACATGAAGTTCAGTAGGACGTGCTTTCACCACTCTCCTACTGACCTGAACCACAGCATCACACTTTCCGCAGAGAAATAAACACTCACTTTATGTTGAAAATACAGGGAAGACGGTTCCCAAAACCTGGCACAATGATCCCAAACATTTAAGCAGAGGAATTAAATGGACATATATCACTATGGAGAGATATTTTACTCACTTTATGGAAGGGTACAGCTCAGACAGAGGGTAGATAGGCCGTCTAAAAATAATTCCTTAGTTTTCTCCTTAGGGATATTTAGACTTGGCCAGCAGATCCAGCTAGAAACCTCCCCAGACAGTTAAGGCAAAACACACACAGTTGCATGTTCTCTCTTCTTCCTTGTTTCTTGTTTTTACCATTTTATTTGCAGTATTAGGCCTACGTAGAAAGTCTTAATCTTGCAATAGGATTTCCTGCACCACTCGGAGTGCAAGCGTTTTTCTTTGCAAAATCCTCCACAAAACTGATACTGCGCTTCTTTGGGAGCAGGAAATGCCCAGCTAGCGCTGCCTTGTGTACAGCACTCGCTGCATCCAAGGATTTTATGGGCAAATCGTGACCACGGAGCAGCAGTCACAAGGAGTGTTTCTACAGATTTGTCAGGGTTAGTCTTGGAACTAGCATGTGTTTCTCTCTTAAACTGTTCTCTGTTCCATTATAAATGGGAATCCGCATGTACTCCAGTAAGATGTGAAATGACAATGTATAAAAAGGGATTGTTCCTTTATTCCCCACCAAGATGTATTTAATCAAGTGGAAAGTGTCCATCCAACGGTTTGCATAAAATTTCATTACCCTCTAATAGCTTCTGACAACTTTTGGACATAATGCTGCATTACCATGCAAATGGCACCACTGCCCATTTCAACGGTATTCACCATAAAGCAAAACATTCCCGCTCCAGTATCGGGCTCCTTCGATTTTACGTGAGCCCCACCCAACATGTAACTGTTCTTTCCTAACGTGGAAATGTCCAAAGTTTGTTTTTTGTTTTGTTTTTGTTTTCCTTCATAAAACAAATCTTTTTCTTCTGCTGCGCCTCCAAATTACTTTAAAAAAATGTGTGTGTATGGTAAAAAAAGATATACAAGATGTATTGTGTTGTGTTTTTTTTTTTTTCTCCTGGATATTGGTACAGGCAGACTTTTTTGTTTTGAATTCTACTGTAAATGAAGATGCATTACCTATGTACATAAACTAACCAGGAGATTTACAGAACAGCACCGCCATCAGATAACCGACTATCTTATAATTACAATAACCACACATCATGCTGGTGGAAAGCCTTCCCCTTCTGCAACTTTTTTTCAGTAGAAGTCTTGTTACCCTGAAAAACTGAGGAGAAACAGCTGTGAGGTACCACACCCCACTATTTAAATTATTGATTTTATAACTTTGCTAGGACATTTATGTGGACGCTTACGGAATTGCAGAAATAATGTTTTGCCATGCTATGAAATCTTTAAAAGAAGCAATTTATAGTTGTAAGTTGTAAAAATGATAAGCACAAAAACTTTAAGTGCATATGCTTTTTAAAAAAGTATATGTCTTTTTGTCTTTTTCTTCTACATAAACTTTTTTTTTCTTTTTAAATGGAACAATTACATGCAGAAAATACGTATTGCTACTAAACCCTTTGAAAGTATGCTTAAATGGAAACCATAAATACGTGTTTTTAAGAGATGCTGATAGGGGTTTTGGAAAACGCCCCATGGATCATTCTAAAATTTAGACAGATTTCCATTATAATGCCATGATAAAATGGTTAAGATAATGTATTGAAGCAGGACATAAGAATGGAGCGGCTCATCTAGGCAGCAACCAGTTATGAATAATTTTAATAAATATGCAAAGACTACATTCTGCCACATAAAATAGCTAGTCAGTTGTAAACCTGCAATACATTTTTAGGCTATAATGTGTATATCTAGAATTAAATAATTAATTATGATACCCATGAATATAATAAGTTGGATTCTGCAATATCTGCATTTTTCATCAGTTCTTTCCATGATTCATTTTGATCATCTCACTATTTTACCTATGGGTATTATTTTTTACAGATTTATTTTAACACCTTTTTTTTTATACCAACAAAATTCTACATGCCTACAATGCAATGCCTGTTGTTTTCTAAATCTTTCTTCCTAGAAGAGGCTAAAATGGAACTGAGATAATGGATGCATCTACTGAACAATACATACATTATTTCCTCTCTAAACTTAATACATACAGGAATGCGGGCGAATATTTATGAATAGTTACGTGTGCACAGACACATACAACACCAATATGTAAACTCACAAGTTGTTAGAAGTCCAATTCTCTTTCTAGGAGAATCACAGGGGGTGTTTTGGCTTATCTGACTCAAGACTCCTTACCTCTCTGATATGTATAGGCATTAGTGTTCACGCGTATATCCCCATCCAAACACACCTCCAATGCACTAACGCTTGAGTGAAAGTGGCCTTTCTGATTCCAAACTCCACCGTCTGTGAAATGTGTTTGTAGAACGGAAGATTTCTTGTGAAATACGTCCTAGTATTATCTACTGTCCCAAATTAATCCTTTACAGGGAAAGAGAAATGACTAACCTTCACTTTTGTTAGGAAGGTCTCATTTTCTTGCTTATCAATCTTGAAATGTTTTTTAGTGGAGAAATAATGAAAGCAACTCACACTACTTACTTTGTGAAAATATATAAACCTGGCTTTAGTAAACAGTTTCAGAGGATTAAAACTAAACGTTCCACATAATTAAACAATGAAACAAACTTTATGAATAATTATCTAAATTAGTGGATACAAGAGTTGCCAAGTAGACGAAATATTAAGTTTTAATTATCATTCATGACACCATACAGTACAAGGCATTTATTTGTCCATAAGTAAAGATTACTTGGGGAAAAAAAAATCTTGTAATGCCATACTTACAAACTGACATTGCCAGAATAAGGAGCAAGAATCAGTACTGCCATAATCCAATGAGAGTCCATGCACTGGCATGTGAAAGGAAGATGTTTATCTTTGAAAACTCAAATATCAGATATTTTTGAGTGCTCAGGTTATTATATCAACCAGTCTAATAAAATGCATCTGTAGGTTTCAACTTGGCCCGTAAGAACCCTTTAGATGCAAACTTTCCTCCATAAACAAAACGCAATGTGCAGATTACTGCAAGTGTCAGGCACTTGTTTGCCACCTCCAAAGATAAAAATCACTCAGAACTGGGACACTTATCAGCCAGGTTTTGGTCATAGGTACTGCTGAATCTCTAGAACAACCTAGGCTGGAGTATGTCATTATATGAACAGGACTGTATTTAAGAGGAAGGCAGCATAAAACAACTTTTCCAGAAGAAATCAAAATTTCTAACTTCGGCATGTGTCTACAGAGTAGTCTCAAAACAGAATCAAAGAATAAACAAATTAATCAAAATCTGAACTGTGATGTGGCAGAAATGCCAGACTGAATTTCCAAGAATTTCACCTGACTTGAGAAATCAATTTGAACTTTTACTTTGGGAACTGAAACAAAATAATTTAAGCCTCACAGCAAATAAAGATGTTGATATTGCTAATAAAAAAATAATCCAAAATGGCTTGGTGGAGAAATTTGTAGACAATACAGACAACATTCTATTACTATTTACATAAACTGCGAAGCAAGCAACCCACGGCAATCATTTCCAGCCATAAGTCACTTGAATCGGAATCAGGTTGTGAAATAAACTTTAAGAGTTACAAGACAAGAGTGTCTCTGCAAGCCATTCATTCCATAGGCAGCCCTATTCTCAGTTATACTTTGGACTACAAACACAGAAAAAGACATATCTGAAGTTAAATCTCCTGTAAAAGCACACATCGGGTGGAAGAGGGAACAACGAGATTTCTTTTGTGCATTACTCATAGTTCTGAATTGCTCAGTAGCCCTACACAAACATTCTTTCCGGTTATTAACACCGAATAAATTCAATCTCCCTTTGGTTGTTTTTTTTTTTTAGTCAAAACATGTTGAAAGCTAGCTGCAAGAACTCTACTAATGAGACCTGCCTATTTTCAACATCAGCAGACTCATGCGAAACGCACCCAGTGTCAGGGCTTTTCCTTCCTGTATTTGCAGCACACAGACAAACCCAGACTTCCCACTAGTTTGCCAACGCTGTTCTTAACACTATCATGCTCTTCTCAGAGGAGGTTTGCTTCATTTGGTGCATAAAGTGAAAAATGTACACACAGAGCCAGGTTCTCCTCCTTCAACTCTGATTTACCCCAGCTGGGGCCACCTCTTCCCTGGGCGTGCATTTCTGCCCTCTGGGCCAGCACAGGCACTTAGGTGCTAAGACAGTTCAAGGAGGTGATTCAGACTAGAACTATTCTTGCCAAAAAAAAAAAAAAAAAGTGATTAGTTTCCAGCCATTTTGGCTCCCCAAAGCTCATTGCGAGATGGTTACATGAGGACCAGCACTGGCCTGAGCACACCAGTGGGAGCTCACAGATAGGTATGGATACTCCAGGCTGGCATCACTCCTCTACTTCAGCAGCCTACTGTCTGTGGAGTGGTGGCCAAGGGTCCCCTCTGGGCCTCCAGACCATGATTCAGTATGTTGATGAACCGTTTTGACCGTCAAGGTGCTCCCTTGACTACAGGGACAACCTCTGGTGACTACTGAGTCCTTCTGAGACGAAGTCAGGCCCCCATTGAACAGTTCAATTTTCTATTTTCATCATTCTCCAGAATATTTTCCCTCCTCTGAAGGCCAGACTACCAGCTTACAGGCAGATTTTTCCACCAACACGTTCACACCGGGGAGCCACAGCGGTGGCATGGGGAAGGGGGCGGCAGCCACCTACACCCTGTGGTGTCACCAGCTGGTTCCACCACATCCTGGTGGCTCAGACCCTTCGCTGTCCAGCAGGCCAACTGGGCTGGGGACACCCATTGCTCACGCACAGGCACAGTCTGGGGAGGGAACAAGAGTCATGTAAATTTAAACTTTGCAAGAGTGGTTTGGTAAAATGAGCATTTGCCATTAAATAAAAAGGTGGATTTGGGAAGTTTTCAACTCCGGTGTCACTTGGCACCAGTAACATTCACACCAAGCATGACTGGGAAATTCTTACTTCTCAAAATACCAAGCAATAAATGTGTACTATTTGCAGAAAGTAGAAATGTGACTGTATTAAACACAACACTACAGGTTGAGTTGGAACAAACCTAACTCCTTATACGACTGGATCCAAGAGCAAAACATACACAGTACAAGCCAATATTGCTCTCAACCATCTTCCATCCTATCCTACTGCTGAAGAGCAGACTACCAATTGCAACTAACTCTAGAAGCTTTAGAGTTTAATTACAGTTCTATATTACATTTTATGAAAAAGTCCCATACCTCATCAGAACAGAGCAAACATGAAATATACATATCTAGACATGAAAAATTAAAGGAAGAAAGGTCTAGCACAAAGGGAAGCAATTTTGTCACTGTGATGATTATTTTAATGGAAGTATAAATACTCCCTTTAACCTGAACAGTAAATGCAATACACAAATGTCAAAAACATGGAGTCTTGAATGATCTTTTACATACTACTTTGTTCACCCTATTAAGATGCTAGTTGTTTCTTTGATTTATCTGGTCATAAATTTTTGATGACTAGTGAGTCTCATAAAAATTGCTCTGGTGCTGACTCCATTGATTAATAAGCCAAAAGAATCAAAACTGTCAGAAATTCATGTGCAAGAGTAAGTTACTGCCAAACATACATTAGATATTCCATAAAATATAGAATAAAAAAGGTTGATTTGGTAATTTTATCTTGCATCAATTTGCTTGATATAATTTATATTCAGGATCATCCCTGTCAATCCTTGCATACCTTGCCTTTTTTTTTTAAAGTCAACATTGGAGTAAATCTAATGTTGGGACAGCCAGGAAATGAACAGCAGACAGAATATCAAATGCAATAATCAACATTCAGAACTTAACTTGGAAATTATAACCAGTTGAAAGGTGACCAGAAACTGTCTATAATCAATTTCAGCTTCGGTAATTAAAACTCACTTGTATTTTGGGAGCCAAAACTGGCATGTGCAACCATGCCTAAATCACATTCTTCCAAACCTGCAGTATCTCCCTGCAGTACTTCTTGAAGCCCGTGCACATAGCAGGATCTTGCAATGCACCTGATGTCTTTGAAGAGTCCTGGGCTCTGTGGCCTTCCCTGAGTAACTCCCAAATATATGTTTAACGTAGTAGTTTATTACAAGACATATGATAGTAGGATTGAAAAACCAATCTGATAATAAATTCATAAGTGAACTATGTGGATAATAAAAAGGATTCAGGGAATCTCTGTTCCTCATTCAGTGTAACAAACGCTGATCTTTACATCTAGCATTGGAATCAGCTTCTTAAAACATCTGGCAAAACTGTGAAGGTGAATATTCTTGCATTTATTATTATTGCTTAAATGAAGCTGGAGCAATTGAAGTGGTCAGTATCCTAAGTAATTCTATTTACTGTTTATGCTCCTGCATACTTCACACAACAATTTTTTTGGGCCAAATTCTCCAACCAAGCATAATACTGAGTTGGACTGAGAAATCCTGTGGCATACACGGTAGAATCGTCCAATTTTCAGGCTACACTTATCAAGAAAATGTTCATTTTAATAACACGAATTTCAAGTTAAATCTCATCACAGCCGCTTTCAAACCTGTGCCTCAGGTATAAAGGGCTGTAGAAGTGCATATAAACTGGATGGCAGTAATACCTGCTAAAATAAAAACACAGCTTTTAAGAAGTTTTATCAGAGAAGCACCACTAAATTAAGTCAAAATCATTTCCACTTAAGCCTTCCGTTGGATAAACAGTTGATAAAGGCAATCATAAAACTAGGGACACTTCTCTATCTAACCAATAGCCTTCAACAGAAGAGTAAAAAAAAAAAAAAAAAAAGCTAAAGATCACACAAAAATCCTCAAATAATGTGAGACTGAAATAAGAAACTGGAGTTCAATAAAAGCCAGCATGCAATAAACCAGATATGACTGCATAGAGAATAGAAATTGCAGACAGTTCTGCTTGATTATAAAAGCGCCACTTTTAAATTTATCTTTCAAATAAAACCAGCAACTGTGTGCAGTAACTCTTCTTGTTTGGTTGTAAAGAACCAAACTGAAGAAGAAAACAAGAAAGCGAGTCAATTGAGCTGCGAAGATTACAAAGGGTTAAGCAGCTTACCGCCACTTACTGTTAGCTACACGTTACCAGAAATCCTTTACTGCCACCAATGTGTCTTCCACATTAGTTCTCAATTAGCATTGTGTTGTCTGCTATTTCCTATTTATTCTTCTCCCTGCTGAGGCCTTGAGGATTTTCTTTAAAACTTTCCATCCTTTTTGTTACCTACCGTAAAGACCAATTTGTGTTCTCACCAACATCCTCACAGAAAAGATCAGGTAAGGTACCTTCAGAAAACATCAGTCCAGTTGCTTAATTGCATACATTTTGGACGCGCTGCCTTGGCTTGGCAACAAGACCGCCCAGCCAGGCTGCAGGGCAGGTTGAGAAAAGCCCTGGAACTCCCTGGGGATGAGGAGCTGGACTCTCCACGCGCACAGCAGCTACAGCAGTGGAGCACATCCGACGCTGGATATGAAGCCTTAAAATTATGGTAAAGTCTAAAATCAGGCAATAGACCGGTATTTCGACACCTACCTGGACAACCTGCTCTAAGGAACCTGCTTTGGCAGGGGGGTTGGACCCGATGAGCTCTGGAGGTCCCTTCCAACCCCTAGAATTCTGTGATCTCTATGTACTAGGCAAAACATCTTAAAAGCCACGGTGGTTCACACAGTAACATACACCAACATGCTGATTTAAAACACAAAAGGTATGTTTCAAAAGGCATCCTGACACAATCAGAGGAGGAGAGAAAAATAAACCTGCTACTTTCTGTGGCAGCTTACCCTTATTAGGAGCTTATTAGCACCTTTTCCCAACACTGTACCTAGCTTTCTCCTCTCATTCTGACTTGTGCTCTCAAATCACTTGAGGTGTGTCTGCACCTACTCATTTTAACACCCCTTTAAAACTACCGACACCAGACCTGAACTCAGTCGAAGTGTAAAGAAGCGAATTCCCATTCCTGTATTTATTACACCAAGGCTTCTCCTAGGCCTTTCGGATATGGCATTGAAGCTGACAGTGCACTTCGGTTATATTATGTCTCAGACATTTTTCAGAGCCACTTGCTTTCTGGAAAGCAGCATTCGCTCCTTTTTATCTCCTCCCATAACCATAACCACAAAGTGTGGCATACCCTGCGTGCCTTACTCACAGATGCGCAGCTCTGCTCTGAGCTGCTTTAAAACACGTTGCGCATGGGCACGGTGTCTTAAGCAATCCAGGACAGCCGTATTTTCACTGTCTTCACACCAGCTTCTGGGGCGTCCACAATTTCAGTCAGTAATGACTGTGTGTATTTGCTTCTAAATAACTGAGGAAAACATCAAAGGGTTTTAGGGCAGATCTCTGTGGAGCTCACCAGCGGCGCCCTTGTTAATAATTACCTCCCATGACCTACCAGACAGTTGTTAATTCTTTTTAGTGTTTGCTTTATTGAAATTATACAGTGCTAATTTTCTAATGATAATGTTCAAGCCTTACAAGCTCAATCCTCCACAAAACTCTCCTGCAGTTAAAGATTTGCCTCAACTAACCAAATTTATAATCTCTCTTTAGGACAGTTTTTAAAATCACATTAATGCCTTAGTTGTATTAATTACACTCATATTACGGTCATATTCTTTAAGTTTTGGAATCCCACGTCTCCTCTTCACTAACCCAGAACTTCAGTCAGACTAAACTAGTTCGTAGTAAGTGCGTTCGGTTTATTTGCCTTCCTTGTTGTTGGAATGATGCTAGCACTGCTGCCGCTTTTTGGCATTTTCCTGACATCACAATTTAATTAAAAATGAACTTCGGTGAGTCCACGCTCTTTCGCTCAACTCTCCTTAACCTCCTGAGTGCACGTCCCCAGCCCTGGAGGTTCAAAACCATTTCTCAACAAAATGCTGGTCAGGCTTCTACCTAGTGGACTGAAAAATATTTCATCTTCCCTAAAAGACAGAAACACCATCCTGCTTCCACTGAACACAGAACAGAAGCATAACAGAACGTGACTTTCTTTCCTTCACCATTATTAATGATTTGAATACCATAGTTTAGAAAAGGACACCTTTCATTTCAGAGAGCCGTAACCAGTCTCTCCCACGACTAAGAGCCTAACAAGGTAGATCCCAGTCTGGGTCAGCCCTTTTTCCCACCACACATATTTCATTCAGTCCCACCTGTGCTTTTTTCCTGCTCAGGATGCCATTTGCCTGCAGTTGCACATCTTAATCTTTGCTTAAACTGCAATCTGTCCTCTAGGCTAGGCCCTTAATTCTGTTTCTTACCAATTTCTTTGAGACATCCCTACCTGTTCCTCATTTTGGATTTTACTGTAACTACCAGTGCTTTGTAACTCAACTACTGATCTTGCCTTGCTGCATGATTATACATAACTTTGTCTTGTTTCCCTACTCCCTGTATCCTACTGTGATTCTTTCCCCACCTTTGGTTTCATCAAATCCTCAGCTTTTGTGCTTTCCTCAGTTCTTCATTCCAATTCTGCTTCTAACCCAGCTCTAGACATCAGCACCAGTGACTTAAACCCTGGGTTATCATCGCTGACGTGGTAAATGGATTACTGCATAATATTCTAAACTTTATATGAAAGTTCACATCTAAGGGAATGGTAATATCAGTAGTTAGGTCAGTATTTATATGTGTAGTATCTATATCTGTCAGATACATCAGCGATAGCTTCATTTTTATTACATATCCATCTTAGCAATATATAAACACAAATATATACAGATACTGTTTTTCTTGTTTATCTTTCAACATGGGTTCCAGTTTGCGTTGGGGAAGAGTTACAGATTTGCATGTAAATGTTGTCCAAAGATGTCAGGACTCTGAGTCATCTACTGTCTTTGTTGGAAATAATGTACTAATATATTATCAATTTTAAAATACAGCCAATAAATACAACATTTGGGTGCAATACAAATCAGTATTTTCATATAAAATATACAGTACCATGCCTTAGATAAAACAAAACCAAATGTAAATTACATTTTTATACTTCTCCACATCAAACTGATAAAAGATTTTTACTGGTTAATTGCAAATTTTTACTGATACGTGACTAAAATGTTTAAATTAGGATTATAAACTCCTGTTTATTTCTTAGCTATTCTGGATCTTGCTTCTTGCCTTCCTTGGAATGAAGTTTTACGTTCAATGACCTCATCTGTGCAGGAGATGGGGCATCTCAGAGAGTTGCACCTATGGTAAATCACTGAGGTCACCTTGTTCCCACCATCATTACCTAGTCATTGAAATAACCCTAAACCACAGGAGATCACAGCCACCACTGGCACAGATGGTACATCCATGTCAGTGACCAAATGATAACGATGCCAGGCTAAAAAGTCACTGAAATATGGAAGTGAGCTCCAGCAATGGACTACTGGATATATGAAACCGTCTTATTTTTTGCACAGGGCGCAGGATAACCACAGTGTAAAAGCGAGAAGGGGAAAGAAGAAGTACTTCCCAAAGGTTCATGTTAGGAGCATGTGCACAAGAGCAATCTCTGTAGGAACAATGACAATGCCTGTTCTAGAATGCGAAGTACTGGAAGAAAATTTCTATTCCACAAACTACCGAAGAGTACAAGAGTTATTTCTGAATACTATTTGTATTCTAGTGCATTCCTTTGAGTATCTTACCAGTCTCCTTTAGTTGTTAAAAATAAATGCAAAAATACTCCTCTTTACTATAACCCATACAAAGAATCCCTTTTTTCCTGACCTGTGCCTGCTGACCTGGAAGCAGCGGGGATTTGCCACGCAGTGGTGGGATTCCAGCAGGATAGTTCATTCTAAAGAAGAAAGATGGAGAGGAGACTGTCTCTAGGGAGAGGACTGAATCAAGGGTGGATTCTCCCAGACTGTCACTGATGTTAAAATGAGGTTTTCACTTGCAATGCTTAGCACAGGGAAACCTATGCTTCAGTGTTGCCAAGCGATATATGCTCAGCATAGCATTCATCAAACTATTTCCACTGGTAAGAGTGTGTCAGGCTTGAAAACGGCTTGCTCCTCTACCACCGTTTCTGATGGAAATGTGAAAACCACAGCCTACTTCCTTTTGCAGAACATCTTGCTGAGACTCTCGACTCCAGGCTGACTGCCTCCTGGGGAAAGCAGCTTTCTAGAAACTTAACTAACGGTCACTGTTCTATCATAATTCTGCCTCGCTGAAATGAGGAGGTCAAACGAGGAGAATCATTAAAGAAAGTGTTAAAAGTTGAGTGTCAGGTTCAACAGCAGCTTAACAGCGCAGTAAGTCTGAATGCCATTCTAAGTAATCAGCATTTAGCAAATCGTTTTGTTTCAGCTGAGATCATGCCATCAGGTGATGATGACTGCTACAGACTGCTGTGACAAAAGCAAAATCACTACCCTTTCTGTTACAAGAACAAACAGGCAAAGAGCAACTTTCACATGAAGATTGATCAAGAGCACATGATCGATTAATGCCTGAAACATACCCAAAGGGCAGCTTTCTGGATTAACTTTGAATCTGTGAATGCCAGCAACCAAATCCACCCCCAGGTACCAATTGCGCATCTGAGCTTTACCTCACCTTAATCAAATCACTAATTATCTTACACCAATCCTGACAAGCATCACAGGATTTCAGTTCTTCACAGGAGTTTAATTCACTGGTTTCTTTCAAACATTTATGTCTGTCTGCACTTGTCTAAGTGCATTATAGCCACTAACTCATATAATCCATCATCTCTTTGTTGGTATCCTACACAGAGGAGATCCTCTGAAAATATGCTTGTAACAAAAAGGTCACTTTGAAAGTTGAACACACACATGAATAAGAAATAAAACATTTAGTTAAGCTCTCAGAGGAGATGAGGTTGCCATTACCCTTTACTATCTGAACAAGTCTTTCAGCTGCTTTTCAATCCCACCATGATGCCACATGGGGAGTTTAATGGCACCTCCTGAGCATCTATAGAATCAAGGCCAACATTCAGCTTACTGCCTTAACTTTCAAAAAGCCAACGTGGCAGTCAGAGACTAAGAATCATTACATTCTTGGCAAACTGACCTGTTTCCAAATGATGCGGTCACAGGATGATGTGTACAGTGGGCGTCTTCTAGCCAACAAAAGCCAGCAAAGTGCCATACGCTGCTGAGTTCCCTGTTGAGAATTAAGAGCCCCGCCACACAGATTTTCTGACACAGTATATGGCCCAGCTTCTTGTCAGCACAAGTCTTCCATGAAAAATGGGGGTTGAGAAATCACCTGGCGCCATTTCTCATCAAAGGTAATGAAATAAAGGAAAGACCCTATTAAGTAGGAACAGCTGATCTGAGTGGCCTACTGACTGACACCCTTCTGAAGTCAAGTACTACTCCCATTTGGTACTTGGTGCTCAACTACCATGTAAAACAGGAGTGTGAAAATGTACAGGTATGTGAGACAATGATATTTGTTTTAGACATATTCATCCCTCATGGGTGTCATCTCTACTTACTAATTAATCACTAGGGCAGGAATATCCTAAACTGAAGCTAAAAATGGGGTGACATTTTTCACTGAATATGCTTGAAAGGGCCAGGGTATTTCACTGGAGAAAGAAGAGTTTTTTGATCTATTTGGTAGTTGCTTCACAAATGCAGCCTCATAGAAACAATGGAAAACTCTGATGGTGATTGTAGCACTGTTACGGCTTGCACCAGCTATCAGAAGAAACCTCAAGGTTTAGTAACGTGACTGCAAATGAGCAAATTGCCAATACTTAGTGAGTTACTACTTTCTGGCTGAGATAACAGCAACTGAGTAAATACGATGATCTAGCCATTGAAAACACAAAATAAAATATATTAATGTAAAACACTTAGTGAAATGTAACTCGCTAAGGCCCTGAAACTTGGCATTCGTGATTGCGTGAGCATACCCTCTCTGTCTTAGCCAGCATAGACAATGTTACACTTGTAAACAAAGTAAAATCAATATTTCCAATCAGCTAGCAAAAGCATTGGGCATAGCGAGAGAATTACCATCTCTGGCGCTCAAAATTCATCTACAATATAGATGCACAGTCCCCAGTTTATGAAAGTCCACATCTGCCTGTACCTCAAAGTAAACTTCCTGATCTGAGATGACAATACTGATTGTAAGCTACTAATAAGTATGAACTGTTCCCTCTTCTCAGTATTGCAAGTGAGGTTACCCAACCTCAGAAGTCCATCCAATCACCCAGTTAACTATATTGCTTTGTCTCAGATTAAAAGTTAAGCCTGGGTCTATCAAATATAAGTTAATTTTAATGGTGGTTTTTTTTTTTTGGGGGGGGGGACACGACACTGAAGGATCCAAAGAAATCTAATTGTTCTAATGTGCTTAAAGTAGATATCTACAGATAAAATTACTACATTCACATTTCAGTTTAGTGATTTGCTTAATGAGCAAAAAAAAAAAAGATACAATACCTGGACAATCTCTGGAAGAAAAAATGAATCTGAAGATGTATAGTTGTTAAAGGGAAAAGATCAAATTTTCAGCACAAAAAGGAGTTTACATTTCTTTTATGTTCACAGCTTATTTGCTTTTGTGCACAATAACACTACAAGACCTGTTAACCAGATTATGCCATTCCTTACAAGTTTTAAGATCTAAAATTGGCTTTCCACAAATTGAAAAATGTCTGTAGCAGGTGGCATGCAAGTAATTCTCAGATCACATATTTAGAGGAAACTGGAGATAAAAAGGACAGTCTTTTTCACTGGGAAAGTCTACAAACTCTTTACAGCATACATGAGACAAGCACAATGAACAACCAAAACAAGTTGCTACTGGGATTCTAACAAAATTACACTGCTATTTTTAATTTATGATTTAAATGTAATATGGTTATATGCTGGAAACAAGAATAAAACACCTTCTTTATCTTCTCTGCACATATTTTTTTCATCACTGATCTTTTACAATACGACATTTTAACTGAATAAGCTGCTAAGATCAAAGGTGAATTCTGAATGACCCATGCAATGATTCTTTTGATTCCATTTTCCCCCTATTAATAGCTAAAGTCTGAGTTTGCTTGCACTGTCAACTAGAAAGGCTTCAAATATTTCCTCTGGTCAAAATCAAAATCAACCCATTAGGCAACAAGACACCATCACACCTCAGCAAAGAACAAGACAGCAAACATAATGTGGCGTATTTAAAACAAAGAGCAACAGTTGAGGCAAGTGATGAATTACAGAATCTTTTATCTTAATTTTGGGTGCACAAGGAAAGTCGACGGAGCGGTTTATAACTCTACTGCTACAAAATCATTATTTATTATCATTTTTTATTATAGATAGATACAAAGAGCTCCCCCAAAAAACCTTAGCATGGGTCAAATTCTTAAAATTTCAGTCGTTGAAACTTTGCTGTCCTCATGATACCCAGCGTTGTCCATATGAGACCTGCGTGAGGCACCCTAATTTACACTGCTTAAGCAGGAACATAAAATTGGCCATAAGAAATTACAAAACATGTTATCAAGAAACCCAGATGCAGCTGCACAGTGGACTGTGGAGATAGGTCTAAGGAGACAGCTGCTTCCCTCCACCATGTCTGCAGAAGAGAATACTGCTGGAAGAGAGGTATTACAGCCTACTTATATCTTTGAATAAATGTATGTTGAGAACTGTGTATTACTGGACAAAGATCAGGATACTTCTGAGGCACACAATTTTTGTAACCACACTCCAATCTGTGACCCTTTTCACTTAAATTTTGTAAATGAAGAACAGCGTGCAAAAGTCACTGCTGGATCATTTACAGTTTCACACAGAAATTCACATCTCAGTTACTTAATGGGAATCCCAAAACCTTCATCTATGAATGCTCTCTGTTGGTAATTGACAGATATTGTATAAGAAATGGTCAGAAATGCTTCTAAATTACTAAAGTATAAATTTAAGTAAAGGGGAAATGCAAAAACTAAGTTTCTGACCTAGGGGTACCATCTGTTGTACTACCTGCTGATTCTAGAAAGACAGCATCAAGGTAGTTTGCAGACACAATAATAACTTCCCGTATGAAGTTTTACTGGGACTGGTAATGTGGATAGTTTTCGTGTGAGGAAATATTTCAATTCAGTGAATGATTAATGATTAAATACATTATTTCCCAAACAAATACTTAGCATTTGTCCATTAAAATGGACAAGCCCAGCATGAGGTCTATTTTATCCAATTACACTGTTGAAGAAAGCAGCAGTACCCTTATTTGAATTGCCAGAGTTATGGACTTATGTAAACCAGCCCAGACCAAAACAGGTTTGAATTCTGGACAGTTCTTTCAATACTTAAGAAACTTAAAGCCAAAACCATCAACAAATACTTATTTCAGTCTATAAAACTGTACTGCATATACTTAAAATTAGTACTTTTCAAAGGCTTTTAATTCTTGCTCTTCTACATCGCTCATGCTATCTAAAAGCTCTTAGAAAGGAACCACAAATGCAGGACGATATTGAACCATCTTTATGCCTTTCTAAATTATCTGAATCACATTCATTTACCTTCTTGTTAGTAAAACTCCTTGATAAAAATGTACAGGTTTGCCTGTTTGCCCCAAATCCCAAGATAGTGCATGGATTATGAAAGAAGGGTGTAACTATAACACTTTGCTAAACACACCCCAGGGAAAAAACAAAACACACCACCTACAGCACATAACAGTGTCATGTAATACTTACTATTTGTATGTTTCTGAACGAATGTATTCAAAAACATGAGACACTCCCAGCTGGAACTGGTCGGCTATTGGGGTCACCCAAGGATTGTTCTCTGCTTTGAAGACTTGCTTTTGACCAGTCAAATCCAAATTACCTGAAAGGGATTTAAAAAATGTCATATGAAAAAATATGAAAATAAAAAAAAATAAAGAAATACCTTGCTGTGAATAAAAACCTTTCATTCATTTCAGAGATTACAAAGCAAATGTTTCAGGTTTAACAGAGAGGAAAAGGAGACATGATAGTTCCAACCATGATGGATGCTGCTGCTATTCATTTCAGTGGTACTACACATTGCACAGCAGGCTTGAACTCAGCCCACTGTTTATAATTTTTATTCATTGAATTAGCTTTGTTTTGGAAAAATTTGCCACCCAAAAACCACAACAGTACTCTACTGAAACTCTTCATGACTATGGATAAATTATGGATAAATTCCAGAAAGGTCTACGCATTGCAATCATTTGTTCTTTAAATTAAAATAGGAAATCTCTACCACCATTTCAGTTTTTTTTTTATGTGAATTTTGTGATGAAGGGAGCCCCAGCAATCCCCCCAGAAATCCAAAGCCACAAATATAAAAATAAAAAAATCTTCGTATAGATAACCATGGGAAACAAAACATAGAAATACTAGGTTTTGAAGCCTGACCAAGCCAAGCTGTCGGGGAATTCTAAAATCAACCTGATGTGCTAATTTTTCAAAATGAAAGGCACCTGTGTAAGTAGCATGAGCACACACATTTGCTACAGGCACTTCCGCAAGCCGTCTGCGTTTCCCCGTGTTCTACATTCCTGCTGATCCTTACCATGCTTCTCTCCGTAAGAAGGGTTAATGCAATTAGAGTAAAGACAGACCATTATACTGTGTGAAAAGATGTCATGCATCTCATATCGGCCCATCAACAAGTTACCATTACCTTACCGGGCTCATCTGTCAGCTGTCTGAGGGCTGTTCTTTTTAAATAACGACATGCAGGAAGCATCTCACCCCTCTGTCAGTCAGGCAGCGATCGCCCTGACTGCCTTACGCTCCAGTGCCTCCAGTTAGGAGCCTCGTGCCCGGCTCCTTTATTATGGGGACACGCCAGCCCTGGTGTTCTAACAAGGATCAGGAAGGAGGATTAAGTACTGTGACAACGAGGACCTAATAAGCTAGAAAGCCGGGTATCTAAATCTGTGCTGGCTGGCTCGAGACACAGGCTCACACCATTCACTGCTCAGTGTAAGGCACAGGCCACCGGGGAAGCCAGCCCGTGCTGCGATTAGCAGTAACCCTCTGACCGATGCTGCTATGAAGATCATGTATCACTCAGAGGCTTACTTTGCAACAGCAAATTGGATTTTCCCTTTTATTACCTGCAAAACACCACATGCATTTCTCTCCAGAACTACCAACACTGTAAGCGCTCGCGTATAATTACAGCCCTCTAAGTACGGCGTCAAGATGAAGCGATGCATCTGTACACAGCTCATAAAAATAGTTGCATCTGGGGAGACAAACTTAGCCCCATCATGGGTCAGATTCAATGTTGTCTACAAGAATAAGCTTCCCATTCCCAAAATCTCATCAACAAGCTTCTTAGCTGAATTCCCAACTTGTTTCAGATATGTACAGCCCAAGGAATGCTGCCGTATGTTTCCCATCCCCACAGTGGAGCGCGCCCACTTCCAATCCTAAATACCACACGCCCATTTAAATGTAATTAATTGAAATAAATACTATTCTACTAGAGCCAAAGAAGTCTTACAGCAAAAAGAGGACTGCTCAAGCAAAATGAACTGCAGAGCTCCAGCCACTTCACTTTCCTCTGCCTTCTCTTTGTCCCAAATGTTATTGGAGCAGGTAGAGACACTATACTTTTTGCAAGAGTAAAATTAATCTACTTATGGCAAAAAAACGGGGCACCCACAAGTCTGGAATCCACACCTAGATCCAGCTCCTCCCGGCTCAGGAAGCACCTGGGCAAGGCAGCAGCTGCTCTGGGAGCGCTTCTCCAAGGCAGTGCAGGTGGCATCAGGGGTCACAACTGCTACCTCATCCCCGGGGGGTTTAATCAAAGAACTTAATAATGCTTTGTACCATGCAAAGAAAGAACCCTTCCGTCTTCATGGCAAGCAATCGCCAGAGAACAGGTGCCAGAGAAGAGGTGCTCTTTGGCAGGAGGAGTCAAGGAGGGCTGTCTCAAAGAAAGGAGGAAGGACAGGGCACCTAGCACTTTAACAACCCCTCCTCCCCCCATTCAACACCAAAATTTCCACCTGGGAAACATCCTGTAGGCAACGAAGGGCAGAAAACTAAGCATGGTACAGAGAGCCTGTCCCACCTTACCAGCACTAGGGGAAGAATGCAAGCTGTCACTCCTGCCACACAGCAAGCAAACTGAGAACAAAGAAGCCTTAAAACTAAATCGCGAAATGGGCTGAGAACGTGTGGCTCATCCCAATACCTTGTCCAGGGTCACGTCCTGGTGCCCTTCTGTGTTTCCAGCCAACCCACCTGTGACGGGCCCCAGCACACCCGCAGCAGCCTGGCACAGAGGATCAAACGTGCCTGCAGCGATAGCTCCGACACTGGGATGATTGGAGTTGTGCTCTGTAGCCGGGCACCTCACAGATGTGTCCCCTCCAAACAGTCCCCTTGCCTAGAAGTATTTTTAACAGCAGCACTCCGCTAAGAAATGCCCTTATCCTATCCCTGCAGCACCAGATCCAAGGGCCAGGGAAAGAGACGTGGCAGATGTGCCTTTACACAGAGTGTCTAGCAGCAACAGCAGCACACTATCCCCAGGCCTTCAAGAACTTTACATACTGTTCTGCTACACAGATCACATCAAACCCCTCTGGTATTTTTAGTAAGTAAAAGACAAAATTGCCTGTAGTAATAAAACCAGTACTGAAGATTCAGTCACAGTGTATTTTAGGGTTGGAGACTGCATTGGTCTACACTGGTTAGTTTTTAACATGCACATCAGCCTATAAAAAAAACAAAACAAAACAAAACAAAACCTGTTCGTCATTAATAAAATTTGGCATAACATGCAGGCTGTAATTGTATTTCTTTATAATGGACTTATGGTTCTTGGTATTTGGCCAGCATGAACAAGACCAACTCCCCTGGAACCCATTACAGTCACATACCTCTGGTAAGAGAGAAGGCCGTCCTTAAGACCAGTCAGCACAGCCCCTTCCCTACGTCCCAGAAATGTTTTTCATATTATTTTCGAAAGCTTCTAATGTTCTTCTTAAAATTAGTTAATCAAACCTATATATCCCAGATTCAGGTTCTGACACGCATCAAGGACTTTCTAATTTCTAAGCCTGAAGGATAATTGTTGTTTGTTTTGTACCTTGAATAGACTTCCAAGTAGGAAGAATGCAAAGTGGATATGTGCTGCTACCAGAGCCAGCAGAGAGGAAGGTCTAACAGCTGGCTGGACAACCTGCTCAGAGACCGAAGCTTTCTAAAAGGAGTATACCGTGTGGTCTAACGAAATACCTGATCTTGGCAATGACTTGTCTGAGCAGTCATTGTATCTAAAGATGATCCTGAAGCATTAAGTCCGAATAGATCTGTGTGACTGAACTTGTGCTTAACTCACCTTAAAAATAAATTGTTCCTATGTCCAACTACAGATCTGCACCAAAAAGTGCCTTGAATTTTCAAGGATAAAATCAAAGTGTACATATTTTTAATTTTGATCCACTTTAGCTTATTTCATTTATCGGCTAAAAATGCCGTTTATCACTGCATAAATTCAGAGCTTGCACGGCCATGAGTGGACAGAGGACATCTCACGAGCACGCCCCATCCTGAGTGACATCCCAGGGCAGACGCAGCTACAGTTTCCCTGCACCTCCCTTGATAAAGCTATCCTGCACTTGATCTCAAGTGCGCTAGATAACATTTCTGGTTATTTTCCTTCAGCGCTGTTGAAATAAAAGTCGTTTGTGTAAACACTCATATTTTGCTCAACTGCCTGCAAAAGTCAGAAGAGAGCTCATAAAAGCAGATAAAATGCTGCCTCCCGCAGTCTTGTTTGTGGAAAAGTGTCAAACCCTACCATAATGCTACCTCTGACCCAGCCCAGCGGTGTCTCCAGACTTCCCCAGCTCTTCCTGTCGTTAGATCCAGCCTGCAGGCACCTCTCATATTCGGCTATAAATCCCTCAGTCTCCTGTGCTGTATGGTACACATCAGGTAAATATTATACACCAGGCATGTATGCATAAGGTATAATAAAGTCTGGTTAGTATACATAGGCATTATTTCAATACAAACAAAACGCAACAATATGAACACAAAACTGACTTGTCCTTTCCACTCCAACGCCCCTCAGCAACACTCTAAATACTTTCAAAAATTAAAAGGTGAAATAAAGTAATTAAACAGCTCTGACATTTGAGAAGTGAATGTTGGCATTCAGCGTAAGACACATGATCCGAGCTGTAAAATGCCAGATCTACGCTTCTTTGTAATGGCTTAAATTCATCCCTAGTGGAGCTTCATTAAAATCAGTGGAATTCCAGCTGAAATAATTTGGGGCCTGTATCCTGTTACATTTCACTTCTGCTTCCCGTTGACGTTCTGCCTCACCTTCCAGCCTGCAGTCTCCAGTACCGACCTCCAGGAGAGTCCTCAGGCAGTAACACCTTCATTTTAGTGATTCCTCTTAATACTGCGATTTAAATGTTCTTTCCCTTTACAACACAGAGGTCTTACTCTTTCAGTGTCATACATAAGGACAGGAGGAATGAAACTAATTTTATTTCTTTGCTTAGATATAAATACCCCTGAATCCTGTTTTATTAAAGGCTAAGTAAGGGATCAATCCACTACACTAAATTTAAACTTAGGTTGTATGTAAAAATATGTCTATGCTGGCTTGTTTTAGATTCACTTTACACTACAGGGCTTATAATTTTTATTACTTTTGTGGCATATGCTTTGCCTCCATAGAGAGAGAGATTGGTTTAAGCATGGGGGTGGAAGAAATGTCATGACTATTTTATCATAAAAATGATACCAAAGCAATTAATTGTGAAGACTGTCTTAAATTCTATGTAAAAACATGAAAATATATACTCATTTCTATGGCATAGTTGTATCAAAAGCAAATGAGTTTTACACAAGTCTTAAGTGTAAGTTGGGGATCGGTAACTCAGATCACTCCTATAAAATGGAAGCTCATCTCTGCTTTGAAGACCTCTATCGCTTTTGAGGGATTAGGAGAAGAGAGTAGATTTAAATGGTGGTTATAAAGGAGCAGTAGGGTAACACAGAACAGAGGAAAGACTTGTACACAAGCAAAGTGTGACTCAATCTTTTTGGCATCAGCTAAAACTATCATGGAAATAGTCAGTACGATAAACAGATCCACAGCTCCATAACATATGTTGAAAACATACATTTGCTTATCAATGAGCTTCTAGGTACCAAAAGAAAACAAAACGAGTAAGTCTAAACCTAGGCTGAAGCACCCCCAAAAGATCAACCCCAGCATCACTTTTGCCCTCTCACCAGTAAACTCCTTTACAGGAGAAGCTCTAAGCCGCATCGTGTGGAGCGATCAGCACTTCAGACAACTCTGAAACTGCGTTTGTCTTGGTTGTGCTTGGACCGAAGTTGTCTACGTTTTACTTAACAGGGAAGCAGGTTTGAGTCTCAGCTAACAAGAAGTCAGATCAGGTAGATGCTAATAAGCCTTACAGATACTCCCCAGCATCCTTCCGACAGAAGCAGGCTGGAAGCCTTCCTCTGGCTGCTTGTCTGACCGCTCAGATGGGAGTGCTGAAGCCTTGCCTGCGAGTGTGAGACGGGAAGCCCCAGGGAAGAGAAGTCTGAATGAGCAATCTGAAAGGCAGACACTGAAGCCTAAGCCCATCATCAGTTCTACAATTACTTTCAGAGACAGAAAACAGGAGCCCAGATATATAGTAACCGCGCACGTTACTCTACCGATTTCTGAGACTTAAGTGAAAATTTCCAATAATGAGTTCAGAGATTAGACCCTGACTTGAATGTTCTCTTGAATACATCTAACCGCAGAGCTTTGCCCAGTTATCCCCGTGTCAGTTCAGTAATTGAAGTGTTTAACAAAGACAGTTGGAACAGAAAAACACGTGGTCTGAAACATCAGGAGATGGAGATTCTGCCACTGGTGTTTTGTTCAGACGGTTCATCACTTTGTTAAAAGGCATTCTTCATTTCTGTTCTCAACTGGGCTGCCACAGTTCTTCAGCACTGCTGCTTGTCCTGCCCTCCTACAAGACAGGACAATCACCCGTGCTTTCATCTCACGGAGGTAGTCAGGGTCTGCACCTAAGTCTCTTCTCACTCCTCCCTTTGACAGGTTAAATAAAGACTCAGATTATTCTGTGTGATCCCAGAACAGCTATTCCATTTGCTTGAACTCTCAGCAAAAAGACCACGGCAGAAATAAATAAAGTGAAAGCAAACCAACTAGATCTTGAATTCTTTACCCTTGAAGTCAAGGTGAGGTGATACAAAGCATACCGGTACTGCTTCAGCCGCTGCTATTCCAATTCTAGGGGAAGAAGATTGTACTCTCCAGCCCTGTCCTGCCTCAACCTTTCATAGGACTGAATTCACTTTGTTTTAAACCATCTTCTGAGATATTTACATGAAATTCCAACGAAACAGCAAAGGTCAGCCAGAATCATTCCAGCAAAGCTCAATGGAGAGACTGACACGAGAAGACTTTCACTCAAGAATGTGTCAGGTCTGAAGATGAAGCTTGAGAAAAACATCAGGATGCACGAAATACCCAACTCTTCCCTCCAACAACATCCCAGGTATTAAGCACAGGAGGGATACAGACCTGGCATATTCACAGCTTCCTATCCAAGTCACAGGAAGATTGGCTGACTCTCTTGGATCAAGCCCTAGCAATTTCTACCATCACTGCACAGAACAAAATCTGACATTAGCAGGATGACGAGTAGCAGCAGTAAACATCAGCGTTCACAGAGGAGAGCCACCAAACAGGAACTTGCTCAGTACGGTGCACAAGGCACTCCCAGTCAAACACCCCTGGGCTCATGACTTGTACTTTCACATGACAAATCACGCCGTCTCAACAGCCAAACTCCACCACACGCTGCCTTCAGGCAGGTACCAAGGCAACCAGGCTGATGCCACTGTGTGGGTAGCTAAGGGGAGCTGGAGAAGAAACAGCATTCTGGCAGAAACCCGGGAAATTATTTCCGAACGCTTGCTATATTCTGTCTAAAACCATTCCGAGTGAGTTCAGACTAGATGAGATTCATTTCTCCAACATCCCTGATGTAAGTGAAAGAGACCACTTACTAGGCAACCACTGTTTTCTAGCTCTGAAAGGTGAACTGGGCTGGAAATGCCATTTCCTTGTTGCTCTGTGTAGCAAACGCCCGGTGCTTACTGGGACCTCCAGGAGCAAGGCAGCAGTCCCCGCTACAAAACACGCTGCTGTGCGACAGAGGCTTTTGGAACAAAGAGAATTAACGTGGTGTCAAAGACGTTTAACATCAAAGGCGTTTTAATGGAACAGGAAGTGTTACAGGCTTAGAGGATCAGCATCCCAATTTATTCTGAAATACATTGCACATTTTACCGACCTCAGAAATTCCCACGGGATTCTCAATTACACAAGAACTCGAAGCATTCTCTCTTTGAAGGGTTCCTATTGGACCGAAATCTAGTTAATTTAAAAATATGAGCTCAAAAATATTTCACTGGATTGCTTGTGCCCTTTACCTTTGAAATTTCCATTCAAAAAAGCCTGTAGAGTATTCAGAAGGGTGAAACCAATTTTGAGTAGTATGAAACGCATAAAATGAACGTTTAACAACAAAAAAAAATTGTTCTAATAGGCTCTAATTACAGCTCTGACAGAACAGACATAATTATTTGCTTATAGAAACATCATTATTATGCTGATGGTACTTACAATCCCAGTACAAGCTCCAGAGACTACACGCTGTAGCCTAGATGCAGTCATCTGGAAAGCGATAGTAGGATCTGTGTATTTTAAAAACTAAAATAAGATCAAATTTCAATTTTGGAAAGTTCGTTAAGAATTACAGCAGGGTAAGGAAGTGAATGCCAGTGGTGTACATCTAAACAATGGGTCACAGAAAACATTTTTCTAGGTATCATGGAACTTTACAGAGTTCTCATTTCTTCCCGTGCACCTTCACTCTCACAAAGCACACCACGGACCCAGCCAACTTTCTAACTATATGAAAAGTTTGTTTTTAACCTTAAACTAAGCCTGAAATGAGAAACAACTAAAACATTCACAAATTTTGTGAAATAATTTTCTTACATAAATAAACTGTGTCCTATTTTGCAAAGCACGTTTTTCTGTTATTCCTTAACTAGTAACTGTCCTATCAACAAGTCCTGGAAAACAAGTCCTTTTATTTAGCTACCGCTAAGTTTAAAAAAGCTCCTTATTTTCTTACATCACCTTAGCCTTAGTCTCAAAAGCAGAAGTAGGTACTTATTTTTTAACTTGGAAAGGTATCAATTAGCTGTTCCAGCGCTCAGAGCTGGTGTCCAGAAAGCCTCGAGACATTCCGGCTTCCAACAAGCATCACAGCACCTGCACTTGCAGATGTGAAGAGCATCGTGCTGTGACACAGGCAGAGTGCAGCAGTAGTTCATGCTGAAAGGAGAAAAGTTTGGCGTTTATCTGAAGAATATTTAGAAAAGAACTATCTTTTGTGAAATATGTGATTCTTATGTTTGCACATGCCTGTTATAATTACCTAAGTCAACTGCTATTTCAATTAATATTAACTTCAGCAAATAAGTGCAGCAACTACTTTGCATAATATAATATCCATTCACAAATTCCAGAGTCATTTCAAAAGCCTAATCTCTAAAATGTCCTTCTGCAACGAAAATATTGAGACTTTTTGCCAAGATTCCTTGAACTTTCTATTTAAAGCCAATCTTTTATTCACAGAATATAATTAGCTGTTCATAATTAAGAAATGATGAAAGAATTATTTAATCTTCCTGACACGCAGATTTAACTTACAAAAGTGTTTTACCCTCCCTAAAAAGGAACATGGCTACTTACCCCAACAAGTTTGTTTTACAGAGCTTGAGTTTCCTACTTTTCAAGCACGCACCTAACTTCACTGTTTTTATCACTGTCTCCCTTCACCTGAAGAAATTATTTGATAAACTAGAACCATATTGAATAGTATACTTAAAAGCCATTGCTTCCAACATTCAGTTTTGGAAAAATAGGATGATAATTAAACACGTATCCTTAGAAATCACTCCGCTTCCTCCATGTCAAAATAAGAGAGAACCCTGTACGTATGTGCACACACGTGGTGGTGGCAGGGTAATGAACACAGCCAATGTTAGAATCTGGGTTTTAGAAATCATGCCATTTGCTTTCACATCAAAAGCACAAACCTATAGATATGCTAGTGACATGCTCTGGGCAGTTATTTGCATCTGGCTACAACTTTGTGAATAATTGTGCACCGCGTACCACTCTCACACTGCTGACTCTGCTGAGAAAATCTTTCTCGCAGCACATATAGGTCCACCCAGATGACCATACAATGAACTTAAAACACCATCATTGATCTTACTAATTGCATCTGCCACTTTACGTGGTTCTTGTTGCTACTCAGCTTTCTTCCCAAACACAATTCCAATTGTTAAATGGTCAGAATACACAAAGTGACAGATTTAGTGCTTCCTTGGCAATTTATATAACTGACTGCAACTTTGTTGTTGCAGTGAATCATGATTTATTTGTCTCACAATGCAGCACATAACCTTTTAAATGCTAGGGAAAAAAATGCCAGTGCCTCTTTAAAGTTTATATATGACTGCCCACCACCATTCCTCATGAACGGGGTTTTGAGAGACAAATGATAAAAACAAGCTGTGAATTCTACCCACCTACTCCCGGCCATTTCCTGCATTCATCATCCACACATACTGTATTTACAGACAAGCATCCTCACCACGAGAACCAATACACTGTTCCAGTCTCCTCACTTCCTCCTGGGCAAGAAATTCTTTCCTAAATCAATGGCAGGTACTCTGCTAAGTGCAGACGAAGATAATGCTGATCTGCACCAGCCCTCTGACTGATTCATGCCAACTCAGTCACATCAGGTGAAATTAACACAGGCTGCACGGGGTTATTTAGCCACCTCTCTCTCGGTTCCAAAATTGTGATCCCAATTGTGATCCTCTTCTCGTACCCTACTCCGCATGCCTGTTTTCGCATTTACTTCTCCTACCGTTTACATTCAGGTTGCTGCACTCCCACCCTTCTCATTCAGACACGCTGTTTTATTTGTGTGTTTATGCTGTGCCCATCTCCCTGGTAAATGAACATCTAATGACTCACTGTTGCCCACCGCTGCCCAAACTACTACCACTCATAAGCCAGTCACAAGCCTTCAGCACCTTTAATTAAGAAAGCAATAATGAGAGAGGAAAGATTGTTTACTTTAAATGGACCAGCAGTGCCTCCAATTAATGCAAATAAGACCTGCTCATTGAAAAGCTATTTATTCAACATGCACAGCGCAAAGTATTTGGATAATTCTTACATTATAATTCAATTTTAAAAATTTAGGAGGGAGAACTCAAGCAGTAGATAAAATAGTTTTTTTCCACAAATGGCACCTATGGAATTAGCAGTCCATTCATTAGGTGTACCACCACCTCTCATGGGCAGATTTTAAAACTGTCTGCAAAGGCGTGAGTCCCTAAATTGTCCTCATTTGCAAAAGGGAAAACAGGGCTGCAGAGATGAAGTGACTTTGTCTAATCATGCAGTAGATTCATGCTTGCCCGTGGCCTGCTCCCACCTGGTCTTAAAGAAGCCCTCTAAAGCCCAGGCTGGTGCCCCATTTACTAAACTCCCTTCCCTGAATGTTTCCCTAGATGTCTAACAAACAGGCAGAACATTTCTTCACACAGTAAATATGCTTGCAAGGTACAGAAGTTACAAATCTAGACTTCAGTGTAACAGTCTTTGGAAATATACCCCCAAATTTGAGCTATTTGAAATATTTGACATAAACTACAACAAAATTAAACCAACTGATTAGGAATGAGGATCCTGGGTAAGACCATGAGATGCACTGGGAAATTAAGATGTGAGCAGAGAAGTATAGTTCATAGAACAGAAGTTGAATAATAAAGAACAGAGCTGACAAGCGCTGTAGCTGTGTCAGTGCATCTTGTCTGCATTTTGATCAGGCAGATCAAAATTACAAGCCCTTTTCCTACCAGATTACAATAGCGTGCTATAGTGCAAACAAATGTTAACTAAAAAGAAAAAATGCTTCCCTGTCTACCTGGAATTTTGCAGGTCAGTGCAAAGCAAACATCACAAATTTTGTTTCAAGCCTTTCCATTTGGTTTGGACAATGACAGTGAAAACCATTTAAAGTGGATTTGCTGTTATATTTGTAAGGCGGCAGCATGTTTAGAACATTTAATTAGCCACAGAAGGTGGTTAGACTCAGTCCAGTATTTTACTTCCACTTTTTGGTAAAAAACAAACAAACAAGGCTGTAATTTAGGAATCTACAGAAAAGTACATTTACAGATACTACACACTTCTCAAATATGACTGCAGCTGAAAGAGACTTTATAAATGTGACTGAAAAAGCTCAAGGAAGTACACCTCAGTGTCATGGAATAAACATCTGAAATTAAAGAAACGAGCAACTTTCATCCGCCGATGGTATGAATAAAAAAAGTAGATCATAGTGTCTGCTGCATTGATAAAGGCAAAAAAATCACGCTGAGTAAACAAATAGAGTCAAAATAAACACACCTCTTGCCACACCTCAGAGAAAAAGCAGTCATTTTTCCTTTGTGATATGAAACAAAAAGCATATATTGCAGACTGCCACATTTATGCACACAGTTGCCACTTTAATGGTTGAAGCAAGTTCCCGTGACAACAAATAATTTTACTTTATCATGCTAAATTCAGTTAATGTACTTTTTAGTTTTAGGAATATCATTTCGAAGGTATATATAGAAACAAGGAAGCATCCCTATGTAACAGCCCAAAATAACAAGAAACAAGGAATAATTCCTGTGCAACAGGTGTTTCAGCAACAGGTAATTCACACTACCACATTATGTCAAACAAAAATATTCTTAAAGATTGTCATAAAAGATCTTAAACCAAATTTTGGCTTGGGACAAATGGACATAGCATTTATGGAAGTTAATGTCCCCCACATAAAATGGAATACCACAATGCAAATTCATCAAAATTGATACTTTAGTTTCAAAGATAAACTCTACCTTCTAAGTTGAAAGAACCTACTCTGTATGAAAAAAGCATATATAGGACTTTGTGATAATGGCCATTTACCGTACACCAGGTCCACTGCTTTAAAAAGCTGCTAACTCCCTAAAAAAGGCTACTGAAAGAGGGGAAAAAAAATCATCTATTTTGCTTAATATTTTACTTGAGTTGACCAAACTTCCCTTTTTACAAGAACAGTCACAAAGAAGCCACTTTTACACTGCTGTCATTTCTGCTTAACATAATTTTTGCTGATCCAAATAGTGTTTCAAAATCAGTCAGAGACAAGAACTTGTTAAGAGACCCTGTATTTATTATATATAATATAAAGCAGGATGCTATACACAGATTGGCAGTCAGGTGTACTAATACACAAGGAATACATAACTTGTAAAAATCTAATAAAATGGAACACGCAACATATTCTGGCCCCTCCTGCACATCCAGTAGGAGTGAGATAGTGTTTCTTGGGGGAAAGCAAATATTTAGCATCAATGATAACAAGCATAATAATTTCTTAGAAGTGGTTTCATTTCAGAGAAAAGACAGTGGATGGTTATTCTTATTATTCAAATAAATAAATGATCATCCGTTATCTTACCTAGTTCTGGTGGCAGCACAGTAAGACGATTTCCCTGGATATGAAGTTCTTTAAGCTGAGTGAGCTCCCCAATTTCTTTAGGCAGTGATATCAGGTCATTGTCTCTAAGACTCAGCTAAGAACGAACATAAAGTAGTCAGAACAATTTTTGGTTACCCTAAAGAAGCCTAGAACAGAACTCTACTCTCTCACCCCCACCCTTCTTCTAAACACCCAATTCTTCCAACTTATTTACAAGTGTCTGCTGATAAACAAGAAAACAGTTCCAGGTGTAGTGGTCTATTCCTGCAAACAATCCCACTACTTCTCAAATTGACTAGATTTTATTCCTACAAGCATTGCAAAAGTGAATTGATTTTCCAAGAATTTAGATAAATTACTTACTATCTGCAACTTTGTGAGCTTCCCAATATCTGGCGGCAGGATTTCAAAATCGTTGTCACTTAGATAGAGTGCACGCAGGGTGGCTGCAAATTAAATAGCAATATATAAACAGGGTGGCATATAACCCAACCATTTGAGGTCTAATCAATAAAAGGGAGTCAGGTTTGATTAATAACCCTGACTTGGTGAAAAGCCTTTGACATACCCAGGGCTCACAATAATAACAAGCAGGTCAAACTTAGATTTACTGGCTTATTGTATTGTTGGTGAGTTCAGGAAAACATCTATATTCAAAAGGACTGACACAATTAACAATTTCTACAATAGTAGACTCTGGCAGGTTTTGGCATGTAGTCTCAATACTCAGCTGTCAGAATAGAGTCATTACTCTTTACTACCCCCCTTGATTCTCATTTATTACACCAATTTGCATCCTAAACAAACATAAAAAATCACCTGAGATTTTTGGACAAATACATGTCTATATTAAGCTCTACAGAAAGCACAGCATAAGGCTGGGAAAGAGACCTTAAAAGAGAGTAATACAACAGGCTCGAATTGTATAGTTTGTAATTTCCATACTTAGTCTCTATGAAATTCACAAGGAAAAAAATAAATGACCTAACACAACTATGTAGCCAGCTATTACTGAATAAACATGGCATAACAGTTAAAAAAAATAAAAAATTGAAAATGGAGACCCACAAAGAACTGTTGGGTGCAGCAGGAAGAAAGGTTGTCAGGTCAGCAAAACCTCTCCTCCCCGACAGAGAGGAGATCCTATTTCCCTTATGGAGTTTACTCCTCCTCTTTTTATTTCATTATATGTGACCATTTTTAATAAAACTTACTGAATATTTCCTTCTGTCAGGTTACAATCACAAAATCTTTCTCAGACTGCAGCATTCCTTCTTCTCCCCTTGCCTATGATTTTTGCTAGTTAATGCACTGAGCCTGAAGTCACTTCAGCACAGCACATGGAAAAGACCAGGAAGGTGGCATAATCTCTGGAAGCCAGAAAGTGCCAGAATTCAAGTTGCTTAGGCAACCATAATGCAGCCCTTTTGCACATATGCATTACAATATCTGAATTTTAACCACGTGGCCGTGTTTTCTAACGCATTCAAAGGTCAGCTTAGTTCTACCATTCTGTGCCAAAGATTTTAACCTTAGTGGTTTTTTGTTTATTCTTAACATACTGGTCACTATAACATCCACAAGCTGTTGAAACTGTTTCACTAATTAACCATCAGGAACACAATTGTTTTCAGAGTTAAAATACAACAACTGCTTTGCAAAATAGTTTATTATTCCCTGAAGCTTGTAAGCCTCCACAAAATTTTAACTGAGGATGGGGCCGAAGGAAATATTACTCAGAAGAAAACTGACATACCATTGCTAACCAAGTCTTCTCATGTCCAATGGTGTCAGCTGACTGGATGTCAATGATAAATATCGCTGAGCTAAGTAGAAATATTCAAGACATATTCAAAGAAAAAACCATAAATATCGGGGAATTGCTGTTGGAGTTTGGTCTCCATCAAATAAATTTAAACTGCAGAAAGCAAAGCACCGCATCATGAAGATTTGTAGAGTTTTTGAAAAAGTTTCTTACTCAGATAGAAGAAGTTTCCAGGTAGAGAATTTTCATTTAAGTTGTTGTAAGTCAAGTCAAGAACCTCCAGAGCTGGTAAAGAGCCAAATCCCCTTGGCAAGGTATTTAATCTGTTCATGCTATAGGTGAAGAGGAAAACAAACAAACAAACAGAACATGACATCAGTATGCATGTCATCTGGTAGGATTAACACAGGCAACAAGAGTTTCATTTCTAAAAATGTAACCTACACCAAACTTCACTTTTTTTTTCTTTTAGAAATGCTTGATGCTACAAAATACCTTTTTTTTTTGCCTTTTGCAATGCAGACCTTTCTATGAATTACCAAATCACAGAATATCCTGAGTTGGAAGGGACCCACAAGGATGATGGAATCCAATCCCTGGCTCCACACAGGACCACCCAAAAACCAGACCACGTGTTTGACAGCATTGTCCAAACGCTTCTTGAACCCCAGCATCTCGGTGCTGTGATCACTGCCCTGGGGAGCCTGTCCCAGTGCCCGACCACCCTCTGGGTGCAGAACCTTTCCCTCACACCCAGCCTGACCCTCCCCTGTCCCAGATCCATGCCGTTCCCTCGGGTCCTGTCGCCGTCCCCAGAGAGCAGAGCTCAGTGAGGTAGCTGCAGGCCACCATGAGGCCTCCCCTCAGCCTGCTCTGCTCTGAACAAACCAAGGGACCTCAGCCACTCCTCATACATCTTCCCCTCCAGACCCTTCACCATCTTCGTAGACCTCCTTTGGACACTAGTAGTTTTATGTCTTCCATATATTGTGTCCAAAATTGCACAGTCCTTGAGGTGAGGTCACACCAGCACAGAGCAGAGCAGGACAATCCCCTCCCTCAACTGACCAGCCATGCTGTGCCTGATGCACCCCAGGGTACAGTTGGCCCTTGTGGCTGTCGGGGCACACCGCTGGTCATGTTCAGCTGCCTCGACCAGAGCCTCCAGATCCCTTTCTGCAGGGCTGCTCTCCAGCCTCTCATCCTCCATTTTGTACGTACAGCCAGGGTTGCACTTTCCCAGATGCGGAATCTGTCACTTGGTCTTGTTGAATTTCATATTGTTGGTGACTGCTCAGCCCTTTAATTTCTCAAGAGCTCTCTTCAAGGCCTTTCCACCCTCAAGGGAGTCAACAGCTCCTCCCACTACACTGTGTCATCTGCAAACTTACTTAGTCTATCTTCAAGTCCTGTATCCAAGCCATTCATGAAAACATTAAAGAGAACTGGCCCTAAAATGGAGCCCTGGAGAATCCCACTAGTGACTGGCCGCCAGCCTGATAAAACCCTTTGAACCCAACCTGTCAGCCAATTGTTCACCCATTCATTGTATTATGCATTTGTGTAGCTGTATGCTCGACGTTTTGTCTTTCCTATAAATATGCCTGATACTTATGCACTCACAAGACAGGCAGCCTGCTATGCTGACCAGTGACACCTGAAACACAAAGCAAAAGGGAAAGAGGTGTCACTGTGCTATGCTCAACTTAAACAGCGTGCCACTGTGCAAGCTGGTCCTTGGTAGGGGACCTATGTTCTAGCTAAACTACAAGTCACCCTTTTATACTTCACAGCATCCTGACCACCTCTGCTAGTTCCCCCATACCACAAATTTCTTCACTGCAGTACCAAACATGAGGAATACCTCAGGTGTACAGTACTTATGCTCACTGGAATCTTCCTACCCCACTTCTCGACCTTTCTGCACCAAAATCCTCTCAGAAATACTCTGACTCTTATTCAAATTTCCCCTCTCCTCTAGAGAGCTGTTTTGATGCATTGCATATAGATGTGCACTAGAGATGAGAACAGGGTTCTAACACACCACCCATGCTACTAGGGCAGAGCAGTTTGCCCTTAAATTGACTACAGGCACTTCTGAAGCAGAACCCATTTTGCAGAGCTATACCTGGGATGCAAATTATGCCTGGAAGATTGTGGGTCAGGAGGGGATTAAGAAGGAATAGCATTTAATCTACAAGATCCTTGTGGGTCCCTTTCAACTGAGGAGATCCCATGACTGCAGATGCCCTGGTTCCAGACCTAAGCCAGCTGATAAGTAGCATAGTGTTCCAAAACGTCTCGTGGTCTTAACCCCAAGTGGACTCGCACACTACAGAAATGGGGAAAAAAAGTGAAGACCACTATTTGAATTTGAGCATGCTAGAGATCTAAAGCGACCAAATAAAGACCATAGAAGACAGATCATCTTGAACATGTTTATTTACATTCCAACAGTTCAGGATGCAATTCAAGTATCAGCATTTATAAAAGTAGGATACTTACTGCCTAGTCAAAGTCATTTGCTATTTCCAATAGTAAAAAAATAAAATCTTGATTTAATGTGTTCTAAGTGTGTTGAATTTATAATACAAACATTCTTTCCCTGAGAAGCCTATAAAATTAAAGCTTCCCCCATCAATGCTTTCCTAAGTAGCTATATTTTGTGTCCAATTAGTTCAGGGAAGTTCTGTGGTTCAGGTTTATTTTCTTAATAATTCAAGCAAGCCTTCTGTTACTGTAGTTGTAACTAAAGTATCACCAATTCTACTTGAACATGGTATCTGAACACTTGACAGGAGTGCCTCACACTGAAGTTCAGTAAGTACTACCTCTGAATTTAATACATACCATATTTAATAAAGATTTGGTGCTTCTTTTACAGGTTTAATTAAAAAATTGAGTTTCTTTAATTACAAAGTTGGGACTTTGGAATTAAAGTCCCAAATTAACATATAAAATTCAGCTTTTGTTTTATTTTTTTATTATTTATTTATTTAAACAGAGCATAAAAATCTTACACAGCATCCACAGAATTAAGTGACAGCTGCTAAGAAAGTAAAATTCAATACTTGTTAAGATTGGCTTCAGTATTAGATTGAGTTGCTGTTGCCCTTAGAGGGTTATCAGTATATCAGAGTAACTACTTGATCACTCCTGGATGATCAGATACTTAAGGACACTCACTAAACAGTCTTGAGCTGTAATTGCTGAGTTATCATCACAAACACTTTGGAAAAAAAACTTTAATACAAAAAATAAGAAATTCTAGGTTCAGTTGTGACAGTATTTGACAGCACCTCCATTACAGCAAATTTTAGCATTAAGATACGCACCCAAGATTCAGGTGTTTGAGCTTCTGAAGGCTGCTAATCTGTGTAGGCAGCTCCTCAATCTGGTTGTTGAAAAAGTTGAGCACTTCTATATTTCTCAGGTCCGCGATGTTTGCTGGCACAGCTGTGAAAAAGTTTTCACAGTAAGATATTGCAGTTCAAGCAAGCTACATAGACTACAAATGCTCTGCTAGCACCTGTCTTTTGTTCCGTTTGTATAGCTGCTGACAGCAGAAACAGCATCTAACAGCTATTGCAACAAAAGCAAAATCTGTATTAAAGAAGCCTCCTATCCAGAATCAGTTCTCACTGCTGACAGCAATCACTTTGTACTGCTCAGAAAATTACTACTGGTTTTGAAAGTCAAAATATCTTACAGTAAGGCCAGAGATGAGAGAAACAAACAAAACAAATGCTCTCACAGACTACCAAAAAGAAGCTGGCATTCCTTGGTGTTTGAGTAGCACACGCAGGTCTCAAAAGAGTAGAGACCGAGAGACTTGGATCATTCCATTATCTGAGTCAAAAAATAGATGATCCAAGCAGTTCGGTCTTTAAACAAAACCTCATTCTGAGCGATGGCTCATTCTGCTTACCGCTTAAATAATTCAGCATCCAAGTTCCCATCTGTTAATATTCAACAATGATTACAGAAATTTAACTTCAGCCTTAAAAGATGAACTGTTCAGCCAAGCCCATTTTTGATTACTTCCCATGAGTGAATAACTGTTCAATACACATACATGGTTATATTAGATTGGACACAAATCAATACCTGGTTATCTAAAAATACAAAAAATAAGGCAGAAGCACAATATGGATGTGCCTGTGCAGATGAGGTTAAAAAGCTGCTCATATTTGCACCCTCTCCCCCTTAAATTTAGCTGAAGTTTACATAAAAGGAGGCTGACAAATAGCCTGCACTGAAGCGTGCACCTGTGTTCAATATTCACCTTGGTTCAGTCTTAACCTCAACCACACCAGGAACCCACAAAGAGCACATCTAAATAATTAGAAGTTTTTTACGAGGCCATGATTTTCTTTTATTTGTTGGCATGAGGCGATCTCAGTCTTAAAATGCAGTCAATAATGTTTACAAAGCAGAACATTACAGTGTGTCGCATTTACTAGATTATAAGCATAATTACATTGTTCACAATAATGGGATCCCTAACAAACACTCTAATTACGCTATATAAATATTACTGTTGAAGGCCATTTTCATTGCAGGAGATTTTTAACATACTTTTTTTTTTTTAGAAAGTCATTAAGACAAATCTTAGTACTTAAAAGCCCTCCCTTTGTGGTATATTCCAACTGGCCCATGTGCGTCTGTAACTCAGTGATGGCAAGAATTGTGTGCCTTCAGAAAGGCAAGGATAATGTACTACTACTGTTGTATTAAATTATTCCCTAACAGAAGTTAACTGAGGATTTTAATTGACATAATTCAGCTGTTTCCAGCCTCAATATTTCACCAGAACAGTAATTACCACTATTAAAATGTTTTCCTTTCAGAAATTAGAGTTTGTAGTTTGACTTTGATGAGATGCAATGGACTGGCAAGCCATGTTTCTGCTCTTTTCAAAGAGATGCTATGTTTATGCAAGACTAGGAAACAGAAGTATTAGCAAATACACTTTTTAGTTTAGTCACAAAGCGTAAACAATTCAGAGACCAAACACAATTCTCCTTTAGTTGTACTGCTGATACAATTAATAAAAAATTGGTCTGAAAGTTTTGACCTTTTTGACGGTATGAGAGATTTCAGTCTCCTAGGAAAATTAGTTTAACAACACAAGTTGTGCTAGAGGTAACACAGAGCAAGGTTGCTGGAACACAAACTGCCTCATCACATCCAGGAGCCCAGACTCACCAAACCTAAATTCAGACCAACGGCCTATATATCAATTCTGTATTTCAACTGTTCAGGCTGAAAAGCATCACAAAATGATCAAGAAATTAAAAAGCCGTTATCCAAGATGCTGAAAGTTCTCAAAGCCAACTAAGAAAAACTACATCTTATGTTAAGGGCAATATTATTATTACAAAGACAGGAACCCCATAAAACTTTTCTGATCTTGCTGTGAGACCAGACTACAAAAAACTGTCAGACTACAGAGAATTTCTTAGCACTGCTCTCACGTGAAGCCAGCCAACAATACCTGAGATGTATTTCAGTTGAATCAGTGCTGGTTACAAGACTCCTTAAATTTAGTCAGTCCCATTCACACTGGATTTAGCTACCCAAGGACCTTCTGTACCACAGAGCAGCAGCAGAACCATTCTGCATCTGCGAATAGACTGCAACAAGACCGAGCCAAGTACCCTCCACGTGGCCCGACAGTTATGGAGCTGCCTTGAACTAACGACACTGCTTTAGTGGATCTGCCCCTTCGAATACCTGTCTAAGATAACTTGTTTTCATATTAAGGATAAATTACGCATGTATCTCAATTCTGACTTAAGCTAGGAGATTGTACAGAGGAGGAATCACCTTCTTCCTTGAACTGAACGGTCTTTAAAAGTCTTGGTTTAACACAAATAAATAAATAAATAAAACACATTAAACTACCTGGGAAAATATGATATCTAGAGATCAAAACAGGAAGAAAATGGTTTCCAGAGATTTGTTGACTAAGATTGTGCTTGCATTGAAGGTTACAGCATCAGAAAGAACCAGTTTAAATGGGTTACTACACAGCCGCAGAGTCTCAAACTCGTCCCACTTGCAAGCACAGGGGAAAACTTAACTTCCAGTGGCTAGTTCATCAGAGGTTTTTAATTTAGTTTTCTTTCGTCAGGGTATGGGTGTGAGTAAGTGTCCCTAGCGAACAACAGAAGCTGTACCCTTGCATGCTGCCTGCTAGGTTTCTGATATATCTATATAATTCCCACATACTGAATTTCATGTTGTGAATCACTCTTAGGATACTACTACATTATACTTTCCATTATTATTTTTCTACAAGCCACACTAAAAGCTGTATGGGTAAGCAGATTATGGGAAAGGCTGAATATTTAGCAAAGGACTTAGATGAAATACTTTGTGTCAGCCTGTTAAATCAGATCAAAGTCCCCATCCACAACTGGTTTTGTTTGTTTGGGTGAAGGGGCTTGAGGTATTTCATGAGAAGGAAATGAGTGAGAGCAGCTCGAGACCAGGCCTGAAGAAAGGGAAAGAAGACTTCTCCCTATAATGGCTTATTTTCTGATTCAACATTTCAGATCCCTTTGTAATACGGGGAATGCTTTATGGACTCGTAAGAGAAGCAGAAGACTGAAATTAATTCCTATACTGCTCTTGTAGCTAAACTGCACAGGTGCAGTAGACCAGCAATGCTCAGGAAAGGTTGACTAGGCATACAGCATTCTTTGATCTGAACTTTACATGACTAAATGCATCCCCACTATCTTCCCACAGTTAAGTTGCAAAATTCTTCCCAGATACAGAGCAGACTGCCAAATACCAAGAAATTCATGTTCTGGCAATACCGAATTCCACTCGAGTCACCTTCTCATGATGAGCTGTGAGAATGAACTGTCAGCATCCTGGTTCCATTCACCCACATATTTACAGTAAGATCCACAGTGTCTTAACAACTCTTCCAAGAGCATCTGCTGCCCAGTGTCATTAACAACGAAACTCCTCCTCAGCAAATGCTAGTAAAACTTGGCAGCCCGATGCCTCTGCGTTCTCCTGTGAGGCTTCAGTCACATCAAGAAGCCCCATTCATATGAAGCCTCACTTCACAAGACCAGAAGCAGCTTCCTTCCCCTCGTTCAATACTAGAAATTGCATACAGTGATTCACTGTGACAGCTATAGACTTCACCTTGATTTCAAGAGCTTGGTTGAGAGGGGAAGTCTACAGGCTGCACACAAAGCAATAAGAAGACTTTCTTCATGCTCCTGCAAATAAGAATTGGCAACTTGTTATACTTCAAAGAGTTTAAGAATAAACAGGCTCTGTTTCACCCTGAAGTCAGTGGCAATTCTTTAGGAATGAAAAATAAGACTCTCTTCAGAGCAGATTTTCACTCAAGGCAAGTTGTCAAATATTATTCCTACATAAGAAGCAGCCATTTGAAACTTCTGATACGATTTCTGAAACATATGAAGGGTTAAACCCTACTGTTCAGCACTTGCATAGATCTACATCAAGCATCCTGGATCTGGACCTCAGTTCCCTCCCCACATAGTGAGCCAGAAGCCATCACCAGACATCTATCATTCTTCCTCTCTAGTAGAAGTCTGGTGTTGCCCTCTGTTGGGGAACAGATACTGGTTTGATGGACCTTTTAGCTGAGCCAGCTATCACGCTAGGAACATTTAAACCAGTTAAAGCAGCTTGGAGATGCACACATCTCAGACGTAACCCTTTCCAGTAAAGCACGGAATCAAATGGTTTTCGTGCCATTACTTCGCAATGACATTTTTATCCGGCTCTTCTTGTATTCCCAACCTCTGTCAAAGGAGAAAGAACAAAATAAAAAAGGAAAAGGAGAAAAACAGGTGCAATTTTCCCCCCATTTCCTCTCTGTCACTCTTCTGTCATTGATCTAGGTTTTGATAAGATTCCTCTGTGGTGGCAGTGCCCTTCACAGCTGAAAATGAGCAGGCTTTCTGATAAGTCTATTTCTGCAAGCAAGCTCCAGGATTATTTCACTTAAAGCTTCTGTGAAGCACTGGAAAATAGTAAAAATCCTCACAGCTTTAAAAGTAAACCAACTCAGGTGTTTGCGAGTTTAAGCTCCCCTTTGCTTTTCATCTATGAGGTGAAGTGTAGCCTGGTTTTTGTATTTAGTAGGTACTGACATTACATCATACATTTCTGAAAGCTTTCTTAATAGAAGACCCATATGAAAATTTCTATTTTAGTTTTAACTTGTACATTAGAACGTTTTTCCTTTTCCATTTAGACAAGGAAGCTCAGATGAAAAAGCAACAAGAATCAATACAGCACCCAACTGGACGAGGGAAAACACAGGCCTCCGAGAGAGGGATTTGGTGAAAATACAGGCCTCCATCAGAGGAGCACGTGGTACGTAAACTGAGATAAACATTTCAACTCATTTATATGTTAACACTGAATGTTCAGAATAAACATTTTCCTCACTGCTGCTTGGAAAATAGTGTCTGTAACACCTGCCTATTCATAAAAGTGTGTGCAAGTAATCTCAATAAATATGATTCAAAGTTTACAGAAAATCTCTCATTGAATTCAATGGGTTTTGAATCAGGCATGAAGTGAAATAAGGATTTTAATTACTTCAGATTATTTTCTTTGGCATTCTCATCTTCAGAAACTTCAAGCTGTGTTTTTTTTTTTTTTTCCAGAATGTTTCTTTAGTTAACGAACTAATTATGCAGTACCTAGGAACATGACGTTCAATGGTATTCCGAACCTCTAAAGGTTCTAAGGGAATATTTATCCAGAAAAGCTATTAAAATAGTACTTACTACTTGTCAGAAGAGAGATTCAGAAGACTACGCCAGTTTCTCATTAAACTGTTCCATTTATAAACAGGTCAAGAGTAATGCAAAGGAAGGAGAATTCAATACACGGCTTTGAGCGTGCCATCAGGCCAGCGCAGATCCCAAGCCGGGTTTTATTGCCAAACACAAGAATTTACTTTTTACACCTACAGCGAAACCTGTGGGTTACAGCATCATAAGCCCAGTGCTGCAGACTGTTGTTTCTCCAGTCAACAACTCTTCATGAGTATGGATCCCTTGGAGTAAAGGTCACAGAGACATGAAATGTTACTCACATTTCACGGGGGAGGAAGAATTTAGAATACTAAATATATAATGCATTCTGTGCATCCAATATAACTGTACTCCTAGAGCAAGAGTCATGTTTAGATTAATTTGACAAGGGTTCTGTTATACTGAGAGAGAAGCAATCAGAGTCACCAAAATGAAAGAGGAATTAGCAGAGGGAGAACACAACAGTTTTCGTTTTAAATATTCATAGGCATGCTGATATCATACTTGGCAGTTAACTGGAGAATCCTTATCCCAAGCGAAGCATTCAGTACTTAATTTACACATTATGTAGTTCAAGTTTTCCCCTTTTGCCCTTCCTCCACACTCTTCTAAAGATGGATACTAACCTTCTGCACATTGAAAACATTGAACAAATCTGCCTCCTTAATCTTTAGCTCTTTCCAGAAGGCAGCAGATTTCTTTTTTGCAGTTAACTAAGGAAGCACTGCAGTTATGAAAATGCTCTTATTAACGTGTTTAAATTATACTATAGCTTACTGATGTGATACTGTGCTAACAAAGCAATTTATCAATAAACAGTTTTAATTTAGAAGCCAGAGACTAAGGAGAAGTGCTGTGAGCACAACAAAGGCAGAGAAGAGGCTGCAAATGAAGTGACATCTGGTACAAACAAAGGACAAACTCTGTTCTTTGAGATGAATGCTTGAGATGCACTTAAGAGTTTGGAGAGAAATCCTACAGGCACTGAGGTTAGGAAGGGATTACTAAATTGAAAAATTAACCATGTAAGAGTAAAGAACTGAAACCACGTCAAAATAGTTCACAAAAATCTGATTTTTGATAGCTGACTTTATAGTAGTAAGTACAGGCTGAGCGTGCATGGGTATAAAACTGGATATAAACATGCCCCCCCACTTCTCCACATCTTGAAGGAAAGGTGTTAGCCAAGCTTTTTGAATTAGCTTGACATCCAAGTACTGTAGTGGACCACAGCATTCTCAGCCTTAAGTAATTGTTTTATGAGGAGTGCACAATTCAGCCAAAAAGCTTTTCTATCTTACTTTCATGTCAGGAGAAAAGAACATGCAAAAAATTGAAGAGTACAGCCCATCCAGTTGAACACTTTTGAACTTGCCCTCCCTCACCATTCTCTTTACATCCATCTTCTATTTAAGACGTTTTCCGGAGTTGAGAGACTTACCAGAGATGCTCTGAATATCAGGTCTTGAATAGACACTAAAAGGTTGTAACTTAGAGGTCAAGCTCTCTTCAGCTTCTTACTCAGAAATATCTACACACCTCCATGCTTAGCAGTGCTTGTTTATAAAGCTCTGCTTTCACTGTAAGAGCACCTAGCAAGCAGCCCATCATTTTCACTTTTCTTTATTGGACAGTTAGTATTTTTTACACCGTTTTTATCACCAAAATGCTTTTAGGAGCTTTCTCAGGTCTGTTTTTCACTGCTACTTGAATCACCGGAGTTTTTCTCCATTCAGCATCACGTAGACTGCCTTGCTGACACTGTTTATCAGAGACCAGCCTGTCCTCTAAACACACACAAAGGGAGAGGCAGCACTAAACATGCTCAGTTTTTAAAAGCAAGGTCAGCATTTGTATTTACACATGATTTTCTTATTCCAGCCCTTAGAGCTGGAAATGAATTAAACACTGGGCTCCCTACACCCACAAAACACTACTTAAAGCCACTCTTTTCTCTGGGTCTCAACATTAGCTGATCCCAGCCTTCAGCTGACTAGACTTTTTTGATTTCCACCTACGTCAGATATTCCTAACAGACAGGATAAACCATGTTACCACAAATTACTCTTCCTCAGATAAAGATCAAGAAACTATTTCACCATAAGGATAATTTTACCCTGCAGCATTTTTGACAAAGGACACCACTGGAACAGAGTAAGAGGCCAGACAGCAGTGTGAAGAGAAATGCTGTATCATTATCTGCTTCAAAACAACACCCCTGATTGCTTGCAGAAGCAGTATACACAGAATATAGGCCAAAAACAAGTATACAGAATTACATCCAGTTTCCCCTCAATCTATACTGCCTCTTCTTACCTCCTTCCTTTACTATCAGCAACAACAAAAAATTCCAATTTGTTTGACAGTAAGCTCTTTATGATGGTACAAAATTAAGCTCTTTGATGAAGTCAGTTCATTTAAGCAAAACACACTACCTTTTAAGATGCCAGTTTCAAAATAGTCTATTTTGACAAGGAGATTTCTAACAATTTTAGATTACAACCTGTACAAACATGTGGAGAAGAAGTTCACGTGGGCTTCCACAAAAAACATTACAGATATTTTAAGCCATTGGGGGAGAAGTTAACACACAAGAAATTTGTACTGAAACATCAGAAAACATTGAGACTTACAAGAGAGAAGCTAACGTTTGCAGTTACGTTTTAATAAGAAAAGAACACACAACAACTTCTGAAGAATTGTTAGAGACAACTTATTTGTGTCTGGTGCTGTATACAGTTTGCCCGCTGACTTGTGATGCAAAGCTGACTGTTCCTATACATCACAAAATATAACTATTTGATTTGAATTGGGGAAATTTCGTGATGCATTCTTTATACCATTACAGGGCAATAATCCTTCACAAATTCTTCTGCTTCATTCTCCCAAAGCTTCTTAAAAAACAAAGCTTATGTTATTTAAAGCTGAATTGCTCTACCATCTGTACTTTCTCAGAACCACGGCTTCCTCCAAACCTTCCCCCCCTTCAGGGAGAAAAGCAAAGAGCTAACAAGGTATTTCATCTAAACATTTGAACAGAACTCAGATGTCATGGATTTAGTTAGGCATACGCAAAGGGATCTCCTTTTCCCTCCTTCTCATCTCCCCCCGTCCACTGCTTTCATGCATTTCCCGTCAGAGATCTCTGCAGCAGGAATAGGAATCATATACGAACTGAAATCCGCAACAAAAATGAAAGGCTTGCAGTTAATTTAAAGCACCATCTAAAGCATGGTTGAGAGGCTGTTATCTCAAGGCACAAGTCTGGTGCTTTGGGCGCAGCCATAGTTTCACTCCACCAACAGCTTACTTGCACCCTTCTGAGGTGTATCACGCCACTACAACAGTGTGAATAACGTGCCAGAAGGAAGCAGGGGCAGAACCAAAGCAGAGGAGAACAAATGAAGCAACAAGTAAAGAGTACGTGGACATTCAGTTCCCTCCTGAAGCCTGGGAGTTACATAAGTCACTTAATATCAGGCAAAACATAAAGTACCAGGCAACACCAGTGGGAGACACCGCAGCACGCTGCCGCAGTCTGGAGAACACAGAACAGCTGGACCAGGAAGCAATTCAGCACAGACAGATGCAGTGCTGGAAACCGTCTCTGGACTACCTCCAACACACCCAGGTATACGCTGCAGCCAGAGAGGCTACTTACTTATAAAGGAGATGGCCTAAGGCAGGAGTGACACCAAGTGAAGTCAGCAGCAGGTTAAGTAAGATCAGGGCCATCGTCAAGAGGGTTAACAGAAATGAAGGGACAAGCTTTGTGCTGGTCATACAGACAGCAAGACAATTTTGAAGGGGATGGTAGAGCAAAGCAGCAGTAAGCGGTGTGAGCAGCATCAATAGAAGGAGAGAAGTTTTGAACCACAGAATGACTGCTCTGCTGGAAGGCGAAATGCACAAGAACAATAAAGGGCAACTATTGGGCTGTCTAAGGAACAGGATTAATGAGAAAATCTGTTCCAGCAGGATCTGAAAGTTGATTCAATAACAAAATTCAGGTATGGAAATGGGAACGAGCAGCAAAAAGCTAATGGACCACCTCACAAAAAGGAAGGGGCTAAGAACGAGTTAAGAATTACACTTGAGTATCAAGAAAGAAGCAGTGGTTAGGAAAGAGCAAAGGATGGTAGCAGGCAGCAGCTCAGAGAAAAGGGATAGAAGGACAGCATGTGGCTTCAGGTAGTACACATGGGAGGTTTCTGAAGCAAAACAGTTGTTTCTAATCTCTCATCATTTAGTCATGTAATAATACTGGGCAAAGGATCAGAGAATGAGAGCAGAAGGATAGAAAAAATATTCAGGAGTGAGCTATGAGTAACAGACACCTCCTGAGGTCATTTAAATGCGGCAGAAGAGTACGGTAAAGCTGGGAAGCACGGGATCATCTGAGGTTAAGGAGAACGAGAAGAAAAGCAAACCCAAGCTACTGTTCACCACTACCTACGAGTCAGACTGAATTGCTAGCAGGAGCATAAGCTTCTTTCCATGAAAGAAACAACTAAAGATACTTAAACAGTGACCTCTAATGGTCAAACCGTAGAGTCACAAGCTCCAAGCCTACCCAGATAATGATACAGAAGCTAGAATCTCTGAATAAATTATCCAAATGATTACAGTGCCAATCTATCAGGTAGCTATGCCAGGTAATTGTTACAGCAGTTACCAGTCATCAAAAACTTGCAGTGTATCCCTAAAATAAGTGAAAATAAAACATGTCAAGATGGCAGCACAATACTTGTGCACGTAGTGATGACCAGCACTCGGATCTGTTGTCAGTGCTCAAGTAACCTTTAACGCCCTCTCTGCTTTCCGAGCACGTGTTTCCCTCTGTGCTCTCCTGGGTCAGACTGTGGTTAACCCGAGTGCCTGAAAGCCCCTCGGGCACACTTCCTATTCATGATGCAGTACAAGGAGTGTAATTGTTTACTTTCATCACCGTATCTGTAGGGATAATAAATGTGACTGTACTAGGATGGGAAATTTTGTATACGCTGTAAGTAACCAAGAGTACTTGGCGTTAGTCTAGCTATCTGAGTCCAGAAGTTTCAGTATCATTTCATACTTAACGGCAAGATAGATCACAAATGCTGCTCTGCAAGACAAAAGTCAGATGAGACTGAAGCCATAGCACACACATGCTGTCTTAGGTGTTTCCTTTGAATACGGAAGTTCCTTTATTGCTAGTTGTACTCCAATTATCGTTCGCTCACCAATGTACTGGCACAAAGGGACTAAAAAGCAAAGTTCTGGTCTGTCCTGCTGCCTTTAACTCTCGCCTGCAGAGACACTATTTCCTGGAGGTGGCCATTCTGTGCTCTAGTACAAACAATCTTTAAAAAACCTAAGCCCAAATCACAAAGCGATACACACACTTTACTCCCAGCTGCATAAAAATAACGTCATACTCGCTCACGTGTTATACTTTCCCTCGCATAGCTCCAAAACATTCTGCTTGAAATGACACAGGTGGATTCACAGAGTAGAAAAGATGTCCAGCCTTGGCAGCACGTGTCCTCTCCGCAACCAGGGCTCTCCTGGCCACCTCCTTATTCTTTAATTCCTAACAGTGATCCCCCAGAACTGCTGTGAAACCACAAGCTTTAGCTTTGAGCGATGTAGCACAAAGTTTGTTTTGTTTGGGTACCGTAACAAGTTACTACACAGACGTGAGAAGAGCGTTTGTGACTGGCCAGTCCGCTCAGGCATGGTTCTACAGAAGCCCATCGCGTGGCTCCAGCTCCCTCCTTCCCCCTCTAACACGGCTGCCTTAATTCCCTGCCACCACCCGTGTTCTGATAGCTATCCCACTGAGCAGGAACAGTGACACCTCTATGCCCCCAGCTCCCACCAAATGTTAGGGAACACGGACAACTCAGTCACACCCACCCAAATTAACGTGCCACACTGAAGGACTCTATCATTCACTCCGATTTACACAGATTTGAGGAATATTTGTCAAGACTTTTATTCCATTTTACTTTGACGTCAGCCAACGGGTTCGAGAGATGCCAGGGTCAGGCCAGACAACCTGTACAGGCTGACAGCACCAGCATGACTGCTGCTAGGCTGTACAGTGGATAGATGGTTTGGCTTTACATGACGGAACAAAAAACTCCCACTGTAACATATGGGCACACTGGCCCATATGTCTAAGTTAAGGGAAAAAAAAAAAGACAAGTACTTGCTTTCTCCCTCTGCTTTCAACTGGTTTGTCACAAGAGACCCCAAAATGGAATCATCCCAGGTTTGTCACTCACACAGCAACTGGTTCAACAAAGCTGCAGGAACAGCTATTCAGCTTCCCCTAGAGTTTCGCTTCCCATTTTGAGGCTGTTCTGCAAGAAAAAGGTTCTCATCAAGCAGCAGAAGCACGAATTCAACTCTTTCATAAGTTACCTGGAGCAGAGGCAGCCAGTTCAAGACTCCTCCATTAGCACAGCACCGGGCAGCTGGAAAAAAAATCCAGTCTAATATTCTCCAGAAAAATCAGTGTGGATTTGAGTACTTCTAATAGAGAATGATTTACAGAGAGGTAAATGCACAAGCACCAGCAGCATGAATGAAGTACTAAAAATATTACTGAAAAAACATGCCACAAAAATTTTCTAAGCAGTATGATGGATTTAATCGTGTTATCTTCAAACTTGTTAATGAAACTTCACTTACTTCTAACAGTTTGCTTGCAAAAATATGAAATACGGTTACATAAAAATATGCACGTCCAGCTTTTACATATATTCATTTTTCCAGATAGACATATTTACTCTAAACAGCAGAAAAAACAGCAAGCAGAACACTCATTTAAATGGCAGAAAACTAGTAGAAGATGCTAATATGACCTTAGTGCAGCATGTCAGGTGTCACTGCCACCAGCTTCCTAGCCATTTTAAGAGCAATCTGCTAAGACAATTAATTACATAGCTTAAAAGATTAGGTCAACAGTGTCAAATACGAGACTATAAACTTGAAATTTAGCCTTTTTAAAATGTGTGCTGTCTATTTAAGTGTTTACGTCAGTTTGAAAGAATAGGAAGTTTCAGATTTGACGAGTTGCTTCTCAGGAGAAGCAGTGGTTTTACCTTCCCATAGAAGAAACCCAAACACAGATAGGTTGACAGAATCCCTCGGCTGAGAGACCAGGTACCCTTGCAGCCTGCTGATCTAAGGGCTACTTTAGAAGAAGGGAGCAATTAAAAATTCAAGGTGTAATAGAATACAGTGTTAGAGTAGTGGCAGCCCTTAAACCAGTATTTTGAAAACCAAAACTACTTCAAAAAACAGTGGTCTAGTCTGGAGTTTTCTTGAATAAAGAAAACCTGAAAGCATCCTTCTTGGACTTACTCCTCTTACTACTGTATCTTCTTCCTCCCCCAGTCAGATCTTCAGCTAAGACTTCTAACTAGGATAGATCGATTACTTAGCTTATCACTGGCACTTATGCTGAAGTATGTCAACCCTCTCCTGGCTCAATTCTCAGACAGGCAAGATTACTCTAATTAGAGTCTGACGACAGGAGATCCAGCCTGCCTTCTCCTCCTCAGAGTATGACATCTATCTGCCACATACCCAGCCAGTCCAGCTACATTTAAGATTTGTAAGGTGTCACATGGATGAGACGATCAAGTCTCTTGAAAGTTTATTAGCTTCAAAAGTTGTACAATTAAAAAAAAAAGAAGACTAGTCTGTTGGTTAAGCTTACCAACAGTAAAGTTTACAACTCACTTCATCCCTGTGCCAGACAAGCAGTCATTCAGAAGATACCAGAGCAGATAATGAGCAGCAGAGAATTTCTGCCTGGCAGCACTAGGTACAATTCACTTAACCCAACGTTGCATGAGTTGTCTGATCTCGTCACGCAGTTTTAGAGGTGAGCGGAGTGAACTGCTGTCTCAAGGCGCTCACAACCCTCCAAAAGCTGCAGAGAAAGCTTACGTGGTTGGATACAATTACCCGCTTAACTTTTAGGCAGCTCAAGTTCAGAGACAGGCATCTCCTTGCAGCGACCCTGCGGGAACACAAAAGCCACCAGACTGGGTGGCCCAGTATCCCAGCTCCATCAGTGGCTGATACCAGACGACACACAGCAGTAACCTGAAGTTTATCGTAACATTTCCCCAAAACAGTTGCTCCCTTCCAGCTGTTTGTAACCTTCTGACCTTCTAAACTACAGGTAGATCTGTGCGTTTAATAACGATGCTCACGGTTTTCCTCTCCGTACTTCAGCCATGAACTCACTCATCAGTCATCAATTATTTATAAATTTGACCAGTGCAAATCAAAAGTTCTTTGAAAATGTAAGAGGGTTTTATTTTTTATTTAAATAGGGACAAAAACTGGCAAGATACCAGTCTAGAGGACACTACACAGTCAGGAATAGGGCCTAGAGTAACTACTTCATATTTCTCACAGCCACTCATATACTGCCCATAATTTCACCTACTTCATACTGTTACTTCAAACCCTTTAAGCTATGCATTAATAACCAGTTAACTGCAGCCAAAGAATTAGTGTTCATGTGGTAGAACCTAAGAATATTTTCACTTTTTCTTCATGCTTAATCCTCCAAAAAATGTTCAAAACCTTATGCTAGATTTTTATATTAACACACATTTTAAATAACACACACTATCTTACAGTTCATGCAGCAAAGAGATTAGAATTAGATGGGTTTGTTTTACTTTTTTTACACCGCACTTTCAACCTGTAAAACTTATCCAGAGCATAGTCTGGTGCGTGCTACAGAACTGCCTGGTCTTCTCCCCAACACACGCTCCCTTTGGCAGTTCCACTCCCTTCCCCATTTCACGCGCTCCTAAAAAATTCAGTTCCAAAAGCGGAGGAGCGGTTGAGATTGACATCCACTGGTGTACGCAGAGAACAGACAAGGACAAACAGAACATGAAAGAAAACAACAGAACTTTTCTTCTCTTTACAAGACACACAGTAACAGGGTCTACATGAACCTCACTGCTTGTATTTAACACCCAAGAAGTAGGAATGTTTGTATAAGTCACAAACAGGTAAGCCTGAAGCTTGCTCCTACGAAGAAATCATTTAATTTTGCCTCACAAGAGTCAGGTTGGTATCTCTCTACATTAAGTTCAGTCTCACGTTACCTCTCTCTCATGATGTGATATTCACCAACACCAAGTTGAGGCTTCTTTCCTATGGGAAGTGATAACTGAAGTATCCAGAAGGCAATAACTGAAGGTGCTGTGTGCAGTACGGTCAAGAGACAGTTTACACTTAAAAGATGTTGTGCTTTTTTTTTTTTTTTTTGCCAACAGCAGACCAGACCACCTGACTTTCATGCCTGAAGCTCACACTCAGTTGGCCTTCCTCACATGCATTTGAGTTGTAATTTGTTTTCACTTGCTTCAGTCAAATTAATCATCCTTCTACTAAAATAGGAAGTGCATCTTCTTGATACAGTTCAAAAAAGTTCATAGAACTTTGAAATTGCAGTAGAGGGTGGATTTTTGACTTAACTAGTAACATCACGGAAAATTACTGATCTTCTGGTACACGGCAGATCTGTATTGACGTTAGAAAGGCATGTTGAACACGTCTGCTAATTCACAACCTCAATCTTTTTTTATTCAGGCAAAGTGCTTCACCAAGAACCTCACCCTCTTAGCAGTGACACTGTGCTCTATAAAAAACAAACTAGTAGTGGCAGCTTTTAAATTCTGCTTAACAGCCTGCAACAAAGTCAGAAGAGGACAGTATACTTACTGGTAAGCTTGTTGTGACTGAGAACCAGCTGCGTGATATGAGACAAGGTAACTGTAAATGAAGAGAGAAAAAAGTTAGTTTATGAACAGAGATGGCGACCAAGAGCCCATTTAAGCTAAAAAAGACTTGCTGTTCTCCTACTCTAGTAACTCCAGACCATACGCGCTATTACAAAAGTCAAGACAAGCTCAAGATATTTACTGAAATTGCCTGAATGATCTGATTGCTCCCAGCCCCTCATACTCCCAACTTACTGAGCAACGAGTATGGGGCTGGGGCAGCTGCAGTCTGGTATTCCCCAGTACACACCTTCACCTGTGTTTGTTCTTGCCTACTGCCATTCCCACACCCCTAGAGGCTCTACAGCCTACAATCAACATCGCCTGGCCAGAACAACATGCTAAATAGCCAGAGGAGAAACCCACACCTTGAAGACACTCTTAAACATCTTCCCTCTCCCTGCAAAAAGTCTGATGTGCTCTGGACTAGAAAGACTCAAGTTTTTTTCCTCCCCTACACCTTGTTCCTTACTTCCAGCGCAGTCTCTCCAAAAAGCTCTCGTAACTACAGGGCTGCCCCTCCTGAGCAGCCTGGAAGTTCTCCCTAAGGACAGCTGTAGTGCCACACCTCTCATCAATGCCCACAAGCACTAAGCATCACTAACACTAGCCCAGAGACAGTCCATAGGGACGTGGTTGCCTTACGGAAGTAAGATATCCCGGAGAGCACACGTGAAACCGGTCATGCTCATCGATACTTACGAAATGGCAAGTTGGAGAAAAGAGCTGGGAGACACCGTACTTACTGATAGAGCAGCCTGCTGTACGCTGCTCCAGCTAACCCTTACACACTCACGGCTGACCACAGGCAAACATAAGCTCATAGCGGAACAAAAGCAGTCACTAAAAGGCAGAAGCAGAACTGAAAGTTCATTGGAAAAAAAAAAAATGCATTGCCACAGTTCCCTGTGCGATTGCAGGTTGTGGAGGCAGGAAAGGCAGGGAGCAGAGAGGAAAACAGTGCATCCACCCTAAATCTCTTTTAAATACAAGCACTCTCTAAGTAGTGCCTCAAACAGGTCACGAAGTAGGACAGAAAGCAGCCCACAGAAAGTCTGTAAGAAAAGAACCAGCACTATAGGGCAGACAAGCACAGTAGCCTCAAAGAACACTCGTCTTTAAAACATGAAAGGCACTTCGGCATCGGCATCTAAGCACCCCCTTAGACTACTGACTGTAGACCTGCAGCTAAACAGGTCAAGTTCCAAAAAGTAATTGAGAGAAGATGCTGGAGGCGGTTCTGAGCTTGTGAGCAAATGCTTAAATACTGCCTCTTCAGCATTTATTTCTCTTGGTTTAGGAATTGCAATAGCTGTGACAACCAGCGAAAGCCAACATTTCACAGGCCCTTGACATCCAGGCCTGAGCAGTAAGGACACGGTCATTACTGGGGCAAGCCCTCCGCTGGCTTCCTGAGACGCAGAGTGCTTTAGCTGAACACCTCCGGGTCCAAGTCGACCTTATCTAGGTCAGAGCCAGATGTGGGGAGCCAGTGTACCCAAGTTCACCTGTATCCTCAGACTTAACTTCATCATATGCAGAAACAGAGCACAAAGTATCCGCAAATACGAAGTTACAAGGCAGGAGAAAGGACCTCGTTTTCATGTAGCACAAAATCTCGAAAGCAACTTCCCAAGTTATTTCTCCCCCCAGGATTGCTGCTTGTTCCGATGTTTTCTTTCCCTACTAGCTACAAATCCTTCAGATTTGGACAATATCCTCAGTTCCTACTACTGAGCCACTTAAGCACAGCAAGGTATTTTGCACGTCCTTCTGTGAGCTCTCACAGGAAGGGTCCAGTTAATCAAGAAACATTCTCCCTCCATGTCCGAACAGACCCTAGGTGTTCAGAAGAAGGCAGGGAAAAGCAGACAACGCACACGAAAGATTCTCATCAGCTCTGTTCTCAGCACCTCTCACGCCGGCAGCGAGGACAAGCTGTGTCACCATGCCCTCACCAACACTGCACCTACCTGCCTGAACAGTAAGGACGCCGTGAACAGTGCTTTGAAGGCTGAAGTGCGCAGCACTGGAAGAGCAGGGCTTACACTGCTGGCCCCAACACCACCAGATGGCATTCCAGCTTTGCTCTGAAGATTCGGGATGCTGGAACGTCTGCTCCTTTGCCCTCCTTACGACAAGCCTCGGAAAGTGAAGATTTAGTGTAATCTGCTTTTTCAGAATAAATCCTTTTTATTTATTTCTTTTTTGATACTGTGCAAAGTCGCCCCCACTTCAAGATTTTTTTTTAAGCTGAGAAGAGTTGAACTGAAGTGGCTGAATAAGACAACTAACACCACCTCAGCTCCACACTCAGGAGCCAGCACCTCATCACAAGCACGAAGGACAATGTGACTCCGAGCAGGTGGGACCTCTGCACCTCTGCTGCTTGGCAAAGGTCCGCAACACGCAGACTGAATGGCGCTTACAGACTGCCACGACAGTCAGTTCCAAGAGAACTTCTGCACTTTTTCTGTAACTTCCGTACGACACCACTGGAAGCGCTAAGAACCAAGTCTCTGAAGGGGCGCAGACCTCAGAGGCCATGCTGACATTACAGCACTTCGTATACAGGGATGAGTTAATTTGAGTTCAAGAATGCACCGCGCGTCCCCACAGGAGTTTGAGGGTCAGGATATTAACAGGGCAATTTACGCACGTGGTAATTACAAATTCTCATCATGGTCCCAATCCCACCGCTGCTTCAAAATGGAACGGGTGGGAAAAGAACATTTGAGCTCTTCTCTTTTTGTCCTAGCATCAAGCTTTTTCATATGCTGCTTCCATGCACCGCAGGCTGACTTTCCATGAAATATTTAGATGACAAGTCTTGACTTTTTTTTTTTTTAAAGAAGAAAAAAAACACAACAGGAAGACTCCAGAGACCTTGCTGGACGAAGATAAGACGCTGCCTCTCGCACTGGAGGAAGTTAACACAGAAGGAGCATTACAGCATTGGACTGAACAACCTGCAAGTAGCCTGCCACTCCATCTCCTGGGCCTTGGTTATTTTACGAGTGAACAACTCTATCAACACTAACTTTTTGGTAAAAAAAAAAAAATCTAGCCTTGTTAATACCATCACATAAGCGTGTAGTTTATGTAAAATATTAATAGCTTACAGATGGAATAATGAGAACAAATTAACACTTACAGAGTAAATAGGATTTCATCCAATATTCCTTCCCTAGCAGCAAGGCTACAGAGCAGCAGATGTCCTGAGTTATTTGAGCAAAATAATTCATAGCTTCCCCACATCCACCACTTCAGAGATTAGAGACTGAGACTGGTCCTTGCAACGAGAACAATTCCCTAATTCAAGATGACTGCTTGAAGTCCCAACAACAAGTGCCCTAGTCAGGCAAAAGATGCATCATATCCTGCCTGCTTAATCAGATTATTCACCTTACAGGACATCTGCTAACCCCCTTTGCCTCTACCTGTCAATATCTGGGTGTTTCATAAACAAATACAATCTATTTACTCCACAATATAGAATTAAAAAAAAAAGCACTAAAACATTTTCACTAGGTAAGACTTGTTAGAAGTATTAATAGATTCACAAATATAGTATAAATGTGTTAACAGCTAAAACACTTGTTTGATTGCGTACCAGAATCATAAAAAGCCTTTAAAGTTTAAAACTGTTTCACCCGGTCTTTGCATTAGTATGATGAATGAATGTACAGAACACCTAGATCAAGGCACATTTTAAATCTCAGATGAACTCTCTTTCCTACAGAACTACTCTGCTGCATCTGTGGAAAGAGATTTCTCGTTTACACTTCTGAAAGTCCGGAAAATCCAGATGCTCTGAAGGCCTGTAGCACAATTTGAAGTTTGAAGTTTGTGCTTGAAGTACTTCAAGTACAACTAGTAGAAAACACTGAAATGCCTGGATTTGAAGAATATTCAAAAAACAGATGTCACGACCTCTAATGACATTAATGAACTCCTGAGTGAGCAGCTGTTCAGGGACCACTGAACATAACTTTGTGAATCTCAATGCTAAAGTATAAATGAGCTGACAGCTCAGCTTTCCCTTTGCTGAAGATGAAAGCAGGAAGAGATGTAGAGGTCTAAGCTAGTTTAAGACAATTTCAGACACTGAGTGTTGATCTTCATCCACATAGGAGAAGTACTTCCTCTTGAATTGGAAAAAAACATTGACATTTGACAGAGGCAAATGCTTGATTTTGTCTGTCCTGCAACTTTCTTCCCAAAAGGTGGGAGTTAAGGCAAAAGAAAAGAGTGGCTGCCCTGTATTGGAGCAAGTCAGTCACTAGCCTAGGAAGAAAAGCCAGAAGAGTCCTACCCAAGCCATTGCATATATTCCTCCTCCCTTCTTCTTCTCCCTCCCCAGCATGACATCAGTTTTCTATAGTCCCTGAAGATTTTTGGTTTTTATACACACAACAAGAATAGATCCGTACCTGAAGGAAGAGGATTTGCACGCAGAGCAGAGCTACTTCCTAGTTGCTGTGTCTGCATCTACTTTATGTGAATTAAGGAAGTTTAAACACGATTCACTGGGTACCCTGCTGTGAGTACTCAAACGTGCAGCGGGACAAGGCTTGGCACTTTTCTTGAAAAGCTACCAAGACTACAGAGAGCGGCTTATTTGAAGAATCACTGTCCACTCGGGGCGGGGGGCAGGACTGACAACAATTAAGTACTTTCAGGACACAAAATCCCCATCAGCAGCTAGTGAACATAACTCAGGAGTACCCTCCAGCCTAGTAAGTCCTTAAACCTCAAATTGCTAAAAAGAGAGGAAACACCACTGTAATGTTCTCTTTGATGCTAACCTAATATTATACTCATCTCTAAACATCTACCAGTGGATCTCATTAAAGACAAGATGCTAAGAAAGGACAGTCACTGGGCATGAATCACTACTCTTGCTTATAACATGTTTGTATTTCACGGAAAAATCAATTTTTGAACCAGCAAGCTGTAACTCTGTGCTGGAAAGAGATTCAGCGCCCCTTATAGGAGAGGTGCTGGACCAGACCCATTTAACTTCCCTGCCAGTTCAGAGAGCCAGAAAAGCCCAGACACTCACTTCTGTACTAGAGAAGTTCACCCCTTAAGAGACTGGTGGCAGGGCTAGGAAACAAGCCACTTCCACACCTTCTCAAACTATCACCTACAATTCATAAGACACAATACCTATTCACTACTTCTTTAAAAGCACACTTGGAGGAATTTATTCCTTCTCCAAGCAAACAGTGACAAACACCTTGACAGAAATAAGAAAAACACACCAAAAAAAAACCTTGCAATTCAGCCAGAGCGCAGAGTAACGGAAAAAAGCGAGAAGGTCTGGACTAACCAGACAGAAAGCAGCCATCATTTTCCCCTCCCCTAAATTTGATCTCAGGGTGGAGAAGGCCCCAAGCCCCCACGCTAAAACAAGCCACGGAAGGTGCATGCACCGTGTGATGGATGTGAGGTAGGGAACCACAAGCCCACACTTTATACAACAAACTCGCTGCCAAACAAGGTCCGGATGCCAAATTAGCAACTCAGCACCAGGGAGCACCTTGCGGAGCACCCTGCTGGCCTGGCCCTGCCTGTACAACAAGCTCAGAAGAGCCTTTTGCATTAAATAAGCGTTTCCAGCTCGGCGCTGCCGAGGCTGGTGCCGGTGCCGAGGCCCGGCCGCGCGGTACAAATAAGGCAGCGCCGCCGCTACGTACAGAGCCCGGGCACGTCCAGCATGTTGGAGACGCCGCGGTCGCACATGTCCACCTCGGGCTGGTTCTTCTCCCGGCTCTCCTCCACCATCTTCTTCAGCGACTTGGACATGGCCTGGGCGGGGATGCGAACACCGTCAGGCGCCGGCTGTGTCCCCCCGTGTGTCCCCCCCTCCACAGCCCGCCGGAGCCCCGGCCTCCCCCCGACCCCCCGGGCCGAGCCCCCCGGTGCGGGCCGAGCCCCCGCGGCCACTCACGGCGCTGCGCTGCCCGGCGCTGCCCGGCGCTGCCCGGCGCTGCCCGGCGCTGCCCGGCTCCCCTCGGCTCCCCTCGGCTCCTCCCGGCTGCCCTCGGTCCCGGTCCCGGTCCCGGCCCCGGCCCTGCCGCCGCTCCCCGCCCCGAGCCCGGCCCCGCCCGGCCGGAAGGGGAGGGGGGTGAGGGGGAGGAGGAGGAGGAGGAGGAAGAAGAAGAGGAGGAAGAGGAAGAGGGTTGTGAGGAAAGGTTGTGAGGGGCCTTTAGCTCAGCATCAGCACCTGGGCAAGCGCCTCACAGACGTTAACCTGGGCAGACGGACCGCCGCCATTTCGCGGAGGGGAAGGGAGGCGTCGGGGCGCGCCTCAGGGCGGAGCCATCTTGGCGCCGGCAGCCCCTGGCGGGGGGCACCCTGCACAGGGCCGTGGGGCACTGCCTGGCAGCAGAGTAATTACAAATAACATCCACTGGAAGAGTTATTAAAAGTAATATCCACTGAAACCAGGGTGGTAAACGGGAAGATCCCTTAACCAGCAAACGCTGGCCTGGCATTGCTGTGGGTATAACCTTAGTGTTTCCTTTTTTAGGAATGATTTAATTTGCAGTAGCACGTTTCCCTCTAAGTGGCTCTTAGTGCCTTCAGCCCTTCCCTGAAGTTACAGGCTGCTCTCAAGTCTGTCCGACAAAGCACAACTGCAAGAACTTCCTTTTATCTAGATCACTCAGCAGCATATAAATCACTGTGATGCACGAGCCAGCAATGTTCGGTTCCTCTTCATCTGCAGGACGAGAACCTGCACCGCTTCCACCTGTAACCAAGTGCCCTGATTGCCGCCAGTCAGTTGTCTCAGAGAGCTAGGTGCTGGCATATTTACGGTTCTTCCTTCATAAAGGACAGTCAGGCTTCATTTAGTAGCAAAGGCTTATCCAGATTCATTGTCTGTAAAATAACGTCCTAGTTCGCTTACCCCAACAAACAGATCAAGCCCATGTGCCGGTGACAAGGTCCTCGCAGGCTGTCTTTACGGCTGACCAGCTCACCTGGCTTCGCACTACCCCATTTATGCAGTGATAAAACAACTGCATGTTACATTGCAAGTGACCTGAATGTCCACGTTTGATCCCTATTGTAGAAGTATTTAATTACTCCCTCTTTAATAAACTTATTTCCCTTACTGGCTTTTGTCAGGACTGCCTTCTTTGTCCTGGTAATTTCATTTCCATCTTCTTTGTAAACAGTTCACGTTTCACTCGCATCTTCTATGGGGTCTGCTTTGGTTACTGCTTCAGCAAACCTCCCATATGAGCAAACACTAATCCATACCCCAGTGAGGTCCACACTGGATTTGACAAAGAGGGGATGCTTTCCAGCCTTCACTTTAAAGATTTTCAGCTTCTCATGAAGCACTAAATACCAATTGGATGAGAAAGAGTGGGAAAGTAAGCATGTGAGACATACTGACCAAGTGTCTGGTCATTCCCTGATCTTGAAAGCTTAATTTTCAGGTTCTCCCATTAGCAGTAGTACTGATGAAGGCTAATTTCCTGAAGAGGGCCTGTGCCCCTGCAGTAACCCTCTGTCTCCTCTCTTTTCCCCTGGCACCTCAGCATATCCAATTCTTCCTTAACCCCCCTGACCCCAAGTATCCCCAGCTCCCTCTGTACCCCTAGCTACAGGCTGTCCAGCTGGAGACCTTCCCAAATGCATGGCTGTTGAGCTCACAGTGCAGGCTTCTCCAGAGTGAACTTACTTGTGTCTCACTGTACTATCCAGAAAAATAAATAAATAAATAGATAGATACCCTTCTTTTTTTTTTTTTTTAAAAAAAAAAAAAAAAAAGCTGTTCAATTTTAACCAATTTTAATGCAGGGGTTGTGTGTATTCAAAACAACACAACAGCAACGTGTGCCAGCAAAAACATTTGTATATTGCTAGGCATTGCTGCTAGAAATTTATCCACAAAAATTAGAATAATTCGGTGTGATAACTGGCACACTATTTATTTGCTGATCTTTGCTTTATAAAGCAAACTTCTAGAATTTGGACTCTATTTTTATTATCGGATATTTTAATTTTAAGCATTTATTTGTTAGCAATCCTGTATTGTTGCTATTGTTATTTTGTACAGTAGTCAATGCTATTAATTCTTACTACGTTTCCTTTTAGTCAGGACTGCCAAATAATTCTGTGGTTTTAGTTTGGCAGCTGACAGAAAAATAATTACAAGAAAAATCTCAATTCTGGTGCCTAGGATGCTTATCTTGAGTTACTGTGGGAAACTGAGACACCTCCTCCTTTGCTTTATGAGCCAACTGAAAACTGTCTTTCAGCCAAAATACTTTGTAAATGTAACTACAATTGGCGAATGTTTTACATTGACCAGCACCATGATTTCTAGCACTGTAGCTGTATATCTTCTCTCCTTTAATTCAAGGACCTGTAGCCCTAACGATCTCATTCTGTTATTACTTCTCAATTTTTGTTTATCAAGAATAGCCCCACCACATGGGAAGTGCAATTCAAAAATACTGTTATGGACATTTTAGTGCTTAATCTTCAAATCTTAGTCTTTTTGCCATTCATATATTACTGCCTCCTAAAGAATGTCTTTATGGAACAATAAATAGATATGGTAACATCCAGAAGATTTACACGTCAGTTAAAAAAATGCAGGCTCTAGAAAGTGAAAACGCACGTTCATTATCTGTGCGGTGTCATTTACAGCAGGGAGGTTTGTAGCCATGCAGGTATTATAAGGCAGACATGCGGTATTCACAGCTATGGCTTGATCTATAAAATAGGCAGCAACGTGCAAAGACATAAAAGCAAAGATATTCCTGGTAGTATTGTGAAACAAAGCCATAAATCTTATTAAACACAGATTTTTTTCTTCTGAACTCTACACTAAAACTAACAGATTTTTTTCAGAATATTAAAAAATAAATGTTCAGTTGTTTGCTTTTGCTGTGCGTTCATTTTAAAGCATTTTAAATGACTTACCTTCCAAGACAGAAACATGGCTTAGCAAAAGCTCTCTCCTTTAAGGACCTTCACTTTAATAGTACTGCAGTGGTATTTCTCTCGTGGTTCCTCATATAAGATGTTAGAGGACAGTAGCGGGTTACTTTGTTCCTGTTTTTTTTGAAAGAATGGGTTTGATAATTTACTGTAATTTTAGACTTTGACTATTTTTGGCAAGAGTCAGTTGGGCCAGATCAATTGAACTTTGTACCAGAAGCTTCATTCAACAGTCTTTGTGGACATGAATTCTCTGCTGGACTTTCATTTTCTATAAAGAAGCTCATGAATTTTCGTCACATATAAATAAAATTATGCAGAGATATAGAGTAGTTGTAACATTTAAAGATGCACCAAGCACTAATTATTATTAGATTAACAAAAAATAAATTAATCTTACAATTTTCTCTTCCTCTCATTCATCATGTTCTTCATTCTTTTTTTCTGCAGTTCAATGACTCTATAAAATTTGGTGTTACGACTGAAAGTCATACCAAGGCCAAGTATTTTATCTGTATCAAGAAACTGTCAGAAAGCATTTCACCCGCTTTAAAACGAAACGTGATTTTTCACAAAACCAAACTTTTTGAACAACAGGTTTCAACACACTCGTCAGTTTAACTGCAGTCCCCCTGAGGAGCTTCAGACCAAAGGTTGTATTGCCAGAGCTGGCCTCACGCACATCACAGGGCACGAGATCAAATCTAAATATCGCGCAGAGTAACAGGTAGGCCAGCCTTGTCAGGCCGGCCTGCGGGACAGCGGTCTCCTCAGGGAAACAAGCTTTGTGTCAAACTATAGGATGTGCGACTGCTATCAGTTCCAATAAGCCACTAATGAACTTCATTCATTAAGACCATGTACAGGTTTCTATTATGTTGGTCAGTTTATGCTCTGACGTGCTCTTGGCAAGACCAAGGTTTAGCCTAAGAACTCATTGTCCATAAGAGAAGGGAATGCACTGCAAAGCACTGCCAGCCCTGCAGCAGCAGGAGCTGTTTGGGTGAGAGATGCCCTTCCAGTTCAGCTATGGCTTCCAGGTGAGCTGAGCAGCAGGCTGGTGCAATAATTAAATAATAATAAAAAATACAGTGTTCTTGCCAGGCTTATTCTTGCCTAAAATCTGATGCTTCTGTGACCATCCACCTAGCAGCAAGAGACAGCAACCAGATTCTGAGGGGACTCTGCCCTGCACGTACTGCATGAACCCCACAATGATTCATAGGACGGTCAAAACCACGATGGATGCACATGAAGTCCCATGATGCAGCCATCCACTAGGAGGAGTAAACCCCTTCCTGATCTCAGCAGGCAAACAGCTGAAGCTGTGCTTGACTGTATTTGCATTGTCTTACGAGTTCCTATATCCAGAGCTTGTTTTGTAGCTTCATCTGTGATTCATCTCCAGGCAGTTCAGATGACATTATTTTCTTACTGCCTGCGATCCCTTTTATGGTGTTTTTAATCAATTTAGGGACAAAGATTGCATTGTCCCTTGATTACTAACATGAAATCAGTTTGGCTTGGAGTCTTGAACAAAAGTTTTCTGGACTGCTAATGTAAAATTCCACTACATGTTCTTTTGTGTCTTCCCATATTAGAGTAATTTCCCGTTTTGCCTGCAGGTCAAGAGGACATATCTGTCTCCTGGTTTGATAGAAATACAGATATTTCTCCTTTTCCATGTTTCACTTTAGCATGTTAGCAAGCATATTGTCTGTACCTAAGCTAGATTTTTCTTGGTACTTGGAAAATTCTAAAATGCTGTCATACATCTAGTCTGCTTGGCCAGGTCTCTCTCTCTACAACATAATCAGATCGTTCCTGAATTTTAAATATCTTGAATTTTATATTGTGTCATCTACCTTTTTGCCCTTGTTTGTTTTGTGTTTTCTGGATTGTATTTTAACCAGAATATCTTCTCTCCGTCTATGAAGTTTTGTTTGTTTGTGGAATTACGCCTTTTTTTTGGCATTCACTGGGAAATCTTCAAAGAATTCTGAGATTTTGTTAGAACGGCCATTAATACTTATGATGTCACTTATCATCATTTACTGCAACAATCACTTTAAGGAATTCATTTCACTGTGTGAACCAGTGTCCTCTGTACACCCCAACAACAACATTTGTTACATATGATGTGTGTTAGCCTGGGGCAGCGGCACAATAATGTTAGTAAAAAGTCAATCGCTATTTTTATATTTGCCCTATTCTGAAGTTGTATGTTTTATAAATGTCTAGGAAGTGGCCCACAAGTTGTCTAGGAAGGTGACATGGTTGCTCAAAGTCTCACAAGTTTTTATAAATTCAGTTGTAGAAGAGATTTGGAAGCTTAGAGATCTAACTCAGTAAATATAATCACAGAGATGCCTGCGTATTGAACAGGCTCTGACATTACTTCTTGGTGTGGTTATGGTTTAGTAACACAACACATCTTTGCTGTGTTAAGCTTTAGTGAATGCCTGAGTACTTTATTCAGTCAGGTTCTTCCACCCAATGTGCAGTACAAGAGAAGGTTCTTCAACAAAGTCATCTGTGTAAATGGCTGTAGGACAGGGGCCGTATTTTAGCAATGTCTGATTTTATTCTAGTTCAAATAAAAGTAGCTAACATTTAACTAGCGCAGTTGGACTTGATGATCTTGAAGGTCTTTTCCAACCTAAATGGTTATACGATTCTATGATTTATAAAGATGCTTGGGACAAAAACACATAACTCTGCAGAACTAATTAAAGACAACTTCATATCTTAGCTCCTCTTAACAATTTCACATTGAATATTTTGTGTTTAAGCTTTATCCTGGCTTCCTGGCTAATTAACTTTTTATAGCCTTAACTGTAAAACTTTTTGCACGTTTACAAAAGCGTTTGAAATGGTATAGAAGAACATAAAAATATGATTAAAAACTGGCAAAAACTCATTTTCACAGTTAGGTAGATAATTTATTCTCAGTACAATGAAAGATTACATTTTTCTGACAGAACTTGAAAATTCATAACGGCTGTACTTACAGTAATCTTTAAAAGGCCTTACTTCAGTTGCAATTATCATAACTGGATTTCAAACATATTTTATGATCTAAAGTGTCCTCAGTATAGCAAAGAACAGTAAAGTATTTCTTATGTGACGTTCTAGCTCCTCCAACTCAACTGGAATCCTGATGGTAAAGTCACATATTCGGCATGAAATTTTATATAGACTTGATGAGATGTAGCAGTGAATGGAGCAATGTTTGTATCCTAAAATTAAAGACAAGAAGAACGAAAAGCTTTACCTGACAGCAAGATTCTGAGAAAAAGACAATCATAATGTTAAAGCTGAGGTACTAATCCAATCACAGAGTGGAAGGGACCTCAGGTCTGTGCTAGATATTGCTGTTGCATTTCTTCCATAGGGTGTTAAAAATATTTAAATCACAAACACAGCAACTAAATTCAGAGAAGAAAAGGCTTGATGATACCACCCACTAGATGTCACTGTAAGGTCTGTATTGAAAAGCTAAAATGCCACAGAAGCCTTACGCTTTCACTTCCACTAGTTTGTATGGAATTCATGTCAAAATTAGGGAAACAATCTTAATTATGACACAGTAAAGATTAATTTTAACCAGTTACAGGGTCACAGACAGTAGGGAATACATACCATCCCACAGTATGGCCCAGCGGGGGGATAGCTGGCATCTGGCCCATTGTAAAGGATCAGATAGTTGTTACTGCAATCCCCTGGGTCATCGATGCTGATGAAATCAAAGTTCACTGTGACAATTCGTCCCTTGGGCGCAGTAATGGCCCACTCACAGTCAGTGTTGTTCTGGTAAGTCGCAGGGTAGCTGGGACTAGCAAACGTGCCAGTGCTGCCGTATAATGTTCCTCCACATCCTGGAAATGGACGCAGTTAATTAGCTTAGAAGACTTAGTTTTACAAGATACTACACAATGTAGTACAGTATTAGTAGCAGCACTGAAATACAGAGAGACACTGCGAACTGGAACAGTGCGTTTGGATAACAACATTATTGCAACGAGACAAAACTGAGGCTCTAGCTTCAGCAGCCTGAGAAGAATACGGAATGGGCATCAGACATACTGTAAGGTTACTCTGCAGTGCTTTGCCGATGGTCTTAAGCTCACTCCAGTAAGTTAGTGTCAAGGGCAAACTATGTCATCCAGCTATTCATTCCCATTTCATATGCTGTTCATGACTAGGTCTATCACCCAGTCACTACACAGCATTATAGATATGTTATTTTCCTGAGGCAAGCGTCAGTCCTCTTCAGGCTTAGCAGTGCCTAGATCCTACAGCCTATCACAAATGAACTACTAATAAAGTAGATTGAGTCACTACCACCACTACTAACTACTCTGTGGTCCCAGGATAGATGTTCCTTGTATTTTCTGACCTCTTAGTGAAAGATGTAGATCTCCAGCTTAAGTGGACCATATCCTCTGAGGTTGCTAATTAGAGAAATCAGGGTCGGCTATGTGTGCTTGGAAAAGCCTTAGATGTTGGTAAGTCAAGGCCCCACCTGAGCTGGCTGGATTCCATCGTTCTATGTTTTCCTTCTGTGTACAACTGCTTAATGGAATTACTTTGTTATTACAGCCTTACCACTTGATGATGAGGTCCAAGTGATTTCATATCCATCATGTGCCACTGAAATATCACTCTTGAAACGAAGGTAGACAACATGATTTTTGGGGAAGATGGGACTGGGTACAATGTTTCCACAGAACCTGCCAAGCAGTGGTGATTGCACATCGCTCCCATTTCTGACCTTCAAGGGGCAAAAAAACATTGTCAACATTAAATCCCTATACCAATTATACACAACTACAATTATACAGTGATGCAAGCACAGCACAAAATATGTATAGACTTGCATAATTGTCATTTAAATACTTTTATTTTTCCTACTCTATATCCTTGCATGGAAAGAAAAAGAGACTATTAGCCAGCCTGTCTGAGCTTTGTAAGCAACTGCACAGAACAAGTATCATCAGCAACTGGTAGCTAAATTTTATAGTGTGGTATATCTCCTGAATAATAAAAATTACTTGGCTAGTAGCTAAAATGTGCTTTTGAAATTCAAGTCCATGTTTTAATTTTCATCTGAAATGTTAATATTTCAGATGAAAAGATTAATACTTTACCCTGCAGACTATTCTTTTCCCTGGTCACATAAAGACACAGTTCATATTATGTAGCTCAGAATTAAGATGATGCTTTTTTTGAGCTCCAATAATGGTGGAGTTTAGATCCATTTCTTGAGACAGTAAAGAGGGTATTAAAGGAGAACTAAACGGGGATTCTGCCACAGATATCTGATTTTTGTAATCTGACTATTGAATAGGGAAACCTTCAACAAGCATGAAAGGACAGAGTAAGTATTGTGCAGGATGATACGCTTTTTATTGACACAAGGTACCTTTGCAAGTAGCATACATTTGTATTACCTCTCTCCTTTTTTTTTTTTTTTCTTTTTAAGAAAAATAACAAGGAGATGGAATCTGCTGCTGGAATAAAAGTACTCAGACTTAAGGCTTTCCATTCATGCACAGGTGTTAATATTAGATGAAAACTACCCCAGTTTGCTCTGTAACTGGGTAACATCAGCATGAGCTAGGTAAAGATGAGTTGGCTAACAGCAAAAGTATTTATTTATTGGTTTTAGACTTAATATAGTGTGTGTTGTTTAACCTCTTACTATAGTACCTCAGTATTTTTCACCATAAAACTGTAGCAATATAGTATATTCCTAATGTCAGTTCAGATCATACTTGATCCAAGACTAGTAATGTCCTTTGACTTCAGCAGAATTTGATTTAGGCCCACAAAATAGATATACTGGCTTAATACCTCTAGGAAGTCATGTGAACACTGGATGCTGTCCTCCAAACTGAAAGCATGGAAAAAGAGAGAAATGGTGTGATTCTGGGGAGCTCTCAGAACAATAGAACAATCCATATTATTGGGGTGACGACCAGGCCACCCAGGGCTCTTCAGGTAACCAAATGGCTGGTTATACTCTCTGCTGCAACCTAGAGAAAGAAAGACAAATATATGTAAGCCTTGCAGACCTTTGTATTGCTTTTCTCTGTATGGAATCAACAAAGAGAATGGTAGGTAGATTTTTTCAACAATTCTTCAAGCTTACCTGTAGCTTGATAGGTAAATCTGACTCCATTATTAATCCTATATTCATCTGACTTGAAAGTCACAATGGCAGTGCGATCATGAGAATAAAATTCAGGGACTGGAAAAGTGTCAGTGCCGCAGAATCTATGGGCTGATCCTTGGCTGTGCTGGAATTCAATACATATCACAAATTACTTCTACATAGGGGTACAACTTGGTTTTCTACTTACAAAATTTTAGGTGAACAGATCTTTTAGCACTTTCTATACCAGATATGCAATCACATTTTAAAACTACCATGGAAATCATTTATTAATGTCTCAACCTTTTATGTTTTATTATGGTGTGAAGCAAATCAAATGTAATAGGTATCTTCATGACAAAGTAAGAAACAATGAAAGGAGGTTCAGAATAATGTAATACAAGGGACATAAACAGTTGTGGTTTTTGTGTGCGTGTCATGTTTTTTTTCCTAGTGCTTTCTACAAACACTCTTCTTGGCATGAATACTCATTTTATTATGGTTCTTGGATGGGACGAAGTTTAATTAGTTTATGAAAGCTTGTTGTTGGGCAATGCTTTCTGGGTGTTAAGTCTGGCAGCTCTACTACTTGGTGCAACTGTGAAAAATTGTGTAATACTTACTAGGTTATACTCAATGTGTGTGTAAGTGTGCTTCCATGAAGTCACTGTACCAGCTGACACACCTCAAGTGGGGCATAGTGCTTAATGCTTTGCTCATACTCTTCACACAGAATCACCAACTAACCTATTACTAATCTAAAGAGGGGAGTTCTTCCCCTCTTTCCAAAGAGTGAGGGGAGCTGAATGTGAATGGGGCATGGTATCAGCTGTAAATTTCATACCGCTGGGGAGTCCTGGAGCTCTAGGTAGTTCTGAGAGCAGTCCTGGCTGGAATGGAGGTGGAAGGCCTCTACCACCACTCTGACTTGCTGCTGTGGAGGGGCATCAATGACCCACGTACAGAAGGTAAATGGTGGATATTCACCGGGGAAGTGAGGAGACATTGCGGACAGGGAGGTAGAAGTCGCATTATATGTTCCTCCACACGGTCCTGTTTAAAATAGTAATAAATGTGTCATAGACTGAAAACCTTTCCAACTGGGGAAGAATGTTTATTTATTAAACAAAACTACACTGGACAATATCCTTTTGTATATATACAATGTATGTATATAATTTGTATGTATTATATATACCTATGACTCTCTAGAAGAAAAAAAAAGTAAGTAGAACACATTCTAAATACTGTGTCAATGTATGTCATAAAATTAAAATAAATGCGTTTTCACTGTAATATCAGTGTATTTATTAACAGTCCATGATAGAGCTTTCCTGTTTTGCTCTCCAGACTGGCAGGCACCCCACAACCAGCCAAGACCAAAGAGAATTGCACAGAGGTCCAGCAGTGCTGCTTTTAGTTTGCTTATAGATGTTCTGTAGCACTATACTATGGACTGTCTTTGCCCTTCCCTGGGTGCTGTATCTGAAGAAAATGTTAATGATTTATTATTTAAATATATATTTCCACAAAAGAGTCACAACAATATATATATACATATATGTGTATACTTACGATCCACTGTGATGTAGGTAGCATTGAAACCCTCCCTTTCCACAGAACTGTCTGTGACAAATTTCACAGTCAAGGAATTACTGGTAGAAAGAAAAGGAGCTGGCACTGTAGATCCACAGAATGTGCCAACTAAATTGGCATTTTCATTATCTCCATCATAAAGCTGAAATAAGAAAAGCATATAACGTACTAATACTTTAGGCACAAAACCCACAAATAAATAGAAATAAAATTTTCTGACCCCTCTTGACATTGCAGTTTCTCTTACTTGAAAGCACATTAGGTGCTCCTGTGCTTTAACAGGATGTTCTTGATGACTACAATTATTCACTGCCATATTAACTCATTCTGTTGGATAGTGCAAATCTCATTATGGAACATTCTGGTCCTGTCTTAGCAAATCCATCAAAATTTTATTCTGTTTTAATTTGGGGTTCTGTGTTCTTTCTTAGATGGAATCTCAAAGCACTTTTCAATGAGAAAGGCTGTTTTTATTCACCAAAATGTAGAATTCATTCCTCATGTTATTGAACATTTCTAATGCTCAACAGGATCTATAACACGCTTTGGAGGATCTTGTTTAGCAGCATTCTACCATCTAGCCAATGTTTTACATACTCATCTCCAGGAAAGTAGCTTTCACATGTGTTTAGCATCAAGACTTATTTATTCAAAATTTTAGAAATTAAAGTTTTTTCAAGCAATTTGGTATCATAATAAATATTCATGATTACTTTCAAAGCGCTTACTTTTGTTCTGTTTCTATTCTGTGAAATAAATACTCATTTATATAGGTAGTCTAAGAACAGAAGCTTGTACCCATAATAATATTAAAATTCTTATTGGTTTTCAAAAAAAGCAGGATGTCATCTGGCATTGTAATCTAACCTACCAAAAACCTGTAATTATATTAAGCAATTGAATTTCTTCATAAGGCCATTTTCTATTAATTAAGTTTTAGCCTCATGGAGAGGATAGTGGATCGTATCTCACTGACAGTTTCTTGTTAAAACACACAGCTATCTTACGTTGACATAATCATATCGGCAAGTCTGAGCGGACTGTGCTTCGAGCACAAACGAGGTGAAGGTGAGGTTGATCAGCTTGTTTACAGGTGCAGTTATGATCCACACACAGTCCAGATTTTTCTCGTATCTTCTGCTCACGTTGGAGACTGGAGAGCCAAAGCTATAAGCTGAGTATGTCAAATAGCCACCACAGCCGTTCTGAGGTCCTGTTGAAGAAGCAGAAGCTTTTTAAAAGCAATTCCTGGCACTTTAATTAATATTCAGAACTTGAATGTCAACATAGCAGCTTTGTCTGTGCTATAGAATTTTACAGCCCTGTCTCACAGCAGCTATTTTAATTATAAAAGGCTTTCAACACAAACAGATATGAATCTGTTAGGTAGATATGAATCCCAATTAGATAGGTTAGAGCAAACTAAGAAGGGCTCAAGTCTCTTCCTGGATATAAAAGCAGCATCCACTTTGAAAATGTAGCTACAGATTTTTTTAAAAGGGACTGTAAGAAGACAGAGGACAGAAATTAAGTAGAAGAATAGTGGTTAGAGGACATTTTGATGTAATTCCTACATATTAGTAAGAGCACTTGGACAGTAGGGGGCACTGACTTGTTGACTTGGAAAATCTATCTAAAAATTAAGTTCCTTGTTTTTGCGATCCAGCCTCGTTCTGTCAGGATTGAATTTGGCGGCCTAACACTGGGGCCCAGCCTCATATTCAGGAATCTAGCTAAAAGTGACTCATTTCTGGAAGTGTTTTACTTTGCAGGGACTTACAACCCCCCTGAAAAGCAGGCTGCTTCTCATTTGGATACCACATACAGAGCTCAGTCCCAGCCAGAGCACCTTGCTGTGAAAATTTGAACCCTATAATGTTTTCAGTCACACTGAAAGAAATGACTTTCAGATAAAACCAGTTACTAGAAGATCAGAACCCTCTTATTGCATCTAACTACAAACAAACAAAAAATATGGACTATTTGAAGGGATTTTAACAACTTTTTCATTTGTAGTTTCCGGAGGTAGAACTGGGTTAGCAGCCCTGATCAGTTTGTTTAGTTTATGCTTCCTTCCCCAGTTTCTATGGCCACTTTCCTGGCCACTTATTTATCTCAGGAATCCCAATAAAGTACAGCTCATGCTCTTCCTTGTGAGCCTGAGAAAGAGCGTTTGTAAACTGCATGGGGTGAAGTGGTGACTGCAAGCAGCCTGGTCTCTCCCGTGGTGAATCCTTTTGGAAGAATCAGATTATCAGGAGAAGATACAGCAACACGAACACAGCTGGGGAATTTCAGCTCTGCGTGTAAAAATGCCTGTCTGGCTGACGTGTAACTTAACCTCGACCCACTGATATATCTCCAGTCATATAAAACGACACACTACTTAAGCTACAATATTACAAAAGATTCCCCTGGTCTAAAATCAGCATCCAAGTATCAAGATTGCATCAGTAACCACGGGTTAAGAGACAGCCCTATCTTGCAAAATTGCAATGGTTAAAACAGAGTGACTAAGGATAAATGTCATCTTGTTCTACTAACCAAAGCCGGAAAGACTCCACCCTAAAAAGAAGTTTGCTTAAAACCAAAATCTTAATAGCATGAGATTTAAGCTTTTGCTATAGCTAAAAATGAACAGAAGAAACTTACGACAAAGTGAAAAAGTCAGGAATTAATAGACTGCAGTCCACTATTGTGGGCTGTTCTAGCAGTGAAGTCACAGAAATGGAGAAGTGTTAGTGTTAACTCCGATGCGGCTGCAGGAGCTGAGAGCAACAGTGGGGGAAATGTGACCAATAAATCGTGTTCTTACCAATATCCTTAGGAAGGAGCAAAATGTCAGACAGGAGGGTGCCTGGGCCCTAAGAATGCAATTTCATTATATGTTTCTCTGGGTTCACCCTTCTGGATGATTTATTCAGTCTTCCTGAAGCAGTCTTGTTGGAGCCACTTCCTGCTCAGCATTTTGGACATCATCCACTAAGCATGCCATTAAGCATATAATCATTAGGCATAGATCATAGTCTGTCCCTCCAGCATTGCAATATTGAATCTTCAGTGATATATGGGTCAGACCGTCTTACAGAGCTGCCCTTCACCCTTTTCATGGTTAGAGTTGCAAACATGCCAGCCAGAATGTTGCAAAAGGAATCACAGAATTGCCACAGAGCAATGCAACAGGAAAGCTGTCACAGCTGCTGGATTGTCCTTTTTTGGGGTATCAGATGTCTGGACCTTTGCAATGGTGCACTTCACAGCTAGCTGCGCAGCTATAAAGACAGCTCAAACGACAAAAAATACAGATGTGGGTAAGCCAGTGTGTATAGCACATAAACAGGACCTGACAGAGAAACACACTGAAGCCTCATTATAAGAAAATTAACTCTAGTGAGTATAGCCAGTAAAAGCATCAAAGGGGAGATAAATAACTAAAAGTATGATTTACAGTTAATAAAAATGAGGTTTCATCATTAGCATTCACAATGCTTAGCCTGCTCAGCCAGGACTTTCAAATGGTTAGAGGACGGTACCGTTATAAATAATGACTGGACTGAAAGCTGATGAGGTATCACGTAGCCCTGCATCAAGCCAAAAAAAAGAGCAGCCCCTGTTGAAGAATCTGTTATGGTGTTTTTCTTTACTGATCAACTTTACATCTGATTGCAGCCACTACAAGTCACAAAACAGTGAATGTGTACAGATCAGGGGAACACCCACAAGTAAAAGAAGAGCCAGTTACTTAGCAGGAGAAAACTCACTGTAAAAAAAGAAATCCAATTGCACTGCTTTTTAGCTTTTTTTAAAAAAAGAAGCAGCTCATCTTTTTAAAAATCGTCACTGCTTTTGAGTAAGAAGGCCAACCAATAGCTATCCAGCTTGTTGTGATCATCGATGGAATGATATCATTGTTGGCTAACGCAGACAGAAAAACCACAACTGAAATTTAGGCAAAATCTGAGACTGAGAAGTCCATTAATTGGTAGAATAGCCTCTTAGATATTAAAAGCTAAACATGATAAAAATGAGAAATATACCTTATAGAACAACTGTGGGGGGAAGGGTGCAGATGGATGACTGTGTTGTTTCAGTCTCTGGTTTCTTATTTAAAATAAAAATCGTAAGGTCATCATAAATCAGATTGCAATCCTGTCCTCCTCATACACAGCTTGCCAGAGAACACAAATTATCAGAACTAGGGCACACACTGTCATCATTAATTGCTTTTGGAGGGAAGCATTAATGAAACTAAAAGGCTGAGGGACCATTCAGAAAAGAAGGAACTGCAGGTTCCCTATGGCAAATAAAAATAATTACAGCAGAGAGCAAGCACATGTTTCTCTAAGATCTACATCCTCTAGACACAGAACCAAGATGAAGATAGATCTTGGAAGCTGCCTGCCTTTGAAGCACAGTCAGGGGTAAGGTTCATTTGTACAGGTATAGATGCAATGAAACGGAACCTACCGAGCAGTTTTAAGTCTATTGGAAACAGCTAAACCAATGGCATTTCAAAACAAATCGAACTAATTTGCCATCCTTCTCCTTTTACTAAAAGAGCCCCACAGACGTGCACCAGAAGACAGCAAAGTTTGAAGTACCCTCCTCGTTCTGCTTCAACCCCTCTCCCAGGTTTCTGAATCACATCTTATCTCACCTAAAAGGATCCCTGGGAATTCTGGGCTTCTGGCTGATCTGAATTAAAAATCAGAATAAGCAAGGATTAACACTGCCAAGACTAATGCTTCATTCCTGACAGGTTTTATTTCCAATGCAGAGGAATGGCTGGACCACGGCTGCAGTAACTAGCTCATGGCTTGCTCGGATTAGGCCTTCAAACAGTAGGAACTACGTTGGGATGGAGGGAGGAATCGTCTGTCAATCTTCATCTCATGGCTGATACTGAGGGTTGGTAAACCTTTGCGAGCTGAGATTTCGAGGTCAGTTGGTGTGTTTGGCAGCCCCTGTACAGGCACCGTGACTTTGTGTAGGCAGCAGGCCTACAGTGCTGTAGGGCCTCTACTGGCCCTGACAGTGGGGCCAACCCTGACCACAGCGCCTGCAGCAGCTGGGAGAAGATCTGAATGCAGAAGGCTGTTCTCAGCCCTCAGCCTGGCCTCTAAACAGAAGGGCGTTTCCATTGATGTGATGGCATGGCAGTGGTACCAGCTGTGGCACTATGACTGCAAAGCCCACAACTCCTGTTTTTGCAGGATTTCATAAACGCAGTCAAAGTTCATATTCTTAAGTTTTTAGACTTTTTAGCTGATCCCAAATGTAAGTCCAGACATGCTCTGGCCAAACCCACCCTAGTTCTGCAAAACTGTAATATATGTACCATCCCATACATCTCCTTGATGCTTGTCTAGGAGACTAGAGGCAGACAGGCAGTCTGGCCTCAGTCTGATACTTTCTAATACCACATTAACATACTTGTTGGCATCACAGTTGCCCAGGCATTTTGCAGATCTCTCTTACAATGTGAATCAGAAATGTCTCCTCACCCTTTGTTTGTATGCACCGGAGCACAGATTTTCAGCTGAAGAAGTCATTGAGTATATGAACCACTTCTATTTACTTTGCTTTGGGAGAAGAAATGTCACAGACATTAAATACCTGATATTTCTGAGAGGCATATGTAGACAGTCCTTAGCTCAACAGATGTATTTTTTTCAGAGATATTGAAGAGACAGCAAATACTTTCTAAATTTAGTCTGATTTCAAGCTGATGCATACTGATGCATATTTTTTAACATAGATTTGAGCCACAAAATACATTTAGAAATAGTCCAGGAATTGTGACTGTCTTATAAACAGCTATTCTGAGCTTGTTAAGGATGTTGATATTTTTATAGACTATAATAAGATCAAGAGAAGATATTATTAACCAGAACCGAGTCATTATTTTAATATACTAAGCTAATCATAGTTAAGCCATGACAATGTAATGAATCTGAACTGTGAAATATCTGTGTCATATATTTGGTAAAATATTGCGTGAATTAAAAGCCCAAATAAAGTTTTGTGAGAATATTTGTGAATTGCAAGCGATTTGCTTCTCAGCCAGCCCCTCCGCAATGCCAGAGGCCAGACTGGATATCTCGAGATACACCTCTGGAAACCAGTCCTAATGGGCTGTGAAAGCTCTGCCAGGCACTGCTGCTTTTCCAAAGGCATGAGAAAACACGCTGAATTCAGCAACAGCATTCACATGCCACAGTCAAGGACACATTCTTCTAAGATTTATTTTTTTTTGTAGGAGGGAGAAGAATTCCTAATAAACCTGAGAGTCGGCTGTGCAGTGCTTTCCCACCTGACAGGCAATAACTGCTGTTGTCACTACAGGTCACTGGTGCCACCGACAGCAGGTGCCAACGTTATTTACATAGATCGGTGCCATGAATTACTGCTAGTGGTGTAAGTTTAGAGATGACTCACAAAAGAACACCTAACCCCCACCTATGCAGCAAAATGACCAAACCAATATTTTACACCTTTCATTACCCACTCACAACTGGTGTTTTTTTTCAGTGATTCTGAACAACACAAATAAATGACTGGGAACTGTGCATGCTGAGCATTGCCGGAAATCTGCACCTAGAAACTGAACAAAGACTAAGCCAAAATTTCAGTTTGCAAGGTAGAATTGGACTCAGACCTATATTAAGATTTTGGTGTTCTTGTTGATAGAATAAAATAGCATAAAAATGCTATGAAAAATCTCCTAGATCCTTTTTTTAAAGTACACTTTAATTTCACTGCGGGTAAGCATAACAGTGAACCCATTAGTGACAGACACTTAGTGTATTGTATTCCAAACAGGAAACAAGTAATTTAATACACAGCTAATAGAATAAAGGAAGACAGAAACCTCCGGGTAATTTATCAGGTAAGTTACAGAGCACTTTGTCAGGAAGAAAAGCATATAGATTATCACCTTAACTCCATAATATGCATTCTAGGTAAGTCATATAAGTTTCCTATTCATGCATTTTTCTAGTATATGAAATGAGAATTTCTTTTCCCAACTATTTTTCTTCTACAATCTACTGGCTTGTGATATTTGTTTTTTCTGTGTAAAATGATTAATATTCAGAAATACTCATTTGAATAAGAAGGACTGAGGGATCCTTGAGGGAAAAAAAAGGCAAACTGAGGACAATGAGACTAAGAGCAGGCTCCCAGTCTCCCTTTCAGAGGATGGGGTATTTAAGGACTCCTTTGCTTTTTAACCGCCTAATGGTTGCCAAGGGTTTTGGAGGCATTTCTTTTGCCCTAGAGCCTACAACACTAGTTTTCTCATTGTTGTCACCCTATTCTTCTTGCCTGTCTATATCCATCTGTTTTAACTTGTCTTGTGTTTAAATCATAAGCTCTTTCTGACAGCAAATTGTTGCTTTATTCTGTCCATGCAGTGCCTAGTGCAGCAGGATCATGGCCCATGAGCTCATAAGCCCCAAGGTAATGCAAACAAGTGGTGACATTGGTAGTTAATACAGTACACCGTACTGCTTTTTCACAAAATTTAAATGTGAACTTTTCCTGCATGCTCCCAAGAGAGAGCATAAAGAGGGGGAGGGGGAGGAGCTGGCTAGAGCTTGAAGTCAAGCAGGATTTAGGGCTGCAGAGAAAAAGCAGGCAATCTTCCTGACCTTCTCCACCCACCTTCCCCAGCAGTCCCAGCTCCGTTTTCCTTTTGCCTGTGTGAAGAAAGCTCAGGAAGAGCTTTCTGACCCAGCCCACTTATCTAACCATGTCTAACACCTTGCTTCTTGAAAATTCCTGTGGCTTCCTCAAACAGCCTCAGTGAGCAGACCTGCCTTTCAGAAACCCCTTAGACCATTCTCTGATGGCTTAGAATGTGATATATTTTCATTACTGAGACAATGGGGCTATGTACACAAGCACGGAGAGCTGCCAAGCTGAAACGATGTGCTGTTAATAAGGCCACAGATACATCTCCCGAAAGGGGGTTGCTGACTCTTTAAAAATAAGAAGAAAAAAAAAAATCCTTATATGTCTTCTCGGCCTTGGTATCATAAGCCTTGGAGGGATCACCAATTGGGGTGAGAGGGTCACCCTCCTGCTGGATGGGACTTGGCAGAAGCTCTATTTATCACCAAAGCACAAAGTCCCTGCTGCCACGGCACGTGTGGCAGAGGTATGTGCAGGCTCTGACCCTGACAGCCAAGGTCAGCTGAAAAGATCAGGTCTCCCCCTAGAGCTGGAGAAATAATCAGAATAATCAGGAGATCTTTGGCCAAGTCACAAGCTCCGTACATGCAGACCTTGTCCTTTGGGGAGAGATCTTAGCTCTTCTTCCTTCACAGAGACATTTCATGTAACCAAATGCCTTAAGCTGGTATTGATTTATCTCTTCTTATCCTTTTATTGATTGCCTGGAGGAGCACACGCTCACGGTAGAAAGGAGGTATAATTCTCCTTTTACAGACTGTAAACAAAGGCAGAAAAAAGGTCAGTGGTAAGAGAAGGAGTCTTTCCTTCCACAAATCTAACACTGGCAGCAGGCTGGGATCCTCTAGTCAGCCCAGTTCACCAGCTCAGCCAGAGAGCACGTCCAGTGATTCAAGAGGTGAGGCTGGTAAGCATCTGAACTTAGCAGCAGGGAAGGTGAAATCTACGATTCTATGATTACAGAACTTCAGAGTTGCACCGAGGGCCATATAGTCCCAGCGTGAAATGCCCCATGTCACAGAGTCACTTATGGCAAAGAATGCTGGTTGTGCAACGTGCATTCCGCAATACATTGCACAGCATATGGAGTGGCATGGTGAAAGTATATTGGTATGAAAAGACATTTGAGAGAAAAGGTGATATGCTGCCACACAGCCAAATTAATACTATTTCATACTTTCTGTTAGTTTCCCTTTTCTGACTAGTGGGGGGCCTTCAATATTCTAGTGGGTGCAGGATCAGTGGTGCAAACATACTGCTTTAATTAAAGCCGAGATTTTTTTTCTACACAAATGTCAGGGTTTAACTCTTTGAATGCCTGGTTACTGTAGGTCTTGTTAGGATTCTTTGAGTTTCTTGTTTCATCTTCTGTCTTTCCTCCCACTGCAATGGCTTTCAGACTGACTCCCCAGTAGTAAAATTTGCAAGAGATGAACACTGCTTAGCCCTGGATTTTGGCAGTACCCTTGAGAGAAGCCTGATCACAAAAAAAAACTGGAAGAGCTTGTGAAGAAAGGAAATAGTTCGGTTTGCTACAAATGGGTTTGCTGTTTCTGCTTGCATCTTTCCAATACATAATCAGGGTCACTCACAACATTAAGCAGAGTGCAATAATTACGTTATCCTGTTGTGCTTCCCTAGGGTAACTGCAGAATAATGTGCTCATTGTCATCCAAGAGAGAATGAGGCTTGTTTTCTCTCTGCAGATACCATCTTCCTTATCCAAGAGATTTATCATTATTAATTGTCATCTGATTGCATTTGTACTCTGACAAAACCACATGGGTTTTATCTTTTGACAGAGATGAGGGAGTTTCTCTAAAGCAGCATTTAGAACAACAGGCTCTTCGATCTTCATGGTTTTATTTGCTTTCATTTGAAGCAGAATCTCAGACCTCATATTACAAAGATGTGCCACAAATTTTCCTGGCTCTATTCCTCAGACAAGTCAAACTGCACATTTTTATAGGACTGTGACTCATTTTTTTCCTATTATAATATACTTTTCTTCTTTTTGGCCACCCCATACTAGCATGGGACTGCCAGGATCTTTCCTACAGGCTGTGTGGTTTAGTCCCTGTGGCTTGCTTCCCACAGAGGAGAAGAGACCTAACATTAAGTACCTCATCACCAAGGACTCTTCGTCACACAACCCACATCTCCACATGGCCATTTTTTTCCAGTTTGCAACTTCATTGCTCCTGAGTAAGTCTTGCAACATCACAACCTCCCTTTCCTTGTGAGCCTGCAAAAATTAGACTGGTAGGTATCAGAGGTTAATAATAAAAGTCTTCTCCTCACTCTGGCAAATAATCAGGAATGGTATTGATTTGGACAGCTTGGCTTGTGTTCTGTTGTGTGCTTAAGCAGAATCTCTGGCAAGTAATACAAATAAATCAGCAGTCAGTGGCTAAAAAAAAATTGACAACGTGCCAACAGGAAGAGCAAGAGCTTAGGGAGTTCCTTATGATGTCACCCTGGAAGCACAAAGCCAGGCTGTGGAGACAACTGATACCTAACGGTTTATAGACAGCAACACTGTGAGGCAACATTATGTTACTTGAAATAAGAGTCCACAAGAGTGGTCTGAAAGATTATTGTAGCAACTTCTTTGAGTCAAGCAAAAGAAGAGTTAATAATAGTAACAACCATGAAGTTCTGTGGGAATATTTTTTTTGGCAAAGACTGTAGAACCAGTTATTTTCCTTATCTGTAAATACTTTCTCAGACTGTATCAAATGAGAAAGTTGCTGGCGAGGGGTTGGGAGGGGATTCAATGACTCAGCAGAAGACTATGTTTGTCCTGCTACAAAGGCCTTTCATTCTGAGCTGTCTGAGTGCCAGCTTTTTAAACCAGACAATTACCTCTTTCTAAATCACAAAAACATTGAGTTAATTACACAAGAAACTAGAAGTGATGACATGAAATCAATTTACATGTAATAAAAATTTGTTGCTTATCATCCTTAAACAATTCAGATGTTATAAGAAGGTAAAAAAATCCTTTCAAAATTTGATCTTAAGAATAGACCACTAGGCTTAAACCTTTTATAGAGAAATAATCAACCTTTGCCTCTCACTCTTGTGTCCATTCAAAACATTTAACATCCGTGCCTTCTCACTATGATCCCATTTATTTGGGGGCCAGCTAACCTGATAGATCTCCCAAATCAGCAGAGATCAGCACAGTGGTGCCTGGGGGGAACCCCAATCTTAACTAATCTTAACTGTTTAATTATTAAAAAGTTGCGAGATGAACTTCAAGGAAATGGAAATGAAGGATAGATGGAAAGGAGGCATTTTTAGCACACAACCAACCTTTCAACATTGAAGAATGAGAGTTCTCAAGTATTGCCAGATTTTCACCAAAAGAGATAACTTTGGGTGCTGTTAAGCCTTCAGTCACCCAAGAAATGTATGTGCCTTCAAAGAGGCAAGAAAAAGTTACCAAAAAGTAAAATTAATCAGTTCACAACCAAGGCTGGAATGCAGGGGATCCCATAGTGTTCGTCTTTACTCAGAAACATTTTCTGCTTCCAGCACCCTTAGTGAGTGAGACCATTGCAGCTGAAAGGTGCTGAAAGCAACCAAAGGAAATTACTTACCAGCAGACTGCTGGGGTTATGAGTCTGATAATATTCTTACCTAAGGTCTCCCTGAACGATGCTTTCCATCCCCTGCCCAATCCAGAGAAGTCCGTATTAAACACCAGGAACAATTCGTTAGTGGAGCTCTTAATATTCGGAGGCAGTTCTGACCCACAGAATTTCCCAAGAAGAGGAGCATGGGTGTCTGAGCCGTCATATACAGCCACGTAATCTTTGTAGCAGGAGGGAGATATTTCAAGCTGGAAGCTGTTGAATCTGTAAAGTACACTTGGAGCATTAGATATCACACTTTCATTTCTATTCCTGTGCTATGTGTTTTTAGGGCTTAAGGAAAGCACAAGTAATAGCAATGGTCAAAGCCATACATAAGCAGGTACCACAAGACATTGCTCTTCAGAAAACAAGCGAGCAGAACTGTTAAATGCATGGCAAAACACTCCAGCCAACCAGCCTCAAAGAAATAATCACCTTCACCCACTGGGCCTCTTCAAGGCAAGCTGTTAGCGCACCTTGGCTTTTTGTGAAGAAGCAGATCTCCCCTGTGCAAATATACCCTCTGTCACTTCTGCAGATTGCTTACCCTGCAATTTCCCTGAGCATGAGAAAGGCATGTAAAATGAAGGCTCAGAGTGCAGGCCAGCTGGGTCTACTGCTTAGTTGTCTCTGAATTCACGGTCAGCATATATCTGGCAGCAGAATGCACCTATCGTTTAATTTCTCAGTAGCAACATTTTGTGGCAGCCCATCTCTGTTTTAGGCAGGACAGCACACTCTCAGAAGTATACTTTTTCTGGTTGGGTATTATTACTGGGGCTGTGAGTACCAGCCTTCTAATAGAATTAATTTTTTTTCATATATAAACTCATCACAGGCTCATAACTGCTAAAGGCTGACAGAATTTAACTAAGCACGAGCTGTATTTTTACAATTTCTCAATCCCCTTGCTAACCAAAGTGAGAAGGTACAGTTATGATGATGCTTTGCACATAACAAATTACAGAGAAAGATGTAAGGGATCCTGATAAAGGTGGCTTCAGCGGCCATTTCTTATTTTAGTTCATCTTTCTCCTTAGAAAAAAAAAGACAGAGAGAAAATTGTCAATAATTACTGGTTTTAATTGAAATCAGAGACCACCCTGTCCCATCGATGCCAAGCTAAATTCTGGTTACATACTTGAGGGCCACTGCTTTGCCGTTTCCAACTGTGATGTAGTATGAGCAGTTCATGTTGTTGTGATAATCTAGAACTGAATGGGCTGGGCTGCTGATAACACCAACAGAGCCATTGAAAGTGCCACCGCAAGCTGTAGGGGAAACAGGAAAAAGCGATCAGTGTCTGAATACCAGCTTGGTCCTAATTTTCATAGTTCTTGCAGGAGCTTCTGTTAGTCCTCTTTTAGCCATAAGCAAGGAAAAGCCTTTGACAAATTAGGGGCGGTCTTTGCTGTCATGCCTAAAAATGTGAAATGCAGAGATATCTATCAAGTCATGCTCTTCAGCAGAAGACTAGAGTCAGTATCAAAGTTACAGGTAACTGTTAGTCCATACTAAATAGCAATGACTATGTTTGAGCAGTTGAGGACTGAGTCCGACTTCAAGTGTGCTGCAGTAGGACCAGGGAGCAGTGGGTTGGGGAGGTGCCCAAAGAAGCAGGGTAAATCAGGTATGTGTGGAGGAGCTCTGCATCCATTCTAGCTTCTGAAGAAAAACGTGGCTGATATACGGTCAAAGAAAATCCCTCATTCAAATCCTGGCCCCATGGAAGCTTCTGAAGTGTTGGCACTGACACAGAAGCAGCCACAATTGCACACGATGCTTTACCCCTGCCTTTTCTGGAATAATTGTAGGCGGTCTCATTATCCTTCCACCTCCCTGCAGGGCTGGGGTGTCACCATACCATCTGTTCTGTGCAGAAGGGCAGAGAGGAGTCCCCAGGTGTCACTAAACCTGGAGACTGTTCCCCACCTCGCCTTGTGCTGGGGCTCGCCAGCTGCATGCCTGCTGTCTGCCTGCAGAACAAGTCAAACTCTGCAGCTGTGAACTGAGGGCACTGCTTGGCTTCTCGGGGTTTCACACCATGGATGCTGATGAGGCCAGGATGTGGGATAATGTTTGTTCCCAGCTTCAGTGCTTGAGGGAACAAAAACCAATATAAAACCAACTCTAATCTCCATTGTTAGCTTCAGCCTTTATTTTATAATCTTAACTTGGAAAAATAAAATAAAATAAAAAAGGCTTCCCTGCATCCTGTTGATAAATAGCTCAAAGCCACACACACAGCTTTTCATGTTTAAAGGACATGCCATTGCCCAGGCCACCATCTTAACAAAGGCGGTCCCATACAGGGTGCTGCTGGATACGGAGCCCCTGGTTCCTCGGCCGCACTCTGGCTGGCAGCCTGCAGCATTGGCAGATAAAGGACAGGAGCCGGGAGGATAAAGTATCAGCATTATTCTACACTAGGAGGGGGAAGCCTTTTCCATTTTTTTTCCCCAGCAAACAATACAACCAGAGGGAAGAGGAATGTTAATTGCCAGAATCTGCTTTGTATACAGCAACAAGCTAATAAGGCTGCAGTCATATTTCTCAAATGTCAGAAGTCACAAGTCAGATAGCAGCAACTGACTTTAGTGTGCTATGAAGGTCTTTTTCTGTGAATAACAGCACATTGTCATCTTTCACTGCCATTCTCTCTCTCTTAGCTATATCAGGCCCTTCATTTTGTATAAAGTATTTAACCTTATGGTTTTTGTTGTGGCTTTAAACATGAGGAACATATTAAGGGAAATACCACAGTTAAGAGCTCATCCTTTTCTCTGCAGTTAGAAAATGAAATGACTTTCAAAAATCAAAGTAGTGTCTCTTCAAATTAAACCTAGAAAACGTTGCTAATTGTTTTGAAAATAAATTTAAGCTCTTGTGATATTTATATTTGTGCAGATGTAAATACTAAACTCAGTTGGATTTTTTTTTCTAATACACATTTGTTTAAAAAAAAGGAGATCTCGTGAAAGACAAGAAGCTTTGGTTAAAAATATCTTCAGAAAGAAAAAATGTATCTAAATAGCAATTATTATTTACATTAATAACTGGCATTGTAACGGGATCATCAAGTGGGGGCATATAGATGGCTCAATTTAGAGATCCTTTTCTGGTTTCCACATTGTATAATATAGTTTTAGCAGAACTGAGAATCAAGTCAGCCTCCTGTATGCTATAGAATATTTTAAATGAACTTCACATTAACTCTCCTTGAATGTTACTAAATTAAAAAAAAAAAAAAGAGAGAGAGAGAGAGAAAACTGCCCAAATGGTTCATATTCCTTTTCATAAGGTACAATGTTTTCTACACTGAACCATCATCCAGCCTGAATAGCTCCACCAACCAAGCACAGGGCACTGGCTACTTACCAATTGTTCTGTATCTTGCCTGGAATCCAAAGCCTGTAATGTGTGAGTCGGTGTAGAAGTTGAGCAGCATAGGTCCAAAGACGCTGACTGTGTCAGGGAGCTCATTACCACAGAGCGTGATGACAGGGTGTGCAGTAACCCTGGTCCCGCTGAAGATGCTTACTCCATCATAAAGACAAATTCTGCTCAAGAGTGCTGGGACTGCATGGATACATAATACAGAAGTATTAGCAACATATTTTTCTTGTGACTTATTGAGCTGCAAGTACACAGGCCTCACACAGGATAAGAATTAAATTTTATATTACTTTCCATTCCAGGATCTCAAGATCTCATTTGCTTTCTGAGAAAGCAAATGCCTTATTTTAAGATGCAGAAAAACTGAGGGAGAATAAGGCAAAGAGACCTTGTCTATAAAGCTTTGGATTGGTCTCATTCAACACACCCTGGGAGTTTTCTTACTTTTTGCTTCAACATTTACAAGCATAATGGAAGCTGGGTTGTCACGTGTTTATCGAAGTAAAGTTGTCATGTTTAGTGATCTGTTAGCAGCAATGGGGCTTTTTAACTGCAAAGGATTAATCAGGAATTATCTAAATTTATCAGGAGACACTGTGCCTACTGGTGCAGAGGAGTGATTTCTGCAGATTGTCCAAGCGCTGTAGAAAACAGGGTGACTTCTATTGAACAAGAAGACAGAAAGGAATGGAGCGATCATTCTGTTTCACAGTAATGACAGAGTAATGCAAGCAGCAAGATGTATTGTAGATGGTCTCTGGAATTTTAATTTAAAAATTCTTTCTGCTCTCAATGAAGACCATGTATTCTAACGTGCTTTAAAATTATGCCAAAAGTGTTATATGGCACTAGTCTGTCTCTGATTAGAGTTACTAAGATAAAAACAACCAGCTGTATCAGAAAGCTGATTATATCATTAATTACAAAGTAAGTAAAAATGTTCTCCATATCCTGCCCTACTATGAGAACACTTGATAATGTGATATAATTAAAAACATAATCAATTTTAAAATATGAAGAAATGTAAAAAAATGAAACAGAGACAAGCAGAATTTAAGAACGGGAAAGATTTGAGAAAGCAACTCAGATCTCTTTCTGAAAATATTTTGGAGAAAGGCATGATGAGAAATGGATTTCTCAGCAAAGCAAAGGTCCATAATACCCAACACAAGTTATTTTAAGTTGCTGCACTGGAAAGAATAAGACGGTTGACACAGGACTGTAGGCAAAAGGCTTAATTTCTGGCTTTGAATCGTCCTTGTTTGGGTCAATATCACTTATGACCTCTGAATCCTGGTGGGCAGGATAATTGTTTGATCTCTATCCTGTTCTCTATACTCTTGCTCACACTTTTCCTTAATTTCTTATCATACTAAAATGCATTATTCTGTAAATTCCCCACCCTCAGGTTCCTTTATCCTATCTCCTCATGTCATACTCCCAGCCTCTGAACATACTCAGCACATCAGCAGCAATACTTCTCTGTGGTTCATTTCCTCTAATTCTATCTTAGATAATTTCTAGACCAATGTCTGCCCCTTGCACTACAATGGAGCTGTTTTCATGAGTCTCCAGAGATCTTTTCTTAGCCAGATGTCAGACCCACATCCTCTTTGAGCTGACAGGCATTTTCCGCATAGCCAGCTCTGTTCTTCTTCATAAACCTTGCCTATTAAGAGTTTTTGCTCATCCTTCTGGTATTACTGTATTCTCTTTTCTAATACATCCATGAAAATTCAATGAGGCATCTCCTCTCCTGTTGTCCTCTCTTTATCTCCACATTAGCTCTGTATAATCTCATTTACAAGGGCAGATAAAACTACTGGTTCTATGTTTATAACCACATAGGTCTTCTTCCCTCCTCCAGGCCTCTTTCTGTTCATACTATTTTTTTTATTTTACTTTTGTCTCTGAACAGAACCTCCAATAGGAGAGCTTTTTTTTCTCTCCTCGACTTCTGTGGCATTTTCTTTCTGGACAGCCTCATCATTTTGCCTGGCCTGATTAGATCCACATGTATGATTTGGATCTCTCTTGGTCTTCACATTCAGGTTAGATGTAAATATTGTCAAGATATTCATCCAGTTATTATCGTAAAGATACACTCTTTCCTATCCTCCTGCATGCCTGTGGCTCTCACCCAGGAAACAGTGATTTTCCAGCATGGCTACTGTACCATTTGCTCACTAGCCTTGACAATATTTTTTCCAAATACTACTGCAGAGATCAATTACTTGGCCTGATGTTGTGAATATGTCCCTCTCTCTTTAAATTTCTGCACTTATTTGCATTCAAGGCCTTTTTATTGTCTATCTCCTCTCTATTTATCATCTCTTGGTACATCTCAGCACTGATACATTGACTCCTGCATTCAAAGGTCACATGATAACAGCTTCAGTTGTCCTTACATTTTGAAATATGACTTTGTGTTCTCTCCTTTCCATTTAGCAGGAATTTATTAGTAAAATGTTCAGACCAGTTTCATTATTCTGCAAAAAATAATTTCTTTGATATGATACCAGCAATAAGACCTTGACCGCGTTTAGGCGCCTGACTTTCTGATCACTAAAAACAATGTCTTCTTCCCATTTTTCTGTCTATAGTCATAGATTCTGTTTCATTTTGCATTGGAGCAGAACCCTTCTTTCTATTTAATGTTCACAAAACTTAAAATAATGAGGTTTTGGTTGACAACTATAGCATCTGGGATTTATGGTAATAGAAATATTAATTACTGATGTAGGAGAATCATTAAGATAGATGTATACTCCTATGCAATATATTAACCACCTACATAGCACAAGATGCAATTTTGAAAGCAAGGAATTACATGTCTTTTATCTATGTCTTTCATATATATATATATATATTATATACATATCTTTCAAAATAATCTATTGCAAAATGTCTATTTTCAGAATTGCCTAGTAACACCTCAGAAAGCAGATACAGGTGACTCCACAATGAAGCTGTGACCATATCTAGATTGCAAAATTACATTTGCTTTTTTAAAAAAAAAAAAAAACAAACAAAAAAGTTATTAAAACATTTTTTCAGGTTGACGTGGTATCAACACAATGCTGTTGCTTTGCATGGACAGAGAGTAAATACTACAGAATCCTAAAAGCAGATATTGGAGGAGGCCCACATCCATTTCCCCTAATTTTCCAACGTTTGGAACTCAGACTTTGTTGGATCTTGTACCAGAAGAATATCACAGCCATTTAATAATACACTACCTATCCTGGAGCTACATTTGTAGGGAATTTCATCTGAACAATGACTACAAACAACAGAAGGATGTGATTAATTATTTCCTAGATATGACTAAATATAGATAAAGTTTTATGACTAATTCTAATGTTAGATTTGCGTAGACCTTTGATCCAAGGAGTAAGGACAGATATACAACAATGTTGATCACTGTCGCAAAAATGAGACTGAGAAAACAAATGCACTTCCACCTGTTTGGTTCTTTGTAAAATAACACAACAATGTCAGACATTCAGAAGCAAAGAGCAACCTGTGCAGCTTCACAAACTAGGCAAATTAAGAGAGATGTTCTGTAACCATGTCATTTGGTGCAGGAAAAGACATTTTTCAGGCTGCAAGGAAATCACAGAGATTAAGTCAAACTCATTTCACAGGGTTAATCTTGCCTATGTTTTGCTGACTAAATCTTAACTGTCATGTGTGAGCTACTGTTTATGGCTTCCTGTAATAGTCAACAGGTAAAGAGGGGCCTTCGGAAGGCAGTTCAATCCACCTGTACAACACATTTGTCCTTGAGTTTAAAGCACTATCTTTTGCACTTCACTACAGGAGAAGATAAATCTAGGTGATAAATCTAAAATAGATGCCTATTTTCGGGACATCGATGTCAGACAAAAATAAATTTCCTACCTACCAGGAAGCAGACAATTTAGATTAAATTTTGATCACAAAATCAACAAATACGGTTTCCTCCACTTTGCTCTTGCTCTGAGTTTTTCCTTGCTATATTTAGTGCTTAATACGTATTCATATTAGGTACAACGCATGTCATGTTCATTTTGGTCCCAGATACTTACATAGTATCACTACTGTGGTTAGCAGCATCATTTGGAGTTGTCCTTTATAATCAGAACAGGCATCTCACCATAACTGAAAACATAACTACCATACAGCAGAAATCTGTGACTAACCGTGAAGTCATTCAACCGTGTAGCAATGTGTCACTGCGCTACAGCCAATTACTTTCTGCCTTCTAACTTTCTGGAAATGATATCTCAACCAGTTAAGTCAATGAGATATGTATGCCTTATAGGCATTATTTTAGATACTTCATTTCATTACTAAACAACCATGAAAAAAACAATTGGATTTCTTTTCAGAGGTCAAATAGGTAGTAAATTCTGTTAATTGGAAATGTAGCTAAACTTTAAAAAACCCAATCCAGAACATCTGTACTAGTATGGTGAAGATTTTAAAGGCCACACTCAGCCACAATCTAAGCAGGTGCAACGCTTCCTTGCATATAGAATAACTGGAAATGGTTTTAACAGATGCTGTCAAATATTGTCCTGCCTTTGCAAAAGAACTAAGGGAGTTCATGCTGAAAACCCTGAGGCACATGCGCTAAACAGATTCAGTGAGACTGATGAATAGAATACATTTTCACTTCTGCATGATAGTTTGCAAGATGTTGGTTTCAATATTTTTTCCCATTTAAACCCATGCAATTTCTCTTTGTTATGGGGCTATATTTAAAGACTTTCTGAAAGATTAATAACTACTGGAAAATGTCATATTTCCTCTTTATAACCAGCTATCCTTTAGCTGATAACCAATGGCACTAACGACTTCTGTTTTGTGTAGCCTACAGAAGCCAATAACAATAAAGGGGCAAACCTCCCTACAAGAAATAGAATACCTTTAATATTTTTTAGGTCTATGTTTATTATCATGTCTGTATCACTTGCCTGTTTGGTTTAACCTTTTTACTAATGAAAGCTTCAGTCCATTTATAAATTAACTGCATGTACAGACAGAATACAGATTAGTAATTTAATAATACAGATGTCAAAATAAGCATCATCTGATTCAACCTAATGTTTTAGTGTGTCTGCTGAATAATAATGTCTTCTATATGAATAAATTATGTAATTTTGTGGATTACATTTCAAGTTGTTGGGTTTTTTTAAATCTTAAAGTAGCAGTTTGTACTGGGAGATGAACAAAATGCTTCAGATAATATCGTAATATAATGAAATCTTTTTCTAAAACCTAAATTAAGTTTGGGCTACAATACCTTTGAATTCAAAACAGTTCAAAAACTTAACATGAAAATAAAGAAAACCTATTTCTTTGTGATTTGATCTGAGGAAAAAAATCAAATTATGCATCCCAGCTCAGTAACAAATTACTCAAAAATCTTTTTGTCAAGGTGACTTCAAGGGAACCAAATTAAGAGAGCCTCAAAATATATGATGCCATCCAAATAGTATGGACATACTGATTCCTTTTTTATTTTAATGACATCTCCATCCATGAAAATTTGACCCTGTCAAAGTCAGGAAAGTTTAACCATCTGCACCAATAAGGCCAGATATTGTATCTATTATTTATTGGCTAAATGGTACCAACATTGAAAATCTCAAGAGGGAATTTTGTTCATGGTAAAGTACAGGGTGACAACTTTTACAGTTTTTTAGACACTGTAGTCTTTCACCTAATTTCACTTTCAGATGTTTTTGCATTCTTGTATAACACCCAAGTGTATTTATATCCATTTTATCAGTTAGGGAAACAGAGACACTGAAAAGCAAAACTGGCCTAAGATCAAAAAGATTATAACAATCAATAGTTAAAAAAAAAGACAGGAACAAACATACAAATTGGCCACAGTCCTTCCTATACTCCAACCATCTGGCAAATTCCCAGCTTCATTACTGCAGGATGCTCAACAAGTGAGATACTCTATCTTCATTCTTCTGGAGGCCTTCACTGACACAAAACTGACCCCATGCACACTCTCTCTGCAGATGTTTGCCAGCAAACAGTTTTTAGAATGGACCAGCAAATTAAACCATCAACCATTTTCCATGACAGAAGACTTAAATGTTTTCAAGTAGGAAGTTACATTCATGGCACATACTGAAATTACGAAGAACCAGTTACCTTCCAAGTGGAAGTCTCAAACTCTAGGATCACCAGTGACTGTGGTCCCTGATCTATGATGTAACTGCAGTTCAAGTTGTTGTCATACTGACCAGGGTAGTTAGGAGAGACAATACGACCTTCAGGGCTGGTGAAATTTCTTCCGCATCCTGCAAACAGAAATAAATAAGACATCGTTAAAATCCAGGCGATAAGCTCATTTCCGTTTGCAGTGTCAAACCCAATAATGTATGCAAGGACCTCATCTTAATGGATGATTCAGATGATCTGAGCCAGGGAGAGTAATACAGATCACGATGGCAAAAGTAGGTCTTACACAAGCATATAGTAGTGGTTTTGGGAAACACAGGGCCTTCCTGCTCACAGCACTTTCAGCTTCACATAGCATTTTTGCGGGTCATGAATAAGACCAGACCATAGCCCCTCAGCCAACTCACCAGAAGGACACAGCACTGCTGTTCTTACGGGTTTGGAAGCTGCACATTTCACAGGCCCTGGGTACACTCAAATGTAGCTTAACTGGCTGTGGGTGAGAGCACACATCAGCAATGTTGTCTCATTTGAAACTGCCTGTGTTAGCCCAAGTGATAGTATTGTTGCTTCAGGGCTGATGGCCAGAAGGATCCAGCCAGTAGCAGGGCCATCTCTGGGCTGTTTTGCTGTACACAGAGACAGGCCAGGTTTGCCGCCTAGAACTACTCAAGCACACCATGCTGTTCATTTTCATGGAGCTCACTCTGATCCAAACAACTTTTACAACATGTCACCAGGGGTTTCTCTTTATTTTAAGCCTATGGTTTTATTTTACTAAGAATTATTATTATTATTTTTATTATTATTATTATATTAAATCTGTAGCTACAGGCTTAAAATAAAAGAGCACAGTATGCAGTAAAATATTGGTGTAAGTTTAGAAACAGGCCTATGAAGCCTGTGATTGACTCCACTAGGAGGTTGCACTTCATTGTTAGTTGTTACTGACAATGTTAGTGTAGACATTATAAAAACAAAAGCCATTTCAGTTCAGGAGTCTGTATACTTCCATAGTGTCTTCCATTAAGAATTTAATTTCTCATTGTTTTAATCTGAATCAAGCAAAAAGAAAATGTTTCCCTTTGGCAGCATCCTAAAAAAAAAAAAACAAAAAAAAAACCAAAAAAAACAACTTAACAGCCAGTGGCAATTGAGTATTACCTCCTACACTTCCAGTGGGTATGACCCTCACAAAGGACAAGCCATGGTGAAAGTAATGAGAGGCCCACCCAAGAAATGCCACTTGAACTATGTGAAATGCAAATACAACAAAGCAAAGCAAAAGTTTTGAACAGATGTTGAGAAGTCATCTCTCTTTCCGAGAACAGTTTATGTGAAGAGCATGGGCTACACCATACACAGGAGAAATTACCATAGTGTGCTTTGAAAAGAAGACTAGAGATAAATTTCTAGATGGAGACCAGATCCTTTTTCCTTTTTAAAGAAGATTATGGCTTTTGCTTCCAAGTACTTCCATTAAAGAGAAAAAAAATCTTACCACTTAAAGCCTATTTATTTCTCTTCAGCACACTGAAAAGGCAAAGATGGCTAAGAATAACTACGAAGTTAGAGCAGCATGGAGGATTTTCAGTGAATCCCAAAACTGGGGCACACAGTGCTGCTGTTGTGTTCAGTAAGGGAATTCTTGTGTTCAAAACCTGGGCAGAGGCTTCAGCACCTTGTTGGACTGAGGTCTGACTTGCTCATACAGACCAAACTAATCCGAAAATGGAAGATTTTATACCACTTACTGCTTATGAAAGATGCAGAGAAACCACGCCCGGGAGCATCCTGAGATTGAAAAACTGTAGTTATCACATTGCTTGGAGCAACAACAGGAGCAGGAGCTGAACTTCCACATCCTGTGGTTAACAAAGCTTCTTCTTCTTCATCATTTCCTCTCCACACCTGACAAGGCCAGATTGGAAATGGTTTAGTGCTTTCAAAGCCCATGTAGTCTGTGGGACTAAGAACCAATTACCATGAATTCCATATATAGTTAGTTGTTCTTCCAATAGACTTAAGGTCTCTTTCATCTCTCACCGAAACTTAGTTGTCTACACTGGAGCTATTCACTCTTTGTTCACTTTACAGTCAGTGGAGACAAAAAGACTTCTCCAAGGAGTGAAACATAGAATAATTTGGGCTCCCAGGGATCCCTGAAGGGCATCTGGATGCCACTTGCTCCAACCGTTGCTGAGAGCAGGGCCAACTTAGATCAAGTCCCAGGAACTAGAGAAAAATATTTTATGCACGTCATTACCTACCTCCATTTTGTCTCTGCTATCTCCACACTCTGAGTATGAATATCAGTATAAACAATGAATTATGCAATCCTTGTGCTATTCATAAGTCAATAAAACACAAAGGTAATGTAGAAGCACCAGAAGATCTGGATCCTTATCCTTAATATCTAGTGTTGCTAGTCAAAAATGATTCCAGGTTTTATTATGTTGGATTCACTTGTTCAGTGACAAGTATCAAATGATGGAAAAGGTTAAAAATTAAGTATTCACAAAAATTTATAAAAAGTTATTATTTTTAAAAAATATTACTTCAACTGTATCAATAGCCAATTTCAGTTCAATCAAACTGTGCTTTCAAGAAGCACATGCATGTTTAAGTAGTCGTTCAAGTGAAACCCACTTCACATAATTATTTAAACATGTACTTGAGGTTCACAATTTAAGCACTGAATTTTGTCACGCACATAAAATGAAGCACAGGCATAAATGTTTGATGTTTGAGTGCTTAAATCATTTCCTGAATCAGGATGTTTATTGCCAAGGATTTGAAACTTACGCTTTAAGAAAAAAAGCATAAGGGATTTACTGTAATAATAAATTTATTTTTCATCAATGTGTTTAAATGGTTTTTGATTGTCTTGTATACCAAAAATACATGAAAAATAAATAATATTTCATTTTTAAGTTAACGTGTTTGAAATAAGTCTGACTGGAACTAAAACAACCATATGAAATTCTGATTGCTCTAAGAGATCATCCTATAGAAAGGGTTAGCCAAGGGTTAGTCTGTAAGTGTAAGCATATGAATACCCTCATTCATCTGGCCAGGTGTGAGAGGCAACGGATGCTCACAGGATTAATACGAACAGTCCATGGCCTGTTCAAGATTTGCAAAGTCACTATTGATTGGGATTTCTCTTTTTCAGTTGCTCAGCTTGGAGTGAATATGAGAAACTTACCCCTGTTCAGCACTTTTGCATATCCAGACACCTTCATACATCTCAAATGGGACATTCAGAAATGGAGGTGAACATCACCAAAAATTGCAGGTTTGTCTCTAAGCACAAAATCTCCAATTGATATAGTTTTGCCCACACTATTTAGGACAGTTCAGAAATGTGAATTTAAAGCACCTTTATTGGGTAATATTAAGACTTTTATACTACCAAAACTTTATTGTAATATATTACAGCGGTTAATCAGTGGAGCAGGCTATGAAAAGACAAATCTGTTCTTTTTTTTTTTTTCTACAACCTTCAAAAATGAGTGCAAGTGAAGTTTATAAGTTACTAGTTGTAGATCAGATGTAAAGCTGCTCAAGTCTTCCTACATGTTGTCAAATTATGTTTGCCCTTTATTGCAAGTGGGAGTTGTACTGCTGTGGAGAAAATGTGCACAAGAACACTGTGAACACATGCCAAATGCCTGAGAAAAAAAGTAACAGTGTGAAAAATTCAAAGCATGTCCACTCCATTCTACTGCTTTGAAAACAAGTGGCTCTTGACAACCTATGAAAGATAAAATGCAATCTTTGTTGTTTGAAATTAAAAAAAAATAATAATAAATAAGGATTAGAACAATTTGGACAGCTTAGAAATTTTGTAGAAGTATAGTGTCACATTCCTGTTTTATTGCTCATCGGAATAATTGAAAAGGTCTTTTCACTGCAGTAACTTTTCTCATTATTTCCTGTTTCTGAATCAAATGTACTTTTCTCATATTTGTCTCTTTGGGGGCAGTATATAAGGGGAGGGGTCCCTGCTGGAGGTGGAGCCCCAAGTGCTGCTAAAATTAAAAACATATACAAGCCTGTTCTCAAAGCATACAGGAAATTGACTGTATTGGTACAAGGACTCCACTGTAAATTACCTGATTTTTTTTGTCTTGACATCTTAACCATGACACAATTGTAAAACAAAATTCTGGAATGATGACTTCTTACAGCACTGCGCTGCTGATCTCATGCCAACAATCATTTTACCTTCACATAACTGCTCTGGCAGCTTCCATCACTATCTGGGATTTGGAAGTTATTGTGGAAGTTCATCTCCAAGTGTTTGCTTTCATGCGTAATGATGGTCCACATGCATCTGGTGTTCACAGGAAAGTTTTGAGGCCAATGAGGAGACTTGATCATACCGCTATCTGAATGAAGGATTCCACCACATCCTGGAAAAATGAGCAATGGGTGGGAGAAATGTTCAAATATTTCATGTTGGTGCTCTCAGAGAACTTAGCTTTGAATGCCCACTTACTTCCGAGGCTCTGAGACTGAGAGAACAGAAGCCCCAGCACCCGTTCGTACCCATCTTTTGATTAATTTCCCTTCTCCCTACCCTGCAGCAGGGAGGGTACTATACTCCAGAAAAGGTCTCTCCTTGCACTTCACTTTCTTTTCTTCACAAGTTCTTTCTCCCTGCCATTTTATACCCTTTTGCTCTGGTCCATCAATATGCCCCTGACAATGAGATGTGGGTATTGCTCACATAAAGGGTAAGCATTAATGAGGAGCTTCTCCTGAGACTATGCTGGTTCCCTCCTGCACAACACAGCATGAACATCATGACTGACAGCCATTCATAAAAGTACCCCGGGGAGAAAAAAAAATATACTGCCGATTTTTTCATTTTCTCAGTCCACAAAATGCAAATATTGCAGTTCCACATGTGAATCTACTCAAGCTACATCCGTTCACCCAGAGCAAAATAGTGACTTCCCCCCAGCCCAGGCAGCCCTGTGGATCTCAGTAGGATTATGGAGAGGGCTAAAAAACATGCCTTTAAAAATTGTTAACAGATTCATTTATAAAGGGGAATAGCTGGTCATGTCTCTGTGGCGGCTCATGTTCTTATACGTAATAAGCTGAGTTAATTTGAAACATGCTTGCAAATACCCTGCCAAGAATAATTTACTAGAGCTATGCGTACAGTACAAGCAACCCATTATTATTTCAGAGATAATATAGTAAAAGCATGAATAAAGAAAAAAGAAAAAGAAAAAAAGCTTTATAATCTACTTTTTCCCCTCAATTAAAAATATGTATTAGCTTTAAAATATTTTATTTTTCATTCTTTTGTGTTAGATAGTGGCAATTGTGTTTAGAAGGATATGAAACCAAGTTTTGCTCACACATGTAAAATGTAAACCCCCAGTTTCTTAGTGGACAAATGAGAAGAAAGCTAAGGGAAGGAAACAAGGTATGTTTAAAAAAAAAAAAAAAGAGAAAGAAATCTTGGAAATGTCAGAGAGAATACCAACTATGCACATAGTATGTGTATGCCAGTGCCTATTACATCATTGAAGAGTGGCCCTCCTTTTAAATGAAATCCCAGTGGAAAAGTGTCAAAACCTGCTTAGGTGACAGTGTATATTCACGCAAGCACAAACTATCAGTACATTAAGAAGACACTCCCTCACACCAGGAAGTTACCAATATTCAGTTCAGGCATTTTAATTGGCTGTGTGTACTGCTAGATAATTAACTGATGGAAAGCTGCTCAGCATCAGTCAGATGGATTACAACTGGAGGTGCCACTGGTGGATGCACTGCCAGCTCTGTGCTGAAGTAGGATGATCCCATGAATTCCGCCCTGCCACCAGCCAGCAAATCTACACTTGCAGTTAGCCACCTCCTCAAGGACAGTGTGCAGATGGTGAACTACCCTAATTGTTTTTTCGTTTGTTTGTTTGTTCTACCCAAAGAGATGATAATTTCAACAGAGGAAAGGTAGCACCTTGAAATGTACCCATTTAATCCTGCATGCATGGCACCTTCAAAAGAGTACCAACATCTTCACTAAAGTAGAAGAGTCTTAAGGTTGCTGAGTCACATGTGCTCTTTGAGAAACTCTGTCTGGCCCTCTGTTTTGCAACTCACTTCTTTCTAGTTTTAGGTGTTTAAATCAAATCAAACTGTGAAACAAATATTATTTGAGAAATTAAATCTCTCATAGTTACTGACAATAGATACCACTGCTGGGAAGATAATGAGCATGGTATCAATTTACAGACATCAAGAACTGCCCGTAGAAGGCTTATAAAGTACAAAATCTTTCCAAATTTTATTTCTTTGTGTGAGATCAGACAACACTGGTTTAATACGTGACTTTTATAGTACTGGCTTCTCTCAGAAATGCTGAAGATATTGACAGGTATTCCTTTTGTTCTGGAATATAAACTTTGTTCTGGAATATAAAGAGAAAGAATCCTGTTTCATTTTCTAGTTGAAAAGTGCTGGGTAGATATGATGTACTGCAGTGTTAGACCAGACAAAACAGAATAGTTTTTTTCTTACCTAGAGATTCTGCTGTCCATGTTGCATAAAAGCCACCTCCTTGAATTGAATGGTCAGAGTTAAAGATAACAACTAACTTGCTGGAACCAGACCGAATGGTCCCAGGGGACGTGTTTCCACAATATTTTCCTATGGCAGGAGAGCCAGGAGAGCCACCATTCAGGATAGTAACAGAGTCCCACTTACAAAGTGAATGATTTTCAACGTGGAAGGCTGTAAAAGTAAGCTGCAAAACACAAAAGCAGCATTTAGGGCCTAGCACCAGCCACACAGGTGGAGGGTTTAGAACAATTCCAGTCAGTTCCCGTAGCCATCCTACACAGTGATTTTCAGGTATGATCAGAGGTCTGACCCTGACTTCATTTTCCTTTCCTGCAAGTGTTGCGTGGAGTCTTGCTGCTATAAATAACAGCAGTTACTTAGCACGAAGGCAGAAATGAAAGAGAAACACTCAGGTTCAAAACTGGCAATACTGAGATTTAACCATATGGTTGAAGTTCAGTGTGTTTCAGAACTGTCTTGAATACGTACAAGTGTTGAACTGCACTCCTGCTCTCTCACGGCTTCTCATTATGGAATTATAAGTAGCTATGTAAGCAGGAAGATAAGCATTTTTTTCTCATATTATTTTGCATCAGAATACTTAAAAGTTGCTAAAAATAATGTTAGTTGCTATTAAATCTGAGAGAAACATTTGCATAGTTGGTTCTGTGGGCCTGAATGCATCACACAAATAGACTGGGCTGGAGAGACAGCTACTGCCCCTATCTCCTTCCCACACTGATAATATTTGTCCTTGGAGTGATATGACCACAGGTGGGATTTCCAGTTCACACATTTAGATTGCCAATCCAGTAGACTCCTGGATTTGTTGATGTTGCAATATTGATGTTCACTAATGACTGCCTGGCCCTCTTCCAATTAGTATTTTTTTTTTTGCCAGTTCCAGGATTGGGATCTTCGTGGAAAAGTTTAGCAAATACATAATACGTCTTCCAATAACTTTTACATCTATTCTTTTCCAAAAGAGCTCTACCTGAGGCAAAGACCAAATACAAATTTATCTCAAATGGTTTAAGTTTGGAACTTTACCAGCAACTGAAACTGATAGCTTATACCAGAAAAGGTTAGTCTGCTTTCACTGAGGGGGGCTGCTACTCAGTCTTTTGAAAACAGAAATTTAAGATTAGTTCTGCTTTAAAGAAATTTCTGGATTAAATAGAACTTTTGCGTTCTACTAACATCTTCCTGTATTCCCTATAAATGAGCAAATACCTATTCAGTTATCAAAATATCATGCAATTAGGACTATGGATTTACACTTCAAAGAAATTCCTTTGTAGTTGTAAATAAAGAAAACATGACAGGGAAAATAATGAAAATCTGCAATGTGTTTTTACAAAATTGCTTTTCAGATTTATTTATTTATTTTTGCCTAGACCTCAAATATCATTATCTAGAGTTGTTCTCCAAAGGATCAGGCAAATAATTCAGTAAGTGAAGTTTAGCACTGCTTTAAAGGTGCTTAGACTGGTCTCTCAGCAGTGTGGCTCAAGGAAGTGGCACCTCAGGCAGCTCATTTTTAGTTATTAGGATATAAGGGTGCTGTCTCATTGATGTTAGTTGTACAAGCAATCATATTATCTTCTAGACTTGACATTAAGACCCAGAGGTAACTTTCCAGTGTCTTGTAACTAGTCTGCAGAGATGCAAAAACATCATGCCTCAGGTTATTCTCATGATATTGAGAATATCCACGTGCATCTAATAACATGAGTTATTTTAATTTTCTTATACAGAGAAAGTCATCCTTTTAAAGTAGAAATCATTGTTATGGCTTGAGGTTAAATTAGATAGGCATCTTTCTATTTTCCAGAAAGCACAATCTAGGTTGGTTGCTTTATCTTTGTTTCTCCCTCTTCCTGAGATAAGGCTGATGGGGAGATTTTTAATTCTTTCACATTTCTTATTTTCCAAATTGTTTCGAACCTCTTCCTCAAGATTCAGAGGGTGTTTCTCACATTGCCAGTTGCACACACAATCATGGCATTTGTACTCACAGTGATGGTTGCACCTTCAGGGGCTTCCAACAACCAGGAGCAGTGATTCAGGTTGCTGTATGGCTCTGGGTAGTTAGGACTCGAGATAACTCCCCTTTCACCTGACTGTATACCACCACAAGCTGAAGACAAAAAATAAACTTTCAGTAGACTTTAGGAACTGAACACCACAAGCAAATGACTGGACTATTATTCAGCTTGAAACAGTACTAAAATATATTCAAGTTGGACTGATATAGGTAAGAATGAAAAAATTCTCAGGGAAAGTCCAAGTCTTAAAACCTTTGACATTGAATAACTGAGTAAACAGATGGAATGACCTTGAGAGTTCATATTTTTTTTCTGACTCTTAATATAGCTCTGCAAAACCTTTGCCAACTAACATGTACAGCTGCTTCTTCTGCCATATCGTCTATTCATTTCTCTCAGACTCCTAAGCAAACTGGTGCCATTCTTGGACCAACACAATTAAGTGAAAAAGTCGCTGATGTGTCTAGATAAGCACCAAGGCTAAATTCAGCTGTGACAGGAAGAATAGTTGTGCTGGCCTGTAAATGGCAAAGTGGTGTAATTTGCACTGATAAGGCTGTAAGTGGATTTCAAAATGAGTGCAAAGGTTCAAGCAGCAGAATGCATCTCAGCCATGCTAGCAGTCTGGAGCCTGTTTGAAGTAAGTCAAACTTGGCTGGTGTTACCTGCTACATCCCTATTCCCAAGAGCAACCAGCTGTTCTGAGTGTTGCAGTGCATTGCAAAAACTCAAATGTGGTTCAGGGAATGGAAACAGAGAGACAGAAAATAAATCCGAAAGTTAATTGCTAGCATATGTTTGTTTTATATGGATATAAATAGTGGCAGGAACTGTGTAACTTCTGAGGACCTCTTTGGGAGCTGATCCCATAGTATGAATTCTCAGTGTCACCAAACGAATGCCAGCATTCCCCAGTGGTGCCTCAGTCATCAAGGGCAATAGTCTAACGAGCCATTTACCTTCAAATGTGTAGCGGGCCCAGAATCCTTTATCTTCTGCATTTTCATCACTTATAAAGTGTACCCAAATCCGGGGGGCAGCTATTACTAGTGGCACTGATGGTGCAGCCTGACCACAGAGTTTGGCTATTAGCTCTCCATCAGCATCCCCTGAGCAAAGAAAGAAACATACACTTTTTGAATCCTAAAACAGCTACAATAATGTAAAAGAATACATAAGGGAAACATGCATTTCATTTCATCTAGAAAACAAAGAAAAGTGTATATCACACAATACTATCTGATTGTTGCGTGTATTGGTGGAGTGCTGCAGTTCATTGGTGGCATCTAGATCTCTTCATTGACAGAGTTCTCTTCAATGCTGTATTAATTATCCTTCTAATACCGTGGGCTGCTTTTCTCCTGTCCCTGCCATGCTGCGCATCTTTGTTTAACATGACCCATCAGTCCTGAAAACACAGCAACTGATCTACAGCAGTTTTGGGGCAGAATGATGGGAAGAGATGGCCTGAAGACCTAATTGCATGGAAGCCTATCAAGCCTGTGTTCATGGCATCCTCATTAAGGTCAACACAGACTTTGAGCTTTCTACTATGTAGAGATGTGTTTCATCCATGAACAAGCTGTCACTGCTGTATTAATCATGGGCTTCTCTTTCCCAGTGAGCTGTACACACTGTTCTGTGTATGGCAAAACACAAAACAAAAAACAAAACAAAACAACAAAAAAAAAACCATGCTGACATTTGCTCAAATCATTGAAACCTAAAAAGAAAGCATAACACACAGAGTTGCACTTCCATGATGCTGTATGTTTTTTCATGTTGCTGAAAGCTCTTATTCCATCATGTTGGTAGAAGTAACAGTTTCTGTTTATTACTGACATATGCTCAGGAGAAGGAAAATAAGCGTAATAGTATTACTCAAGACATGCAGGCAATGCCATTCCTAAATCTGCTTGTCTAGTATCTGCAGTGTGCTAGTCTTAAAAGTATATCTCTGTTCAAAAGCAACTCCTAGCTCTGTGCCGAGTATCAGTGTGTTCTTGCAAAGAAGGCAGGACACCAGGAAGGAGAAATTTTGGGCAGTCTTCTAAGCTCAAGCATGATTCTTCCAAGTAGCATGGCTGAATAGCTTCATCCTTCAGTCATATACAGTGACACAGCCCACCATTTGAAATGCCTTGAGCCCCAGGGATAAAGATAACATATAAAGGAATTCTATTTAAGAAAATTACACAGAGAAGTGGTGAAACATATCTTGTTAATGTGCACTAAAATGATACTGAGCTGTACAAGCAGAAGACATTCGTGGTAAAATATGGTTTGGGAAAAATTATAACTACTTTGAGCATTAAGAGATGAAGTGTACTTTTTGCACTTCATTTACTTTTGGGAAGTGACTGACTACATGACTTGTGTAACCAAGGTTATTCAGTTTGTACAGTGTGAAAGTGTCTGGACACCAACTAATGCTTTCACAAATAGCTAGTTGGCCACAGATGTAGACTATTGATAAACAGAAAGTGTAAACAGAAGACCCTGTTGTGCCACAGGATTTGTTTCCAACTGAAAGGAATGGTCTGAAAGACAAAATCAAGAGTCTTCTGCAAAAGCCAAAGAACTCTCTCCTGAACCCAACAGTTAGGTGCATATTTAGCTGTGGCAATATGTTCAGCTGTAGTACCATGTGCAAACTACACATGGATGATAACCTAACTTCATATAAAGCTTTATCGTAACAGATTTGAAATATTAGTCTTCTCTTTTTGGTTTAAGTATTTCTCAATTAATACATAAAGTCAATTCTGTCCTTCCCTCCCACCCCCATACAGTATAATTAAGTGTGTTGTATAGGTAATTCAGTAATTCAAAAGAATTTTACACACCTCAGCTTCACATGGGTTTCCCAGGTAACTTCCTGCTGAATTGAACCTTTTCCCAAATTCACATCTGCAGTGTTGGGAGTCTCAAACAGCACCTATCTGAGTTTATTGATATTCTGCACCACCTGTATCTCATTGCTTACTGCAAGTTACTTGTACAGAGCAGTTTTAGGGCATTCTGCCTATGACATGAGGCTGCTCTTGGGAAATTGCAGTTCCATTAGTATGGCCAAAATGTGCATTACTATTTAGAAGACAAAATTGCAGAGCAAAATAAGACTGCCTTTTTTCTTCTTTCTTTTGATTGTATTGCCTGAAGGCCTATGATTCACAGTAAAGTGAGGGTAGTGGGAACAGGTGAGTAAATAATCAGATACATTTTATTAAAAGTTCTTCTGAATTTTCTTTTGATTATTTCCCAGTTCCAGTGCATATGTGGGAGGGAATTGTTAGGCTATGCAGCAATGCATGCTTTGGCTCTGTACATGACAAACCGATGAGATGCAACCAAGTGCTCTCATTCTAATGAATGCATATGAGTACGTAACAGATTCTTGCTCTCAAACCCCCACCTTTCAGAAACAATTTCCTGGTAAATTAGAACCTGCTCTCACTGGGACTTTCCGATTCATCCTTTCAGTGAAGAAGACAGCTGGAGCTTTCATACTACACTTGGCATTAGCTGAGCAATTTTCATATGACATTTCCAGTTGCTTGTTATTGCAGATAGCTAAAGATTCTCGGACATGCAGAGATATTACTGGTGCATCAATCCTGTGATTGCTCTTACTTTTAAATGCTTCATTCTGTATTTAGTGATCCAGTATCACAGGAAATAGGAATTTGTTTTTGGAGAAACATCTTATAGAGTACAAAAGTGGGGAATGCAGAACATATGAATAATTAAAGCATTCTTTAACCCACTCCTGCTGTCCCTGGAGATATCTTAGGAGCAGGGAGAAAATGGGCTGTAAACGAAATAAACTGTTGTTATGACTTCTGCCTGACTGCATTCTTTCAAGGGATTTGAGGTGAAATTCATATTGTCCCTTGTAAAGAGAGAGTCAGGTATGTATGGCAATCCCCACAGAATAATTTATATCCCAAAGATATATGCGCCACTTTTGCATTTTCTCCCCTGAAAGAGCGACCAGATCTGTGCACTGATTGCAATGTCAGTAAAATCCCACCCATGGGCTAGGAGGCAACATGGAAGGCATGCATATGGACACTCTTTCAAATGGACAGATCCTACAACAATCAGGCTCTGCAAATATATATGAATATAACTATTTATAATTAAATAATATTTACAAATATAAATATATTCATAAATAAATATATATGAACAAACACAGTTGCACAAACAGAATCTTGATAAGCTTAATCCATTCTGCTGCTGAACATACAAACCTATTCGTAACTCGACATAGTCGTACTGGCAGTCCTGGTGATGTTCCAGGTGGAAATCCTCAAAAGCGATATATATGGATGAATTGTGATGGGAGGGATTTTCAATGGTCCATTCACAGTTCAGTTTGTTTGTGTAATTCTTGATACCATCATAACCAGGAGAAGAGAAATTCCCACCTGTATATCCCATCAGAGTTCCACCACACACTGCAGAAACAATATAATTTATTTTAAAATAGTAACAATTCTTGTACAAATGGAACTCCTGTCCCTGTTCATTTTGATATGCTCATATCAGCAAGGACATGTACTGATTAGATCAAAAGTTGTTCTACCTTTTTCCTTTTTTATAATTTACTGCTGTATACGAGAGAATTCTTGCCTAGCATCCTGGAAATTATTGGCAAGTCTTTAAAAACACGTATAAAATGAAGAAATAAAGATTATTCATAGTACCAAAATATTTCAACAGCACCATCAATACAACAACTGTTATTTAACTTTCTGAAAAAATCCCATCGCAGCTCCAATTAGATATTGCTCAGCCCTACTCATTACCTAATTCTAAACTCAAGAGAAGATTTTTCTGGAACATACCCTCAAGAGTAATACACTCATGCTACATTAGGATGCATGTGGGGGGAACAAAACAAGTTGGAAAGACTCAAGATTGTAGTAGTGGGGCTTTGCCAACTATATCCTCCCTGGTGGATGAGCTTGCAAAAGTAGGTTAGCAGCACTCTTTCACAAGCTACAGTAAATTATTTACCCCCCTGAGTAATAAGGAAACACTTGAATTATTCAAGTTGTCTGTGGCACTATGCCTTTTGGATCTCCTCATGGAATAAACTCACTTCAGTCCATCTCTTACTAAAGACTAAGTACAAAACAATAAATCAGTAGTAAGAGTAAGGACTGAGATCCATAACAGAGGTTGTTCTTTTCATTTGAAGTCCCTAACTCCAAGAGATTTCCCATTTTTTCAAGTCCTTTCACCTAATTAAAGATGTGACATACTCCTATCTGGCAACTTAAGAGAGAGAAAAAGATATCAGAGATCTGTTAGCTGCCTAGGTCATTTTTTTTTTTGATATGCACCAATACTTTAGCTATGAAATGACTCACCAAAGATCAATCATTTAATTAATTTAATTCAAACATATATACTACCTGCATCTTCACTAGATGTGTATGAGACGCTGAATCCTCTGGTTGCATGAGACATATCTGTCACCAGAATGACTTTCATAGTGTTTCCAGAGGATTTCACCTCAGTGCCTGGATTTACCTCACCACACAGCTTCACCAGCCGGGGAGAGTTCTGTCTGAGGCCATTGTAAACCTGTTGGGTTAAATAACTCTTCTGAGAACAAAATACATTCTTATGCACATCTACTGTGTCATGTAACACTGCTTCACCCTTTTAATACAATGTTCATTGACATCTCTCATAGCAGGTTAGTTCCCAGATCTACCTCAAAACCTTGAAACAAACTTCCATTGACTTGAGTAGATGAGGGTTTGAAGTAAAACTTCAAAAACACATTCCTTATTTTGGCAAAATACATTTCCTCTCTCTCTCTTTTTCATCCAAAAATTGAAACAGTTTGATTGGGGAAGAATACAGTATTTTACCTCAATATTTAGAGCTTCAATCACTTAACAGTGCAAGCTACTAATCATATTAATTCAATTTCAAATGATCATCTTTGTATTCCTTTTAAAACAAATATCATCTTTATCAAAAAATTTCCTAAAAAATATTCAGTGCTTGTGGGCATTTTTTATTAATTCAAACGTTTCACTTTTTGATGATCCAGATGTAATTATGTGATCTGCACAGTTTCTTTCACACAGCCTTCAGCCTAGGAGTTAATTTCCTTCTTTCTACTACAATCTCAGCAACCAAAGCACAAAAGACATTTTGTACTGAGATTTGGAAAAAATTAGAGAGCTGAAGGCACAAAAAAAAAAAAAAGCTGGCAGGACAGATCTTTCTTTAAGAGATCATTACTTCATTAATCGATAAAAGAAAAAAAAAAAAGGAAAACAGCTCCCTGTGGTGTATCTAAAAGCATCTGTAGAGGAAAACAAGGGCATAATCACCTGCAAATCACAATGGAGAGCTACTTCACCCCCTCACATTTGTACATGAGCTAGCTTCTGATCATGCTAAAGCTAATTCCAGCACTACTAACCTGGGAAAATTAACAATATGTGCTGGTAGGACCCAGGATACAGATAATATTTAGGAACTCTGCCTTGCTGGGGGAAAAGGGCTAGGGAGGAGATAGACTCATTATGACTTTTGCCTTAGTCTTCAGAGAATCACACTTCACAGTACTGTCTCCCTTTCCTGCAGTTTTCATAGACAAGTCATATTTGTGAGGCATTTATACATCTGACCAGGCCCAGTTCAATGTGTCAGGCTTGAAATTCTTTTTGCATTAAATATAAATCAAAAATAACCATGCTAAAATAACTAAAATATATATTTTTGAAGATGGAGGGTGATAAAGAGGTAGAAATTCCTGGGATTTCCCTATCTTTTTTCCAGGATATAAGAGGTCCAAAACATTATTAGCCGTTTGTTGCAAACTTTGGCTACCCTTCTCCCCAACCTTTTTTTCCTTCTTTCTTTCTTTTTTATTTATTTATTTTTTAATTAACAACGGTAAGTAACAACAGCAATAACAACCTTCAAAGTCAAAAGAGACCTGGAACTGACTGATGGACTTTGTGTCCACAGAGAGGAAACACTGAAGGCTTTCAAAAAACCCCACAGCCTTTTTCCATAATTAATAAAGAAAGCGAATTCCAAAGATTTCTATAGGAAAAGGTCCTTATATATGTATATATACACACACATATACTACACACATATATATATGAGGGTGTATAGATATATATATATACACACATATATACATAAACACATACACACTCTACGGAGATGGGAGGACAAAAGCATTCATGAGACCTGGATGCTAAAGGCTGACAGAGAAGAATGTGAGCAAGTTAGGGCTGTATTATGAGAAACTTGCAGAACCCACAGTGGGTATATCTGGATGTCCACAAGAGACTGGAATAGCCGGAGGTGCCTCTACCCACTGTTAAATTAACGAAGTTGAAGCCTGATCCTTCAAGTCCTCCTCTCTGGCTGGCCCATGAATTCCAGAATATCCATACTTTAAAACAAGCAGATGAGTCTAGACACCCTGCAGAACTAACTTTCTTTTATCCGTTTCCCCTGGATGAAATTAGGATTTGTTTTAAAATCAGATAAATTACCTTTCAGCTATATTTTGTCCATTAATGCTCCGTAAAGTGATTAGGAAGAGCATTTTCTGCCTTCAGACACAATACTCACAGCCATATAATCTGATGAGCACCTCCAGTGTTCTTCAGTCTTCATATCATTAATGGTTAGGGTGACACGTCGTCCTTCTTCCACTGTGATCCTCCATTCACACACTCGATTATGTGGGTATAGGTTGGGATAGTTGGGGGAAGTAAATGTTCCAACAGGGGCAGTAAAATCCCCACCACATTCTGAAATACCCAAATGTTAGGACACTTCTTAGAGTAAGGCATTACTTATAGACTTAAAAGAAACAAACAAAAAAAAACACCTCCAACAACAAAAAACACATTAATAATGCAAGAAAAAGAGATACTGAGAGCTTGATTTGCTATGCCTGTCCTGTCCATATGTTTTTCTAATCAGCTGAGCTCCTGCCAGCCATAAAAGAAGTTGAATGATAATAGACCATAGCAGGTCCAATTATTAATACGCCTTTCTCTGAAGGGTTTATGCCAGACTTCAGAAGCCTGAGTGACCCACAGGCTTTGATGTCAAGCAATACAAGCCTCTCACTGTGGCAGGATTGAGACATTTCTGCCTTCAAGATGACTGGGCAGGGCCTTAGAGTGAATAATAATGGAAGGATGGATTTTTCCACTGCTGGTTAACAGAGGTAGGGAAAAAGCCATAAAGGACTTAAAGAAACACTTTTTCAGTAGAGTTATTTTGTGTTTTTTTCCATCTTTGTTATAAATATCAGATTTCACTCTGATGAAAGAATGTTAAAGATCTTGGGTATATAGTGCATTTTCCTTCTGATATTAATGGTGTAAGCTTACCAATTTATTCTTTGTTTCTTCTTAAAATACAGAGATAGTTTAATGGAGTGCAGTGGGAGAGTTAGTCCCTTTCCTCACACTCACAAAGTCCTACAGAATCATCTAATCTGTGTATCCACCTGCATTTCATTTTTGCTAATACAGTTTCTCTTCTGTGACTGCATAACAGGGTCCTGAGAGTGAAATAACATTCCTTTGGAGATTGTTTCCTCCTCTGTTATTTTATTGCAAAGATGAAGGATAAGAAAGCTTTCAGCTGAGCTTTTAAATGAGCTGGAAAGAGTTAAAAAGGGATGGCTGACCACTACTGAGACCACTACTGTAAATAATTTTTTAAAAGTAGCTAGATTTTGCCAGGATAAGCATTGCAAGGACACTCAAGAATATGTATAAGAGAAGTGAGAAACAGGAATAGAACTTTATCCTTAGTCCTGGTGAAGTCATTGTGTTTAGGACAAGAGGCAATGGACACTGTGAGGGTTGGTGAACATTTGAATAGGTTGTCCAGAGAGGTTTTGGAGTGTCCATCCCCGAAAACATTCAAAACTCAACTGCCCACAGTCCTAGGCAATGTGCTCTATCTGGCCCTGCGTGAGGAGGATGGTTGCACTCTCCAGAGGTCCCTTCCACTTTAATGTCTCTGCAGTTTTTTGATTCTTTTTATCCTATCATCATCACTGATGTTAAGCCTGGAAAGACCTTTTTCTTAGAAAGGCAAACTCTCCGGGGAAAACAATCTGGTATGGTAAACTGCATTATGTGAGTGTGCTTCTGCAAGTCTAGAGGTGGTTTGTGGTGACACATTTGTTATGGAAGAGAACTCTCCATGGAGTTTTTACATGATCAGTTCCTCTTCTCCCTCCTTTCCCAAACTCATTCATTTTGAGAAGAAATATTATTCCAGTTAAAATGAGAAAACGAACCAAAACAAAGCATTAACTCCAAACTATTTGTTTCAGGGAAATCTAAGAATACCACTAGCCTTAGAGGAACAGAATAACATAAAGGATCCCTGGAGTTACTGCTGCATAGAAAAAGTGCAGAAGAGTGTGCTTTGCTGTTTGAAACTTGCCATTCAAGGCAACATCCATTACAGAGACAGCATGTCTCTCGAAGTTTTTGCTAAGTAGTGATCAGAGAGCTCTGTTCATACTTTACCTAGAGTTAAATTTGAAGAGCAAATATACACCGCTCCAACAATAAGTGATTTACAATGCATGCTGTACTAGTTCAGTTATGGTGTGTGGTGTGTTTCCTTCCTGAAATTAAACTGTAACATTACAAATCCAACCTTCAGCACTGGAATCAAAGCGCAGTCTGAATCCTCGGGCATTTACTGATCCATCAGTAACGAACTTGACATAAGCAAAACTGTCAGAGGTATCCATAGCATCAGGGCGAGTATTACCGCAGTACCTGCCCAGCAAATTTCCTGCAAAAATCAAATACAGAAAGACAATTTGATATCAAAGATATTATTTCTGTTTCCATTTACATTGAAGGATCAATATTGGTGTCTAAGGAAAGGTTGGACGTGGTGCTTAGGGACATGGCTTAATGGGTGATATTGGTGGTAGGGGGATGGTTGGACCACGTGATCTTGGGGCTCTTTTCCAACCTTAATGATTCTATGATTCTGTGATCGCTTTCCAGTTTAACCAGACAGGCTTGAGTAAACTAGCAAAATCAAGCTATTGTTGGAAAATAGAAGGGTTTTGTTTGCCTTTTTTTCCACAAGCAAGGCAAAGAGGAGCAAACTCTGTACATTTGAAAGGGACACTTTATGCCCAATGTGGAATGCTTTAAGGAACCTTTGCTGAGGTTTCTTAGCATTATTAGGGAAGGGGTAAGAAACACTGGAACAATTCTCAGACCAGAAGCACTGTATTCTCGGATCTCCACAAAGTCGTTTGCACACTCAGAGGAGTTTTGAATATCTAGGTCTTCCAGTGTGATGGTAAGATAGTGGCCCCTGGGCCCCTGCAGAAACCATTCACATAGCAGGTTGTCTTGATAATGAAGGTCAGGATACCCCACACTTTGAACGATGCCAGTTTGTCCTGTCACTGTACCACCACAGGGAGCTGCAAAAGCAAGAACATTGCTTGGTTGCTTAAGTGACTTCAGAAAGACAATCTGGTTTGTAGAAGAACACTCGAGACGTAAAGCTAAGGCACAAGCAACTCCTTCTGTAACTGCAGTAATTGCTTTCTGATGAAAAATATTCCACATTTTCCTTTTAATTCATCCAGTCCTCAATTTATTTATCTATTTATTTATTTTGTCATATACACCCTTCCATTGCAAGCATCCCTTCCTCTCTGTTCTGTCTCTCATTAATTTGAATAAACTCACAGATTTCAAGGCCTATGTTTTATCTCTACCCATATCCATATTTACCAGAAAAAACACCCTTCAGAAAAAGACTGAAAAAACCGTCTAATGGTCAGTGTATACCACTCCTTGTGAGGCCTTCTCATAAGGAACCATTGCACAATTCAGGAAACAACTATTTAATATTTAATTTTCTCTCTGATGACTCATTTATCTGTGGTATCTGCAGATACAAACTCATAATACTACAGCTCCCAGCAAATAATATTCCCTGGTGAAATATATTGGATTTTACAGTATATTCTGTGTATCTGGTAGATACAATCTTTTCATGACAATAACAATAATGTATGTACTGTCTGCTTTGAGTGATTAGTGATTTTGGCATGCAGCTGAAATGATAGTTTAAATCTTTCTATGGATACATAAATACATTATAAATTGCAGCTTAGTATACTAACAACATTTTCTTGCGAGTCGCTTCAGTTTTCAGGTTCAGAAATATCATAGGACACTATATTGGCTTTAGGGTTTGAGATTAACCAAATCAGCAAAATCCTGCATAAAGCGCAGTCTACTTTTTTGCCTTTGAGAAATTAACTGTCCTAGACTTTTTCTATGCAAGTGACACTAACATAATATCTGCTGGTCTTTGAAGGTTATTAACATTATCAAAAACTAAAATGTACCCTCCTTCTGAATCTGTTAAAATACTATTTTTTTATTTGATTTTAGATCTTTGCTGGTCTTTTCTAGTTTCGTTTTTGCAGCTTGAGACCAAATAATTTAAAAATATTTCTTCTCCCAACTTACACATAACAATTCTTACTACTCATTCCTTTTCTACTTCATTTTTGTGCTGCCTCTGTTTGTCTAGCACCATTGTTATTATACATTGATTTATATTTGCATACAGATGTTCCTGAGTTGTTCTTCTGCTAACTCTGCTAATTTTTGCATTCACCTTTAGGTTCCTGCTCATGAAAGCGATGCTAATTTTGCATATTAAAAGTTAAATCATGCTACATGACTTTACTTGCCTTGACCTTTTCGCTACTGCCCCTTTGATAATTGTCTTTGACCAGAGATTACCCAGGCTTTGTTTCCATTTCTGCAGATATGATCAGTTTCCTATTCCCATAATTTCTATCTCTTGCTAGATACAGAACATGTTGATGTTAACCCATATGATGATTCTGATGCATTAGCACTAACACTAATTGAAAGAGGCAAGTGGTGGTCAATCCACCTCTTATATATGTTTGAAGCCCCATTTCAAAAACCTGGTCTTTTCTAAAATGAGAGAAATTGATAAATGCAAGCATTACCGATTGAGTATTTAGCATTGAATCCCACATGTGTGACACTGTCGTCAGATCTGAACCTCAGGTACATGACAGCTCCTGAGGATCTCTGTGAGCCTGGGATCAGTCTTCCACAAAGCTTGGCAAGGACTGGAGCATTGGAATCAGCGCCATCACGTAGCTCTAGGTAACTTAAAGTACAACTAGAAGAGGAGAGAATTTTCTGTTCAATGTATAGCAGTAGTTGTTTTAAATTAATTCCGTAAGGGTACAAAGCCATTAAGCTGTAGTGAATTAGATCAGTCAGTTTCCATGCAGTGTGACCAGGACAGAATCAACGAGTTCATGATCAATGATAGCCATCTAATATTTCAGTGAATAAAAGTGCTAGAAACATTGACAAAGATTCATCCAAAGCCCAGTCTATGATCAGATCAGATCTGACAGGAGCTTGTCCTTTGGAGGAGTATGAACAGCCCTAGCAAAGTAGTTGTGGCTATCGTTAACAGGAGTCTTTTGGTAGAATTCAGATTCAGCAGCTATTCCCTATTAAGTCTCTTTGATGACTGATGAATTGAGGAACGGATATAAGACAAATGAAAGAAATAAAAATTCAAATACGGAGGCCTACTTAGGTGGGCATAGAAAGACTCAAAACATCTTAACCAACAGCTTTGCTTTCAGAACGATGCAGCAGCCTGCAGAGGACATCCTGGGACGTCAGAGAGGAAGGACACCTTTAGGATTCTTCCTCCAGCTCCATTTTTTTCTGAACATGGCTTCAATGAAATTACATCAGCTGAAAACTAGGTCTTGTTTTATGCTTTGTGGAGGGGAGTTGGGGTCAATGTGCAAAACATGCAAGACCCATTGCAACTCAGCAGACAGGCAATGGAGGAGGGAGGCAAATATTTATGGTGGTAATCCATTGGACTTAAAACTAGTTGGTAGTCACAATGAAAATATGAATATGAAGGGACTAGAGCGCATAGATTTTTACAGAAAACACCTTTCTACCATGGATGCTTCCTCTCTGTCTGTTACATTTATCTCTACCATACACTGCAAAGTTCTGGGAATGTATACCAGTGACTTGATAGCTTCAGTGATCTATTCTAAAAATTTCCTAATCCCTTTTGATTGTAAATCTGGAAGTGTGCTCTGAGAGGAATTAGAGAAAGCAACAGGGAAAGAAAAATCAAAATTAAGTCTCTGAAGAAACACAGGCAAAATAATGTGGATATATACTTTGGTGAAGGTTCAATGTAAAACTGATCTTCAAATTGCAGCTCTACTGCATGTCCATTAGGAGCAGTTATGGTCCAGACACAGTCAACATGAGGGGGATAACTGTCCGGATAGTTGGGGGAAGATGTATATCCACTGGGGTTGAAATCATTGATATAAATATTCCCTCCACAATCTGGGAAAGAAAAGATCGCCAATAAAAAACATGTTAAGGAAGTGGGTGAGGCATCAAAAATATGAGTCATCACAATATTCCAACACAGTTTCCTTTCAGTGTCATATAGCTACATCAAAAACATTTATTATTTTTTTTTTTATTACTTACTGTGGGAAATCATTTACCTAGCCTTCCTCATTTCCACATGTTCTGGTCCCTGAATTAAACTGCTATCAGGTCTTCCTTGGATTGCTTCAAAGCCAAGCAGGAAATATATTTTCTGCCTTATTCCTATCCCAATTCTTAAAGCTAGAAAGCCAACAGATCAGACTCATCAACGCTTCTGTGATTCTTTCCCTACTTCTCCTTTCCAAAAGTTGAAATGCTTGAAATGCCTGTTTGAGACAATAATGAATGCATGAGAGATGCCAGTCAGAGCAAATGTAAAGATTAGTTCAGGTCCTTTATTCTATTTTGACAGCTTTCTGTCAGACAAAAAAAATTGTTCTAACAATGCTGGTAAACACAGGATTTTAGTCAAGCTTTCTAAACCGAAGTGGTAGAAACAGCATTATACAGCTTCACCTATTTCCTTTATGAATACCGGACAGAAATACTAACAATGATTCTTTGTGGCAGCAGGGAAAAGTAGGCAGAAAACAGGAAAACAGGCACTTAAAAATGTGAGTAGTTTGACAGGTTACCTTAGTTTTGTTTAGTTACACTGTTTAGCAGGAGGCCTCCTGGTGTCCCAAGTGGCATGTGGCATGAATACAGTGGAATAACTGTAAACATCAAATCCCTGATTTACCCATGGGACCTGAGTCTTTTTGTTTTTTCATTTTTTGAAAAATGTTAGCTCAAGCAGGAAATGTTATTTTCTCAGCTGAGAGAAAAGCTTGTGAGAAATGTTATCACCTTTCTAGACATAATAGCCTAAATCATTGCTGACATTACTTAGCATTTGCACTGGGTAGTGTATGTCCAAAATAATGCTCTTGTTTCCAGGCTTTTTTTCCTTTCCTGCATGAATTACGAACAGCTCTCCTTTATTTCAGATGCTACTTTCCCACCAAAGCTCTCCCTGCCATAAGGTTTCCCTGTCTGTTGGGATTTATAACAAGAACCTCATTTAAGAGGACAAATTGCGAGTTATTTCTATTGAGTTGCAGAACTTATGTTTATTTTCTAGACTTACCTAGGCTCTTAGCCTCATATTTCAGTTTGAATCCTTGACCTTCATTCCTGCTGTCAGAAATGAAGTGCACAAATAGCTGATTGTCTGTGGTGTACATGGTAGAAATGGGGCTGCTTCCACAAAAGCGACCATTCCCCCTTCCAGACACCAAAGGTGGGACAGCAGCATCTAACCCATTCTTCAGCTAGAAAAAGAAAAATTGCTAAGGTCATGCAAGCTTTGAGTAGACTCCATCTCAATGCTCCCAGCCGTAGGGGAAAACAATAACCTAGTGATTAATTACAGCACAGCAATAAGTAAGACAGAGAGAGAAATAATATCATCTGTGGTATTTCAGTTTGGTATTTCCACCTCCCAGGAGCCTGGGCTGCCTCACAAACACTAAAATTTGTAAGATTCAGAACCTTTAACACCTTTGAGCATTTAGGGCTACTAAGATGACTGGGGGACTGGAGCATCTGTCATACAAGGAGACGCTGAGTGAGCTGGGTCTATTTAGCTTGGAGAAGAGAAGACTGAGAGGGAATCTTATCAATGTGTATAAATATCTGAAGGGAGGGGGTCAAAATGATGGGGCCAAGCTTTTTTTAGTAGTGCCCAGTGACAGGACAAGAGGCAACTGGCACAAACTGAAGCACAGGAAGTTCCAGCTCAATATGAGAAAGTACCTCTTTACTGTGAGGGTGACAGAGCACTGGGAACGGGTTGCCCAGAGAGGCTGTGCAGTCTCCTTCTCTGGAGATATTCATAATCCACCTGGATGTAGTCCTGTGCAATGTGCTCTAGGTGATCCTGCTTGTTAGGGGGGTTAGACTACATAATCCTCAGAGATCCCTTCCAACCTCAACCATTCAGTGATTCGGGGACCTAGCCAATAACCTCACCTCTACATAATCTCCATGGTTGCAGGAAGCATCCTCACTCTTAACCTGGAAAGGGTGTTCAAAATGGACAGCAATGACAAATCCAGAGGTTACCAGTACATGCCAGGAACAATTCAGATTAGGAGAATAATCTTGAGGGTAGTGGGGTGATGTGATCACACCCCTGTCTGCATGCAAATAGCCTCCACAACCTGGGAGAAAGGAGTTGAAGCAAAGGGAAAATATTAGTGTCAACTATTTATTTGGAAAAAAACACCTCTCTCCTAAAGGGAAGATGTGAAAGGTAAAAGCACATGAAGAATTGAAGGCCACAGAGCAATGCACACAATGAATGATCTCCCAAATACAAACTAGTAGATTGCAAGATGACACACACCAAACATCTTGACGCTTAAACTCAGTTCTCAGACTCAACAGAAAAGTAAGCATGGCCTCTGTGCCAAGGACCTCCCATGGCATGAGCAAATGCTTATGATGTCTGAGTTCATTGCTTCATGGACTAAACCACTGTCACCTACTGTCAAGATAGATTTCAGTAACAAAAAGTTCTCCTGGCTTCCCACTGTTATTGTAACACCTTCCTTGGTGCCTCAGCCCATTATGGAATCTGTTACCAGCCCAAAGTGCATGTGGGAGGAGTGCCTTTGCAAATTGCTTATTTCTGCAGGAATTTACACAGCTCTCAACATCTGTCTCTCTCTGTTTTGTGTCTATGCTTTGAGTCATTTTCTTCCCTCTCTTAGCTGGGAATTCTTTCTCTTTCACTCTTCAGCTGAGCTGTTCTAACCTTTTGCAAAACCTTTTTCTAACTTCTGAAAAGTAACTAGTCTGTTTGAATCATGCTTTACTGCATAACCTTGCTGGACAAATAGCAAAGTGTATCTTTGCAAAGTCAGAGCTTTTTAATGCATATCTGTGAGACCTGGATAATTGATCTGTGTGATTAATGGCATAGATTGTAGACAGCTGCTAAAAATGTCTTTACAAGTCTTTTCTTTCCTTATCCAGTTGTTAGCAGCAAGGCAGACATTTATCTAAGGAAAAAGAGAAACAAATCATACTTTTGTAATACGAGGAATTAAACCCAGCTCCAGTGATACTGCCATCTGACAGGAAGTGGATGAACATAGTCTCTCCAGTTGATCTTATTGGCCCAGGAGGTTCTCGTCCACACAGAATAGCCAGCACTGGAGAAAGACTAGTGTCTCCTGAAATCAAAAGAAGAAATGTAAATATTAAAATGAAATCACTTCACTTTGCCTTTTGTTCACTGTGGCTCTCATACTTTCAGGCAGGTACTTTTCAAGATTTTTAAACCCTCACAGACTGAGAAATATTTTTATAGACAAACAAATATTTTGCAAAACGTTACTAGTTTCGTTTAAACTAGCAGAATGTCTCAACATAGAGGAAGAGTACTGGTGTAGATGCTGTTCCTATTGCTATCTGGATTACTTAAGCTCTATGGACAAGAGACTTCACAGTGCTGGGACCTATTTAGCTATTACCGTTTCACGCTATTCGGGTAGGGTAAGATTGGCTTCTCACCATCTCGGATAATAAGTTTGTCATAGTTGCATGAGCTGTGAGATTCTATGTCCAGAGACAGGACGTTAAACTCCACAGTGGATCCAGGAGCTCTGATAAGCCACACACAGTCAGCAAAATTTCTGTAATTCATGGGCCAGCCCGGCGAGAAGAGGAATGAAGGTGTTTCTTCAGTTGTTACAATCCCTCCACATGCACCTATGATATAAAAGAAGACAAGAATGAAAGCATCCTCTTTTTAAATTTAACATTTCCCCCGTATAATTTGGCAGTCATTAAGCAGAACGGGGGCAGAATGATAGTGTACGTAGTCACAGGAAGGCATTTCTTCAAGCATTGCTTTGATTTGGACTGGGACAAAAAGACTGAAAATACAGACCTATAAGGACTGTATATATTCCTGTGCTACATGGTGTAGTAGTGATGTGACCTATTTTACCATGAGGAATATCTACAAAATGTCCTAAGAGTCCTACCACAGTTTAACACAGGTTGTACTTCAGAAAGGAAGGGTGCGTACACAACCAGTAATATATAAACAATTTAGACCCTCTTCAACCTCTTCAAACTGAAATGCTTTTCTTTCAGCTGTAAATTTAAGGCAAGATGGACTCCTTTGCTGGGATACATAGTGGTTCAGTGCCCTGCTAGAGCACAAAACCGTTACATACTGCTACTATGCTGCAGAGCCCCAGGGATCAGTAGTCCCTCTGTCCCTAGGAATTTGCCTTTAGATTTAGAAAGAAGGCATTGCACTATGTCCCAGATAGTCTTAACTTTCTCCTGTTGAACTTGCTCAGAGAAAACTAATGGTATAATAAAGACACTCCCTCTCCTTCCAGGAACTATTTCTCAAAGAGATACATGATCATACTGAGCATATTCTATTTATGAATACATGACGCAGTCTAGTGTAAGGTTTCAAATCATAATGGCCAGTGATTTAAGAATAGTCTTTCAAGAGGAATACTTTTTCATGAAAGTATATAAAATGTTTACCTGGGGCTAAACAGTTAAGAGCTAGGGCTTCCTCTTGTGGGGAGGATTTTGTTTTGTTTTGTTTTTAAAGTAAAGCTCAGTATAGGACTGGCTATGTCACTTTTAACCACATAATCCACTGAAAACTCACCTCTAGGAATGGTGTGTGTAGCAGCAGAAGCATCTACTGCATACCACTCCAAAAGAAAGCCTTTTCCAGTCACAGATGAATCTGACTGGAACTGGATTGTCATTGAGCTGCCAGAGGATGCAAAAGAAGCAGGATCTGCACCACAGTATGTTGCAAGAGGTCGAGAATAGATGGTGGGCCCATCATAAACCTGCAATGAGAAAAAGACAGTGAAAGTGTTACTCTTCACAGAGGCAGATTTCATTCTCCTCATAGCCAGCAAGTTTCCAATGAGAAAATTACCCTCTTTAAATGAGCAAGAAGGATTTGGATGGTCTTTCAGCAAATCCCAGTTAGAGAGAAACCCCTCTTATAAAAAGAGAACAAAATCTCTTCCATTATACAGCGTTATTTATGAAGCTTTCATGGAAGAAGGATCTAAACAGAACCCATCAATCTCAGCTCATTCCCCATCACAGGGTTGCTCTTTGGGTACAATGACTGGCGTCCCATTTGAAAAAAAGTCCACTGGCACAGTCTTGTTCCTTGCTGAGGGAAAAGTGATATGATCTACAGATAAAAAGGTATTGTTTTCTTTCCCTTTTTTTTTTTTTCCTCTCCTGAGGAATACTTATATTTTAAATTCTATCAAATAAGTATGTAATAATGTATTTCTATTTTATGTATTAATAAGCCAAATTCTTGGTAGTTAGAAGATGTTTCTCTTTTGCTACCTTTCTAATCTATTTTTGTTCTTGTCCTCCTCCCCCCCCCTAAAAAAATGCCAAGTAGAGTAAGCTGGAAAATATAAATAAATATTATTATAACATTGAAAATCTGATCCTTGAGTCACCCACTGGATGTCTAGCTGATGTAAGAAACTACTTTTGCTTTTAGATGGACAGACAAAAAGCCAGGCTGAATTAAAAGAAAGAAGATACCATTAAAATCTGACATGAGATGAAGGAAAAAGCTACATTTCCTGTATGAACTAATATTAAATTTTGATGTCAGTGGATTAACAATGAAATGAGTATTAAATATGTTAAACTAGTATTAACTTTCTTATTCCAAAAGGTGAAAGCAAAGGATAATTATTGTCAACTGGTTTAAAAAACAAACAAACAACAAAAACACAAAACAACAAACCTTATTTAACTAAGTAGTTGTGCTTAAGTTTAGAAAGAAGTTTTTACCTCTACTACTCCATTTTGCCTAGCATCATGCTTACTGTGTTTTTCAGCCTGAAAAAGCTTGTCTATATTACAGAAAAACAATAAACAAGAAGAAAGAGGTAACTTCCTACTGCCAACAGCACATTATTGATCCAGAGATCAAAACAGGTGCAAGAAAAGGATTGTTCTTCGCAGGCTTTTAAAATAACCTTATTTTATAGGTATTGAGATGTCCATTATGGAATTATTTTTAATAAATTTCAAACTTACAGCTTGGAAATAACTGTTAGGGAGCCATAGAGTATGTATCCCTTCCTATACCTAATAATTATTGAAAAGAGGGCATGGCAAAGCCAATGAGTCCCAACCAGATCCTCAGAAATTCATCGTGTAGGTGTCTTTGTTCATCGTTTTTATCAAAGCTAAATGAAATTAAAGAATTTCTTACAATAAAATCACCTTTAGCTTGTCGTAACGGCATCTGTGATGATTTTCAATATCCATCTCCAGGATACGGCCATGGATAACTTGTGAAGCATTGGCACTTATCCGCCACTGGTAATCAGCATTGTGAGGGTAGCTTCTCGGCCACTGTGGTGAAGCTATCTGTCCTCTGTTTCCCACAATGTCATTTCCGTACACTGAAAAACAAGCAAGAGATAACTAATCTCTTCTTCACATAGATTAAAAGAAGCATTGGGGCCCATTCTGGAATAAAGCTTTCATTTTAGCCCTTCTTATTTAATTTACTTAGGGCTAGACAGTGCTGCAAGGCATAGATTTCTGTCTCAGTCCTAGAGCACACACCTAATTATTTTCTTGTTGTGAAGGATGCAGTGTGCCCTTATCTGAAGGAAATTACCCATTTGAGCCATGTAGCTCTACATCTAGGAAAGATGGGAACATGGCATAGCTAAATTCCCTCCTCACCTTGCCTACTTCATGTTTGTTTCTTCCCAAGAAGCATTAAATAAGAAAATGTTGGGATTTTTTTTAATGCTTTTGTGTGTTCTGGTGAAAAACAGGTTTGATTCTACTGAGCTCTGACATAACGATAATTCCATTTGAGAATGAGTAGTAAAAGTCATAAAGTCATAAAGGAAGATGGTTAGAAGTTTAGCTGGCTTAGTCAGAATTGCTGTGGATGTCTGGCTTCAGCAGCCTGTTCATGCAGTGAGTTGTACTGATGTTTGCAATGGTTCCTTGCAGCTTTGAATCTATGAACTGGCATCATTTCCTTTTCTTCTAATTCTGCTATTTGTTTAATGTTATCTAGATACAAACCAGAAAATGGACACTGTTGTACTCAAAAAAGCAAAATGAAAAGCTGGGAAATAAATGCTTTTTTCTTAATTTGTTAATTGCTTAATAAATGGCAACAAAAATATTGACTATGATTGCTTTCTCTCACGTAGCACAGATATATGGTCAGATATTTTAAACTCCAACAGACTACTTGTTAACTTGGGCTAAAATTAATTTTGTAGCATATAGTTCTTATTCCTATCTTCACAGTACTTCACAATACTGCTGAAGGGAGAATCTGAAAACCAGGCGATAAACTGTTAGAAAACAGTCAGTGAAATAGAGAACATTTTATTTTCTCAATCCATGGAGTTTTTTTGTTTCTGAAAGGATAATATGATCAATTCGAGAAAATATTGTTATGATAATTTTAAAGGATAGAATTTCATGTCTAATTCCTCTGACTATGTAATATGTGACACATTTGCATACACACAAGTTTTGTAGATATTTTATAACATATTTTTAAGCAAATTCACAGCCTTGCTGACATCAATGAACATTTTCTAATAGTCTTTCCAGGGCCAAACATTCAGTTTTTTGAATCATTTTGGAAGCGTTACAAACGAACAATAGTTTTCAATTAAATAGCATTTACTTACAGTGAGAGAACGTGGCCCTGAAGCCAACATCAGTGCCTGAGCTGCCTGAGGCAAATTTAACCCACAGGATATGTCCAACAGTAGATGTATAATTCGAAGGTAAGGAGTCTCCACAGAATCGTCCTGCCAGCCTGCCTGTAGCATTCTGTTCGCGAATTTCCAGGTAATCTTCGGTGCAGCCGCTACTAGGTTCCACCTGAAATGCTCTGTTTCGATAGCAGTAGAAGAGCATTAGCAGCCATATAACTGAAACATATTTCAGAGTTTCCCCTGCCAGGCTACAAATCCTCCTGCAGCTATTATCCTGCCATAACAGCTAAGAGCACAGCAACCCTCCAGAACCCAGAAGTTCCTGCTTTTTACCTTGTGTTGCTGATACAGGGCTTGCTCCTTTCTGGCCTCTTATTTTATGACAGAGCTTCAGTTTGTAAAGTTAAAATTTGTAAAGGCTTCCCAAACTTTCTAAATTCAAACTTAAGAGTTCTCAAGTTTTTAATATTTGTTTGTTCTCCAACAACCATGAAACACAGAAAGCCCCTGAAATATTAAAGAGATTTTTAATATAAGCCCATATCAGAATTTAACACCTATTGGATGCAGAAAATACTTTTAGCCTTAAAATCAGTTTGCAGCCCCTACATTTGAATATTATTTCAGTACACTCTCTGGTGAGAAAATAATTTCCAGAGGCCTAGATTCATTTGTAGTTGACACCTCAAAGCCCCAAAGTCCCTTAGCATTTTCTCCAGAATTACGAAATATTTCCTCTATGCCCTCTCTGCATTTCACATGGCCGGTTCTGAAAATAAATAAATAAATAAGTAAATAAATAAATACTCTTAACTCTTCTAAAACAGTTTTTACCTTAGAACAGGAATGGGACTTAGACATCAAATTCTAAATTCTTGATTATTGTACTGAGCAGAATGCTAAATAATATTCTAAAAAACATTATCTATTATTCTAAGTGAAGTGCTTTGATTCAATCCAAAATACTTTCCAGAAGCTGGCTGTGAATATCCAGCAAAGATTCCAGTGAGGCCTCTTATAACAAACGCTCCAAAACATTTGTGCTTTCTGATTTTCTGGTAACAACTCCTCCCCTCCAGTCCTGAATACAGCCATATGTGTTCAGGGTACAGATGCTGTGAAATGGTTCCAACCACTCATCTGGATATACTTCAGACTAATTTAAAGCTAAACCTCAAATTGCAAGACAGGCATTTCTATTCAGACTGAGCTGAAGAAAATGAATACCTCATGGCAACAAAACTTTATAAAAACCTAATATCAAATTAAATTAAATAAATACTGCTTTCTCACATAATGACTCCATGCTTTCCAGTATTTTCAGCTTGCTTTTCAGCTATGTGTAACTTAAAAAAAAAAAAAAAGTGTCTACATCTACTAAGTATCACTTTATCTATCTAAATATATGATCTGCTGATAGTTTCTGCTTCACACTAGATTTCTGTTTTGGTTCTGAAAAGCTGTTATTCATTATTTTGTATCGAATGCTTTAGAAAATGTTTTCAGGCTGTAGTGCTTATTCTCTGCTTCACTGAGTAAAGGAGGAATATAATGTCCTTTTCATTGCATTAGTGAATCAGCATGTGTCTAACAAATTGTACCTTATGCAGTCAACATGTTATTGGGTAAGTTTTCCTTTTGTCCTGATTAACTGTAAATGCAAATTTCAGACTTTTCTATTTCTGCTGATCCCTGATAAGGTTTACTAAGGGTCAGTGCTCTGTTTCTTGGCATCAGCCACTCTTTGATGCTGGGAAACAGAGAAGCTCAGAAATCCATATAACGGGCAAAGGACAACCTAACTACTCTGGTAAAGGATTCCATATTGTTCTGTGGATCACGCATAACTTTCCTGTCTGAAGTCTTCAAAGGAAATTTACTTTGCTGAAGGGAAAATTTCCTTAGGATACTATCCTGGTCCCTGTTGTACCTTCATTGCTATAATTGTCCTTATGGTTGGAAAAAATTTGAAGACTTTAATATCAATTCTAACCCTACAATCTGTGGAGTATTTGGGCTCTTTATATGACTTAGCTATATAATAAACACTATGATGAGTCTTGTAGTAAGGAAATAGTAGGAGTTTCCTTTGTAAAGAAAAGGTACAATAACACTAAATTTCCTCTTCTTGTTTATATGTGAGTGAAAACTAGCTTCTCCAGCATCCCATGTTGTTCAAACAATAAATCAACTATTTATATCCCACCGTATGTGCCTTAATATAATAAACAATGACTAAGACAGGAGAATACCAGCTGACACCAACCACTGCTGTGTTCTCTTTCCAAGTGACTGTAAAAGCATGTTTCAGCTTTATCATCTGGTAATTACACTTCCTAATAAACACAGAGCATCCTTCCTTCAGCTCTGTTAAAGTGTTGAATAATAACCCCTGGCAATGCATTTACATGAAGGACAGCTGTAGCCGGTTGCCAGGGGAGCTGAGAATTGTCCAGACACACTCGGTGTTGAGCGGATATGACTCGGGATAGCCAGGGCTGTTGAAAGCTCCTCTGTCCATGTGGAAAGTACCTCCGCAGGCTGCAACAAGAAGGAGACAGCAGAGGCTTGAGAAAGATGACATAGAAAAAATACCTCGATGGAGCCAGAGCATTTGCTAATCAAGAAAGCATTTCGCCTTGTCTCGTTGTTCTTTAGCTTGTTGATACTCTTATTGAGACCTTATCCAAAAAGAGGGAAGGCGACAGAAGATTTTAAAAGAGGGAATGTCAGAGAGCCAAAAAGATACAAGATCTGGTCTTTTTCTTAAAAATAAGAGGTATAAGCCAGCAACACCTGCCATATGGACTTACATGATGATGACGCAGCATAGGTGGCATGGAAGCCCCTGGCAGTAACGTTGTTGTTGGAGATGAAGTTGACTACCAAGGCATTACCAAAAGAAGTGATAGGATGTGGCATGGCTGTGCCACAGTAACGGCCTAAAAGAGAACAATCCAGAGAGGAAAAAAGCAGTGTTTGCATGTAACTACTATTGATAATGTAACATTTGGGGTTAATGCCTGAGAGCAGCGAAAAGTAAAATTTTTTGCTTACAGTTGTAGTTGTCAGTTAAATCTACATAAAAATGAAATACCCATTTTATTAGCAAAGAACTCAACTCTGGTAGACTTTTTCTTTTCTTAAACTGAGGAAGAATTTGAACCTGGATGTCCTGCAGCCCAAGCACCTTAGTTAAGTCACTGGCTATCCTGTCATTGAACTCTTTTGCATTCACTCTATCCAGAAATTACAGCCTTATTAAATTTACAAAATTATCCCAACAAATACATCTGCCAGTAGTTCCCATTTCTCTGTTTGTTTATGATGAAAACAACAAGTGAGAAATAACACACCAGTTCGCCTCTAATGGACTGTAACATGGAGATTAAGAATATGAATCATGATTTAGCAGAAAGGAATCTGAAATGAAAAAGAAAGGTAGCATATCATGTCCTTGTCCTCTTGCCAGGTGAAGGCTAAGGGTAGGTGGCAAAAAAATGACTTCTGCTCACTGTTACAAGCCATTTATTTTGAGTGCAACACCACTCCTGCCAAGAGATTATATACAAAAGTAGTATAAGGGAGAACAGAATCTATCGTGTGCATTCTGAATTTGCTGGGAGGGAATTTGTGACAACCCTGGGGATGTCTGTGGCCAGGTCTGTCTCATGACTTCCTAGCAGTGTAAGCACTGCATTTTGTTGTTCCAGGCTGCTCCTGCCACTCGAAAGTGATGGCTCTGGGAAGACATGCAGGGAGAAAGCTGTAGAAAAATCAGGAACAAGCAGAAAGTCAGGCTTTCCAGGGCTTGAGGAAAATCCATCTATCCATTTTGTGCTCCCAGAAATCTGCAGCTTTCTTCACCTATGTTTAGTATGGACTCTACAGTGGGAGTTACATTATAGAATCATAGAATGATTCAGGTTGGAAAAGACCTCTAAGATCTAGTCCAACCTCTGACCTAACACTAACAAGTCCTCCACTAAACCATATCACTAAGCTCTACATCTCAACGTCTTTTAAAGACCTCCAGGGATGGTGACTCAACCGCTTCCCTGGGCAGCTTATTCCAATGCAGCACAATCCTTTCAGTAAAGAAATTTCTCCAAGTATCCAACCAAAACCTCTCCTGGTACAACTTGAGGCCATTTTCTCTTGTCCTATCGCTTGTAGCTCTGGCAAAGAGACCGCACCCCACCCTGCTACAACCTTCTTTGAGGTAGTTGCAGAGTGACAATCCTCCCTAACATACTGGGCTACCCCCCTGCCTCTCCTTCCTAGCCTATCCCTTCTGAAGAGTTTGTAGAGCCCTTGAGTTGGGCTAGCAATCCATTATGTTCCTGTACTGTTAACCTGGAATTCAATTTAAACTGAATTGCTTGGTTCCCCATATTGTTCTGCTGAAGAGGAAGGAAAAGGCAGCAGGAGTCAACTCTATACTGCAAGTGAGCAGAGGGGTACAGTCAGAGCCTGAGAGGACCATGCTGTTCTCAATGAAGGTTTATCCCTCCACCCACAGTCTCCTCTGACTACACTGGCCACTGGAAAAAATAAATAAATCCTTGAAGCAGGAAGACACTCACAAAAAACTGCTTACTTTGGGTGCAATCCTATATATGAAATAAACAAGACAATGGTACAGTACCTCGAAGAGGAGCCTCATAGTTATTCCCATCCAAAATCTCCACAAAATCCTTCGTACAGTTTTGTGTATTGCTTTCAATAGCAAAATCAGTGAAGGAGAGTGTGATGTGGTTGACTGGCAACAGCAAAGAGAAAAACTTTAAAAGGTGTTTGGCATTTAGTGAAGAAATAACTACATGTAAACAAATGTACTGTCTTTTCTGAAGTCAATCAGTCCCCATAAAGCATAACATTTGAACTAGTTTCATACTTGATATGTGGAGTGAATTTTATGGAAGTGCATTAATCCTTACTGCAAAGGTCCTGGTAAATCTCTTCATGTTTCAGTACTTTCTAATACAATTAATATTAGAAGCATGGGATTATACATATAGACATGAACCTAAATTTGCAAACATCTGAACAACTTCATTATATACTGAAAATGTCTGCAAATACAGCATGGAAAATTTTCACTCATTCAGAAACAAAACTTATTTCTACATGTCTGTGACCTTCTGTCCCTTCGTGATCTATACAATAGATTTGGACAAAATGTGAACTGACGCTGCCCTGCTCCAGGCTTAGAAAGAGCTGGACTTTCATCGTTTTGTAACATTCCACATACATCAATTGAACTGGTTAAAGGATCATTAACTACCCTCAGCTATATTTGTCTGGAATTGGATTTTCCACACCCTCAGACTGCAGGCTACATCCTGAAAAAGAGGATTTCTGACTCAGGGTATTTTTGACTCTCACATTGCTTTTGCTTGTCCAACAGGAACGAAGGTGAAGTCACAACAGGAAGAACAGGGGCTTTTCTCAATGCCAGTTTGTGACAATAGTTAGTCCTGGCCCCAGTGCACCTGTGCAGTGCAAGCGGGTCAGAAAGAGGGGCTCATGGTTTAGGTCATAACTAAGCTTTCTCCCACATTGAGCAAGTCTGAATTTGACACAAATATTTTGCTTCTCACTGGGCTACAATTAATTAGCTAGAATAAGCTGAGATGACAGACATGGACCCAGGCGCTGCGTTCAGGAGGGTGCCACGGACTGGCATTCAACCGCGTAATCTGCGTGTTGTGCACTCTTTGTGTCCTGGTCCAGTCAATCAATTACAGCTATCAATGCAGGTCCTCGGGACACAAAATAAAAAGTAAAAACACAGCGGGGGGTAAGAGCAGGAGACTTGTTGGCGTTCTCAGTAAAAGCAGAGCAAGAGCTCTCTGCCCTGGTTTGCCATTGGCTAAATCTATTTTGTGTCTGTGCCCTGTAACACTGCGACTGGCATAACACCATCACGTGTACCTGGAACGTGTGGGACGTACTGGTCCCACCGACACATGGATGAGGTCACTACATAGATAGGCTACTATTTAGGAAGGATTTTTCTGATCTCTCATGCTGATGTAAATCAGGAGACAACAGTTATGTCTGAGTTTTCAACCTGGGCCCAGGAAAAGATCGCCTTTAAAAATAAATGTTATATAGGCGGGGAACAGTTTTGTTGATGTCCTTTTCATGTATTTGTATAAGAAACTATGCTTTAAAAAAGTATTGCTTATCGCCTGATTTTTGGTTTAGTGTTTTCTTTGGCAGATTGACCTTCATTCTACAACTAAATAAAATAAACTTATTAAAATCATAGAAAGTTCCAACCAGATTTATAACAATGGCTAGATATCATATGAACAACTCAAGCTCAGTAGTTGCTATTAAAATAAACATTCACTTTTAAATCACGTTACCAGGATACTATGACCCAACTGTACATATTTGTAAGGAAACTTATACAATGTAAAGGAAATACTGAGCATTAAAGGTAATACTAGTATCTAATGGAAAATGCTTGGTGCTTTACTATCAGTCAAATTTGTTTAAAAGTTGACAGGCACAACTGAAGGTATATCTATACACATGAAACCAGTTTATTTGTATTCTTTTTGATTTGCATTTTAAATTGAAATTCCTCCATACCTTTTCTCATTATTTATGTTTTTTAATTTGTTTGTTAACAGCATAGATTTGATGTAACACAACGCTAGTATGAAAAATACAGACCAAAGTAATCTCAGCTGAACACAAGTGCTTTAATTATATATAAGTCCTAGATTTTCTCACGGATGAATCCAACTTCACTTAATGTTCAACACCATTTATAATTTCAACACTTGAGTCACAGTAAATCACCTACGATGACAAAGTTGTCAACTGTTTACCTCACAATACCCTAAACCTTTTACAGTGAAATCTGATTTAGGACAGATTATGAGAGCTACGCTCTATCCAACTATCAGGATACAGAACTTCCTAGAGAAATAAAGGAGGAATTTTCTATTGTTACTATAGAAAAGAAGATGAGGATATTAGTCATCCAAGCTAACTATAAAAGATGTTTTTACTTACATGGTTCCTGAGCCTGAATAATCCAGCTGCAGTTCTGATTGTTTGGGTATTTGGCAGGATACAGAGGAGAGGAAATTGCTGCCCCAACTGAATCTGACTCTATGAAACTTCCGCATGCTTTAGAATGAAACACATACACATATATACACATAGATAATTATTTGTATATATAAAACACATCTCTTAGATTGCATGGCAAAGATACGTAAAATATAACATCCTATAGCAATTTGAAATAAGGATAAAATTCAAGACAGCAAGTTGTAGAAAAAGAGGCTTAAGGACTAGCTCCCAGTACTAGTGTACTTTCTTGACCTGGCTCCACAGGTGATGCTGCATCTGGCTGACCATCTGCGAAGCCAGAATGAATTAGTAGCAAACCTCATCTTTATCCGTACCTAATAGCCAAGAAGAGCAATCTTGGGGCCAAAATAACTTGTTTTCAGGGTAGCCCAATCATAAACTTATTTCTCTGATTATTTCCCTGTGTTGGAAACTAGACAGGAAAAAAATAGTAAGAACTCTCCAGAAATTTCCAGTGTCCAAGGAAAGCATCCCATTCCATTGGCATTGTCCTTTTGTGAGGTGCATCAACAAACCAGCATTTGTGTGAAATGTTGCACATACGTAAGAGCTTGACTGACTGTGTAACTTTGGCTAAGTGCTGAATGCTGCCATGCATAATTTCTGAGCGTACTGACTCATCATAAAACCCCCAGTTCCGAGTTTAACACACAGCTGCTTTATACGGCAGAGTGGAGAGTTAGGTGCCAAAGCAGTAACATATAGTGAAACAAAATCGTAAGAAAAAATAAGAGAAATGGATTTTCTTTGCATAAACTAAATGATTATATCTGGAGGAAAATATGCTTTCAAAGTTATTATGAAAAAAAAATCAATCATCAAATAGTATGTAATGTTATGTAAGATTCTGTCACATGAGAGTCTTTTTTGTATTAAAAAAGAAACAATGGAAAATACCAATTAGTCCTCCACAAATTGGATACATGATGTTTGGCAGGTTTTGCAGGCCTGAATCCATGGACTTCGTCAATAGCACCACACAAAATTGCTTTATACCTTTTCAGATTCACGTGCATGGATAGACATATAAAATGGTACTTTGCCAGTAGGTCTGGGGAAACTGCCAGTCGCATGTTTTTCTCAAGATAGTTATGGGTAGGTGGCCCTCAAGGGAAGAGGAATAAGAAGCATCTGACATATCCTGGATGGCTTTCTATAAAAGCAATTTGTTCCCAATCAAAGAATCTAAGGTGATCCTTAGATTTTAAATTCTTTAGTTTATAATTTAAAAAAATCAGTGTTCTTAAAGATACACACTGGTATGATGCATGTACAGAAGCAACTCTTCTGGTATCAGCTGTGCTGAAAGACTGTCTCTAATGCAAACTAACTGGTGATTGTTTAAATACGTGCGTATGTAAACTAAGAAACTACCTTCAGTAAAACGAGCACTGAAGCCCCTGTGCTGGATGGTTGAATCAGAGCGCAGCCGGACGTACATCAGATTCTTGGAGGACGTGATAGGAGTAGGATGCTGTGTCCCGCAGAGTTTTCTAAGAAGAGGTGCTTCATTGCTAGGACCATCAAACACCTGTCACAAAAAGGTTAAGTACTGAGTTTCAATAGGCATTTTGAGAATACTTTTATTTTATACTCTATCTTACGTTTCATATGCTTTGATCCTGATACAGCCCTGGTATGAGCAGTGCAAACAACCTGTGCATAGCACCTTAATTCTGTGGCTGTTTCCAGAAAATCCAGGTATTTCAGGCTGAAGCTACTGTAACCTTTATAAAGCAAATGCACCACGCAACAATGCATGTACACCACTCTGCATGTACATGGTATGCAGGCAGTCCTGCTTAACAATCCAGATAATCCCGTACACTTATTTTCATCAATTAATGGCTAAAATGAATTCCTTTGTAGTTTTTATTCAGATAAACCCTAAATCTTGCCACCATAAAGACCTCCAAAATGGCTCTGACACACAACTAGTGCAATAGTAGGAGCTATGACTGCATGTAAAAAGAGTAGACACTGGTATTATGGTTTTTAGATACTTGTATCCAGCATGAAGTGTCAGAGTCCATATATCTATGCTTTATAAGGGCTTTAGTGTGCTGAATTACACACACATACGTGAGGTGCTACTTAGGTAGAGGGTAAAGAACAGTTAAAAAAAGGGAGAAAGACAGCAAAGATGGTTTTATAAAACTTCACTTTTAATTTTACCACAAATGCCTTCCTTCTCTTTTTTCCCTTACAGCTGATAATTTTGTTTCCTTCCTCTTTGTTTCAAAATCAGGAAGAGAAGAATAGTGAAGTTAAAACCAATGAGTTTTATCTGAAGTGACATCAAAATTATAAAAACAAAAACAAAACACACATACACAAAAAATAACCACCAATCAACCACCAACAACAAGAGGGGAAAAATGGCTCAGAGTGTCCCACTAATCTCTTGTAGCGCTCCAGCAGATATGATTCATTGTGTTTGGAGCCATGGGCCACCCTTAGTGATGAGCACTGGAGGCATCAGCACAGTTGCATGCCCCACAGAGTAAAAGCTTTTGGGCCACTGGGCAGCAGCAAGAGTTGACTTAAATTCCTGTTTCAGCATTAATGTCCTACATGACTGCAAGCACGCCATTTAGTATAACCCGTGACTCAGCTTACTATAGCAAAATAGAAAAAAAAAAAGAGATAGTGAGACTACTGAAAGATAGTTGCTCGGATGTTAAAAGCTATATGAAACCCCACTTAGAGCAAAATAATGGCATTGGGTTAGAAGAAAATCTACTTTTTAATCAATATTTTCTTCCTTTGCTTTCAAATGCCTCACATCCCAGCAAACCTGTGCAATGTAGCACTGATTAATTAAAAAAAAAACAAACAGCTAGACTGTATAACACAATGCAATGTTTCTGCTTCCAATATTGAAAAGACCCTGAGCACATTAGAGAAAAAAATGTACAAAAACATTAGCTGGGAAAAAGGCGGCCTGTCTCAAATAAACCTCAGAGCTAAGCAACAAAGGACAAAACTCCCGTTTAATCCACTGGCATATCCTACTTAGCCAATGCAGTATTCATGAATTAAACATTTGCCCTTGGGCATATAACACTAGCAAGCTGTGTGGGACCTTGTGACAGAGTATTAAGTGTACTGCAATGCCTATACAAATGATTACCTTGTAAAGAGAGCCATGATATCCATTCATTCAACCTTTTCTTCTCTCTTTGCATCTCGCCACAGTAAGCTCTTTAATACGTACTGTGCAATGTTTATTCTTCCACTGTACATATATTTTGTATATAAACCAGATTGCCTGGAGTTAAAAACCACAAGCCATGGAATGTGGTAAAAAAATGCAATGACTAAGGAAATAACCCGTAGGAATCAAGGTTCTGTCCTTCCCTGGACATTAGTGAGAGGATTTTATCTGAACGCTAGAGTTGAGAATAAGCATTGCTCTCTGACAGAGAACAGAGAGAGGGCCATATTACAGTTCATGCAAACTTTTGGTTTTGATGATCTGTGCTGCTCTGCACAGCTGAGGATCTGAACATTGACACATGGACTGTTATGAGACTCTAATAGTTAAGCTTTCTCAGTAGGGAGGATATTAAGAATGAGTAATGTCAGAGACTAAGCAGACATTTCATTCCAAGAGCTTTCTGGAAGAAAGAAGTCTTTCTTTGGTAATACTGGGAGAAGAGCATGAAGTCAGAGGAATATTTTCTAAATCAAGTGTATTTGCTGTTTCTGGGCAGCTTGCTTGAAGAATAGTAGTGTCTCCTCCAAAAAAAAAAAAAAAAAAGAAAAAAAAAGAATTCCTAGCCTTTATACTTGCTAAAAAACTGATCCAAGCAAGATGTAGCTGCCAAGCTGCCACAACTCCTAAGAGTTGCTCCTGTAAGTTAAGTAGGAGCAGTTGCACATGTATATTTTATCTATGCTGCATCATTTTTGCTCACCTCCTATTTATTAGCTTAAACTGTTTTTCAGGGAGGATTTCAGTCTTGAGTCCAGATCAGAAACCGCAACATTCACACACTACTTCAGGAAAGTTGTGTCTCTCTGCAGCTTCTTAAAGTTATTTTGAAAACATCTGAGAAATGCATTTCTGTGGCTGTGTGAGTAAAGGAAAATGATGCATCCGCTGACTTAAAAGCCAAGTTTTCCTTTATATCGTGTGTAGCTGCAATTTGCTTTTCTCTTCCCTTTACACAATGAACATAACTGCATGATTCATTGCCGCCTTGCTAAAATGTGTCCTGCATTTTGCAAAAGCACATGACAAAAAAAATATTTTTTTGTCTTCTCAGCCATGAGAGCCTCCCTGTACAGGGGGGTTCTAGCTGCCCTCTCTTGGAATGTTCTCTCTGCCAGCATTTGGAATAAAGCAAGTCATAACCTTCTCTCTAGCTCCCAGAAGTGTACTTTTCTACAATCCTCTGTACTAGTCGTTATACTGCAACGGGAAAGAAAAATAACATTTACTTAATCAAGGCACTGAGAACAACTAACTATTTCTCCCACCCCTTTTCAGTGCCTTGTGCTGTAAGTGATGTCTTTTGAGCCATATCTTCACGGAGTCTGCAAATAACTGAAACTCTTGCTGACCTGCACTTCTGACATACCATCAGCTAGAATACTGCTTAACTATCAGGGCAAAAAATACAGGAATTTCTCTAAGTTCACAATTTCTTTTCTTCTATTTTCCTTCAAAGAAACAAATTTGTTTGATGTAAGACACACTCTCCAGATAGAAAGACTGGTACACAGAGAGAAAGCAAATATTTCTTCCTTATGCACGGTGGCACCAAAACATCTCAAAGACCCTAGGCTTTCTACAGAATATAATCAAGGCATATAAAAGACCAGAGGAAGACAAAGCTACAAACCCACATTTAACAGACGAAGAGCTGTTCATCTGTTCTGAGAACTGATAAAGTACAGAAACCGGAACTACCTAAATTCAGGGAGTGGACGGTGAACGTGCTTTTTGGTGGCCTGGACTACTCTCTGTGCACACCATCCATTTACTCTAGAGGGAGCTCAGAGCAGTTACACCATGGGTTACAGTTATGGGCTTAAAATTACTTTGGCTGAACCTAGACCTGTTCTGCTCATATTCACATACGAAATCACAGAGCAGAACTGAAAAACACACTGGGCTTTTTGGAATTGCAACACAGCCAAGAAGCAGCAGACATGAATATCTGCCCCTTCCGTTTTGCTCACATAATAACTGTGCAATGGAAAACATTGCAGGAAAAAATAGATTTTCACGTGTTTCCCATAGAAAATAATTTACAGTAGAAATATTGAAGAAGAAGTAATAAATAAGGGCAGAAACCATAGGAAGAAGCTCAAAGAACAGGCAAACAACACTGCAGCTATGCGTGACATCTAGAGTCATAACACGAGGCAAAATGAGTGGGTCTAGCTGGGGAAGGATGAAGGAAAAGGACATTGGTACGCTCAAGTGTGGAGAGGAGACCCAAGAGAACTTACAAAGCAAATAAAATCCATGTCAATAAGAAAAAATTCAGAAATATAAAAGGGTGGAACCACTGTGTTACTCATACACAGTAATTGTTCCTATGTTAGAGAGAGAAAAACAATCCACCAGCTTCCTTAGCTGCCCATATTTTCCGTTTATGCTTCTTCTGGAATGCAATTCCTAAACCGTTCACAGTCATACATCTACTTAGCTACTTTCAGATAATCTCTGTACCCTAACTCTGTTTTCCTATAATCATGCAAAGCATATACCAAGCCTTGTAATGAGATGAACACAAATCACATCCAGGTGTTGAAAACAAGCAATTTTCAGCTCACAGGCATACCAAGAAGAGAAAGAAATCCCATCCGCTCCTTTCTTGCCCCACTGACCCACCTATACGGGGGCTGAAGAGCTATTCCCTGCCTCATGCCCCAGAGCCCTTTGTTATCTCTTAGTTTCAAATCAGCATTCTCCGCATCCATTTTCAAACTACCCTCCGCTTGGTGAGCAGTGATTGATGCCTGCATTAAACTTGCATCTCCCTCCCTGTTCGCATTGCCTCAGTTGTGTTTGCACAGCTGGGGCTGATCAGCAATTTCCTCTTCCATCATTCCCCCAGCAAAACAAAAAGCAGAAGCAAATATCAGGTACTTGTAAGACAGTAGAGGAAAGGACGTATTGCTGTACTGCAAGCTTTGCCTTGTGCAAAGCCATTTCCTCTGCCAGCTAAAGGACTTTTGCCTTTCAATGACTAGAAATCCAGTGCCCACATCCAGCCTATAAGGTTAATGGGAGCTGTGCCCGTAACTGCAAGGAGTTCACAAAGCTGAGTACTCTACAGGGTATTTAGATAGATAGATACGTTCTTTGGTATCAGGTATAAAACAAAATTGCATATCAGGTCTTTTCAGAACTTAGCCCTTAATTTGTGGGTATTTTTGTTTTGTTTTGTTTTTGTGATAGTGTTTTGTGTGTGTGTGTGTGTGCGTCTTTGTGTTTATCTTGTTTGGTTTTGCTTTTTGTTTTTATTATTTATTTTTAAAATTATTCATATTTTTGTCAGGCAATACGATTTTCTACTTTGGTGTGATATGACAGAAGACTGATATATTTTTCCAATAGATTTTCCCTTTCAATAATCCCCCGATGTAGTTAAATGATTAAATAAAATAACATAACCATGCTTCCCTATGCTTCAGAACCAGAAAAAAAAAAAAACAAAACAAAAACACAACTTTTACTGTACAAAGATGCTTTATGGCTAAATGAAATCTCCAGTTCTGCTCAGCAAAGTGGGGACGTTTCATTTTTTTCTGATTCAGTACAAATAAGCTTTACGAGGCAACGCTGTTAAAACTGGTGGTGTTTTCAAAAGCGTCTCAGTTCCTGCCAAATTGAGTTCCCTCTGAATGACATTTTATCAAGAAGAGGAAAGCTGGTTGGATTTTGGGCTACAGCCACTGTGCTTTATCTGACTGCTACCGATCACGCATGCCTTTGTACTGAGAGAAGTGCAATCTGACATCTAAGGTCAGGATTTCATGTCCCTGCTCCCAAAAGGCCAAGTGGAGAGTTCTTAGTTGTTGTGCACTGGTTGTGCAGCAACTTGAATTTCCGTGACATCAACAAAAGCTCACAAACCAGTAACAATGTGGAGCTTTTAAGAGAGCAGTGTCTCTAATGAAGCAATTAAACAGGCAGCTAAGGAGCACCTGAACACACACAGGGTAAACATAAAGAAAACCAGCCAGCCCAATTTCCGTCCGGATACAGACCTCCCTCCCTCTGTCCTGAGAACAGAGTGTGGTCAATCTGCTCCATATATGTGGGCAGCCCATCCTATGGTTTGGAGCAAGCTGTGGTAAAGTGCACTAAAATTAAAATGGGAAAGGGTGTCATAACAGCCATCTATATATAGGGTTATTCTTTCAGTAATACCTAGAACACACTCCCTAAAAGAAAAATGTGGTACTAGGATGTGGCATGCATTGCTTTCAATAAAAGATTCTTCCAGCTGTATGTGGGAACCTGGAAGAATGCAGATATGCTTTTGTGAAGTCTGCCTCACTGGTGAAACAAAGGGAAGTTGCAACTACTCAACTTAAAATTTGAGCCTTAACTCGTCAGTGAATAAACACAGAACATGACTATGCAACTAACAGCCTAAAACTAACTGCAGTCTAAATTGCACAGTAAGCTTCCTCTTTTGCAAGCATTTCACCAGACTCATTAAGGAAATGTTTGAAATTTCTATTGTTACTTACTGCAACGTTGTCATAGTTACACGAATGGTGATCTTCAATGTCAAAATCTGTGAAGTTCAATAGGATTCTGTGGCTGTAGTCAACTTGGATAATCCAAGAACAGTCTGTGTTGTTGTTATAAGGCTCAGGATAGTTTGGAGAATGGATTTCCCCACTGGTAGCTTGGAAAATACCACCACAGCCTGAAAAAGACATAATCAGTTTTTATCACAACAGCTCTTTCATCCTTAGTGAAATTCCACTTCTATTTTTTAAACTAAGGGAAGAACACCTCCATCTTTATATTTTCTGCCTTAAACTTGTGCAAAACGAATGCTCCAACTATTGCAAGGCCCTGTCTGCAATGAAAATCAATGGCAAATGATTACCAGGAAAGCATAACCTTATCACTATTGGTGAATATGCAACAATGCTTTTAAGTAATGTTCCTTTCTAGCCCCAGGGTGGATAGTAGGTGTCCCAAAGTTAGAAACACTAGCGCTGGTATTCCTCTGTCTGAGATATTAAAAAAGCTATTTAAAATAGCACTCATATGAATGCCGCAGATCTTTTACACATAGGTGACAATGGCTAACCTAGCATACTGCGAAAGTAAGGACAAGGCCTAGCTGAGAATATGGGTTAAAAAAAAAAAAAAAAAAAAAAAAAAAAAAAATCTGAAAATATCAAGACAGTTAGGAGTTCCACTTTCCCCATGAGCAGTAAAACAATTGCAAGCTTCAAGTTTCTGCTTCTTTATCCATGCGGCCGAGGGCTTCCTGATGACTCCAGTTCAGGCCCAAATATAACCAGAACATGCTCCAGTGCTCATGAATATCTGAACAGCCAGGAACGATGGCTCCTGTGTTGGAAGTGCCAGGGCTTTCAATAGGACTAACACAAACAAATAGACTTTTATATGTTGTAAAGGGATGGAGGAGGGTGAAATACATAGGGATGGCTGGAGATGGAGACAGCCTGCTGGAAGGATAAAAACTATAGTGTTACTGCATTCTGGTGAGAGGGTATTTAGAGGCTAGAGGGGGGTTGGAGTACAACAGGCAAGATGTAAAGAGATGAGAAAGCTTCAGGGGGCCTAACTAGAAAAAATAAGCCGCAGATCTCGGAAGGGGATTAATTCAAAGGACTATTGTAAACTGTCCCTTTATTAAAAAAAAAATCGTGCCTTTCTCACAAAGTGAGAATGGAAAAGTATAAACCTTGACAAGTGAATGAATCAGTGTGCTTAATCAAGCAAAATGCAAGAATTAAAATCTGCCTCTCCTCACTTTTCACTGCAATTAGTTACTGATAATTAGCCTTTTCATAAGAACTCCCATGTAGAGACATGTGGTTGGATCTTTTAAGCCTGTCTCATCTTTCACTGATTACCAGTAAGGCTTTGAACAAATAATCACACAGGGGATGGATGAACCTTATAGAGTTCAAGTATTTACTAATCACTCCAAATATTTGTGGAGTTCACTGAGTACTCCAAGTAAATCCATATTTTCAGACATTTTTCACTTCATAATTTAAAACCAAAGCTAATTCAGCTAATCATTCAGCTAATACATGACTCTCTGTGAGGGGAGGGGGAATTGCTGCCATGCAAAAGTTCTTTTCTGATTACAGGAATGTCTTGATTAATTTCGTAGAGAAGAAACCCCCAACAAGGTAGGCTGTAACAAAATATATATGTAGGCCTAGGTTTGAGCTAGTTAGATGATTTCTTTCTCATTTATTTTCTCTGGGTGTTTTCCAATATCTCTTAGTGTGACCAAATCCAGTAACACTCCAATTCACCTTTAGCTTTTAATCCCATGCTGTTTGACTAATTTACATGCTTGTGTGGATGATCCTCAATTCTCAAACTTCCTGAATTTCTCATGGTATTAATCAGTACACTCACCACCTGGATTTTCTTGCCAGGAGGCGTTGAAACCTCTCCCAGTCACTGCTGCATCTGTCTTGAAACGGACTACAGCCGAATTGCCGGTACTGGAGACTCGCAGGGGGTTCTGTGCTGATCTTGAAATACACAGCTGGGCTAGTCTAGGAGAGAGGAAATCAGGGCCACCATAGACCTAAAAATGGAAGAAACAGTGTCAACATTTTCAGAGAGGCTGTCTGACATGCAGAATATGAGATGAATGTTTAGGTAGGATTAAAAAAACTTCTTGTAAGTATTGAAAGTGATTCCACATTCATAAATGTAAAATGGCTGTGAAAGTTTACTTGACACCTGGACCATCAAAACAAATACAAAATACTGGATGATTTCAAAACAGCCTTGCATTAAATAAGAATTTTCTGCTTTGAGGGCTTTGCTACATTCTTCTTCCCCCATCATTCCACAGTTGGCACCTTGTTTCTGTGGGGATAATACGAATATATATATTTTTTTGGTGCTTGTGCAGACAAACTGTATTTATTTGCAGGAACTTGTGCTGATGTTTTGCACCCTTTACGTTTAAAGGCACAGTTAAGACCTGTCTTTAAAAAAAATATATTTTTTTGTTCTTTTTATTTTTTTAAATTGGGACTAAATTTCATCACTTTCTAATAAAACAAAAAACTTTGCAATTTATTGACTTCAATGGTGAAATCAAAATCCAAGCCACAGAATTTTGGTCAAGTAAACTACAATATAATAATACTTTATGGAAACAAAGATAGTATCATATATTTGCCACAGAAAAAAAGGTTTTGACTTTCAAGAGTTGGCATTTCTTATTCAGAAAAGTGTACCTCAGGCAGTTATAAACCAGAAAATCTCAACTCTCTTGAACATCATTGGCAGTGTTGTGTACTTTATATTAAATTTTATACCAATTCAAGTGAATCTGATGGCAGCTCTGAAGCCTTGTTAATCCTTTTTTTTTGTTTTCCAGAAAGGATGGGGGATTTTAATTTGAGACCATTTCTAACTGGTGGAACTGGCTCTTCTTCCTCAATCTTCCCTCACATCGCTGAAGAAAAAACACATGCTCAGCACAGTTTTCAAAACCAGACATGATTTTGGTGCCTAGTGGCTTGTTGCATGCTAATGAAATGTCACCTGAGACTGTGGTCTCTGCCTTTCATTGGGACGTCCCTCATGAGGCAGCAGCTGCAAAAGACAGCTTGACAGTAACCTCAAATATGAAAATTGTTAAACAGAGACAAATAAGAGTGTGCTACTGTCCTTCAGCAACTGAATTATCAATAGGTAGAGCAATAACAGATATTCTGCTTGTATCAGCATATATTATGTAATAAATCCTAAATCTAAACTAGAGAATGGCAAGTTCTAACAACAAAACTAGGGAACAGGAAGACGGGTCAACAGATCCCATCAAGATTTTCCCACTAGTAACATCCTAAATCTGCACCAATATTTTCTTAGTCTCACAAACATGAAAAAGGTCAAAAAAAGAAATCCATTAATCTCTCTCAGAAAGCAACAGTGCTGTAGGAACCAGCCTTCTATAAGTCCCTTTCACTTCTGATCCCTTCTGGAGGAGAGCAAACTCAGTATTTTAACAAGCTCTGGCCAGAAACTTTTTAACTTCAGAAGAAGTTTGTGTTCTATCCAATCTAAATATCTGAGCAAGACTTACAAATAGCTGAACTAGTCCCACCATCTCCAGGGATAAGTGTAGTGCATTGCTATGTAATTTCATTGATTGTGTGCACACTAGCTGCTCACAGTGCCTGCCATTAAAAATACAAAGAAATTTTAACTGGAAAAAAATATTGAGTGACTCCAGGGTTATGTGGCACTTCAGAAGCTGAAGCTTCCATCCCCAGAAAAAAAGAAGGAATTAATTTCTTCATGGTCTCTTAGATGTTCAGAAACTGTATTTTATTTTAGTGGCTGATTACACAGGCTTAATAGCCTAAATATTTTAATTTTGACTGAGACCAGCAATTTTTTGCTTTCTGCAGGGAGTCTGCGTGGCTTGAATGGATAATGGCTCTTCTGTCCAACTGATCCTCTCAAGGCATTCAGAAGTCAGAACGGATGAAATCACAGCTCAGATTAAGACTGTAAGGAAGCAATCACAGTCCTGGAAAGAAGCATGCTTGTCTGCTGGAAGCTCAGTGTCTTCAGCAAAATGTCACTGCCGGGCTGCTTGTGAGGCCCAATGACAACTGCATTTGTCAGAAGTCTGTACAAAATGTGAACTTTAAAATGTGTTTGTGGTATATCTCTTTGTGTCAGAGTAACAGCATGGGACCTAGCAGGAACACATGTTCTTAATCAGCTAAACCTACCCAGAGAAGCTATGTGGCAGAGGAAACAGCAGGACTTTCTAATATGCATCTAATATGCATCATGGACCAGCCTCTCCCATCGCCCCTGGTGCTCCCTTGCAGCCATCTGCACACCACAGGCAAGGAGACCAAACCCAGCTCTGACATAAACCCTGCTGATTGCTAGTATTACCTCAGAAATGAGCGTGGGCCAAGCTGAACACTTAGAGTTAAAACTGGGCTGTTAAAAGAGAATTTAGGATGGGGAGGAAATACGGATGGGAATCTGAGTTTTGTGGGTTTCCTTTACATTGTTAGCTGTTCCGCAACAGCCTTCTGCACAATTTCAAAATAAAGAGCACTAGTCAAAGGCATGTTCCTTACACTTAGGAGTGTATTTCTTTACTCCCTTATGCTGGTTCAATTAATCAGATGGTTTCACAAGGGCTGGAGCAAAAACAATTTAGAGTGTTTCCATGACAAAAAACAATAAAATGTTACTTTTGGCTACAAAGAGGAAAACCAACAGTTACCACATGAAAAAAAAAAAAAAAAAAGAGGGAAAAGAGGATTGATGGAAAGAATGAATTCCAGGGTGTGGTTCACAAAGAGTCACAGGATATCTGAGCTGCAAACAGATAAAAATGAAAATAAAAATAAAAACATTTAGTTTGATCACAGCAACTGATCCAGAGACAAAATAAAGTTGGATGGCATAGCAGGAATGCAGGACACTGTCATAAAGCCCATGGTTTTAATCTGTTCTTATCATTTGCTTCTGCCCTGTTAGCTCCATTTATTGTTAACAGTCAGCATTCCAGAGTTATGAGCAACAGAAAGCTGTTTTTATGTGGTTGGTCACCCTCATGACACAGATTTTCTGGGAGTAAAACTGATCCTTGTTCAGATATAACTGCCAGCAAAGAGAGAGCCCAGCTTTGATAGAAAATCAACTTATATTAATACTTGGTGGTTCTTTATGAGAAGAAATGAGAAGACCAATGCATCTGGTAGATCTGGAAGTGCAGTAGGTTTACAGGGTTCATACAATCATAGAATGGCTCGAGTTGGACAGGATCTTAAGGATCATCTAACTCCAACCCCCTAGTGGGATGCCACCCACTAGATCAGGTTGGCCAAGGCCCCATCCAGCCTGGCCTTGAACACATCCAGGGATGGGGCATCCACAACTTCTTTGGGCAACCTGTTCCAGTGCCTCCCTACCCTTACAGTGAAGAATTCTTCCTAATGTCTAGTCTAAATTTATCCTCTTTTAGTTTGAAACCATTCTCCCTGGTCCTAGAGGGTTCTTTCTTTTTCAGCTCACTTCCACATCTTGCTGTGTCAGCACATATTTAAAGTTTACAAAAACCTGGTAAAAATTAAGAAAAATATGTCATAATTCAACAACACAGGTATGGTCATTTTTCTCTGTATGTGTTTTCAACAGAAGCTCTTAAAAATACTTTTAACTCTTTCATTACATCCAAAATGATGGCTTCTATTTCTATAAAACATTTCTAGAAAACAGGTAAAAACAACTTAAAATTTGCTTCTAAACGTTTGTGAAAGGAGTGGAATCTGGCAGGGAAGAGAGAAAGACAGACTGCTACCATTTCATGAAAGAGGCAAGAAGGACGCTTAGGGGAACTTTTCAAACTCTTGAGTATGCAGAAGTCACGGGGAGAACTGAGGATTTCCTACACAATTTTTTTCCGTAACTTGTCTTAGTGAAACATATGGTAGGAAAGGGATAGTGACATGAAAGGGACAGCTTTTTTAGGAAGCAATGTCAAAGGGAAGGAAAGGGAGACTGGCTACATTTTACAAGAATGAATATACATCAGAAAAATGTGCAAGAGAGAAATATTCACAAAACTATGGTATAAGAATAAAGCCAGCAGGAAAGGTACTGTGATGGGAAAGATCTCTTGGAATTTTCCTACAATTCTCTGCCAGGTGGAAGGGAAGAGGGTGTTTCTAAGCAAAAGCTAAAAGCATCTAGGTCACCAAACCTTGCAATTACTGGAACATTTTTTATTACAAGATAATGTTTTGGAAGAACAACAGAAAAGAATACAATCTTTTGCAATGTTCTAAAAGTAGTTTTCTTCTTTCAGAGAGTAGAGAGACTTAACTGGACGGGGAGGGACAGCAGGGTGCAGAGCTACTTTAGCTCTGATTTTGACTTCCTATTAAAACTGGAAAGTTATTTGGCTTGAAAGAAAACAGGAAGCAGTAGAACTCACTATTCAGAGATAAGGAAAAAGTGAAATCAGGATAATAACTATGAAAAAACATAGACTTTAAAACCCGAAGAACTGATAGACAGGATACTCTTGGGAAGATAGTGTGAGAGTGAAAAGAATATGGGACCCCAGTGATCGTTGAAACATGGTGTGTGTCAAAGGCATACCAGGAACCTTGTTCTTCCTAGCACTTCCCAAACTGTCATGCGCGTGCTTTTCAGACTGGACATATGTAGACAACTACAGAAAAGAAGACTACAAGATAGAACAGCTTCTGAAAACAGTTAACCACATTCTTTTTTTCCCATTAAAATGAGTCATTGTTTGTTCTGCGCAAACTGTATCAATCATGCTGTGAATGTGTAATTTTATAACAAAACCAAGAAAATATATATATGTGGCAAGTTACATAAACCTCTACCAAATGCCTGCAGTTTGGAAGAATAAACTGTTTACTGCCAAACAGCACCTTTGATCTTGCACTAAGACATGAACCAATCTTCCTCAGTAATTTGATTTGTGTTAGTTTATCTGTCAGCAGAACAGAGACAGGTGTTGGGAACTGGATGAGCCAAGACTAGGAGACAAATAACCCAGAGGCATGCCAGTTCTGAGTGCAGAAGTGCAGGAAAATTCAAACAGCAAGGTGGGCATCTGTGCTGACGAATGAGGAGGGCTGGAAACAAGTAATGCATAGCAACTAAATCTGAAATGGTAAAGAAAGAAAACACAAAACCTAAGGTCAGAGACATGAAGCAGAAAGCTGTAGGATCCTCTTAAACATCTTGTTTGAGCAATTGTGTCAGTTGACCCATTCGTTAGACTTTAGGCCAGCACCTCTACTAGTCAAAAAGTTGTTAATCACATGGTTGACAGCCATCTGTAATCTCAACAGATCCTGACTGCTCCTGGGTGACCACCTGTAGGAATAGACATTGTCCTTGTACTATCCAAGAACTGGTCAAACATAGTAGCCTCAGATTTTCTGGCTATTTAATGCATTTCTCTGGGCAAGAGAGCAATGCAACAGACTTCATCAATACCCAAAACAGCCAAAACAGGACATCTACCTGCAGGGATTGGTGTCAACAATGTGGTACACAGTCATACTTGCCAGTGCTACCGAAGAAAAATTCATGGAACAACTTCCTTACATCCAGATCCTACAGAAGCCCCAAAGTTTCTAGGATAGTCAAAATACAGTGTCCATTTGATCAAGACTTCAGCTTCATTGCTAAGCTGGAGAAGACTGTTTTAGGCCCAGAAAGCTAGAGTTAAGTTATACAACTCTTCTACTCACTACAAATGTTTGTAAGCAATGGTCTGGCCATTGGGTACTTATGACCTGCTCTGGGATGTGGGTTAATCTTCCAGGAGTGTTGCTGATGAGTGTGCACTAAGGGCCATAGGCTGAAGAAATCAGTTACAAAGGTAAGAATAGGCAGCAGTGAGTATAGACAGGTGCTGTCTAGCTGTATGCCAGCCTCACATCACATTACCCATCAGAAGAGGAGAAGAAAGGTGAAGTGGTACAAGATCTCTCGATCAATCTTGTGGGGCCATTAGAAAAAGATTCAGATTTCACCCAGGTATTAACAGCAAAAGACCCAACAGTTCCATTAGTGATATCCAATGTCTCTAGTGAGAGCCATCTAGAAGATCCATCATCTAAACAATTTCTTCCTGAAAATAATTTCCCTTCTTCCTACACTGGAAGTCTATTCAAATCTATTAGCTAGGAATTGGTCACCTAGCTGCTTCCCAACAGAAACACAAAGATGTCACATATAGAAAGACCATCCAGTTGTCTGGGTCTCTTAAAGGTCAGTAAGCCCTTAGAAAGGAGGGTCTCTTTTCCCCTTGTTATACCATCCTAAAATGACTAGGACACTGTTTCTTCTTTTATTTTTTTTCTTTATTTTTTTTTCTGAGTACATAGTTTTCAGTGCTCAGGATTATAAATCTCCCCATTTCCTTGAAAGATCCTACACAAGGCCTCACCTTAGCTATCCCCTCTGTGATCCATTATCTTTCTTTCCATCAGGAAATTTTTTATCGACGACACAACACCTCCACCCAGTTCTTTGTAAAAGATGGACTTTTAAAGAGTGAGTTTTTCAAAGCAGTTTTGTCTCATGTTATGAGGTATATAGAGGCTACCATCATTATTAAGGCATACCAACACCAAAGGCATAAAAGTAAAAAGATGTAAGAGCACTGTGGCTTCTGTGACATCTGTGAAACATAACCCTAACCACAGCAGAAATGAGAAATTGCAGTAGACTATTTCTTCTGCTCCTGCAGAAGACAGAAAAGCATATAATTTGTGTATTTTTGAAGACTAAATCTAATACTCTTACCTCCAAAACATCATAGTCGCAGTTTGGGTGATATTCAATATCAAATTCCTGAATGGTCAGTTGAATGCTGCTACCAGGCGTTGTGTGAATGTACCAGATGCATTCCCTATTGCTCGGATATGTGTTGGGGTAGCCAGGGCTGTGAAATGATCCGGAAGTGCCAGAGAGTTCTCCTCCACAACCTGATAACAGAGCAAAGCAGCTTGTCAGTGAGGGGCTCTGGAAAACCTCACTGACAACTCTGTAATGAGGATAGGCATAAGCATTAATTTCATGCACAAGTGTATAGACTGGGCTTGATGGTCTTCTCTGTCAGAGGGAACTGAGGTCCAGCAGGAAGGAGAAATTCAGGAACTGCAGGCTGGACCTGCTGGCACTGCCTGTGCCACTGCCTGTGCAGTAAGCACTTCACGCTCTGTTTTGCCATGCTTCTTGCTTCTCGCCTCAGCATCTGCTTCAACAGCTGAAGAAACTGAGGCACAAAGCAAAAAAATATTCAACACTTTTTGTTTTGGCCTCTAACTTTGTTTCATTGGCTCTGAAAAGCTGAATCAGATCCATCCCTAGCTGTTACTGACCTCAATGAATACACAAACTAAGTTATCATGGGAAGGGCTCGCTATTGTTGTAAAAATGTCATTTCCCACTGATTTAGAAATCATAAAATTAAAGACAATGTAATTTCCCTCAGCCCACTGAACATGGTTACCAGCTGCCAAGTCACAGTGGATGAATTGCCTTTCTGACATTTGGTGGGTTTAACATTCTTTTTTATTGAATTGTAACTGTGCAATTGTCAGACATGCCATTCTTGAAAAGTTATGTATTTTCAGATAAGAAATTATTGCCCCAACCCCACTCGCCAGACCCTTAGGTGATAAAATTCTTGCATATTAAAAGCTAGATTATATGGACCAAACAATGGACCAAATGCAGGCCCCAATTTGACAGCACAAAGTAGATGGAACACCTGAAGCTGCAGTTTTATACAGCATTTACGCGTATATAAATGCTGTACTTGCCTCCTTTGATTTGGTTTCATGGGAAGATGTTATCACTGACACAGTCCCTAGATGCAGGTGTCAGTAGGGTGAGAAGGCACAAGAGTCCTTTCTAGTGTCAGGAAAAACTGAGGTCAGCTACATTCATCATGAAACACCACCTTTGCAGAAGCCAATGGAGTGGCTGTGTATTCATCACATGCAGAAAGCAAAGAAGTTCTGCATTTGTTCTGACTTCATGTGTGTGTCGCTCTGTCTTGCAGCAGCATTTTGTTTCTCTCCACATCACAGGGCCTCAAGGGCTTCATTTAGGCACTAGCTAATCTTTTGCTAACACAGCTTTTACGAGGTCACTCGAGCTTTGTAAGTAAAGCCCACACTCCATCAATCTCTCTTGCTTCATCTCCAGAGGGAAGGTTCTGTCACACAGCAAAAAAGCCCCAAAATACTTAATAGAACCAGCTAAGAAACCATGAGCTGTATATTCCCTGAGGCAAAAATTGTGGTATGCCAGAAGTGATAGATAGTATCAGAGCTTTTATTTAGAAGAGACATTTTGTAACATAAAACCAATAAACTATCCCCCTGATCTGCTCACTAATCAACACAGAAATGAAAGACTCCCTTAATCTCTATCAAATGTATGAATAATTTGCTACTTGAACAAGGTATCTTGACTCTCCTAGTTGCTCTCCTTAACACCCTTTTTTCTTCAGGAAGCTATAAATCAAGATCTTCAATTAAACACAAATATTTTTCTTTACACCTTATGTGGTAAAATTGCAGCTGTGAAAGAGTGGCTGCTAATCCCTGGCAGCATTTGCCATAATCTCTACTACAGGGTCTTCCAGATCCTCACTAAAAACTTGAGTTTGACTCTGCCACAGCTGGCTCTGATGCCTTCTGGGACTGCAAAATGCAAATCTATGAAAGAGCAGTAGTTCTGAAAAGGAGGAAAGCAATACGAGGCTGGTTTAAACTAGACAAGAGCCATCTAACTGCAGACACGAGGAAGATGTCTCCAGGCATGCCAGCTGTGTGACACGGATCTCCGTCACACTGCATTATCCAGTGCCCACAGGAAAACTGCCTCTTAAACCCAAGAATACCCGCAACTGAACAATAGTTGTCTATACCCCAGAAAGGCCTTTTCATGGCTTAGGGTGACCCTACAGGTGAACTGACACAGGCTTAGCTCTCTTCTGTCTTCCTCCCCACCTCACTGCACGTGACACTCTGTCACGCTGCCATTTGCCCTGCAGCCACGAGGCTGTTGTCAAGCTACAGAAGTCTCAGTCAAGGAGCAAAAGAAGCCTCAAAGTGTAGTTGAAACCAATCCTGCCTTCTATCCCTCTGGAGAGACAAAAACAACAGAAAAAGGTAGTACAATTGCTTCCCTGAAGCCTGCTGGCACCGTCAGGTACCTGCTAAGCCCTTGGGAGTTTGCTATCCAGGAACCTTCAGCAGAGAGGAGGAGAGGAAAGCAGCTTCAATGTAACTCACAACCCTGTTTTTTCCCCCAGTGCTTTCAGAAGATGGCTTAATTTTCCTCAAAGGAAACCAGATTGTTGTGGTTTTTTTAAACTGGGGACTAAAAAAAAGCGTGTGGGGAGAGTCCTACAAGTGAATTTGCAGGGTGCGCTACTCTCTTTCCCTCAGCAGCAGGAATGACACGGCTGCTGAGGACAGAGCAGGAGGGAATGCTGCCTTGCCAGCCTGGGAAACAGAAAGATTTCCCAACGAGCCGACCTGCACGGCTGGGCTCCTGAGGGGGTGCGGACAGGGAGGCAGGGGAGTTTCAGCAGGCAAGAACAAAGCCAGTTGCTATTTATCTCAGCCTGAAGAAAGCTGGGAACATTTTAAAACTAAACAGGCAGTTATGACTCAGCTTCTCGTACTAAGAGTTTCCTGATAGCCACAAAGGTTTTTTTTTTTTTTTTTTTTTTTTTTTTTTTTTTTTTTTTTTCAAATTTCAACCCGAAATGGCTCAGAGAGCTTGTGTGCTGCAGTTTGAGGCCCAGAGCTTTCTGTAGCCCCTGCAGGTAGCGTTCAGATTAGTCATGCTCTCTCCAAGAGTGGTTTATATTTTCTCTGAGCTCAATCAATATTCTCTGGATGAGGCTTGTGAAGCCCATGAATAAGAACATCAAACAGTTGTTAATGTGCCATTTCTTTTCTTCCAACTACAAATGTTCCCAGGAAAGGTTTTCTTTAAATAAAAGGAAAAGCAGAGGTAAAGCTCAGATCTCTGTGATTCATTTCTTACAATGAATGTGCAGAACTTATCTTGCCAATCTTTTATTAGTTGTTTGCAAACTGAAATTGCTTGAGTTTATGCCCAGGTATTTGCTGAATAACACCTGAAAAAAGGACCCACCGTTCTTTGCAAACATGTGAACTATTTTGACTGACCTGCACATGAGAGCAGAAACCTCTGTATCAGAGCAGAAATGTAATACCTGAACTCTCTGGCCAGCTGGAAAAAAGCCTCTGTATTATGTTTAGGCTTTTGTATGGATGAGATAAGAATCATTTCTGTTATGCCTTTTTTTTTTTTTTGAAAATATAGATGATTTTAACATGATACTTACAAGAATAGTTCAGAGATTGAATTTTTTAAAAGTGAATTTAGAATTTGATCCCTAATTTATTCAATATCTTCCCCGTTTTCGTTAGCCACAAAGTTCTCGTAGCATTATCCCTTTCTTTGATTCCACTACAGATACAAGCAATGAAGGAAAACTAATCTATAAGTATTTTTCATATTATGTGTGCATTACCGATGAAGACAAATTCTCTTTGCTGAAATGCTTGTATTAAGCTTTGAAATCTGCCTTGACTGATAGCTCAAATTATCAGAAAAGATATCAAAGAAATTACATTCATTTAAATGGTGTTCAGGCTGAATATATACATGTATATGTATATGCATATATATTTACACACATAAATATATGTGTATATATGCATGGATTTTGCATTTAAGAGGAAAAAGCAGGAGAAAAGTCGGTCCTGTGTTTTGAAACACACAGCTTTATGTACCCTATCCTTTTCCTATTTTTTAAGCAAGCAAAGCAATAAGTTTTTATTTGACCTAGAATGTAACTCATAGAAGAGTAGCCTGCCTACTTACTCAGATGCTGAAATAGGAAAAGTTTAAATTATAATGTAATCATCTCAGCTAATTAAGCTTATTCCATTGCTGGAATCACCATTAAATGAACACAAACCTTCTCCCAGTGCTTACATTGTTTCCAAAAATCGCATTATATTTTGCTTCGATTAAAATAAATGGAGTTTTTGCTGTATATGACAACAAAGGAAAAAAATAAGATTTGGTGTTTAGGGATAAACAAAAATGAGGAGGCAGAACTTCTAAATTGCTGCATAACTTCAGGTCTCATTGAAACAACAGTGAATTTGAAACCATTCTGATCCAAGTAGAATATCTTAAAAAAAAAATTCACAGCACAGAAATGCATGGTCTTGCTGTATATGGACAGCTATATGGACAGCTGTACTGCAGAAAAGTTTCTTGCAGCTGAACTGCATTATGGCATATGCTCAGTTTCTGCAGACTTTTTGCAGTCATTTTGGAAACTTCTGCCTTGCAGTTAAACTGAGAAAAAAAAAAAAAAAAAGAAAAAAGAAAACAGGGAGGGGAAATATTGTTTTAGAAGTGTAAAGGTCTTGGAATTCCCTTGAAAAATGTTTAAAACAACTACCTAACCTGGTGTTAGTTGCTAGGACGTCAGTCAACAAATAGAAAGCTCAGGAAACATGTATTTGTTGTTTTTGCTTTTCTCTGCCTAAATCTTAGTAGTCATTGAAGATTGTGCAAGGGATGATTTATAGATGTCTTACCATATTACTGCCTGTCTGGTTAGCAGATGGTGTTCATTAACCAAAGAAGAACGCCTATTCTCATAAATAATTATAGATGAATACAGAAGTAGTAATCTGTGGAAACCTCTATTATTTGCAAGGTTTTCGGATTTATTCATGGCTGTGTTTTAGCCACACGTTAGAAAAGTCCCTTCCATAAAGCTTAAAGTGAGTTGACATTGTTCCTGTAAAGTCAGAGTCAGGGAAATGAAAGGTTTCAGGGTTGTTCCATTTGTTGTGCTCATACTGAAATATTTCAGTAAACATTAACTGATTGTAGCTGTGTGGAGCACTTAGAATGAGCCTGTGAGTCTCTGTACAGTCTCTGTACAGAGAATGGAGTACAGAATGAGTCTGTACTACACTAATACTTGCACGAAGCATGACTTGGATTTGATTCTGAAATCTTTTACTTTGAGTAGATTTATTTCATAGAATATTATCCAATGGAGCAAGTGGGATATTTTTTATGATGAAGCCTTATGCAAGAGAATAAAAATTCAACTGAGAAAACGTGTGGGTTTTTTGTTGTTTTTTTTTGTTTGTTTGTTTTGTTTTCTCCTTTCTGATTTGTTAATTACTTCTGTAGCTTTCATTATTATTGTTTTATCAGTCTCCTGAGTTCTTGTATTTTCTTCTATATGTTCCTGTCTGATATCAGTGAGATGGATAGTAGATAAAGGTAGACTACAGGGACCCAGGGACTTAAAGGCGCATTTAGGCATGTAAACAGGAGCTGAATCCTCCAAGATACTGAATGTCCACAGTTCCTGTAGCAGCTGCCAGTGTTCAGTGTTTAAAAAAAGGCCTTTCTCTAGCTCTCAGGCATTGATTGAACAGTTTAACAACAAGCATTGTAAGAAAAATTTGGTCTTTATTCTTATATATTAGTCAGGGAGGGGAGGCAGTGGGGGGAGGTGAGCAGCCTGCTGAAGGAACAAAATTTAATTCATCATCATGTCTCACAGAGAACATGTTTTTTAATAGCCAGACTGCAATACAAAAAGCCGACTGAACCCGGTACACCCCCAATTCAGAGCAACTGCTCGGGACTTTAAAAGATCAGATCCTGTGCATCTCAGACTTAACGTGACAAAAAGACACTGAAAAGGAATAGTCATTTTTGAAAACTGAACTAATGGTGATTTGTCCAAGGCTACACAAGAAATGGACCGCAGAGTTAGGATTCAGGCTCAGGAAATCTAGGCCTTAGCTCCCTGATTGACCGGCAGTGCAATAGCAATATTCTCTCCAGCAATCCTAATGGATATCTGACAAATATCTGCAGTGAATGGCTTCTGCATCTTAATCCAGCATGTTTCTGTTATGCTTCCCTGAAGAACTAACAAACTATTTCACATTTTACCTGCAAATATACTGAAAAACAATCTTTAGTTATTTTATGTCTTTTAATAGCTTTCATCTTCTGAAAATATGGACTCAGTGTAACGAAAACTGCTCTTCTCATGCACTAAGTGGGATTTCTCCACTCCCTGTCCATCCGTTATGGTTCCCTAGGGAAATCTAACAGAAAGAAGATGATGGCAAAGGAAAAGAGCAATACTTTAGGGCTACATTATTCATTTCTCACCAGTGTGCTCTGCTTCTTTTTTAAAGGGGGAGTTAATGTGTCACAGAAAACAGAACAGCAGACGCAAATTTTGACTATGCTGAGAAGAGCTGATTAAATTTATAAGCTCTACTGACAATGAAGCAGCCTGATGAGCAAGCTTCCAATGAAACACTGATCTATATATATATATATAAAGCAGCCAGTGCCTACACACACATTGCTTAATAAGGTAAGTGACAGGTCTAGGAAATATGTCTTCTCAGATAGTGACAGTTGTCACTGGTGTAATTTTGCACTGAGAGACCTTTGACCTTTTGGCCTCCTGATTTTTTTATTTTTTTTAGGACAGCATTCAACTAGCATGCCATCTTTGCAACATCCAGCCTGTTAGCAAGAGTTTGTTCATTCTCAAAGGGCCAATATATGTCCCCAAATATATTTGCCTGTGTTAAGCTTCCTAATAAACAACAGAACTGGAATGAGCACCTTGCAGGGTCAAGCTTTCCTGTGGTGAATCAAGACTCCTGAGGCCCTGCCTGCAGAAGGAAACACTACCAATTCTGGCTAAATCAATTCTATATCCTGCTTAATCAATGGAAGCCCTTTAGGCGAACAGTGTTATTTCAGAATCAAAACCACTTTTAAAATGAATTCTTTGCACTTCAGCTTTCTTTACAAGTTAAAACTATGTAAGACATTATAAATATAAATAGCAGCATTTCCACAAGATCAGTTACTCATTATGCCTTTGGGAAAGCCTGAAGACTGGGTTTCCGTCAGCAACTGAAAAGCAGCAGCTTAGTAAGTGGGAAGAACAGATGCAAATGTTTCAATTCTAAACACTTCGTATTCGTGTCATGTCCGTCTGCAGGGGCTCCTCATGTCAGTTATCAATGAGGTAAGCTTTTGGCTTGCTGTGATCACCTCATAACTGCTAGCAAAGCTACCAGAAAGAGTGTCTGAAGTGAACTGTATCAGGCACATGGTGGCAAACAGAAGTGCTGCTCTCTTTGATTACCAAAGCATGTGAATGTTGTTGATATACATCTCATAGATGCTTCGCAACTGCCAGCTGAGGAGCACATGAACAGCCTGAGAAATAGTTCACAGGAGCTTGAACTCCAGAGCACACATTTGTCACTTGAGTAGAAGTAAGATCTCTTTCTGAAAATATATATAGCCTTGTTATTTTCTTGTCAGGTGAGATGTTATTAGACCCAGGTTCAGTTTCTCATAGGGATTTGCCCTCAGGGAAGAGGGGACCTGAATACTTCACTCCGAAATTCTCAATTCAAAGGCAGCATCTGCTGCATTCCCCAATAGTAGGGGACTTTCTTCACCAAGCTTTTTTTTTTTTTTTTTTTTGTGCATTGAAAGATTTTCAGAAGGCAGAAGTGAACATAGCACCTGGACCACAGCAACGTACCTAATTTTATCCAGTCTAAGGCAGCAGTATACACCCAGACAATGTAGCCATGAAGGGCAAGAGGGCTACCCATATTTGTGTGCACCAACCAAGAAAAAAAGGAAATGTCTGCAACATACAGAAAGAAGATGACTGCAGTCAGCTCTGGAGGAACTTGCACTCATATTACAGGCTGTCAGGAGTCACAGCTGTGATGTGCAGAGCCTGCAACGACTTCCCTAGGAGCCAGCCCTATCTGAACCCACACATCCTGCTCTGCTGCTCAGACATGGTCCCACATTAGCAGTCTGGGCTTTGTTTCATGCCCAGAAACAAACAGAGGGGCAGTGCTGGCCGACAGAGAAGTGAATGTGTCAGTGCAGAAAAGGAGTGCAGGGGGGGTAGGAGAGGGCTGGAGAGTCCGGGAAATGATTGTGGCAGGGGGAGCTGGAGGGAAAGCACAGAGTGCTTACCACGCAGGCAGATCTTGGAAAGCTTTGAGAGCTTTAGAAAAGCAAGTTAACCCAGAACCATGGCTACTGTATGGAGCTGATGTCATCTGGCTCTGTGCATAAAAGCCTCCACTTTTTCTTCTTTTGTGTGGTCCCAGAATGACATCACCTCGGAGCACAAGGACATACCTTTGTGCTGCAGCACTTCCCCTGCTGGCTCTGCCACACATCTCACTCCTCCCGCTTACGTCCCTCCTTTGCCCAGAAATGCTCCCTGACCTCCACTGAATGCAAAACAGCACTGTCTAGTCAGAGAGAGCCTTTTGGGAGCCCGTGAACGCCAGCAATCCGTGGTAGCACAGAGGAGCTCCTATTCAAACAATGTATAGCATGCCATACACCTCAGCAACCCGCAGTAGGGCCTCTGCAGCCGATTTCAGCTGCTTTACAATGCTGTCAAAGCTGAATGGTGTGAACTGATTAGACAGACAGGGCAACTGTGGCTATTTAATTATTTTCAAGGTTGAATCCTCTTTCATGGGGTGTACAATGGCATATGATTTAATCTTGTTGCAGTCCAATATTGCTGTTAAGTAAGTAGAGTGAAGAAGTTGCATTTGTAGCCTCACTTAAGAAGTGTACAATCATTGTACAATCACTAACAGATTGGTTTATAATTGGCATGCATGCTTGCCTATTTAACGAGGCCTGTGATGCTCTTTGTGACATGCAGCACAAGAGAAAAAAAAAACACCCAAAGCACATCCTGGCCAATGTTATTTCATGCAGAGAAAGGAGGGGGGCAGAGGCTGGAAGGTTGGAAGTGAACGCACTGCCCAAGAAAACAATCGCCACTAAAGAAAACTAGAGAGAAGCCTGCAGAGAGAAAAAAATAAAAAAGGAAGTCTATAGGAATCAGGCAAACTGAGAGCTGAGTGTTTCCTATTAGAAAGTCCAAGTCCCCCTTTAACGGTGTATATCTCCTTTTCAGCACATAAATTCTGAAGATACACCTCATCCTGTGCCTATTCCTTTAGATGAAAGGGTATTTTGCTTACAGCCTGTGATCAGGTAATCGTCAAAGGTGTAGCATGTGCAGAAACATTCACTGAGAAAGTATTGGAGCAATTATGAGTAAATGCAATATTTTCAGTGCTCTAATGGGTTATTTCGACTTAGCTAACACAGGAGTGCCCTAAGCTGGGACTCTACTATGTGTACAGAAAAGAAGAAAACATGCTTTCCCTGAAAAACCTGGTTAACTTACCATTGACATGCCACAGCATCTGGAACCCACTTCTAGCGTTCAGTCCATCAGAATAAAATGCCACATGAAGGCTGGTCCCTGTGGTGCTCCCTGCCAGCGGAAGAGACTGTCCACAGAAAGTGCCTATCAGGCTGGATCGTTCATCAGGTCCATCATAGAGCTGAAATGAAACAAAGAATATCCCAGTAGGTAAAAAGCAGATCCCCAGTTCTTAGTGTTTTGCATAAGATGTTGAAGAAAGCAGTGAAGCTCCAACGCTGCCACCCTGACGCAGCAATATCAGCCATGGGGAATGTGGGAAGGTTTGGATGAAACAATGACCATATGCAATTCAGTATGTCTCAAAACCTGGCTGGACATCATGTAGAGCAGAAAGGTCTTGCTGTTTCTGTTTTGGTGTGTATTAGGGGTTGCTGGGGAAGAAGATAAGAGGCAAACACAACAAAAAACTGAAATAGAAAGAAATAGGGGATGTCATAGGTCCAATTTTACCATGCATCTAGCATATTCAGTGCCTCCAGAGCCTTTGGTGATAATTCAGATTATTTACTCATTTCTGTAAGACTGCACTCAGGTGATTTCAGGACTGACTGAACTTATGGTGGACTAAACCAAGGAGTCAGCATCACCAGAGCCTCACAGTGTAGTGACGACAAACTGAAAACAAAAAGCAAAACAAATCCTCCAAAACCACAAGGCAAAATTCTCGTGTTTGTTTATTTTGTCATGTTCTTATGCTTGTGTCCTACTTTGGAGGAGAAGTGGAGTCATGATTTCTGAACTTTTGCACCTAGAAATACTTTACTTTTTATCTCCAAGTCATATTCTACGTGATTGTATTTTGACAGTCAGAGTTTTGGCAGATGTAGCCAGCCTGAAAATCTTTCTGTTCCCCAAACACAAAAGAGAATTCTTCCATCCTACTCTTGAAACACTAATGCTCTAAAAAAAATGGAACAAATAAAATGATAAGGAAATATTCCTGCATTTAAATCTTGAAATCTGAAGCTAGTCAAATGCTCAAATTCAAATAAAAACACTTAAGACATGTTTTCATGGAGTCATAGTGGGTGCCCTGAGCTTTTGAGCCTCTTTACATCAGTTGTCTCCAAACAGGTTTAAAGGTTTTTTCTCATCCTAGACAGTGGATACGGCACTTTTTTCATATCCAGTAAATCACACTGAATATGCATCTATGTTCTTCACCAAGTATTGCAATGCTCAGTGTCATTATTCAGGGGGAAAGGTGTATAAATTTTGCAAACCTGGTAAAAATTAAATATAAATAAATTGCATTTGAATATGATATCAGATTGCCACTTGTTGTCAAGTTATGAGTTGCTTTACTGTTTCTTTTGTTACCGTGATTCTGAACGTTTAGAACAGGAACCCTCACGTTTTTTTACCACTTTGCTGCAGTTCATCCAATCTTCTGTCTCACAGAAGAGCACATCTTCCTAACACAGCCCAGCAAATTACTGGCACAGAAACCATGTCTGAACATTCTCATTGTGAATTTTTGGCATGTTTCCTTTCAGAATTTCAACAAAAACTTTTCTCTGTTCCGAAGCCATCACCATAAAATTCTCCCCATGCAAAGAATCAAATCTACGATCTCTAGATAGACAGCCAAGGTTTATTTATCTTTGCTCTCCACTCAAATCTCTTTTCCAAATAACCTCTGGTTCCACTAACAATTCGCCTACATTGAATGCCGATAGTATGGAAGTGTGGTATTACAGTAAATATTGACTAACCATGCTAGCTACTTCTTTTGCACATTTTCCAGCACTCACATATGGTAATCAATAATTAAGCCCTCAGCTTTTGTGTTCAAGATGTTGGTCTTGCAGAACTTTCAGAAACTGTGTTGTTGATTTAAGACATAGTTGGGGCCCAGAAATCTACTCAAGTGGTTTCAAGTCCTCAAACTGACAGTCAGGTTTGAATGTCTTTTTTCAATAAAAAATAAATTGAACGTAGTTCAGCCAGAAGTTAGGGGCAAATTGCAGGAATGGTAATATTCCATGGCCTGTTTTATGGCTTGTGACCCTGAATCTTTTTGGTTTTCAAACCTCTAATGCCATGAAATGCCCAGAGCATGAGGAATGTATTGGAACTTGAGAACCATCACTCCATGGTGAAATCTGAAAAGCCTGAAAGTTGCTACTTGCCGACTGATTGCTGGTAGTTCTTGCAAAGCCTCAGTCAAATGTGTTTGGTAACAGATATAAAATTGTCATAGAGATTAGATGTTAACAACTTGCATTCATCTGCATTCTTTTCAAATGTAAAGCTTAATCTGACATACAGATGAGCTGTCCCATGCCCAGCATTACAGTTATGACCTTCTCTCAAGCCAGGCTGAGACCTTTACATATTCTTTTATGGCTTAAGCTCAGCAAAATGAAGTAAGTCAGATCCAATTAGATTTTTTAATAGTGCTACTTCCTTCGATGGCTTTGTGGTATATACGACTCATTTGTGTGGCTTCAAGCCATGGAAATCTTACACCAGAAAAATGTGAATGGGGAAGAATGAATCAATGTGGAGACCATGAACCTGAGCTCTGAATGAAAGGCAAAGAGACACATATTCAACGATCAGCCGTTAGCTTTGGTGATTACAAATGAAAAACTCTCTAAAGAACTATGGACTAAATCATCCCCAGAAACTTTCAAATCAAAACAAAAAAAACAAGCTTCATGAGTCTTCCGTCGGGGGAGTGTTATTTTTATCTAAGACGGCGAGCGTCACATTTCTGTGTAATTTGCCCTGAAAACAGCCAGTGGGTTTTTCACGACACAAATAATGGTTACCATGGCAATCCCTTCATGCGGCGCTGCCCCGTGGTGCTGGGTTCAGGCCGGAGTTTCACAGGAAATTCGAGTGCCTGGCCAGCTGTAACTCATTGAGAGAGGCAGAGCCACCGCTGCTAGAATTACAGAGGGTTTTTTTTTCGAGCTGTCTTTCACTTATAAACGAAGGGAACAGCTGTGTGTTTCCACAAAGCATTCTGAACTTCTAAAACCACATCTTGCTCTCACACAAATACGGGCAAGTGAAACTGAAGCTGAGCGCACATCTCATGGGCCACAATTTCTCTTCTGATCTCTGAGGCAGTGTTTCTCATTTAAGGGCCTGCTTTGTCAGCTGTGCCATCCGAAACTGCTGCAAATCGAGGGAAAGTCCTTCCCCAGGCAACACGAGGCATGGCACTCCCTTGGTCTGTGCAAGGCTAGCCACTCCAGCAGCATACTGGCTGTAGGACCTGGGCACTGGGCTCCCTCCCAGCTAACCACTGGGAAGAGCACACTTGCTCCCTTTCTGTGCAGGTAACTCTTCCATAATTGATTTGTTTCTTCAGACCTTTTAGCCTCCACCATAAAATCCAAGGGCAATGATATTGTAATGATATTGACAGATACTGCAGCACAGTTTAAGATCCTTAGCATGGCAAAAAAGAAAAGCCTCCCTTCCTCCTTAATGAAACCAATTGCCCAGCAGCACCCAGAGTGCTCCATTTCATCAGCCTGCACCCAGGCACCAGGGATGTGGTAACTTCAGATGAATTAGGCATAGGTTCAGTAATCGCTATGGGAAACCCCTTATCAGGTTGCCCAGGAGAAGGCGCGTAGGCTGACGCAGCAGTGCGAAGGGGAGGTACTAGCTCTCTAGGGGATGAATCCGGCTGAGGGACTGCCCTGCAGCAAGGTGGCAGCTGAAAACCATCTGCTGAAGGTTGGAGCGGGGCCGTGACAGCAGGCTAGCCGAGGCTGCAGGAAGGGCTCGGCTCAGTCCAGAGGAGACACGGTGGTCACCAGTGGCCAGTGGATTTTGGCTTTCTGGACTCTCCAGCCTGGAAGCGTGTCACTAATGCCAGTAATGATGATCTGGAGGCCACGGTTGTTCACCGCTCTTTGGAGGAGCAAAGCAAAGCGGCATGACCTGTGGCAGAGGAGCTCATTGCCAGAACTGGAGTAAAGGCTCAGTGACTAAGCTTACTGGAAAACGGAGTTTCTGCTGGGTGGAAAGAAGTAAATTGGAGGAAGGAAACTTCGAATGTGCTCCATTTGGGCATACTTGCAGTGGGGATATTTTGCTAGCCGAATGCGTCGTCAAGCCTATTTCCTCTTGCAAAGTGAGCCTGGCAGGAACCTTCCAGACAGGTAGCGGGGCTCCATCTGTTCAGTTCTCCTACCAGGAAGCTGATTTTTCTTAGGGCAAAACTTTAAATTTCTCTTGGATAGTTTTATTTCTGTGAAAAGGGATATTTTTTCATCAGAAAAATTATTATAAAGGAAAACTAGCCTAATCTGCTCTGGAAAAAAAAAGCTGCTTACAAACATTTGTTAGGCAGAAGCCGTAGTTTTGATTCGGAGATGATGGACTCATCAAAGGCAAGCTTTCAGTTTCCTGCGAGGGGATAAGCCATCCTAGGAATACTGATCCCCCTCATTTTTAGAGGAGATCATTCAGAGTTCTCATTTTCATTGCCAGTAATTCTGTTATGAGCAGATAATTCTATTATCTATCATCAATTATTCTATTATCAGATGGCATTCGTTCATGGTATAATTATGAATAATTACATCAATTATTCTCTCAATTTGAGTCTTGATACACATTGTTTGTAGTCTGAAAACAACACCACAACAGGTCTGGGCTGTCTGCAGAATTCAGGAAAGGAGATTGCACCTTGGATCAGATCACCATGACAAGTGTCCCGCGCATCACCGGAGCCTCTAGAGACATCCTCGCAGAGCTATTCTGACACAAACAAGTATCCCTTTCCTCTTAGAAGTGTGAAACCTGATATAGGATTGTTTTGACTGATCTAAACACTAGAGGCAGTGGTTACAGGTAGCAGCTCTTCCTGAAGGGGTAAGTTTTTGAGAAGGAAGTTGTGATGACATCGCAACAAATCTGTTACCAGAAAATGAAATGGTGCAAAAAACAGATAATATAATCGTCATCCAACTACCAGAATGCACTACAAAAAGAAATCACCAATAATTGTTAAAGCGAGAATTAACACAGGTAAAAATAATCAATTTCCAAGCAGTACATTTCCTTTGAGGAGAAATAGAGTGCAAGCTTAAGAACCTGCAGGTCCATCAGCCAGAGAAAAGAAACAAAGTGAAGCTGCAGGATGTGGCACATTGCTCTAGCTTAGCACCACAGCAACATAGCTTTCACAGAAACAAAGGCAGCTTAAGATTTCCAGTGATTTACCGTGAAGCCTTGTTATTTTTATCTCTGCACAATCAGGAGAATGACATAAGGTTATGTTTGTGTTTGCAAGATGAAAAGTGTTTGAAGGTACCAGCTGATAAAAGCCCTCCCTGTATAAACTCTCTATAAAATAATGCTTTAGAATCGTAGAATGGCTTGTTTTGGAAGGGACCTTAAAGATCATCTAACTGCAGCCCCATTATTATTTACATATGTTTATGACCTAGATGACCCTTGATAAAGCTCCTTGCTCTGACCACTGTAGGCAACTTCCTTGCCTCCACACAAAGACACTTCCTTCACTAATTAGCCATTTTCTTCCATAGTACAATAGAGTTTATCGTCGGTCACTGGACATATAGGTATACCAGTTAATCTCTTTGTGATGTATCTAACATATGGAAATGTATAAATGTCTAGTTTTATAATAGTAAGAGTTGTATCCGAATCTATGTTTTGTCTTATAACCCGAGCCTGAAATACTCATAGAATCAGAGAATATCCCGAATTGGAAGGGACCCACAAAGATCATCAAGTCCAACTCCTGGGTCCCCAAAGGACCACCCAAAAAATCAGACCATGTGTCTGAAAGCATCGTCCAAATGCAGGCTTGGAGCCGTGACCACTTCCCTGGGAAAACCCTTTGAAAATTCCAAGCAAAGTTAAATTCCACATCGAACTGCAGTGACGTTTTAAAAAGAAGTTTCCATCTCTTACAGTACTGTTTACTACTTCCTCAAAGAAAACAACCAGAACTTCTAACTGCAGACAAATCTGCTTATTCCCAACTTTCTAAGAAAGACTTATTTCTGCAAATGATGTAACAGCAGAAAGCTGCCACAGTGGGAGAAGCAGCTTACAAAGAGATGGGGCTGGGCCTGGGAACACAGCAACTGGGGGAAATGGAGAAGGTGAGGACACACTGAGAAGCCCAGGCGGGTTTGAGCAGTTTGCAGTGCTGCTGACTTCTGTGCATGGCTCTGTGCTGCTCCTCAAGTGCTTCGCCAGCCTGGGTCAATCAAACTGCCAGCACAAGCAACATCATCACACTGATGTTGTCAGAGGCCAACGGGGACAGGATCCTCCCTGGGAATCTCACCATTTGAGAAAATTTGCACCACATGTAACTGTAGCAATGGAGGAGAGGTGCGGCTGGGTCTTGGAAAAATAAAAAAAAAAAAAAGGGGGGGCGGGGGGGGGGTGGAATGTTCCTGTCCATTATGCTTTCAGGAAAACAAAATTGCCAGCTCATGGGAACAGCAGGAAGAAGATGAACAAGACCTTCCTCAAAGTCTGGTATGGTTTTCTCTGGCTTTTCTGTGGGCTTCCCTTTGATGAGGGGAAGCTTTGACCAGGTCAGGAGGGCTTTCTCCTGACGCCGTGTAACTTCATATTGTGATGCCTGCACTGACTGGGATGAGCCGCTTCATTGCACAGATGGTCTTACACTCTGGCCAGGCTTTCCAGAAAAATGTGGAGAATGGGATGAACTCAGGAGAGAAGAATCCAGCATTATTAAATGAGTCACAAATGCTATTTCTCCAGCAAGGGGCATGCACGCTACTATCAGCTACATGTGCTAGTATTTTACAGTCACTTTATTGTACAGTGCTTTTTCCTGAAGGTACAGGCAAAGTCACATTGCTCTGAGCTGGCAGGGCGTAGACAAGAAAATGTCCATGAAGCTCTGACTCATTTTGTAAGTCCCAGAGCAGAGTTTCTGCTGCCTTCCTGTGCCACTCGTGCTTCTTGTCATCTGAGGTTTCTGTAAGCATCATGCAACCATTTCACCACTGACAAATTTAGCAGTCTTGATGTGTTTTGTTTTTTTTCTATGTGCATTTCTAAAGTCTGCTTCTAAGTAACCTTTTGAAAAGTAAAGCCAAAATGTACTTCAATTGTGGCAATGCAGGCAAATGGGAAAACAGAAAAATCTTTCTGAGCCCTGAGCCAGTCTTGTGTAGGGTGAACAGCTTTTTAGCCTGACATGCTCCTTTTCCTGATTACCCAGATCTCTCTGTGAAAATCAGTGCAAGAGCTGAGATCTCCCTGTATACAAATGGTGAGGCCTGCCACAGAGACCCGAGGAGAGTTGTCACTTTTATCCTTACAGTCTTACACTGAAGAACTTCTCGTGGAGGCCCATAAATCCCTGAAGGAATTCAGGGATGGGCTGGCGTGCTGCCAGCTTGCATTAATGGATACCACTGCTGCCTGGCCAGCAGGCTGTAATTTGATGTCTGTGGGCAGAACCTGGATGGGTATATTTAATATATCGTCTGGTTCCCCAGGGTGATGTACTACCAGTGACATTTTGTAAATCAATGCATGGCCATAAGCAAAGCCATTCTCTGTGCCTGGAGAATTCCTGGAACACTTTAAAAAGGCACAGTAATAAATAAAATGTCATAATGTTAATCTCCTTATATAGTTTAAGTATATTTACTAATTACAAGTACAGAAGAGAGCAAAACTAGAAACGGGATAAGCTTCCTTTCCCCTATGAGAAGCTAATAAAAAAAAAGAGGATGACCAGCTGAGTGCAAGAAACAATTATCTAATGCATTATTCACAGATGGAGAAAAAGGATGTTATGGCACATCCCTGGAATGCTGCAGTGGTTTAAAAAAAAAAAAAAAAAAGAAGAAGAAAAAAAAAAAGGACATATCCTGTTACTACCAGAAGGAAATGAAACAGTTCTCAGGAGCAGATGTCATATTAATTACTGTACTGATTTGATAACATCTATATATAAAGGATGCAGTGGTATTTTAACCACCTAAGCCTAATCACTGAAAGACTCTAGACACTGGCAGTAAGCAAGGAAGGAAGTGCTTTATTCCAAAGAGGAATAAAGTCCTGCCTTGCAGCCACTGTGGTGAAAGGCCACTGTGGTTATCAGCCAGACAGTTGTCCTGATAAGATGTGCTTTTACATTAACCCAGTGGTAATACCATTGGTAATACCATTGGGTTAATGGTAATTCCATCCTTGCCACTAGACTAACATGCTGCACAGGTCAAAGGGCGTGAGGTTTAGAGAGCTCCGAATCTTGCCTTGCCACATGACATTTTACTATCTGCTTATCAGGCTGGTGGCATCTTGCAAAAGGCTGGGCAAGGCCTTCCCTGTGTTTATAAAAGCAAATGCTAAACAGACTGGACTTCCACGGAAGGTTATACTTTGTGAACAGAAGAATATAGAGGAAGTTTTTAACTGCAGGACAGGAAGATTAGTGGTTTTCAAATAATATTTTTCTTAGATAAGAGAGGAGTAAACTTCAATCCTACTGCAAGACTGATCTTCAGGCAGTAACATTACATTCTCCTCACTTACAAAATACCCTTGCTTCTGTGGAGATTATGTTCTGTCATACTAAATAAGAAGGTAATTCATCATTATAGATGGGGGTTAAATATATGCTTGTTCAGCTAATAACCTGGTGAGTGTAGAGGAAGGAATGACATTTCCATGTCATTGTCTGCAATATCTCACTGTCTACAGGCTGATGACTCCTCTAGAAATACTAATGTTAGGTTATTAGGCCAAGCCACAGCATGCAATATAATTTAAAGAGCTTCCAATCTAATTACGGTTAGTCCAGCATCACAAGGAAACAGTCTGCTCTTTGGTATGCCGTGTATCTTATCATTGCCACTTCTGTAAAAGTCTTTGTCACAAGCAATTCATCTTATATTCTTGAAATTTCACTGTAAAACTCCCTGCGAAATGTCAGGCATCCTGTGAGCATTACCAGCAATGTGCCAACATCATCTGACAGGCCGATACGCGGCACACTGAGCGTTTGCTGAAGTGCTCACATCAGATTCGTGCTGGAGGCCGCCACTAGAAAAATCTGCAGGTTTGCCTCCCTCCAACACTGTCCCTTCTCGATTTCTGGCACCTAAGCACAAGGGCAGAAAATCACCACCAAATCAGAAGAGCAAGGCTTCTTCCTTCCTGCCTGGCACAGGTATAAATCCTTTTAAGTGCTGCAGCAGTGGAGATGCAGGCCCTGCCCAGGCCAGGCCGAGTCAGAGTCACTCAAGGCTCCCTGCCGAGAGCGACCGCTGCTCACCATGAGTAATGCCAGCCAGCAGCTGTTCTGGCTCACAACAAGCATCCCATGATCAAAGGAGAAAAGGAAATAGGTAATGCAACACATGGCTGATTTCTCATTGCACAGCTGTGACTGGATTTCAGTCCGAGATAGCCGTGCACTGCACTTGCACTTGCCTGTACCCTTTGGACACCCGACTATCTCGTTCCTCAACTTTTATTTGAAACCGTTATTTGCTCTAAGTGATGATAATATCTTTGGTAATAGCCAACCACTAGGAATACCTGTGTGGAGGACCTTTTGGTTTTGTCATTATTCATATTTAATTTCTGACTCATATAGGGATTAAGCCAGGGAGCAAACAGCAAATGAATGTCTTCTGTGTGTCTCAGACTGAATTAGTCAGGAGGCAAAATGCTCTTCACATATACTGCATGTGGTTTTGGGTCAGAAGTGTAGGCTATAATTAAACACGAAGCTGAAGAACAGGCCCTTTTCCATTATGGAGATTGGGACCAAAACCGCAGTGTCTGGGCCAGGGGCAGCAGTACCAGGAATGCAGCCTTCCCACTCTAGCTCTCCCCACCCTACCAACCACCATAATTTTCTCCTTCAGAAATCAGAAAGATTTTCAAAAAAAAAACAGAGTTCTAGTTTAACACACTAACGATGTCATAAAAATATTCATTAAATCTATTTCTCCCGCTGTCTTAAAAGCAGCTTTGCTCATCATTTTATTTTGCAACTGCCGTTTCTTGATTGTATTCTGTTCAGCTCTCTGCCACAACACCTCTGCAGCATTTTATCTTGTCTTTCTGGATCACTCATCTCTTTCCCTTCATTCCTCTGCCACCACAACTGTGATCATCACTTAATCCAACCTAACAGCTAGCCCTCATCCTTCCCATCCTCAGCCTCCCATCAAGTATTAGCAAATATTGCCACCAAACCAGCCCTCTGCTAGCTGCCACAGATCACCAGGCTGCTGCTGTTGGGGCAGTCACAGAGCTAAGAAACAGGCATGGTGTTGCTGCCTGCTGCAAGGGGCTGAGGTTGAAGCTGTCACCAAGCCCCAAGAAGGTGGGAAAAGGGGTACCTGAAAGAACCTGGGGGAAGAGAACATCTGATCAGCACCAGTGGCCACTCAGTGCTGTGAGCGGAGCAATATGGAAACAGCGTGAGCAGCAGCTTCCAATTTTCTCTAAGAAAATGGTGAAGAGCTCTGGCACATGGTCCGTGCACCACCCGCTTGGACTGCAGTGAACAGGATTATACCTCTGTTTTCCCAGTCTTATAGTCAGCCACGGCATCAGAGCTTTCCCCTTTTAGGCCTCTTTGCAATAAACAAATCTCAAAACTAGCATGTGGCAGAAAAGTAATTTTACGTCAGCTGAACAGCTATGAGTCTTTGAGCCTTTTTTTATATTAACCCTTTTTCCAGTTTGCAGTGGAGTCAGATTCCACATGGATTTCATACAGAGAAGTCCCAAATATCTGCAGACTGCTTAGAAAGTGAACCACAGACTTGTTCCAGATGATTCCCCCTTTCCCCTACACCACAGAGCACTTCACAGCCTTGCCAATGTGCTCCCTTTCACAAGACACAGGGTGAGAGCAAATGCTAGTCAGCTCCCTGGCTGGTTCAACCTTGTTCTCTTTTTTTACACTATGGCACATATTTGTGCAGCATGCAACAACCAAATAAGAACATCTTTTTCCAAGTGGTATTTCTTAATGGCATTTGGAGAAAGACTTCTTCAAGTAATGTGACATGAATTGCAAATTAAAGCCTCCTTAACACACTTCCATGACTCTGTTTTTCCCTTGCATTTTGCTCTTTATACTTCTTTCAGTCTGTGTTTTCTTTGCTTGGAAGCAATGAAACATTGTTAAAACAAAGAGTGCACTTACTTTTCTGCTCCCCATCTCCTCCCTCCCTCTAATGTGTTTTATTTCTGTTCTTTAAGTGCTTTGGATCAGGTCCTTGCCTCTGGCACTATTTCTCCAGCCTTGAGCTATGTCTAGAATAGCGTTTTCTGGCAAGTTTGTTGCTCTTCACTGGCTGACTACTGTGTGCAGGGCTCCCGCCTTTCACTGATCAAGGGCTTAGGCATCTGGAGACTAGCACTGGCCTCTCCATTTGGCTCCAGTATTTCCTTTTCGGCCTCCTCACAAAAAATGAACGAGGTTTTAAGCAACTTCTGCTAGCTCTCAATACAGTGCTCCCTTGTTTATTTTATTTGCATGTCTATTATTTCTTTCCACTCCTGGCCGATAACAGAATAAATTTGGAAAAAACTCCACTTTTTGCCAGTTTATTACCAATTTTTGAGCTCTGAAAGATGGCATAATAAGGAGTTAGGGGGAGTGAGGGAGGACGTCTAGAGGGAGTACGTTAGCCCAACGCCAGGCCTGTTGCTTGACTCTCTGCAAGAGCCCACTGTAAGTAAGCATCCCAATAAATGTGGGCACTGTTCCTTAGCCCTCTTCTTGGCTGTAAGTAGCCTTCTCTAATATGTCTCTAAATTTCAATTCCTCTTGTGCAAAACCTAAGTAGAGCACAGGGGCTGTGTGCTGGCATCCTGTACAAGGGTGAGATGTGAAGGATGGATTGGTTCAGCAAAAGACTGAAATTGTAAGCAGAAGATTATAACACTCAGTATAGCAGTGATCATGACTGCAGTCTACTTCGCATAGTACGAAGTACAAAACTGAGAGAAAATACATCTTCAGTTGTCCTAGAAATAGATTTTTTGACAAATTGAAATAAGAAGATATTTGTCTTTATATTGACTGGATTGTTTCGTTTAGCTAAAAAAAATCTCTTTTGTGAATAAATTCAATTTCTTTCAGTCCCTTTAAAGAATTAGGTTAATTATGACGAGTAGGTTAATGTAATCAAGAGACACAGCAACCTTCTATTAAAAATTGTAGAATTAAAACATTTTAAAGCTTTTGAACATTCCCCATTGCTTTTCAGATGAAACCGAGAAGAAAATAATTGGGTCCACTGTGTTTTAGTAATCATTACTAATCTCAGAATTTCTTCCGCTTCTGTACATGACACTGGAACGTCATCTCGCTTCAGCCGTAAAAAACAGTGCATCTAATCTAAGTTGGTATCTAGACTCTCTGTAGCAAATCAAGGCACCTGCGTCCTCCCTGCTGCAGACACCTGTCTTAAGGTAGGATGAACTGGTCTCTGGCAGTGCTTAACTCCCTACTGACCACAGAGGAAATAGGGAAAATATATTTGGACTAAATATACAGCTTTTGATGGCTAAATTTAGATAAGATAAATTTACCCCTGGTCTTCTGCATCCTCATTGTTTTTCTTTATTGGAGAAGACCTGGTAGTTCTTGTTTCTAAAACCTGGGTACATACCTTCAAGTAGTCAAAGTCACAGTCAGATCCATCTTCTAAATCAAAGGCTGTGAAGCTATAGTTGAGCGTGTTCCCCATTGTTGCTTGAATGGTCCAGTTGCAGTGCTCACTTAAGGGGTAATTATTTGGATAATTTAAACTTTCCAATATGCCATGGCTACGGTTAACAGTCAGTACTTCGTGGCAAACTGAAAAAGAGGTGATAAATTATATCTGTGCAGTGTTTTTTAACTCAGTATCTCAAAAATACTAATTGAAATTATGGGTACCATTATGAGGAGAAAAATATTTTTATCCACAGATTAAAGAAAAGAAACCAGGCAGAAACAGAATTGTGACCTATTGCATGTTTTGTGAAAAAAAAAAAAAAAATCAACAACTAGACTTTCCAAACTTGAATCAGTTCTATTACGGTCTTCTTTTCCAGCACTTGCAGACTTATCAGCCAGTTTTTATATTGTGGTATAGATTTTTTTTTTTTTGGCTATTTTTTTCAGTTTTAAACACATGGTTATTCCTGAAACACGTTTTCTTCTATTTATTTTTTCTTAACTAATAATAGTTAATAATTTGCTCCATCATTTTGAAACAATTCTGGGGGAGGGTGCTCAACAAAGATTGCCTAGTGGATTAAAGTGGTTTATTTCAGCAAACTAGAAGAAAATAATCCTTGGCTAAAACAACAAATGGAAACTGTAGTGTTTCCTAGCTCCAGGAATTGGAAGTGAGCACAATATTCTTTAAAAAGGAGCCATGATTTTAATGTTGATTCATATAATAACAGCCTAGCAGAAGTACTGGACACTCACCTGGAATAATGAGAGCTTTCCTTGAAAGACAAAGAAAATTAAAAATAATCTAAACCAGACAAAGAGTGAAATGACAACTACGGCATTATGTCAGTGAGTCTCATTTTCCTGAATCTGTCTTTCACTAAAGACAGAAGATGTCAATATGGGTGATTCCTTCTCTGGAGACAGTGTACAGTGTCTGTCAGGAGCAGACCAGTGTGATGCACAGACAAGATGTGGGCAGGAGGAATGGAGCAGGACAAGACGCTTGCTTTGCACAGCAAATCTGCAGTGTTTGAACAACAGAAATAGCTGAGATTCACTTGCAAAAATCTTCTATTGTCTGTCAAAAGGAATAATACACCTACCTCCTGCACATTTTTTGGATTCTTTCCAAATGATTTACAGAGCAGCAAGGTCTGTGTTTTTAGGAGTTCAAAATGCCCAGAATACAGCTGAGGGTCAGGGTCAGGGTCTGGTGAAGTGGGGCTTTTCTGCAAAGCTACACTGAAGCATATAACTGTTTGAAAGGACAGGATGAAGAGCATGAAATGGATTCTGAAGAATGCAAAATGGGCAAAAGCTGCTACCCCCTGCCATCGGGATTTTATTAGAAACTTATCAGGCACAAAGGTGCCTTTGAATGTTAATTTGATACGATGTTTTCCTTTGCAATGTTTTCCAATTCATCATTGCCTTTCTTTCATGTCCACATAAATGCATCTGGCATCTAAACATCCTTATTTTACACCACTACTTCCTACATAATTTTAGCTTTTGGGCAAGCTACTGAAAGCTTTCTTTGGTGCATGTGGAATTTCAGGAATTAAATATGAATGTAAAGTGTAGCTCATACATTATCTGATACCTCAGGTTCTACATCTGAATGTTTTCTAAGTGCTTTCTATTTAATTAATGGAAGGGGGAGAAAGAACCCTATTCCAATATATTGTCTTGATTTTGCAGTCTGAAAATTACATGGTAGATTAATCTGTTGTATCTTTAAGTAATTAGGGAGCCAACGCTCCTTCACCCTTCTAATTACAGTGTGTGCCATGTGACGAATAGCTTTGTTGTTTTTTTTTGTTTGCTTGTTTTGTTTTGTGTTTGAATGCATTTACTATTGTCAAATGTAAGGCAACTTAATGTCTAAAAATCTAAAGCTATCTCTATCAGTTGGGCATGTCATATTTAGAGTACCCAAAGATACCTATAGTTCACGTGTGTGTGGTGAAATTCTGTATCTTCCGATAGTATCTAACTATACAATAGAACATATAAGGAGAAAAGAAAACACTGGGACAATATCCAAGGTTATGACTGGGAACAGAAAACTTTAATTCTTCACGTATCTTCTTGTATTTTGTTTGTTTGTTTTGCCAAATGTTAATATTCCAATATTTGTGGGGTAGAACAATTGTACATAAAAATGTGTGCAAGAAAATTGTGACCCTTACCACAAAATATAAAAAATGAAACTCTTTGAAGTGTTCCAGGTAGGCTAAATGAACCCAAGCACCCACAATAATCCACGAGGGCTGAAGGTAACACCTTTATCCTTTGCCATCCTACCTCACAGCAGCTAGAAGGGCATAGAAGCCTATTTTCTATCTGCCTTCTCTATTAGAAGGTCATGAGACTGTGTAAACAGATGAGAAAGAACAGTCCAATCTACCCTGTTAGGGACTTCCAACACTTGGTATTCTGAGTAACTCTGGAGTGGAAAGTACCACTGATACAAGTAATAGCAGTAGGGCCACCTCACCAGCTTTCTTCTAGGGAAGAGATTATCTCTGTGACGGGTACATGGGTAGTTAATTTTTAGTTCTCTGTGTCTTGTGACTGGAGCAGACTAAAGAATCTAGGTCAGTGATATGCTCCACGCTTTGTTCTCTGTTCATGAATAAATAAGATCATGGACTGCGAGACAGTTTCAGGACCAAGCTGAACTATAGAAACATGTTCTTATCTTGTTTTGCTTACTTACCTTGTTTGTATTTAGCTAAAAAACCTCCACCTCGCAGACTGCTATCTGTCCTTAGTTTTATGTACACACTGTCTCCACTTGAACGGATGAGTTGTGGTATCTGATTCCCACAAAATTTACCTAGCTGTTTAGCATTGCTGCTGTTGCCATCATATACCTTAATGGAAAAAGAGAGAGAGGGAGAGAGAGAAAAGGGTAGAGATTTTAGAAGCAGGCAGAAAAGTGTGTTAGTTCCCCCATAAAATATAATTTTGGTGATTCTGCTGGTTGCTACAGAATTTGAGGAACTAGAACTGTTTCAACTTTGACAGCACAATGCTGACTATTGAATTTACTAAAGCTGGTAGCACTACAAATCCAAGTAATTTCCCCTTCCAAATGTCTGCTTAGGGAATTGTTTCTGGGTACAAGAGAGGTTAAATTCTATTTTTTGCTCAAAGGAAGCCTCACAGGCATTTCAGAAACAAGCAAATCAGTGGAAAAACAGGAAGCCAATAATCAAATACTGGTGGGTTTGGGGGGGCTTACTCACTGATAGGAAAAAACTGCTCCATTTCAATTCTAATAAAAATATTCAAATAATTTACCAACAATTTGAATATGGAATTTGGGATTAACTATAGGGTTATTGACACTATTGTGCCATTTTCCTTGTAATTTGCTAGGAGACCATACTTAGTCCTTGGTCCAAAACACAGTGAATTTAATAGATGTAGGCATATTCTTGTTTCAGTGGCCCATCTAGACATAAATGCCTTTCTTACTTTGCGCAACTACAGACACCACTGCCTTTCCTCTTGCTGCTCTGTGACATGGAACCACAGAATCATAGAACCATTAAGGTTGGAAAAGACCTTCAAGATCAGCTGGTCCAACCATCCCCCTACCACCAATGTCACCCACTAAACCATGTCCCTGAGCACCAAGTATGAAGGTAGCATGGAGCTTTCCTGTTCTGGGTCTGTTCACATATGAACATTTAAAGACCAAAGCCATGTGTTTTTCTTTGCCTCTGCATTCATCATACTTAGCTGCCTCCTGTGGAGCAAAGGGTCATGGGGTACATACCGCAAGGTAATCAAAGTTGCACTTTGGGTGGTACTCTAGATGGAACTGTTCAAACTGGATTTCAAACGGGGTTCCTCGATTTCCTCTGAGCAACCAGTAGCACTCTGAATTGTGATAATATGGCATAGGGTAGTTGGGAGACATGAAGATGCCAGAAGCTGTCATCAAAGTCCCACCACAACCTGATAATGACAAAGAAACCAAACCAACATTTAACATCAAAAGCAGTGGAGAATTAGAGGTGATGTGTGAGATTCACAATATTGAATTCTTTCACGTGTTCTGAATGTCTTGAGTGATAAACCAAAAATCTGCATTAAGACAACAGTAAGTGGAAGGGAGCCAGTAGCACCTAGAAATATTAACCATCTAATTTATAGACTGCTCCTGTTTGATAGTTACTTTCCAAATAAAAACCTGTTCATTAAATTCTTGCTTACCACTACTTTCCCAAACACCAGTGAAAGCTGATGCTATATTAAATCTAGGGAATAGTATATCCTTCTCATGGAGAAAAACAAAGCCCATACATCAAGAAAGTTAAGTTCTTGATCTAAACAACCTGACGATATGCCGCTATATAATTAGCAGAGAGATTTTATGAGATGAGAAGCAGAAAAGATGTGGGGAAAATGTGAGAAATAAAAAAATAAAAAGAAAGATCAATGAGATGTGCAAAATGGCTTTATACTTGATATACTCATTTTACCTGCTGATGTGCCATCCCACTCTGCTGAAAATCCCTGTCTTGTGCCAAATATGTCACTTACAAACTTTATCCACAGCTTGTTACCATGAGAGATTATAACAGGAGGCAGGTCTGTACCACAGTATTTTCCAAGAGGAGGAGAAGTTTCATAGCCTCCATCTCTAGAATGATAGAGAATAAAAACCTTGGGTCAAAGAGGGAAAGTGTGAGAAATATTAACACGGCAAAAAATCTTGGAATTCTTTCAGGCCTGGGAAAGACTAAACTTGGTTCTTCATCTTCCACAGAAAGACAGCTACCAAATACTGGAGAGGTCTCACTGCTTGTGGTAAGAGGTCCTACCACAAGCACCTGCTTGCTGGGTATGTCCAGTGTCTAAACTCAGCTGTCAATACACTGACAGACTCAAGAAGTATCTCAAGTGTGTTCAATGCTGCAGAAGCAGGACCTTCTCTGTATTCTACAAAGTGGCAGTCAATGGTGTAACCAAAGTAAACTTCTAATTTGAAGAAAAAACAACATTCTCACTTCTCACTGTCTCACCTGGCACAAACACAGATGAGCTAATTTATTTTAAAAAATATGTTTATTTGCCACCACACAAACGGGAATCCATTTCTCAGAACTCATATGATGCATACTTTGAAAGATGCATTCCACAATTGTTTCTACAGCCAATTATTTCCATCCATAGTCTTTCAATAAAGTAATATTTTCAGTTACATTTTATAATACTTTAATCAAGATGCACATCCAATGTTCTGTTGTGCTGCACGTATCTCATGGGAATAAAAAAGATGGTAACAACATGCTTATCAATTGCGTTATAATCTTAGCATAAAGATTATATAATTTCATATCAGGCAATCATACTGCAAATACCCTTACAGGTCAATAGAACAATAATAAGTACATTTATACTTAGATATGTCATCTTGATATGATGTTTCTTAAGAGAACAGTAATACTTTCAATTGTATTTTCACAGGTTTATCCTTGCTTTTGAGAGAAATTTCTGCTTAGATATTGCAACTCTCAGAGGTCTTTTTTCTTGTCACCCTCCCAGATTAAACTGCTTGCTGCTATCTCAGGTTACTAGCAGCTGAAGAACTGTGCCAGAACCTCTTCTCACTTGTATCTCCGCCCCTGCAGCTGTGGTCAGATGAACATTTTCTTAGTTGACTGAATGTAGTTTATCATAGGATACCTCAGGACAAGAACCCCGAGTGGCACCTCAACTAAAACTAATCTAGCTACCCCATTTAAGGGTATCAAGTTTGAGGAGACATCTCGTGGAAATCCAGTTACGACAGCAGCAATGTGCTGAGTTACACTTGGTGATGTTCTGACACTATCTGAAAACCTAGTTAATGCTGCTGGGTTCTTCACAGTGACATCAGAGTTAGATCTATGCAATAAATAAATCTTTTCAATTTTTGAGGTGAAAAACTGAAAAAGAAAACTGCTGTAATTCAAGTCAATCCAAAATTAAGGCTGTAACAGTTAAAATAAAGTTAGATTATACTTAATCTCTGATTGTTGTTTTAAAATGCAACACTTCACTTAGAAAATATTGAAAAAGTCTTCCAATTTTTCATAACTTTCTCCAGTTTGTATGCACAGCTGAAAACAAACAGCAGGAATTTAGAATCTCATTCCAACCAATATCTGGTATAATGTTCAGAATTAGTTCTATTGTGGTGCTCCTTGAGGTCATGAAAGGTCATGGCACACTCAGAGTCAAAAAACACACTGCAGTTCTGCATCTATGGTTCATCCAGAGAGCTAGCTCAGGAGGAGAAAAATAGGAGCACTGACAATTCAAAGTGCAAATCCCATACAGCAACACACTGCACTACTTACTTGGTGCAAGCTGTGTTGTAAGCATGCAGCTAACTTTCCTACAAGTATTACCCTCTCCCCCTTGTACTTTTCTCTGTCCTCTAAAATTTACTAGAAATCACCATGTCAATATCCTAAGATTAACAGTGATACCAGTATAGCTCAATATCACAGATTATGCATGTTCCTAGTGCTACATCACAGAAAATTGCTCTTTAAAGACCATAATCATAAAAAAAAATATTTTATAAAACAAGCAATAAAACTCTTTGTTTCTGCTCTGAGGAACAACCAAAATACAGTGAAGGGCAACAGAGTCCCAGAGTCCACACACACTACTTTGGGAAGGTAGCAATTAAAGTTTTCTGATAATGGCTAATTCCTTTTCTCACCCTGACAGCACAGGCATACAGCTAAAACTATAGCTTCCAAACGTGCTTGAGTGGATTTGGACAAATTTGGTGGTTATCAGTAATAAGGAAAACAGAAATAATTAGGCTTGCCTGATTTCTACATAATCCTCTGTACAGCGTTTATTCCCTTCCAAGGTGAAGTTGGTGAAGCGAAGCACAATCTGTCTGTTTATTCCCACTGTGATGGTGTATATGCACTCTGTCCGGACAGGGTAGTTATTCGGATAGTTTGGAGATGTTAGCACACCAGTTTCAGTACTGTAGTTGTGTGAGCACACTTTAAAAAGAACAGAAACAAGTCTGAATTTTAATATCTATTTTAAATTAACAAGAAGTTTCTATTTCCAACAGACAGAGGAGCAAACATCCTGTGCTCCTGTGCATTATAACACATCCTGGACACATCTTACTGCTGAATGTCATCACTATAAACTAAAAATAGAATCCAGATTTTTCATGGAAATTCTTATATTTGAGTTGATTTTTTTTTCAGCTTTTACCAGAACACCATGCCTGTTACCAATAGGCAATGTAAGTAGTTCCAGCTGTCAAGTTGGCTTTGACCTAAAATCCAGGTAAGCAGAAAAAACGAAACTGTAAAGGGTGCCTTGATCAAAACCAGAGGTAGGATTTCTGAATTTATGAAGAGCAGTGGTGGTGGAAACTGAATGCAGTCTCTAGCTACACAGGGACATTATGTTGTTCTTAGGCATTCCCCACAATTAGACCTTGGAGATGGGGATTTTGTATCTTAATTTCTTTTCCCATTTTCAGGGCCATAAGGGGCAATCACCTGAAAACAGTATAATCCTTAGATTGTGAGGACAAAGCTGTTCTACTTAAAGCCTTATACTAAAATCAGTTACATCAATTCTCCTGTGACTGCTGGAGAAGCATCATGGTATTATGAGCTGGAAAGAGGAAAATAGAGCCAGAAAATAGAGCTAATACTGAACCAGAACCTGAGAAATAATATAAAAAATAAAAAATAACAAAAGTTCTTTGAAAACACAGACATAAAGACTAGAAATAAAAATATCTTCTATAAAATGGTACAGGAGACTTATTTTGGAAAGAACAATTGTCATGTATTAATTGATCACAATCTCGGTAAGCCTTTGTGATCTGGCTTCAAAAAGGACAAGAAGAAATGTGATTCATGTGAGATGTTTCCAGCTGGAACGGGGAATCTCAATGCCACTACAGAAGGTAATGTTGACATGTCACCTGGATAAAAGTGGATAACCCTGCTCACCAATGTTCTGGAAATCAAATGAAAACAGGTAAAAGGGAAATTATGGAGATGGTGGGAAATTAGATTAGAAGGTAAGTGAGATTAGAAGTGCTTAAATAGTTTATCTTAGCAAGTGAAGGATAGGAGAAAAAGACAGAGAAAAACATTGAGAAGCATGAAGAACAAGAAAAACATAACACTCTCTTAATGACAGTACAAACTCCAAAGTTAAAAATTGTCCATGAGTACAGATATGCAGAAATCAGGAGATAGTTTCTCCTAGGAAGCCAATTTGTAAAGCAATCATCCAACCAACATAACAGAAGCAAAAAGAGGAAAAAAGTCTTCTTCTTTTTCTTCTTCTTTTTTTTTTTTTTTATGATAGCTTGATTAATTTAAAATGGGATCACATGATGTAACTCTTGGCAGAAAAAGGGCAGGGGCTAAAATTACAGGCTGAATTTGATAACCCTGGAGTCTTGTTCTGGTTCTCTATTCCCCTACTTCAGATCCTATAGGTTGCAAATATAAGAAATGAAGATTTCTTAGACATTCTATCAAATAGACAGGGTTAGATGGATTATAAAGTAGAACTGAAAGTGATCAGAATACTATGATTAACTTTATGCTAATTTAAACCAGTTGTCACAGATCTCTGAAACCTGTTTTCTAACATAGCACAGCTGCAGTGTAGCAATACTTGTACATAATAGTTCAGTATGCTTAATAGTTTACAGGGACAGGCTGAAATGACAGCTCAGGCCCTTCATGTCTAAGGTTGGTCATTTCCATGTCTGCTTTCTGTCTGTTCTAACTAGTAAAACACTTTTGTTTTTTCTGGCATTTAAAATAATGGGTAGAAGGGATTATCTTTGAAGAAAAAAAGTGGTTGTTTTTTTTGCATTCCTGGTCACCCGGAAGGCCTCTGTTAGAAATGCTTTCTGTGGAATAAATGCCCTCAAAGCAAGACACCAGACACAGGTTCCTAATTCATCACAAGATGGACAAAGAAACATGCTATAGAAACAGGCCAATAAGTTTCTGCCATTAAGCTGTACTTTGGTAATTAATAAGCCAAAAAGGTTTCATTACTAGTTCACCTAAAATCCTGATCTGTTAAATTCTTTATCTAGAATTTTCGTCGTTTGTGTGTTATATTATAATATGCTTTAATATATTCATGCAACTCTCATGTCAGTCTTTGGCATCTTAAAAACACTGTGCTGCTTTATAAATTCTTCTAATACACTTGCTGTGCTGTCACCTCCTATGGTGTTTCATCATATGCATCATCAAACCCCCGATCCTTAAGTCATACAATTTGAGAACCCTGCCTGCAGAGTTAGAAATTTGACTTTAAAATATGACCCAGGTTTTTCCTAAAGACTCTATAGACAGAAGGTAATCAAAAATTAAATTGAAAAGGTGTGTTATTTATTAGGTTACTTATTTCTAAATAATTATTACCTTCTGATTTTGGAAGGGTGGGTGCCTGACTTACGAGCATGTAATGCATAGAGGGGTTGCCATACTGCTATTCCTTATTCACTCAGAGGCTGAGATCATGAATACTATCTTTCAGCCCACAGAATATTAAAATTGATGTACTAGATAAGGGCCCTTAGGGTAAAATTAGCAACAAGGAAGACAAATTATTTTTATCGGCCCTTTTAAGAATAGTTTCCACAGAATTGTCAAGGTTCCCTCCCTCACCAAAGTTTGCTTTCTTGGGAGTAATCCATACAAAAATTCATATCCAAAGTGTGCTAAGTTTAAAGTGGATGCTGTGTTCTGCTCCACACTTTACATAACAATCTTCGCTATGATCTGAGAAGGATAAATATAGATGGCCTCAAGTTGCGCCAAGGGAGGTTTAGGTTGGAAATTAGGAGAAATTTCTTCTCAGAAAGAGCAGTCAGGCATTGGAAAGGGTTTCCCAGGGAGGTGGTGGCATCACCATCCCCGGGGGTGCTTAAGGAAAGGTTGGACGTGGTGCTTAGGGACATGGTTTAGTGGGTGACATTGGTGGTAGGGGGATGGTTGATCTTGGAGGTCTTTTCCAACCTTTATGATTCAATGACTCTATGATGGAATAGTGACTGCCTTAGAAATGTCAGACCTCTGGCTACAGTGAAGTAAATCCAAGTGTAAACTGCACATACACTGCTATGAAGATTAGGAAAAGCATAAACAAACCCACATTTTGTGTCAGCCAACACTCTTCCGTTAAATGGATTAATTTGTTGCATTCTTGTTGTCAGCAAGAGAGCTGGCACTTGTGTTTTGCAATCACCTCACTAACACAGCAGTTGGGGCTGTGTTTGTGCACTCATAGTTCCCCCAGTGAAAACTGTTAGCAAAGTTAGCAGGTAAAAAGAACTTTGAATCCTCTGCCAAAGTTCAGAACACAGTCTAACTCCATAATGTGCTTACAATATGCCTGGAAAAAATACAAATTCAGTTTAGTTTGAAGACAGTTATTGCAGCAAATGCAAATCAAAAGAAAGCAACTGTCGTGGACAATTGCACATCTTGCTTTGCCAGCATGTGAAGCTTCAAAAGCTATTCAATCTGCTTTCTGATTTTGGTACTGAATGTTTGCTCTTCTGGAAAGAAAAAAAAAAAAAAAAAGCCTTAAATGCCAGCTTTTGTACCACTCACTCATGCAGTCACGCACAGTGCAGAAAATTATAACCATGTCTTTCCTATAAAGAGATATTCATCATTTGCCACAATTCTAATTAATTGAAAAAAAATACAGTGTCATAAGTAAAATGGCACTTTTCTTTCAATCTCACTCTGCTAAAGGAAAACTCAGATTCCTAACAATTAGACCCTTATGTAATGTAATGCATCTTTAGGGAAAAAAAAGGGAAGAAACTATCACATGAAATATATCCCTCTCCACAGGCAATGAAAAAGCACCTCAGGGCCTTCTGTAACTGCTGCTGGCAGATCTAACAGGCTTAATTTTTACCAAGAAGACACACAAAGGTCCTTTGTAGTGTTTCAGACCCAAACTTCTCAAAAACAGTATGTACGGTTGTTCAAAAAAAATCTCCAGCTCTCTCCTGCTTATCTACACATAAACACACATACTGTACAGTCATACACACACATATAGGCGTATAGAGGCATACTAATAACCTGATCAAACATAACCAGTGGCCTAACAAGCTGTCAGTTGCCAACTGATTGAGACTTTTTCCTCAGGGAGAGCTAAGCAGATGCCTAAGAGAGAGAGTCCAGCTCGTTTTTTTGTCTTAGCTCAGCCTCATTCGACCATGCCCTGTATATGTGCACAGACATATTTGTCAGACATTGCTTTCCATTAGTGCCTTTGCTCATTCAGCTGAAGAGAAAAGCCAAGCAACCTCCTGATAATTGCTGGGTTCGGTCAGCACAATGTGAACTGAGATCTCAAACTGTACTCAGCTATCAATAAAGACACACAAATCTATCACCTTCGGGTACACTTTAAAGTCCACGGGTTCACAAATACTTTTCTTTCTTCTCAAACTCTAGCTCCTGCAGTAACTCATTGTCAGCTATCATATGTCACACAATTCAGCTATTTAAAGCCAAGTTATTGCTCTTGATTAATCATATCATTTACAATTCAGACTGATAAGAAGGAAAAGTCTTATCTTTCACCAAAGCCAGAGAAATAACAATAAAAATGATAAAAAGAATAGTAAATAGGAATAAAAAATGTATCAGGAAGGCAATCTGCTTAAAGACCTGTTAAGGCTGGCTTTTCTCAGAAAAATGTTTTAAATAAAGCCTCTTCAATGGAAAACAAAACAAACAAACAAAACACCACAAAGCAAAACTAGTAAGTACCCATTGATTAGTGAAGAAGTTAAGGACAATGAAATACATACACTAACTCTAGTCACATTTCCATTGAAAAATTGTGGTCTCATTATTTCAAGACCTGAGTAACACTTCCAGTAAAGAGTTTCAAAGACTTTTCAAACTTCCTTTCAAAGATTTTTCAATAATTTCACATGGGTTCTCTGTGGCTTCGTCAGCCAAGGCATGCAAAAGAAAACCCAAATGTCTATCATAATACTTACACAGCTGTTGTGACACTTATCTATATGGTATTTGAGTCCTGGACTCAAGGAGATAGATCCTAATTTACCTTGGTTTCCATGTGACTTCCCTCTCAAAAGACAGACTGAGGTACAGACAGTTTAAGTGCGAAATATACATTTTAAACAACTGAGTATCATGTGGGCATATTTGACTGGAAGATATCCAGTTGTATTCCTGCCATATGAGCTATTCACAGCTACTAGCTGGCAGACTGCTAAAACTGTTGTCTGTACTTTATGGACCATGGCCATGGATGTATTTCATGGCATTCAAATTTTTCGACAAGTAAATATAGCTTTACAATTATTTTCAGGCTACTCTTCAACTAATTAATATATCACAGATAAAACATGCTAAGATATATGGAGAAGAAACTTAGTTTTGTTTTACAAAAAAAAACATTTTTTTTCACTCATATATATCCTCTTTTTTTTGCTCTTATTCTCTCTCTCTCTCTCTTTTTTTTTTTTTCTTTTTTTTTTGGGTGCACGTGATAATGCTGTCCATCTTTTCAATAGCTCATTCTCTGTAAAATAACTCCAGGCAAAAGCCTATTGAAACATCTAATATGAAACAGAACAGCTTTGACCAGTTCTGATATTGGTTACACTGTAGTTGGCTAAGAAAACATAGCTCAAAAAATATGAAGGATTCTTACTGCACAAGGAACGTTATTAGAACCATATTTTTCTTAGCAGAAAATAGACAGCAGATGTAAAGAAAAAGAAATAAAAAAATAAAAAATCCATAGCTTTGGTAAATCTTTCATATATGATTATGTTCAGCAATTTGCCACTTCAGTGTAACTGAATATATGTAAGATGAATAGCAGGCCTAAAATTCTCTCAGCGGGAAAACTAAACTTGATACAATTTCAGGGCAGTGGGGAGTTACTTCTCACAGTAAAGCCCACATACATGTATTTGCCTTCAAAATTTGCAGCTTCAAAACCCTTTATTCTTAATCAAAAAAGAATGTTAGCAGTCCAGTATTTATGACTTTACAGTACTACTATGCTTGTGCTGAGACCAAAAGAGAGATCTCTGTAAAGAAAAGAAATTGTAGTTTCAACTTCTCTGTAGGGTTATTAGTCTCAGTTTCAGTATTTATTGAAAAAACAATTATTCTAGAGAACATAGTTCTGGGTCTGAGTGAGAATAAATTGAGAATTAACTCTTTTGCAAGACTTCTCATCAAAGGCCCTGTTTAGCTGAAGAGTAGTCAGGATATTTAATTAAATAAGGGGAAAGAAAGAATTAATTATGGGGCAAGAAAATTATGGGGAAAGATTCATCCAAAAATCATATCTGTTGCTATAAGACTGAATTGAGACATTTTATATTTCTTATATAAAGTTCTAATACATTTTCTAGTTGTTAATAGTATTGAAGAGAAAACAGCTTTTCATTTTTAAGGCATAGTTTAAAACCTTTCTATGGACAATACCGGTACAGTTTGAACCTCACATGATGCATATAGCAGTGCTTTGGATGAAAAACTAGAAATTCCAGGCAGCATCGTGGTGGTAAAGGAGGGGACACGGAAGAAAAGAGGCAGAGTAGAGAAGGTGAAAAGAAAATCTTGGGGTTTCATCAGCACTGAGATAACTAACAAAACCAGAGAAACAGGATATCAACAGAGACAGAAATATAGATGTATGTTGAGTAGAAAACATTTTGATCTTGATAAACTGTGAGACAAGTTACTATGGGAACTATTAGGAAGGAATTGAACCTACCTGTGAAATATTAACTTGAGGTAAGGTAAAGGAAAAAAGATCACAGTAACAAGCAACAGACTCACATTTACAGAAGCCATGGTTAGCAGCTGCAAAATCAGGACAACAAAAATACCTTCTTTACTAGGTAGATAATTTCACAATTTTTCAGTAGTAAGCACTCAGAGTTTTCAAACTACAGAGTCTCTTTTGGAACGATTTTTCAAAGCTCAGCTTGGTTTTGGCCTATTATTTTCCAATAAACAAAAGGTTCCTCCTTGAAATATTTCTTATTTTATCTTTATTGTTTTTACTGACCTTCTGGTTTCCATGCCAGATAACTCAAGTATAAATGAGGGCAGCTGAAAAAATGGATTATTTGGATTTATAAGTAATCTGTAATGAATGAAAACACAGTGGCAAAATCTGTACTGGTCTCGCCTACACACATGCTTGAGAGATGAAATAATAGCCAAATTGCCCAAGCTGTCACCAAGAAAGCAGTTATTTTTTACAAGGGAGAAACTGGAAAATTTGTTGTTTTTAAATAGGTTGGAGAAACTCAGGAAGGAGGTAAAATAAAATAATTAAAGTAACTAAGAGCAAAAAAATGATCAGTCATTGGTAGTTTATTACCATAAAGCTGAGTACTATGAATTTGTGTTATTCATCTAATAAATCCCTTATAGCCTGCACACGTATACACACATGCACAAACCTGACAGAACCTGGTTAGTGATGGGTACATGAGTAATCCAGCTATAAATATATTCTCATTCTTACTTTTGTTCATTGTCCCACTATACCTCTTCTGTGGTACATTTCTGCTAGGCAGAATCTTTCTCTTTACCTGCACACATCCACTTCTACTCATGATCTGTGCTTCATAGTGAGGAGATCAATAGCAGACACATGTCTACGAAACTGGTACTTAACAGTTTTTCACCAATAGGCCGCTTGTTCAAGTGCAGCTCAGTCACTACTAAAAAAGCTCTCAGTGCTGGAGAGACATGCAAACACTGGAACAGGTTTGGTGGGTTCAGCACAGTTTGAAAACACAGATGTGCCCACCCTGGAAAACCTTCAAATCAATTACACTTCTGAGTAATTTCTCAGTTTTTCTCTGCTTTAGAGAACTAAGAGAATGAACAGCCATTCTTCTCTTCAACAGTCTTTTCCCCACGTATGTACATCTTTGCCCCATAAAAGCAGATACTTAAAAAATAGATTTAAGGTGTAACAGGAGCCTGTTGGAGACTGAGAAGTTGTACTCTGTCTTAATGAAAAGAAAAAAAAAAAAAGAAAAACAGCTTGTGCTTTCAGGTTATTTTGCTGCTGTACCAAATTTCATACTATGTGACGTTTCCATACCCAACATCAACACTGTACCTAAATAGGGACTAAACTAATTTTTTATGGCACCTGAGATGTTCAGGTAGTCTCCCATTCAAGTGAGTTGTCCATGATTGCTAAGCTTCCTATATCACACATATTCAGCTCAGAATGGACAAAGCAAATTCAAGAAATACTTTTCCTAAATAATTCATGCAGTTCTGCCATGTCATCATTTACTGTCTTTTTAAGGAAAGCTGCAGTGTTGCTTATAGAAATTCCTTTCTGATTTGGCCATATTTCCCAGAGAGGAAAAGCTTGTAAGTCAAGTAGCTATAAATAAGAAGGGGTAGAAGAGGCGCCAGGCAGTCTTCTGTTAAAACAGAAAATAATGTTTCTGTTTCTTATAGTGGTTATTTACAGTGATAACTGAAAACATTTAATTTGCATAATGAACATACTGACATATTACCTTTTGATGCATCCATGGAGATATAATGAGCTGAGAAGCCTTCAGATGAAATACTGTGATCGGTCACAAAGTACAACGTCATCATGTTGCCACCACTGGTGAGTGATGGTGGAATTGACCTTCCACAGTACCTGCAGCAAAAAGAAGACCCAAACTGAGAGGCAGTGTTTTATGAAGCATCTGTATTACTGGAAGAGGATTCATCTTTCACAAAAAGTTTGAAGAGTTGCATGTACACAAATGCCTCCATTGAATGATAGCGATCCCAACTATATACCCTGTATCATGGGGCTAAATAGTACGATACACGCATAATGATACAAAGCTAAGTTGTGTGGCAAAGTCAGAGGAAAAACTGTTTGTCAAGTTGTCAAATCTTACTGAAATTAGTCCACGCTGTGTCTACAACATATTCTATTCTTTTGTAGGAGTCAGAGTAGTTAGCAAAAGAGTAAGGTTGCAAAACACTCTCCATTCTATTACTACAGTCATTTGCTCCTTATTTTTCAAAATACTGCCATGTCAGCCAACTACTTTACAGTCCATAGGTGCTGCTCAGTACCATGCTCATGTAGTTCAGATGTTCTTGAATTCTAGGTTGGCAAGAAAATCCTGTATATATTCCACCTGTTGAAGGGGGAAGGGGAGGGGGACGGGCAGAATTTGCCAGCCTTTTCTTCTGTAATATACCATTGCATATCAGAAGAAAATGGAAACAAAATCCTATAAAACAATGACTTCCATTTAGTGGTATAGTTTTTGCTGACACCCAAATGCACAATCTTTTAAGTTATCTTTCTTTCACTTCTGCAAGTGTCTTTTCCTGGATACAGATATATTAAAGCTTTTGAACTCATTTCCCATGAATCAGAATGTTAACGGAGCTGGACAAAGGCATCAATTGAATCCTCTCCTTAAAAAAGCTGTCTTCTTGACCTAAGTCAGTTTCTCTCAGTATAGCATTTATTAAATGTGGTTCTCGTTCCCTGGTCAAAGAAAGGAAGCTGCCTTTACTACATGAGGGAGGGGGATTGCTGTTAATGTTTCAGCAAAGCAGAGCAGTTAATGTATACACAAAATTTAAGGCAGCAAATTGGATAGAGAGATCTACAGAGCAGTGTACGTTCTACAGTAATTAAGTTCTGTATGCTAATGGACATATTCACCTTCCCAATTTTTGCATAGTGCTGTTGTCATATATTTCAAGATAATCATTTCTGCAATTATAATCAAATGCCAAATTAAATGAAGTGAACGTCAGACGGATAAGGTAGCCAGGTTGAATGTTGATAGTCCAGGTACAGTTAATACCATGGGGGTAGACATCTGGATGACCAGGACTTGTAATGGTTCCTTCTGGTCCAGTGAGAGACGCTCCACATACTGTAAAGATTTAGAACATGAAGTTAAATGACACATTAATTCAACATTGAGGCACCTATAAAATTGGTTACTTTTCTTTCTGAAATGTCATGGTCTTTTTTGCCTCATGAATACTACACAGTGACACATTCAGAATTTATCTCCCATTAAAACTTTGTAAAGCTATGTTTTCAGCATACAGGAAAATCTGGACTATCCCAACACTCTATACACAAAACAAAACAAAAAAAATCTTACCTGTATCTAATGGCCAGTACTCAGCTCTGAAGCCAAGGTTGGTAAGAGAGGAAGCTCTGAATTTAATGTAGAGATTGTTCCGTGTGGATTGCACTCTGGATGGTACAGCTGTACCACAGTATTTTTCCAAAAGAGAAGAGTCTGTGTTGTTGCCATCTCTGACCTGAGGAACAGTATATTCAATATATTCCATACAAAGTTCTATGGTATTAAAGTTGTAAGCATAAATGAATTCATAAGAATACTATAAAAGATATCCTTAGTAAATCAAGTAGTTCTGCTTTGGTGGAGATGAGTATGAGAAGGAACACACAGGTAAGAATTTCTTAAGGTTATTCATAGTACGTGTGTATTATTCTTTACCTCAACGTAGTCTGAGTCACAAGTGCTTGTATTTCGAATGTCAAAGTCGATAAAGTTAAGAATCACCACTTTGCCAGCTGGCTGGGAGATAATCCACTCACAGGTCTTTGGGTGAGATGATACCCTGGGGTAATACGGTGAATGGATACTGCCTGTTCCAGACAGGAAACCTCCACAGGCTGCCAACAGACACCAGGAATCAGCAGTTGTGATGAATGGTTTCAAGGAATGTATAATCATGTCTATCAAATATCACTATGACTTTACAAGAAAACCACCCCTTAAAGCCTATGTTCTCACAGTGTCTACTGTGGGTCATCCAGGTAGGATTAAGAATGTGTTTAAAAGAAAGTATGGCTGTGACTATAGCATAAATGTGTGTATACAAAAGACCAGTTTAACTCTGTCCGTGAAAACTTATGGATTTGACTTGTTTCTTTCACATGCTTAGACAGATGTATTTGTGATTAAGAACTAAAAGAAATAACAAAAATATAAAGATTTAGGCAGAATTACAGCTATATCATCTTTGGAATGTTAGTGCTAAGTGACTTATTGTTAATAGAAAAAATGGGGAATGCATTTCCAAATATGGTAGAACTGCCTACCACAGACCTAGGACAGACATCATCTGTGCATTTCTAAAAGTAGATATAAATAAATAAAACGACTTTTCCCCCTTTCTTTTGAAGTTTGTCTGGTACCCATTATATGGATAATATAGCACAGGAATGACTGAAAGTGACCAAATTACAGATCAGTTCACTGTGCAAGTCATCAGTTCTTCTTACCAACTTGATAAATGGCCCTGAAGCTAGCTCGCTGCACAGAAGCATCAGCCTTGAACTTGATCCAGAGACTGTTGCTGGTAGAAGTGATTGGAGACGTAAGTGTACTATGACAGAATTTGGTAATTAAAGAACACATCTCACTGTCACCATCTCGAACCTAATCATCAACAAGAAAAAAAGAATTATGTCAGATCATAAAAGTCTTGGGATTTGATATCTGGATAACACTATAATCTCACAAGAACTGCTAAATAACAAAAGGAGCAACTATTATACTTATTCATAAGAGGGGTAAAGGGCCACCACAGTAATTGGCACAAGTGACTTATGGGAACTCAAATGAAGGATTGGATGATTGGCACAAGAGGCGCACACACACACACACTACTGTCACAGGACACTAGGATGAAACAGATTTTCTCTATGAATCACAGCTTTAGCACAATTTGAGCATGTGCTTCCAAAAATGACATCTTTAGTATTAAAGAGGCAGGTCAGGTGCTCACCAGTGACGACTATGAAAATTTTGCCAGCACTAAAACCCTGCTGTGGAAAAAGAAGAGGCTTTGTCATTTCCTTGCTCTGGCCATGAAGTTTGTAATGACCTTTCAACAGCACTTCTTCAGAAAAATCACATCACATCACACCTGTACATCAACACAGCCAGGCAGCTCAAGAACAAAAGGTGCAACTCTGAGTCCCACAAGCAGTAAAAAGGTATACTGATGTCTTTCCATATTTTGTCTGAAGGGTCCAATGCATGAAAATGACAGGGAAACTGTATCAGGGAAACATTTTTAGGTTCTACCTTTTACACTGCTACTGCACTACCCTTAATCAATTTTCTGATCAAAGGAAAAATGTACCGTGTGTACTATCCCAGAAGTTGATTACAAATCATGATTATTAAGGGGACGTGCAGGAAAAGAGATATTTGCACTTCCAAACTTCAGGACCTGAACCCACAGACTGTGCATAAGAAAGAATAGGTGCATCCAGAGCTTGCTCAGTTTTGGCCATCTCCAATGGTTAGACAGCTTTCTGACTCTCTAACAGATATTTTAAATTTCCCTGGGACCTAAGTTCCAGGTGACAGTCGTTCTGGATTTACAGGGGAGTAACTAAGATCAGAATTTGTGTTGGAATTTTTACACGATCTTTATACAGAAGTGAAAGTTTCCAGAACTACAGTTCACATGAGTTCACATTTTTTCTTGACCTGTTTCTACTTACATTTTTGGTTTATAAAGTCCAGTGAGTAGTGATAAAAATAACAGGTTCTCTAAACTATGTGAATAAAGTCTCATATTGCCAGTTAGAAGGATGGCAAGGAGAAGGAGCTGGCTTGCCTAACACCTTACCTCTGCAGCACTATGTCACAGCCTTTCTTAAATAAGAAGTTTTATTGTGTCTAGTTTCTTATTGCAGACCCCTGGTTCCAGGCTGCTCCTTCCTTAGCAGAAGAATAAACATCCTTCCCTGAGCAAGCGTTTGTGAGCTCTGTCTGGCTGCAGTGGAAACTGCAGATTTCCTGATATCACCAGGGATAGGAATAATCTGCAATTTTTCAATGTGACAAAACAATCATCAGAGAGTGATTTTAAAGCAACTTAAACATCCAAAACCTATCTCCCTACTTGAACTTCATCATAAAACCCAATGAGACAATATTTTAGAAAAGTATATGTGGAAAATCAGGCCTTGAAAAAGGAAGACGGTACTTTACTCGTAACCACATTTCCTGCGTCAGAAAATGCTGGCTGTGTTTCTCTGCTCTGGGCTGCGCAGACTAAGGGAGAGGGAAGGAGAAGAGGTGTTGAGATAGACAGAAATACAGGAAAACTGAACTGCTTGTGACAGATCAGCAAACAACAAGGTAAATGCCTTGCTGAATTAATACAAACTGATTGCATTCAACAGAAATGGTTTTGTTTCTCTGACTGCTGTGAATTTAGCCGCTGTTCTGCCAGCAATTAGGTAAGAGGAGTACCAGGCCAAACAAACAAAAGCTGTCTGTTTTCATTAAACACACTTCCCCTCTCATTTCAGAAATTAATTACACTTCATTCCAACCAAAGTCTCTGGGTTAAAGGAGGAGGGACGGGAACGATGTTAGCACAATAATAAATCTTTTAAAAACAGATTAACTAAAGGGAGCTCACAGGGGCCTATGCCGCTCTTGGTCAGAAAGAGCTTAAGCACAAAGCCATGTAACCGTGTGGCCCCGCAGCGCCATGCTGCTCCTGTTGTAGCCATCTGTAAGCTCAGCCTTAGCTCTGCCAGGCCTTGGGCCAGGGCTGCTCCCGCCAGAGCCTCCCCACCAGCCACCAGCTTCCCTGCGCCTGGTTTAGCCGTGAGGGGGTTGGTGCCGAATTGGTTTTATGTTTGTTAATCTCCCTGAGGTACAACTGCAGTTTTGTACAGACAGCACTAATGAGCAGCCATTCCATGTAGGATGAGGTATTTACGATGCCTTGAGATATGGTGAGCTGGGGTGTGGCACAGAGGAGCACGGGGATGGGATGGCAGGACACCGGGCACAAGCTGGTGATTAAAATCCCACCAGAGCTTGTCAGACCCCAAAGGCACCACCAGGCCCTGACCAGCCTTTCCTGGGGACTCCCCCACTGTGCCTAGGACCCAGAGCCCCATTTCAGCTCCCAGTGCTGTCAGCCCCTGCCCCATCACGGCTGCAGCAGAGCCAGGCTCCAGCTCCCGGCCATGGGCCCCACTGAGCCAGACCCAACCATAAGCCCACGTCCCAGCCCACCCTTGGCTTGCTCCTTTCCCCCAGTGGGGTGCCCATCACCCAGGGTTGCCCCCCACTGCCCTACACCTGGATGGGGTGGTGGGATGGGCTCTGGCGATATTTAAATCGCATGCTTTGTTTTTGCACCAAAACCAAATTTTCAGCATAACACCATGAGGCACTGGAAAATGCCTCATAGAAGCTGTGGCATTATTTCTATTTCTCTTGTATTTGGCATGCATTTACCTATGGTCCAAACTCCATCTTAATCATGTATAGCTGATTAAGAATTAGTATTAGTATTATGCAGAAATATTTTCTTGTTTTCCAATCTTCATTCTAAATGTATAGTCCTGCTCTTTTAGCCCCTGTGACTTTTGGACCCTAATAAATTGGTATACTTAGTCCTTTGATTAACACCTGTCTCTGTAGTGGCACTTGAGACAGAAATTGTGCTGCCTTTCTTTGTACACACATGTAATTAACCTTTCATATTAACTGTTTAAGAAAAGTCACCTCAATATAATTCAATGAGCAATCGCTGTGACTCTCCAGCTCCATATGGGTGAAGTTGAGGTATATTTTTTCATCTTCTGGTTGTCTGATAATGTAGATACATTGTTGGTTGTTGATAAAAGGGTTAGGCCAGAAAGGGGACGTGATAACCCCTTCACTATCAGTGTAGTTTCCTCCACAACTTGGATCTGCTATATTAAGAAAACAAAATGTTAGTTGAGATATTCACAACTATAAGAACTCTTCCAGTTTAGGGTGGCTCTGAGCAATGACTGCAAATCTAAGAGGTTTTCTGTATTATTAAATAGTAAATGTTAATTACATCCATTCATGTCCTGTTGGTTATATCCTGGGAATGTCACAGGCTAAACTTTAAAGCTGAAAATTACTTACCAAGCGATGTTGTATAGACAATGTGGAAACCTTTATCAGTAACTGAGTCATCAGAGTGAAAGTGAATCCAGGCATATGGACCAGTGGTTTGGAGTGGGGGTGGAGATCCAGTGCTACAGTATTTACCAACAACAGGGTCTTGTGGAAGAAGACCATCTCGAATCTAGACAGAATGATAAATCATTGTTTAGGAGTATCAGATGTGTGCCAGCTCCGGACAGTACAAACACTCTTAAAGTTACATAAAGGGGCCCAGGAAATAGTGTGGATGGTGGAAGCTCATAGGAAGTTTCCTCCAGACACACAGGAAGTAAGAAATAGACCAACCAGCATAGCTGTGAGGGTGCTCTAGGAGAGTCATCAGAGGCGTTGTGAAAGGGTAAGAAAGTATCAGGAGATCTAATGTTGAAGTGTTTTCCTCAAATCATCCCATGCAGTGCCCAGTTATGGAGTATATGCTGCTTCAAACCATCTTATTTTCATGAGTGGGCATTGGTGAATTCTGTAACCATTACTTTGCACTTGAGAGAAAGTCCTATGCTCACCCATCAAGTCATGGACTGTACTATAAAAGGAATCTATTAGTCTTAGATACCTTCCCGTAATAGTTTTACTTAAGCTGAACCTCTATGGCTTGACATTCTGCTAGCAGTTTGGAGACCAAACATTGCAAGAAAGTGAAAGCTTCCCACCAGATGCTTGGCCTTGAATCTCATCCCCTCTAGCTGTAGGATTTCCACTGACTTCAGTGCAGTGGGATTTCATCCTCTTTTTGAATCTGAGTGCATCAATGACTGGAGTTAAGTACAAATGAACATTTCGACCTGGGATTTATATTCATACAGTCTACTTCTGAACATACAAAAAGTTTTGAAATATCTTGTTTTGCAACAACATTGCCATAAAATGATGTCATAATCCACAATTAAACTTTACCTCTAAATGGTCATAACTGCAGTTTTCATGGTGTTCTAGGCTTAGTGTGCCAAAGGCAAAAGTGATGAGGAGGCCAGGACTGGTTGAAATGGTCCAGAAACAGTCTCTGTTTACAGGATAGTTACCAGGGTATCCTGGAGAGGTTATCGAGCCATAAGTACCTGTCAGCTCACCACCGCATTCTAACAGAAAAGAAACATGGAACAACGTAGTCATTAACACTGCATATCGGGTCAAAAGCTGAATTGTCAAAAATTTCAAAATTAGATAGCACTTTGGAATTCAGAATACATTCAGAAACAAACAAACAAACAAAACAACAACAACAACAAACAAATAAACCAACAAGTTACTTCTTTCTTTACATTTTATAATTTTACAATTCAATTATAAAAAACAAATATTTCCTCATCTGCTTTGTAAAAGAAAGATTCTCTCACAGTTCTCATGGAAGTATCTTTAGGAGAATGGTCAAGAGCATTTGTTTTAAAAATAGAATGCACTATGTTTTTGATTGGATTTATAAAATTAATCTGAATTTCTATTCTTTGTAAGTAGAGTCTCCATGTTTTACCCTAGCATAAGACTGTTTTCATTTTTTAAAATGTTAATTACAGGGAAAGCTGTTTTATGTTCTTATCATAAAAGAACTCCTCTCTCCCCATAACAGTTGGGTAATGGTAGGGGTAACTTGTGTCTTATACCTGAGGAAGAGTTAGTTTGATTAAATCTATACCTCTGGTTTTATTTCTTTCAATAGATCTGTTTTCACTGTTCAGTATCGATATTTGTCAGTTAGTAATTATCTATCTAACAATGTCAATTAAAAGCAAAAACAAACAAACAAAAACATTAAAAGAACATTTTAATAAATATTTCTTAAAATAAATAAATAGTTTCCCCCAGAATTTCCTATACTTTTTTTTCTCTGTGATTTTTTCAGGACACAACGCAGTGCACAGTTTTGTTTCTAGATGGTTCTACACAGAACAGTAAAGTGAGCTTGATGCTGCACAAGATATATTTATGCTTTATCTCTAGAAATACACTTCCAAGACTCCTGGAAGAATCACACAAGTGGTGTTACCAAGAATTCAAGCAGTAACAGCCTGCAAATCATACCAAAAACATCACTGATAATTTGAAATTAAATTTCAAACAGTTTGATCCTAGAATGTTTGGAAAGCATGATTCAACCTTTTTATCCTCCTGTAAATTGTCAGTGGAAAAAAAAAAGGGTAACTTGCCTGCTCAATGTACTAGAAACTTCTGTGAGAAAAGAGAATTAATCAGAAGAATGTCATCTCCAGGATTATATGTTCTATAGGGGATTCCTCACAGGGGGCAAAAAGCAGCCTTAAAAATTAGCAGAAAATTATTCATGCAGAGGCCTAAAGTTGGAGTTTAAATAGCTTAAAATGACACGTGTCTAAATTTCAGCCTCGTCCCCTAGTAAAATATTGTCCTATTGCTCTTAATGTTTCCTAATTAAAGTAAGTAAATCATTCATTTTGCTCCAAAGTTATGAACACATTAAATTACCTGACATTTCATCAAACTTACCAGGATCTCGAGATTCCCACTGAACAGTAAAACCTCCATCTGTAATGGCGTGATTTGAGTACAACCAAAAATAAAGGGAGTTGTGGGAACTGAAAAGCTCTGTGGGAGGTGTGGAACCACAGTATTTTCCCAGCATGTGCATTGATGCTGAAGCCCCATCATGGATTTGAAGGAACTCAGAGTTACAGTCATTACTTGCCTTCAGTTGGAAGACCGGGAAAATAATACGCAGAATCTAACAGGAAGTAGCAAAACAAAAAATACCTTTTTTTGCATCTGCTAAAATAGTTTATGTTGTAACTCTGCATAGGAAAGATTTATTTGTTCATGCAGTTGTGAGAATCTATTGGCTTTGGAGTCATTATGTGATTTCCTGAAAAATTCCAGGATAGAAGAAAATATTACGGAATCTTAAGGATCAAAAGAAAGGAGAGAAGATCAGAAAGAATTTGGACAGGGAAGTTATCTGGAAACAGCATTATTCCTATAAACTAATAATTGATATTATTTGCCTGTGTCTGCTATGTGGTATAGTTAGAAAAGCTTGAAATTGAGCATATAATACTTTACTCCAGGTTTCCCATGGAAGCTTTCTCATCAGATAGTTAACATTTCTTATCCTTTCTATGATTGAAAATATTATCATGGGAGTTAAAAAAAATGAAATGATCTTTCTTTTGCACATATAAAATCAGTGTATTATGAACCTACTCAAGATAAATAGTGACACACACAGCTTTATGTAAGTTCAGATTCCCTGCCTATGTGCTTTAATATAGTTCTTCTGAAGACAGTAGTAGTGGCTCTATGGCTTAAAGCTGAGGATATGTCACATACATATAATGCTTTATAAAACACTAGCAGCCACTAGTTTATAAAGCAACTTATTTCATTCCCATGGAAAGTCAAAAATATATCCAAAATATAGATCCCTTAATATAGGTCACAATATTGGGAATGTGTGACATGAAGATGGTCACATTTGCTCTGATGAACTGAGGGGTCCTGCAGAGTGAAGGTTTCTTTAACCTGAACTCTTTTTTTTTACCTTGCTGGGATCAGTCTGAATAACCCAAGCGCAGCTGACCCTGGTATCATACCGCTGGCTGCTTGGGTTGTTCGGGTAACTGAAAGTCCCCCTGGAGCCTGAGAGATATCCTCCACAAGCTGCAGAAGTGGAAAAGTAAATGGATTAATTTGTGCTATCGCAGTACAAACTTAAACAAAACCAAACTTTTAGCTTTGGTTTCCTAAACATTTAAAGCAAGGATGAAAGATACTATTATGAAAGACTTCAGGATTCCCTCTAAAGTGGAATGACATCACAAAAAATGGGAAAAATTACTCCCTGAGAGAAAAGTAGTTCCAGGAAAAAGAATAAAGATCTTTCAGCAGGAAAATGTAAATTCTGCCAAAAGTTGTTGATTCTGTCTCAGAAAACTATCAGTAAACTAGATTGTTTCCAGAAGACTAACTCTGGATTGAAATCTTCAGAATTTCCACTGACACTGAAATGACATTTGAATGACACTGAAATGACATTTTGAATGATAGATGACATAAAAAATGAAAAATGATATAAAATTGTCTTTCTCAGTAGTGGTGCATCACAGAATGTATCCTTCAGATGTTTCATTGTCCTATACATCCTTTTTGGTCAGATTTCTGGTTCTGATATCACCTCTTATAATATACCATGGTCTGTTCTCTCATTGAGCCATTAAGTGAATGGGAGCTGTGAACTGGGAATCCCAAACAGCTACAGAAAAATATGTCCATAAAGAACCCAAAATGCAATGCACATACAGCTGTGGTATACAAGAAGCAGCTGTAGATTAACATTCAACTGACAGCAAAGAAATACTCAATTATCGGCGAACTGAAATGAAGTATTTTGTATGAGGGAATGGTAAAAAGAATATAATTTTCTTGAAGTGTCCATCTAAAACATCTCACAATTTCTCAACGAGATTCATAATTATTATATCATAGAATGTGTTATTTTTCCTTTGATTAAGAACTAATAGAAAGATTGATACATTATAATTTGTCAATGGTTTTCTATTCTTCACATTTTGAATGGTTAAATATTTTTTCCACATATATATTCTTAATAACAAAAAATTACTGGTTAGACATATAAGGAAAGCAGAAAGAGCTTGAAGTAGCTCTAATATAGAACAGATTTCACGGTGGCTCAGTGAAAGTTCACATTCTGTATTCTATGAAAAGTTAATCTGCTTTTTTCACATCAGTCTGCAATACATAGGAGCCATCTGACAGATGGATGCCACAGAGACACTCACTGGAATGCTATCCTGACTTTGTTTAATCAAAATTAATGGCAAAATAATCTCCCCCCCCCAAAAAAAAAAAAAAAAATAAAAAAAAAAAAAAAGAATACATATTCAGAAGAAATCCTACAAGTAGGAACACTGTAAACTCCACGTTCCTAGTTTCATGGATAACATTTCTTTCATTACATTTCTGTTTTGAAAACCTTTTCTGGCTTTTCATGTTAACTAAAAATATCAGGACCTCTGAGCTTTGCAACGAATGAAATTGTATGCACAGAAGAAAAAAATTACTATCTTCTCTTGTAAATCTGTTTCCCTTATATCAAACCCTCTTTCTCACACAACTTACCAGACCACTTCTCAGGAACAGCAATTTGATTTTAGGCTAACTGGAGTCTAGTCACGGCCAGTAGGCCTGCAACTCCAGTGTTACGCTCCTATTGCTAAACAAAGCAGTTATAAAGAAAAATTTGTGGAAAACTCTAACTCCAAGGGACCAGGACCTGTAGTTCACCAACATTAGCTTTTTTCTCCAGAGGAGGATGTCCTGGACATACCTTGCTGGGCAGTCTGGCACTGTGGTCCTGTCCAGGCACTGGTGCACTCACAGGTGTAGCTATTGATCCCATCAGTGCAGCTTCCCCCATTCTGGCACGGGTTGCTAGAGCATTCATCAATGTTTTCTGTACAATTAGGGCCTGTCCAGCCTGCATTGCACAGGCAGAAATATCCAAAGATCGTTGCCTACAGGTATGAACAAATGCAATAAACTTAATGATCATGGATCATATAAAAGAATCAAAGTAGTTGATAGAAACACTGACATTTACACTTACTTTATGTGGAGATATCAGAACAAAGAAATAAATCATTTGAAGTTCAATGGTCTTGATGGTAAGCAATGAATACCACCATAAACCAAAAGCCTAATCAGATTATCTAGCTGTTTGCTGTTTCTATCAGGTTGTTTCTTTGCAGAGCTCTTTCAAGGTACTTTTTAGAAAGTCAAAATCTGTATTCATTTAATCATTCAGGAAACTGTTTGCTTGGCTTTGAAATGATCATCCTAGACACAAGTTAATGATATTATCTAAAACTTAAAAATAGCAAGCTAAGAAAACAGTGGTTTATAAATCATTTCTCTCTAGCCTGTTCTCTTAGAAGTCTGCACTGCAGTTATGTGGATGTTACTTTGTTTTTCACCCTGACGGATGTTAAATGGGAACACTTGCACTTACTTCTTTGTATTACTCCTGTCTTTTTCCCATTTGTTTTGTCTTGACCTTTACTACTCCTTGTAATCAAGTCTTTCCATATCTGTAACTGTTTTAATTTCTTATGTCCTCTTTTCTCGTATTTGTTGTTTTCTAGATATACTTTTTATAGTTAAAGCAGAGTGTGGTATTCCATGGCACATGCTAACTGTCAGCTTTGATGTCACATATTCAATGTGCTATATTTCTTTTATTTCCCTGTACATTCTCTGATCACATCCTCTGTATCCTGAACAGAGATTTTCAGTATCATGGAAGAGGATTTTTCTGTGTATTAAAGGCTATAATGATATTTTAGAAAATAAAACAGTACTTTCTGATCTGCATTGCCTGGTATTTAATTAACATTAAATTTCATCTGTCATTACGCTGGTCAAATATAGCTCTGGTGTACCCTATTTTATTAGATACATCAAAATTCCATTGCTGAACTATCTGGCTATCATTATCTTTAAGCAATAGTTTGCAACCATGATTGCTTATAGTTGTATGTTAGGATAAATTTGAGGGAATACATAATTTCTTTTAATAGACTGACTAAAATAGTTTCTAAATAGTTAGAAAAAGTAGATGAGATCTGGGCACAAAAGGTCCTTTGAATAGCTGAGCGAAAAGACAAGTACCCACAGAAGTGAGTGAGGGATGCACAGAAGAGGATAAGGGGTGGAGTGGGAAAGAGGGGATCATCTCCTTTAGAACAGAAAATCAGGAAAGTGAAAGCCAAAAACATCATATGGCCCATTTCCCCCCGACTCCCAGAATCATCAAAAGAAGGATATCTGTAGAACAACATGGACAAAAAAGATCAGACTCTACTTGAACAACAAATTTACCATTTGTGAACATTTCTCCAAAATCATCGTAATAAGTATCTTCCACAACAGATGTATCAAAATCCTCAGATCCACAGCACTAACTTCCCTGAGCACAGCAGGGAAACTGTGAGGAGTCACGCACTTACCACGCACTGACCATTTGCACAAGGGTTTTGTAGCTGACAGATATCACTGAGGGGAGAGCATCCGTTTGGCCCATATCCATTTCCAGTGTACCCAGATGTGCAGGAACAAAATGGCATTAGTCCTTGGGAGATCAGGCAAAAGACACAGAAACTAGTTCAGTCCTTGTTAAAATGACAGTACCAACCATGACAAGACAGTTCCTTGACATTTGGAAGCTGAGCCTTTATATATTCCAACTTATTTGATCTTTTGGTACTTTCCCTGGTCTTTGCCTCTCTGATCATGAAAAGATCCCTGGTTTTTGTACCTGAGAGTCCAAGGTAAGCTTCACGGGAAGTGGTGGAATTACTAGAAGGATATTTATAGGAAGGAGAACAATAGTCACAAGTAGCTGAAACTGGAAAACCACATTGAAGGGAAATGGTGAAGATCTCCACATTTTTATGATGAAATCTGCTCTTTTGTGTGGAGCCTCAATCTGTTTCTGTCAATGTCTGTGGCTGTTGACTTTAGCCAACCTGCCTGTGAACTCCTCTGAGTAAGGCAAAACTGACTATGGAGAAGGGGTTGCATTATAAATATTTTGCTACAAAGTGGGTTCAAATTGACTATTTTCTTGAGATTCACACTGTCCTCACAGTCCTTACAAGAGCATCATACCTGAAACAGAGGTACAAGTTGCCAATGGATGGCAACCTCCATTATTTATTGAGCAGATATCAACCTGGGTACATGTTTGTCCATCCCCTTCATAACCTGTACAGAGGTAAATCTTAGTTAGTCTGTCACAAACTGTGTTCCATGAGCATCAGCAGCAAAACAATCGTCTGGTGAGAAAAAACACTAATTTATGGTGTAAAATCACAGTCTTTGCAGCTAAAGAGAGGAAGTTAAATAACCTTCTGGAGTAAAACCTGGCATATTTATTATGTTCCTATGTTGCAAGGATGGATTCTGATCTTAACTAAATTTCCACATGATTTTAGAAGAGTTGTATTAGCACTACCCAAATATAGGTGAGGTCAGAGTGAGGCCATAGGATCTCAGGTCTCTCAGCCACCATGTGCTGCCCTGCCCACACTTCTGCACACAGCCAGCCCCAACCACTTCAGGGCTTCCCGCTGCGTGCCAGAGCTGCCCTTGGGTTTCGAATGCAACGTCTGCCTCCTCTTGGGAGGCTCTGCAGGACCAAAATGCTGAGGAACAACTGCACAGCCAGAACTGAGGTCCACTGCACCACACCAAAATTCGCCCGAGGCCACATTTCTATCACGCTGACAGCCCTTCAGCCCCCAGTAATGGAGAGCCTTCAGTAACTGCAGCCTGCTGCCATTCAGATGGCAGTTGGAAGGTCAATTAGAAACCCTTTTTCATGCTAGTATTTCCCATATTGATTGCATGCATCTCGTAAAGCAACTGAAACCATAGAACACAAATTATATGGACAGAAGTCACCGCTTCCACTGTTTGACCTGTATTGCAATGGAAACACTGCCGTTTTACAAAGCAGTCAGAGCGTGACAAACAATTAGCTAGCCTTTTTTTAAAGACAGACAATACAGCTGATTTATGGCACAGAGGATACTCTTTTAATTAAAACAGACAATGAAATTACTATTGTAATTATGCAATCCCTGTCTCCCATTGATTTTTTTAAAGGAAGTACCTTATAAAATCAAAGCTTTAACACCAAAAGGGGCTACCTAGTACAAGAGAAACACATTCCAGACGATGCACCAACAAACACCTACTCTACAAAATGTTCATTAATAGCTGAAGCAGTTTGAATATTTGTGAGCTCCACATCCTATATTACAGGATAGCACTGTAGAAAATGCAAAAATGTTACATATTTGTGCATGTGATATTCTTTATATAAAACCAGTCTACAGCTTCTTAACTATATCATAAAACAGGCTCAAATGTGTTAAATCTTCATCTTTTAAGTCTTTCTATAGTTGTATCAACAAAAAATTCCATTATTTTACCTGGTGGACATAGTCCACAGTGGAAGGATCCCATTGTGTTGATACATGGAACCATTGGTGCAGTTGAGCAGCCTCCATTATTACTTTCACATTCATTAATGTCTTGGCAGCTGTGACCATTTCCTTGCCAGCCTAAAAAGAAGCAGAGGAGAGACATTAAATTAGAAAACGCTTGACTTTTTCATTTTCTCCTTTGGCCAGATCTTCTCCTAGAGTAGAAAAATATGCCTTTTGAATCTCCCCTCAGTAACAGAAGAGAAGACCTGTCCCTCTGATAACTGATGATAATTAATGCTGGTCTGCAAAATATGTTACAAACACAAAAAGGTGAAGGTATTTGTCTAAGAATGCTTTATCTTAACTGTATGGTGGATATGTCAGAATCAAACACAGTTTAATCTGAAGAGGAGACAATTCTGGTCTAGTGAACATGCAAAATTTGCAGCAAGGTTTTATTATAACTCTGGTTAAATCTTCAAATGCTCCTCATATACAGTTCCTATACATACAACATACCCTACTCAGGAAGATGGATCATAGGATTTATGGCTTGAAAGGATAATTAGATTTTTATATTACCTTGGGACAATGGGCATACTGACATGAAGCTAACCCTACACATATTGGGAAGGATTCATCTTACCTATCCCAAACTAGTTGTTCTGGGCTCCCATTAAAATCATTGGAAAAAAATAGGTACTTCAAGAATGTTATTCATCTGACCTATTTAGATGCTCTGTTTAGGATGGGACAAATTATGCATTAGACTCCACTATGTAAAATTATCTATGTGTTATGTAGATAAGCCATAACCTGTAGGCATTTATTCTGTAGAATACAGACTGGAGCATTTCATGGAATCATTCCCATATGGATCCCCAGTCTGTTTATGACACACTGCCAGTCCTACTTGCTGCCACCCCCTCCCAACATAGAAGCAAGGAAGGACGCGGTACCTGTGGGGCAGGGGCCACACGAGTAGGAGCCAAGTGTGTTGTGGCACTGCACAGGCGGGTTCTGTGAACATGGGGGATTAGGGAGGCTGCATTCATCTATATCAGCGCTGCAGGCGGGGCTGCCAGGAGGGGACATCCAGCCAGTGGCACAGATACAGTGGTACTTGGGCTGCCACAGCAAACAGCACATTACATATTTAAGACAGGTAGAAGAACAGCCAAGAAAAGGGCAAAAGTTCGTTTTATAAAATGTCTTCTAAACTGTACGAGAGAGATCAGTGTAAGCAACCTGAAGTCAGCTTGGCTGTATGCAAACTGTTCAGTAACCTATATAATACGAAGAGATGACATTAAGTTGCAAATATACATTTTCATCAACAACAATTTTCTCTCTTCTAAACTTTACTAATGGTCAGACTCAATATTTATCTAGCTTTGGTATAATTAAAGCTAATGGAAACTGTATTGTTGACTGACACAAGAGCAGACGCTGTTAAGCCAGCACTGAATCCTTTTGAAAAGATTTCTCCACAAAAATAGGTAGAAAACAAGTGATGAGTTGTGAAAATTTCTACAAATGGAGCAAAAAATCATTTTAGCACAAAGAATATGTGGTGTGGCTGGAATAGTGCACGGGTGTATAGGAACACTAAGGAGCAGAAGCCTGCCAGGGTAGTTTTGGAGGGCCGCTCTGAGTGGAAAGAGACAAAGCTGGCATCTTCCATCCACGCCTTTGGAGTGAACACCCTGTACCCGGATTTTGTCCCAAAAACAATTATCTGGCTTGTTACAGAAGGCCATTCGAGTACATGTTAGCATCCACCCAGTACAGGCACTTGGACAGCTGAGGCCTGGAGTCAGCGATGGAGTCAAATGGATGGTACAGAGCACCAAACACAGGCAGCAGCCACCAGGCCAGCAGTCAGTGTTCCACAGGTATTGCTTTTCCAAAGGAAAACAAGAACCATGTTTGTCCTTCTGAATCGTTTAAGTAATAAAATATTCCAGCAACTGAGTACTGAACTCCCCACATAATGAATGGTAAGAATATGATATTCCAAATGAGACTTTGACTGTTGAAAGACTATTCCCAAGCTCCCAATGGATGTAATTGTAGATCTAATACTTTCACAAGTATCTTTAACAAGACGCAAGTCATTTCCAGTTCTTTCTGCTGTCCTTGGGACACCAGCGATGTTATATGGCATTTCTTTGTGCAGTGCATTGTGCAGTGGCATTTCTTGATGTCTTTTCAGTGCTACACAGTTTTGTGGTACTGAGCATAATTTGTTGCATGTTCGTGCTGCCTTGCATAATGAGACTTATACATTGTTCCTTACTTTGTTAGGCTGATCCCTTTCTGCATCTACGCAGATGCCATGCTCACAGAGCATCTCAGATCCTCCCTGGCAGTCATCAAACTTCGAGGCACAATGAGACCCATAGGTTTCTGGAGTACAGGAGCAGCTAATGGTGAAAGCAGACAGAAAAATCAATACGTTATTTCTATATAGCACTTAAAGATCACGTGTTGCCATGGTAAGATAATATTCTGCAGTGTTTATTTATAGGGTGTTCCTCATGAAGTCCCTGTGTATTTAGCAGTACTGACAATCCCATTAATAATCCTGCAGCCAGAGGCAAGGCTCCTGTCTAGCAGAGACTGAAGAGCCATGTGGGACTTGCTCATATCCGTGACTGTCCAGGCCCATAGGAGTATCCACAGATTTTTGTTACAACCACAAATTCAAGAAAAATGAAACAATTAAAGTGAGACTTCAGCAGAATATGAGCCTGGAAATCCCCACTTCAGCCAGAGAGCACCTTAACTTTGCTTTTCACCTTCCTGTGTTGCCGGGAACCTAAAGCTGTACCTCTAGCAACACACAAAAATGCTTTGCCATCCAGAGGCTTGGTGCTTATCTCCTGTCTGTGTCCATACACAAGGAGCATCCCCACTCACCTTCCTACAGCGATCCAGACATCATTCCCTGCACTCCCTCCCAAAGCGGAGATGTACAAGCTACAGGAGGCACCACAGATCCTTTGATTTATTTTGTTGTTGTTATTATTTTTGTTTGTTCGTTTTTTAAATCCCCACCACTGCAGGAGATGGTGGTGTTAGTTCTTCATCATGCAGCAGCTTCACTGCTGCTGAGCACTCATCTGGGAGGTGGCCCAGCCGGGGCCATTCCCTCCTATCCCACATCCAGCCCGTCCCAGGGAGCGGGGCAGCCTCACACCCTGTGGGGTGACAGTGGCGGCACGAGGGTCTGCTGAGGTAGGAGGAATAAAGCTGCAGGCTGAAGGGATGCGTCCTGCATCACCTTAGTCACAGCATTGCACAGACACAGTGGAACTGAAACTAGGAGCTTCTAGGCCATCAGGTGATGTTTCCCTTTTCTCCGGCCCTTTATTTCCACATGGACAAAAACTGAATCTGAAATACAACTAACTGAACAGGACTAAAACTGCAGAAAGACTCCAATCAGTTAGCTAACTTTTAATAAAAGGAAAGTGAGACACTTATTTCAATGCAAGTTATGTGCTGAGATGTCTGATCCCCACAGAGACATATAGCACTCACACAGCCCTGTTCACTTGCTTTTAAGCTGGCTAATAAAAAATAAAATAAAATAAAATATAATAATAATAATAATAATAAACTCTGTACAAGCATTTACCTACAGAGTCTGAATCAGATATTCCAGTGCAGCCGATCTGGACCTTGGAGCAATTTACTAGTAAGCTGTGCTATCCTTGCCATGGCAACATGTGATCAGCTGAAAAAGCAGTTTGATAAGCCAATTGCAGATAACTAAACTCTGCACCCAGGACAAGCGACCCAGATGAACCCAGGCTTAAAAACTGCAGTCGCAGTACTGTAAAACTGCATGTTTATTAGTGTGAGAGACAGCAGATACACCAACACCATCTTACAAGTGCAGTCGCTCAAGCTGGGCAAGCAGAGAGTCAGCAGGACAGGGAAGCAGAACACCCCCAAACGTTCAAAGTACATGCAGAGCCTCACATTCAACTCCAAAGGACACAGCAAGGCAATCGGAGAGGCTCCAAAGGAGAAAGACAATGACACTGTCTCCTGCCTAGTCTGGCAAAGATTAATCCATTACCCATTTGAAGTTGCTCAGCTTTGAGAAGTAGGCCACGCCGCAAGGAGCTTCGGCCAAACTGCAAAGTGGTGCTGCGTGGCACTGCCCTCGTCCTCTCCCATTGCTACCTGCGTGTCCTGGTGAGGCCCCCATCATGCTGGTTGCGATGCAAGAGTCTGATGGACATGGGGATTCCCACAGCCTTTTGTCCAAATGATGCCATGTCCTATTGAGGTGCTGATTCAGAAAGCATTTCTAGAATACCTGCTTTTTCCTCATAGCTCCATGCTTTCCTGAATTAGAGCTTGAAGCTTGCAAGTAAAGAATCTGAACAGGGAGTGAAGACTGCATTACCCTCCATTTGACAGTACCTGATAGAGCACTGCCCTTCACCTGGTGTTATCGCCGAGGTCTATGGGAAGTTAAAATATCACCATTTTCTTTACCCTCAGTCCCCACTGGTGTATGTAACTGCACCAGAGCAGGACTGGGGTGACAGGGGTTGCTGGGCCCCAGAAAAAACAGCAGCAATGTTCTCACAGCTGCTGAAAAGAGCCATGTCACCCTGTTTGGGGATGGTTTTAGCATCTGGGGAGCGCTCAGAAATAAGTAGGACGTGATGTGAAAGGAGTCTGTGAAGACAGTATAATGGATTTGGGGAAAGGACTGAACTATAATCCTGAGGGCATAATGCAAAAGCAGTAATATCACAATGTCCATGACTTACAAAGAGGTTCTAGTTTCTTTGAAGTAATTGTGTAATTTGTAAGAATTACACTGGGGAACAAACTTCAGGAGTCATGACCACAGAAACACAATGAAAACACCTGAGAAAAAGGCAGAGGGTTTGTTCCTTCAAACCTTAATTTAGTCACACACCTGTATGCCACATTGCAGAGCTCAGTAAGAAACAATAAGTAAAGGCAGGCTGCTTTGTGCGGAGTTTCCTTGATAAATGTCTTGCATTGAGGACAGCTGCAAGCAAGCTAGAAAGATCTTTAAAATCAAAGAAAAGCTGTCAGGCAGCCTTACGCACACAGTAACATCTCAACAGGCTCTGTGTTCCTACTGAAGTGGAGCACTGCATGAGAATTTCCCTTTTGTGAAGTTCTTCCAAGAACTGATAAAGCACTGTAAGGCAGTGTTACACCAAGCAAATATTTGTGGGGGCTAAGACTTTCATGCTGAAGCAGGAGACAAGATGCTTTGAAGAAAGCTGTGGCATGCTATCCAGCCTGCTTGTTCCCATTGCACAGGGAGAGCTTTGTATTATATCTGAAAGTTATTTATTTACCAGATTATTTGCCACTATGGAAAATAAGACTCAGGATGTTCAGGCTGGCTTGCCTCGTAAACGGGAGCATGTTTCTTAAGGAGCTGAACAAGGACTGCCTTCTGCCTCGGCACAGCTGGAGGAGGGTGAGCCCCAGGAACCTCGTGTCTGTGGTGCCCAAGCACCCTTCTGGCCAGCCTGCTGCAGGCAGCATTTCTCCTCCCTCTCTGTCTGACAGCACTATCTGTTGCTTGTGCAGCTCCAGTCTCAGCAGTGCTGGTATTTCTGGAGCAGGTGAAGGCATTTCCAAGAGTTATGCAGCGTGCTGGGGATGCCACTGAACGCGGGTGTCCGTATGTTCAGGAAGTTTCCAACATCTCAAAGAGTTTGCTGGAGCAAAGCTCTGTTCCTGTGTTGAAGCAGACGATGGCTTTGGAGGGCATCTGTGCCTGTGGAGGGCTTGTCTATACAGCGTACTAATGATTTTGTGGCCTCTCAGACTGAAAGGAGGTGATATATAGTGTATAGATACTACATGGACTTGTTCCTAGAACTCGTGCTGCAGATGGGGTAGGTGGCACAAACATAGCAGTATTTTATACAGCATTTTTGTGTATAGTTTTGAAAAGTTACCTGTAGCTGCCGGGTGTGTTCACACAAGTGGCTCCGTTCTGGCAGCCCAGTGCTGTTCCAGCATAAATCTGGCATTCATTAACATCCACTGAACAGAGGAGGCCCTAAGATGAAATGGAAAACCAGTTTATTTTCCAAATAACAGAGAAATGAAGCAAACCATGGAGCCAATGTTTAATATAGTTTCCAAACATACACAAACCACAGGCTGCTATCAACACAGCTTCTCTTATGAAACATTATAACAACACTCTATTGTTCAGCTGTGTTTCTGTGACCCTGGTTATCAGTCAGATGAGGGATAAAATATTTCAGATGTCTGCAGAAAGCATATGGACAGCTTAGTACTCTCAGTCCTCCTACTTTCCAGCTCCCTAGCAAAAGGCTCTGAAAACTCTCTTTCAAACTGTTTTTTCAGGAGATGCTGTTTTGTTAGGACTGAAACTACATCAATTTTGACACGAGTCTCATTGGGACAATTTTCAGGCTGACAGCTTTTGGGAAAAAAATGGAACTTTCCATCTTCAAATGTACATAACAGCACCATTAAAGCCTTTGCCAATAAGGTCTTTGGATTTCAAAAACCCAGAATGGGACTGATTACTTACACCCCCATTTGTTTTTCTTCTTTGGACTTCAATAAACACCATTCCTTTCCTTCATTCTCTCTATGCCCTTGCGTAAGCTCAACAGCAAGGTATGCAGTTCAGTTCACGCTGCTCAGCAAAAACCAAAGGCTAATTCTCTGCTGTGGAAACTGCCAAGCATCACTGACTCCATGGGGCATCACCCACATATAACAGTGCAGGGTCTGGCCCAGTGGTCGGGGCTTCAATTTTCTTGGTGTATGTCAGCATTGTTGAGAAGCAAATGTGTTGCACTTAAACTAAGAGATGACTCTGTTACTGTTTGGTATATCTCACTCCATCCTGAACAATTTTTAAATGGTGTGCTTTGTCACAATTGTGCTAAGCCAGGTACATCCTTGCAGTAACAACACACATCACACATTCAAGGAGTCTACAGACTCACCTGCCAGTTGCTGGGACAGAGGCAAAAGAAACCATCCAATGAGTTCACGCAGGTCCCTGAGTTCTCACAGGGGTTGCTGCTGCAGGCTTTCCTCTGGAGAGACTGAAACCCAGGAAGAGAGAAGGCAATTAGCTTCCTTCTTATTTAGTTTTTCATCAGCATTTATTTTCAAGACAAAGTTGTAGTGTTTTTTTTTCGTTCTTTCTTGGAGTTTTCCCTCTCACCTTTTTCAATAAGGTTAATTTGCAAAACTTTTAATCTCTTTCACACATCTGTACAAAAATATGACTCAGTATGACTGATCTTACACAGGATGACTGGCTGCAAGCACTAGGATGAGCGAAGCTCTGTAAGATGTAAATATTAATAGAAACTGTTCCTCAATGGCAGGCTGTTAGTGAGTCTAGATGGAGAGTTGGTTATCTTATCTTCCTGATTTCATGGGTGACTCATCGGACAACTGCTTTTACTGGCAGGAGTAGCTGTGGCTTGTCACACACTCATGGAGAAGCAGCTGATGGTTGAAAATAAGCTATTTCCAGCACAATACAAAATCCAGTTTAAATTCTCCAGTCTTTGTCTTGACAGATCAGTGAAGAAAGAGTTTATTTTTCCTTGGTATCTAGTTGTTATTCTTCAGTCTACAATTGTTTTTCCTTTAAGGAATGCAGGCTCCTACATAGTTTATGTTTTGTAAGAGGGTATTTCACCTCCTTTACAAACCTTGGCTTTTTTTAACCTCCTGTTACCAGAAAAGGTTTTCCTGAGTAGTGTGTGAGAGGAAAGAAATCATTTAGCTATTTAATCATTGTAACCTTATCTTACTTACTTGGGGTCAGATGTTTCTTTTTTGATCTTCATTTTCTTTCCCATTTACTCACCTGCTCTAAGCTTTGAAGTTTGTTGTCAAGATTTGTGATCTGCAAGAGAAATACAAATTAAGTTGTCCTTGGCATGAGAGTCACTGCAGAGGTACGTGTTGGTCTCAGGGCTGGCATGCTGGATGCCAGTAGACTGACAAAGTGCTTTCTTTGGAGACAAGAGTATAGCTTGTGTGTGAAACCAGGTGACAATCAGGTTCAAATCAGGTCCCATTCACTGGGATTTAAGTACTTTAGGCAGTTCAGAAAATGACAGCTTATGAAAAAGGTATGTCCAATTTTGCCTACAAAAAAAAAACAGTCTTCTGAAGATGCATTAGGGTACTTAACATTAAGAACATGAATATTCCAACAGGACTGCTCAGGTGCTTGTGAGCCATACGAAGGACTGAGGCCTGAAGTGGGTACACTGAAAGCCCAGGAAAGGTTCAGCATATCTCAGTTGGTTAGATCCACAAATAGCAAGCAGAAAGTGAATCGGGGAATACCATAGACACATGTTAGGACAATTTCCCTTGGAGGTCTCAGGCTATAAAATATTTTCCTATAATGAAATTATGTCTGCACTCTAACAAAAGACACTTAAACGAAGTCACTTAAAGGATTTCCATCTTCTGTTGGAGAAAAATCTTTAGTAGCTGGGAAAAGTTCCTCGCAGGTATTTTCTTTCCACTGTAAATCTCTACATCCCATTTCACCCATGCAATGGAATACCTAGGTAACACGTATAAGAACATATTTGGTCCATAGCCTCGACTTAGTGAGACTTCACTTCCATAAATGTTAGAGGACATAGTCCATGGAGACAGTGAACAGAAAAAGAATCCCAGTAATTGGAAATTATGGGAATTACAGGACTATTTCCACTGTCTCCAGAGATACCGGTTCAGTATCTCTGATGTTAAACAGACCCTGAGCTGATGTTAAATATGGACTCTGACCCAGTTTTCTGAATCAAAGCCGAGAAATACTGAAATGCATCAGGTAACTATGTTAATCTGGGGAATGGAAAATACAGAATGCTGGTGGAATACAACACGAGGGTGCAGCTCACCTTGGAATCCAGCAGAGAAACCTGGTGCGACACGTTCTGAGAGACACCACTGGCTTTCTTAAGTTCTTGAATCTCTGCGTTACTTTCTCTCACCTATTTTTTTTTAAAGAGTAAATGTAAAACAAGCTTTGATTTTTTAAAAGCTTAGGAAAGTTTTATTCTTGCTTAACATTACTATTATAAAGTCTCTTTAAATACAGAGAGCTCTGTTCCATGCACAATTTAATCTTTCAATTACTTTATGTAACAAATTGATTACAGGTCCACAATAGCTCACATTCATATTAAAGTGCTGACAGAAATAATATAAAATAACAATCATACAAAACACATCAAACATTTGCTAAGAAAAATTCTGAAGAAAACTAAACTATTAACGTACAAAATTGGAAACGAAAACATATTAAGGAGAAGTAACTATATCACCTGACTAAAAAGTTCTGCAAGATCTTCTTCATTAAGCTTTATTTTCCCCAGTGGTCCAGTTCTAAATTCAATATTTTTGCTGGAGCCAGCGTGGAACACTAGATTACCCTGTTCTGAGGACAAACGAGGCCTGTTGTATTACGGGAAAAAAAACAAAAGATCATTTAGTTACACATATCTGCCAGAAAGTAGGTAGAAAATATATGCAGTAAAGTCATTCTGCTCCCATTACTGGCACTTAAAACCCACCATATGAATAAATCCATTTGCAATTGATAATAGCAATGGTACTTACTGTTCATCATAAGTGTTTCTTTTCTGCCTCTTTTTTTCATAGTGGTTTGATTCACAGCTCAATCCAGCAAGTAATAACAATGCAACTAATAGCCCAGGAACAGAAGCAGCCCAAAGCATTGCTCTCCTCCAGCTGTCCTGAGATTGAAGTGAAACCTCTAGTGCTGAATTGTACTTTTGAGAGCCCAGGTGCCCTTTGCTCTCACACAGCTCTTTATTCACAAGGTGCCCATGCTGCTGTCTTGTCCTGTAAGGGTAATCTTTACCTCAGGTATCTTAATTAAAGATTGACAGTGTGCAAATAATCTAGACACTCAGTGTGTTTTTCTCCTTTGGCTGCAGGAGCTTTGAAAGGTATTTAATTAAAATCTGCATGCGTTGGATCATTATGTCTCTGACCTTTGAGCAGCTGAGCCCCCCCGGTGTCTCAGAGCACACTTGTAGCTGGCAGCTATGGGAATGCTTCGCTGTCCCTGCACGCTGCACCACATGGCAGAAGGGAAGATTATTTGGCAGCACTAAAAGACCTAGATTATTACCAAAAAAAAAAATAACATATAAAAACCACAGTAGCTGGCAAGGAATATTTGTATTGAAGGAGAAGCTTCCAGACAGTAATTCATTGGGCAGATGACATAAACAAGTTAGCAGTACCAAACAGCATCCTATGAACTGCAACAGCAAAATACAATTTTAACCAAATATGGTTGCTCTGACTTAAAAATGACTCAGTCCCCAGATGCTGAGAAGACGATCACACACCAAGAGGACTGCATTTTGTTTGGCACATGGAGGCTGTCTTCACTGCACACACTGGGGCTCCCAAATTCAGGGCCAGCCACAGACAATGGAGAAGACCAAGGAAGGATTTGGATAACGCTCAAAAATAATCAAAGAATGCAAATTCATATGTTCTGAGAGCCAAAATCTGAATCTTGATCCCATTTTCCTCTACTCTTCAGCTGCACCCTTATCAAAAGAAGTGTTGTACCCAATTTAGTGCCCCGGCCACCACTGCTCCTTAGGCCCCTGCCCCTGCAGAGCCTGGCCTGGACACGCGCCTCCCGGTGTGACCTCTGCGTGTGACGAGGTGACGGGGCTCCGAGCTGTGACCTCCCCAGAAGCACTGACATCAGTGGCTGCTCCTCCAGGAGTGGGGAGGCTGCATCTGGAAGGTTCCACATCCCAGCCTCCTTTGTGACTTTGCTACTCACCAGTCAGGTCTTGGCCTTTTGTTTCTTCCTCCTAGGTGACGGTTCCCAACACCCCCGCTGCAACTGGGACTCCATGTACTCAGTCCTTGTGCCTTCTACTACACGTCAGGGATTCTGCAGCCCCATCTTCCACCCTGAAAATGCACTTTTTATGTGACAATCCCTGCTACTCCGTCCTTTTCTTTTGCCAGTCCCCTATTCCCCTCACACATATCTTGCTGTGCCTTCTTCCCCTGCTTAGAGCAGCTTTGCATACCCTGTGCTAGGAGCTACCTGAACCTCCAGTCCCACCACAATTCATGCATTTTTCACAGAATCAGAATTGTAGGGGTTGGAAGGGACCTCGAAAGATCATCGGGTCCAACCCCCCTGCCAAAGCAGGTTCCCTAGAGCAGGCTGCCCAGGTAGGCGGCCAGACGGGCCTTGAGTATCTCCAGAGAAGGAGACTCCACAACCTCCTTGGGCAGCCTGTTCCAGTGCTCCGTCACCCTCACCGGGAAGAAGTTCTCTCACATGTTGGTGCAGAACTTCCTGTGATCCATTTTGTGGCCATTGCCCCTTGTCCTGTCCCCAGAAACCCTTTTGTTTAATACCTAACTCATACAGGTTGGTCACATTTCAAAACCCGAGCAGTACAGCAACATTTGTAGCTGCTGTCGCTGAAGATAACAGCAGCCACCGTTCGTTGGCCCTACAAGTCCCAGACTTTCACAGAGGCCACAGAGCTCCTGCAGCTCCCAACCCCAGGCAGCCTCTATTTCTGCTCCAGTTTGTACTTCTCACCCAACAGGGAGGTTCTGCCCATAGGTCTGTGGGACATGCTCTGACGCTGGGCGACTGAATGAGCTCTACAGCTTTCAGACAGGAAGGTTTCAGACAGAAAGGTCAGCGCCTGTATCCTGGGATTAGATTGGATGTGGTGACCAACAATATTAATGTCACCTCTAGAATAGACAGAAGTACACCGTGAAAGTGAGTGTGAAGCCAGGACTGCTGAGGTTTATTGCTTTGCCACAAATAACTTTATCCTTACTACAAATAACTAAAATGTCCATTGTATCAGCAACATCCCACCACCTCCACTGTTTTCTGTTGTTTGCATGAAAAACTAGCTTGTTATTACATTTTATTGCCTGAGTTTTTCAAATCTTATCTCATAATTCAGTACAGTGGTAGCCTGCTGATCATGTTTCTTGTGCTTACAGACTGTGGTGCAGGTAACCCGACCGTTACTGCTGCTGCCTGGAGATCTGGAAGGGCAGAGGTGAAGCTCACCCTGAAACCACGGTGGTTTGAGATAGCCCATGCCGTAAGCCTCTGCTCAGCACTCTGGGCACCCCCCTGCTCCAAAGCAGGCTGTGGCCTCGAGGAGATTGAGTCTATCAGCTGCTGCTGCCAAAACACAGGAGCATGAGGAGGAAAGACCTTGTGTTATCCTTCACCAATGTAGGGGACGGTGTTTACATCAAAATATGGAATTGTATCCACACTTGATGTAAACTATCCCTACTCCAGTCAATCCAAACAAACTATGATATTTTATACCAAATGAGAATCTGTCGCCACTCTTTTTACTTTTTTCTTTATTATTATTATTAATTTTCTGTTCCGCTCTTTGCTCTGAAACCCCGTTCTGGAATAGGAAAGCATAGGTGAATTATTGATGTCTCTGTCTAGTCAACAGGATACCTTCTCCCTCTGGGTATACTTGTACTGTCCATTAAACTAGTGCTTAGTAACATTCTTCATGTCTGTTCTGATATGTCTGGGGTTTGTGTGGTGCTTTTTGTATTTATTTTATTTTTATTTATTTAACAGCCCACTAAGTGTGTATGTCGTGTTGGGTGAAGAACTTATGGGACAACTAAAACTGCACTTTCTAGCAGGCTGGTTGAATGTACACATATATTGAAGACTTTCTTTCACAAAATGCATTGTATGTTGACAATTTTCAGCTTGGATTTAGGCTGTTACCCCACAAAATCCTTTCTTTATTTATTGCTTTAGCGTATTCAGTATGCATTGTCTCTCTCTCCTGCCTGTCAATCTTTGATTCAAGCTTTACTTTCCAACTAATTAAATCTAATATAGCAAATGACCAATGAGCAATAAATTATAGAGGTTGGGGAGATTGTTGCTAATCCAAGGAGGAATAAAAATAGTTCATTTCACCTTCTCTTCATGCAGGCTTTACAGCTTAGACAATGGTTGACCTGAAGAACAGGTGACTTTGACTATGCACTGATTATAGGATGGAAAGAGAGCTCTGGGCATCTATCTAAACCTTGCATGACACACTACTTTCCTTTCATTAGACCTTCAAGATTTTGCTTAATTTACTGCTCTATTTCTAGTGAATGCACCTTAGGCTGGCCAAGTTGGGAAATCTATAAACCATTTTAAGGAGAAAAATAGGTCCACACCTTTTAATTTTACTGAAATATATTGGATTAAGACATCATTTTCTGCAGGAACAGAATGGAAACCCTGCAAGTATTTGGCATAAGTATAGGGACTGTTCATTATAACAGGGAGAGCTGGCATGAACACCTCCTCCTGGGGCAGATCATTCCATTACCTCACTGACATTATAGCCGAGGAAACATCTCTAAAGAGAATAATTTGCACACAGATTTGGCAGAAAGTAATGGAGCATTTGTCTCTATCTTATTCTGGTTGAAGTTCATCCTGTCCTAGCAGGGACTACAATTCATCACCATCTTACGCTTCAGTATGTAGCTGTGTGAAATGAAATGGCGGTTTCCACCTACTTCTCCAGCAGCGTGTGCTTGCAATGCAAAGATGCTGCTGGAGAAGACAAGAGTTGACTGAGAGCACAGCCAGAATTGAACATGCATAAATTGCAACTAAGAAATCAACTCAGATGCAGACATGACACAAGACTTAACAATGCTCCCTTTTTAAGGGGACAAGTGCAACTACTGGCGTGGATACCAAACTCAGCTAATCTTTAAGGAAAAACTAACAACTCAATTATTTGCAAATAATTTTGCATGTTGCCAAGTAATGCACATTCACCTGAGTTTCACTTCAGCTCAGGTCATACCTACCAGTACTTCCATCTTCCCTGGATTTTCTTTGACCCTTCCTTTTTCTAATAGTGCTCCAATGTTCAAAAGTGGCACACGACATACAAAGAAGGACTGTTAACTACATGGTACAAGTGTGCAAATCGCTGGTATAAACAATGCTCGTTACAGAATTCAGCACTTTGTGCCCCTGCAGCTCTGAGATGACTAAGCACCAACCTGGTATTGGGCCCTCTATGGGGGATCAACAACCACAGCTTACATCAGCTGAAACAATGGTGACTGAAAAACAATTTCAGAAGGATTAGCTCTCTGGTGGAGGGGAGGCTGCCCAAAGACATCAAAGCTCAGCTGTCCCATCACCCCAACCTCCTCTTCCTAATGTGCGTCTGGAAAGTTTTATGGCCACAGCACCTTCTTCAGGGGCTGCAGCAGCTGCGAGGCTCCATTTCCCATGTCACTCCTTAAAGATTTCTTCTACTTCTCAGCACACTGCCCTCTGACACCTGCTTAAGATTTTGCTCCCTCAACACAGTCGATGAAGTTAATAAGTTACCTGCTGATGGAGTTTAACTGTCTAGGAAATGTAGGTTTTCAGCTTTTAATAGTAAATAACAAAGAGAGGAGTTTTGATTTAGTTAGCTACTTCAGCTAGAATTTATCTACCATCCTAGTTCACCCTTGGCTCCTTTATCACAAGGAAAGCAGTTATAACATGTATTAGTTTTTTTCCTTTGTTACAAGACTCACATTTTGGTTCCTGTCTTTTTGATTCTTCTTCCTACACATTGTTTTAACAAACTATCACTTTGATGCTTCCTATTTTCTGTTTCATTCTTTTTTAAAATTAGGTTCATGAAACATTTCCAGCCAGTTACATTGGTTTTATTCTTTCCTATTAATTATTCCTGTCCTTTCAGCATATCCAAATTGCTTTAGTATATGCTGGAGTTATTTTTAGGGAGTTCCATTTGCATTGTCACCCTTCTCCACTAATAACCCTAAAGCCATGAACGGACCTGGCTGCACAATCTCTCTCAGATTTGTTCTATTCTGTACTCTTGGCTTTATGGGGAGGCTTAGATCTGAGCTGCACGTTCTCAGTCCATAAATCATTTGCTGTGCATTGGTGTGATTACAAATATCGGCATTCTGTCACAACACAAATATAAGAAATAAGAGTGGTCATACTGAGAAGAAGATCCATCAAGGTCAACACCCGGTCTCCAACAGCAGCCGAGAGCAGACAGTTAGGAAAGAAAGGGTTTGTGAAAGGGCAAGCACATACAATACCTCTCCTAAGTACTCTCCTGGCCTCCATATATTGCAGTGTGGGAACTTCTTCAGCCAGAAGTCTACCTACTTGGTACTCTCAAAGGACTTTTATTCCATGAACTTGCCCAGCCTTCTCCTGAGCTCTTCCCCACGCTTCACCTTATAATACATGCACAGTGACTGAGTAATGCCACATGGTAAGATGAACATACAGTCAAAATGCCATTCAGAAACGTTAGTTCTGAGTAGAATCCCATACTAAAGTGTAATAGTTATAAACAAAATGATTTATCATTATTTTTTTAATATACACAAGACAAACATTTGAACTAATTAAAACTATTTATTACTATATGAGAAAACACATTAGCGCCATCGATGCATTTTGCTTCCAAACGCCAGGTTGTACCTTAAATTAAAACCACGCTTGAGTTAAAACATCCCATTGCATGGACAAATAAACATGCTCTCAGCCATGCTGGGATTTCAGGATGTATTCCTGTGTTTAAAAACAGAGAGGCTCCCAACTGGAGGAGATTTTAGAGACTTTCGTTGCAGAGTTTTCTGAACTTTAGTACCAACCCCCAGCGAAGGTACCCAACCAGAGTGGCCACCCAACTCTCTCTTACTAAAAGTGGAGTATTGCACTAATTTAGTTCCTCTAATTCTGCTTCTGTGTTCATCAGAGCTCTTGTAAAAACATCCCTTGTCCATGCTTCCTCCTACAGTCAAAAAGACAAGGTGGAGGAAAGTCAGAGAGAACGATCCAGTTTTCTTGTGCTCTCAGATAGCTGGCTGGTCATCTAATGCTGTATACTTCTTTTCTTGGACAGCTATATAAGTTCCCCAGCCTTTGTAATCAAATAAAGATAAAAGTAACACAAATCTGTTCGTGTGCTTCACAGTAACATTTAAACTGACACATTTTCACTGCTCATTTTCCATTGTGTCTTGGATATGTTATCTATCCAAGCAAGTTGTTACTAAACAGGTATAAACTTCCCTTAATGAGGTCAGTAAAACTAGAACATTTATATTTGCACAGGCAAAAGGAGGATGCCTAATGGAATTCATTTTGGACTTTATGCCTAATTTCTTATACTTTAGCATTACTTTGCCTCGGATATTTACTTGACTATTTCTACTTTACATACTATTTCTCACTGATATGACCTGTTATTTAAACACAACGCAGAAAAAAAATACACAGAGCACAAACGTGGTTTCAAGTATCTAAGAGACAAAATATATTAAACTGTTAATAGATTTTCACTTCATATAAATTTACAAAGCATCCAGCGTACAGCTACACAAATACATAATGCAATGGGTGAACAACTGGCTGATGCATCGGGCTCAAAGGGCTATAGGAAATGGGGTTACATCTGTGGGTTAGTGTGGTGGCCAGTCACTAGTAGGATTCCCCAGGGCTCCATTATAGGCTCAGTTCTCTTTAATGTTTTTATGAATGGCTTGGATGCAGGATGTGAAGGTATACTAAGTAAGTTTGCAGATGACACTGAATTGGGAGGAGCTGTTGACTCCCTCAAGGGTGGAAGGAGTGTATAAATTCAGCATTTATATAGTAAGACCATGGAGTGTTAACCTTCAGTACGAATAGCAAGCTAACAGAACAGAAAAATCAAAGGGTGAGCTGAGAATGAATAGTTCATCCTTGAGATATAACAAAAATTCGCTAATTTTTCTGTTCGTCTCATCAGTTTGCAACAACCGCTACCACAGAATTATACAGTCACTGAGGCACTGGAGGACCTGTTCAGATTTCAGCTGTTACCGTTGAGATCTCTCTTGGGAAAGAAACTGAGCTTACCCATGACTAAGTCTTAGACATATGATAGCGTTAGCACAGACCAGTGTTTTTCCAGGCTGTAATATACAGATTCCTGACAAACCTCATACTCCTCCTAAGGGGGTCAGCAAAAGGTGAAATAAAAAACTACAGGCAGGAGCCTTATGTTCGCTGCATGGAAGGATGTACCTCCACTGGAAAACTTTGAGTTCACGTATCAAAAATATTCAAACCACTGCTTCAAGCAAAAGATATTTTAGTAATTTCACCATTACACAGGTTTCTTCATGGGTATAGGGATACCAAGATTAACTCAGATGAAAACAAGCTCATGTAGGTAAGGCATTCTGTAAGGCAATCAGCAAGCTTTAAAAATGACTGCATAAATATGACACCTTTTCTATCACTGAAACTTCTCAAGGCTGAGGAAATTCAGCCATATCATCTCACTCTGATAATGATATATATTTCATATGTGCAGAATAAGCAAGTTATGCAAACAAAAACCAGATTCTTGAAATCTCTTCCAGTTTTCAGAGCTGTCTTCCCGATTTCACTCATTTACCTTTCAGCTGCTTTTGCAATTATACTTCATTGCCGTGAAAATGCTGAAGCTGAAGCTGCAAAGTGCTGCACTGATGTAGGCTGCAAAGCACTTATTATTAGGAGACTGCTCGGAAAAGGAAGCAACATGATCACCAAGTGAGGTCAAGCAGGTGCAACCCACCAGCACTCACTCAGTAATGAGTCTATTAATGACAAACAGATGGGATAAGAAGCAGTCACTCAATTTAGCTCTGCTGGTATTACAGGGTTAGCAGGAGCAAAATAGATAGATACATATTTGCAACTCTGAAATATCTTTTTTTTTTTCAAAATGCCTCCTTCAGAAACAGCTCTGATTAGTAAACAAATTTGAGTCTTCACAATCATATCAAATTAAAATCGACTACCACCATGTAACAGGCTGTAGTGCTATATCATAGTTTTGGATGCAGCTAGATTCACTGCAAATTACACTTTAATACCACTTACTATGAAAAGTACATAAATACTTAAAATATGCTTTACACTAATTAAAATGTTTAACAAATTAAGGAATTGAAAACAAGAGTTAATAGTAGTATTTTGCCAATTATTACAGAAAATTGAAATGAACAGGCTATTTACATGGTTTAGCAGGAAGAAATCCCAATTTATGTATAAAACTGATCTTTGTTTTTCTTTGAATATTTGGATCACTTTAAATAGCAATAGATCTTCTATTATTATGCCTCCCAAGAACAAAACCATGCAGCTATTGGTTACTGATCTAGTTGATAAATCTATACAGTAATCACCATGTTAACAGATAACTAACTATGGTTCATAACATTGTCAAAAACACACTTGCTCTTCGCATAATTTAGTAGTAGGCACAGTTAACATTAGCCTAGTACTTTTTGCTATTACTCTACTACAAAACGCCACCTGAGGATAGGTGGTCTCTTACTTCTCTAGAGCTTACTCCCAGAGGTCTTTTAGGAGAATCTATTTCCTGTTCTCTTTCATAGCTGGAACACTCCAAGAGGTCCAAATGCTCTTGAGGAATAAGACAGCCTGCAGAAGCTCAGCCCAAGGATTTCCCAGTTTAACAGTGCAGAAGCAACACATAAATCAAGACTGAAGACGAAATAAACAAGGAGTCAGCATAAGATAAAAGTATGGCATAAAATTACAACAGCATGCTTATTTTTTTCAGGATGACTACAACAGATCAGAATAGCTGCAGTATCTCTACAGTGGTTTCTGTTCTCTGTAGTCTTTAATTTCTACTGCATTACCAAACTTAGGCGCCATACACACTGACTGTTGCTATCCCATGGGGGTGGAAAAAAAAACACTCTTTTTTCAGGATTGGCAGCTTTGACAACTAATTGTTTTGGTGCACAGGAACCATGAGCAATATATGAAATCCTTCATTGTTGTAGCATACCAGCTCCCTAACAGATGCTTACTGAGTATCATCTCACCTTTTCTTCTGTTTTTTTCCTCTAGATACCAGTATGATATTGTTAGTATAGAAAGTAACAACCTGAACACATACTACTTCAGAAGGCTTTCAGTCTTCCCATAATTTTCCTTACTGTTACAGAGATACTGAACTCACAAGACCCAATGATTAAAACAAACAAAAAACAACAACGAACATTCAGTCTATGTCTATGAGATAGTGTTGAACTGTGACCTTCGGGCTGGCCATATGCAGTGATTTCATCCTGAAATACACTCTTAACTCTAGTACTACTATCAAGTTTTGTAAAGAAGTTTTTAGAAGAAACCCATATAGCCTTTCTACACTTCTTAAGCCAAAGGAATCTAGACATGAAATTTTAAAATATCTTTATGTCTTTTATATGTAGGTCTTTGGTAAGGAGCAATGATCTCATCCTGGATAATGTAAGCGAGAACAAAAACAGCCAAGTTATTGTCAGAGTTGTGATAATATTAAAATATTTTTATTCAGCTGCACCTAGACAAATCATTCCAGACAGACAGACACAGTTTGGTTCCAGAAACCTGGAAGTATTTAGAGAGGGTCAGACAAACACATAACACCGTCTTCTTAAAAATTACATAAAATACTGAATCTAATAGTTTCATTGGATACAAAAGAAAAAATAGATCACATATACAATAAATCTGTTAAGAATGGATCACTGATATTTACAGAGGAAGACATTTTGCATGTAGAACTTGGTCTCTGCACTTAGTTAAAACAGCTTTGGCATTTACAGCCCTTTTATATCGTATCAACAGTATAGTTTTAAGATAAAATCAAAATGGTTTAACCATTTGCGCTATGTGTGAATACTGTTACTTTTAATTTTGCAAACTAAATCCAACATCTAAATGCAGCAATTAATTCCCAGAAATTTCCATTTAAATAAAACACTTCTACAGTGCAAATCCACCATAAATGCAAGTTACTAAAACACATCAGAACTGTTTAGCAAAATATCTGCGCAGATATTTTGGTTAGCATGGATTTTGTTAAGCTGCCATCCGCTTTCTCTTGAAAGATGAAAGCATTTTCCATCACCAGTCTACCATCAGATTGATGTTCTAAGTTATCCAAGCAGAACAGAGATCAATTTTGCCACCACATGTACGTTGAGGCTATTTCCCAGGAGACGGTAGCATTGTTTCACTGTTACTTTGTCAGGAAAGCCTAAAACAAAACAGATAATACAGTGTCATTAGTCCGGCTTTATTCCTAGCTTTTAGTCTGTTCCTTTTTTCAATGAATAGTTCTTAATACAGTTATCAGAGACTTCAGCTTACATATAGATTTCATACACACAAACACACAGCCCTAAAATTCACGAACTATAATTTCCAACCAGTTTACTGGATTTGGAGCAGTTCTTCTATGAATAGTACTGCCATACCTAAGATTTAAGAAGTAGCCTCAAAACGTTGTTCTGCTGTGTATCTAATGCTGATCTAGCCTCTCTTCATACAGCTCAAAACATCCAGCAGTCTCAGGGAGGGGCAGCAGCACCTAAAGCACCGCACAACTGCTACTCTAGAGAACATGCAGAGTAATGTGGCCATGAGAGAAAGAAAAGATGATTCTACAGATGTCAAGAAATGCAGTTCATTACAAGCTTTGTATTGTACTTCCAATCTAAGGTTCTCTAACCAGTTACGGCAAATCAAATGAGACTCACTGCAAGATACCACCAGAACAGATTAAGCTATGAGCAAGGCTTATTCAGGGAACGATCAAGCACCTTAACATTTTTCCATGTAATTCAATGCTGACCCTGTAGAATGCACTCAGAAATACAGACAGCATCAAAAATGTTCTTCACATTGTATGTGCATGACTAGCTGAGAAAAGGGAGGACCAGAAAACAATAAACTGGTACAGGTATTGTGAAAGGGCTGTGTGCTGTATATTGAATGTGCAATCAAAGGTGAGCAAGCTTCTGAAAATCAAGAGTTACCAACAGCCAGCTGGTCTCCTGTAACTGCCCTTGCTTGTACTCTCAGCTTACTCCAGCTGTGAGCTAAAGTGCACTTGCTTCAGATTGAGTGAAAAATGAACAGCAGTGGTGATTCAACTATTAGGATCATTTGCTAAGCTGTTGAAACTTGATCACATTCAATTACTTGCTCATTCCCTAAGAAGAAACACCTAACTTTGACCCTGAGGTCATCACCACCCAGCTTTGGTGCATAAACTGTTTGTGCAAAGTCGCAATAGATATGTTCTGAAGTTTGCAGAGCACATCAGAAAAGTCCTTGTCCAAAGAGAGCTCAGGAGAGAACGTGGCTGGACAGTGGGTGGGAAGCCGAGGAGGAAGTGCTTGGAGGAGTTGTTCCATACTTCTCTGCCAGTTATTAATGCCTTGAACGTGGACTGCTTTGGTAAACACATTTTCTGCCAGCTCCAGCCATTCTGCCCAGCTTCCCAGCACTCAAATTTGGGCAACCATTCTTCTCTTTGGAACATTTGCTTGCGTTCCCCTATAGAGACTTCCTTAGATGGAGTTTTCACATTAAATCACTGAATAAGGTACAAAATCTACACATTTTAGAAGAGCATGTATAAAAATTAAAAAAAAAAGTGTATTTATGCACACGCACACACACACGTGCACTTAGAGGCCAAGAAGCTTATCTGAACACTGATAATTTCAGTTCTCCTTCTGCCTCTTAGCAACTGAAAAGCCTGAATTCATTTTCAGAGCTCATTGTTTCCTTTATCCCAAGCCTCCTCCATCTGCCTCTTTACATTATCTTTCACCTTCTATCTTCTTGGCTCCAGACTAGCCTACATCAGAAGGACAGATTTACAAACTCACAGCACACTGGTAATTGCTGCACAGCTCTCGTCATATCATTTAGGTCTTGCACGTTACCTGGTGATGTTGAAGCCTTGGCGACGTGCACTACTAGAGTGCTGGCTTTCCACTAGGCTGCCGCTTGTTTCTTAATAGCTTACCTACATTACTAATAGGAAAAATGGAAAAGGCCCCCTGACATCACCCTCATGAAAGCAGGTCGCAGGTGCAAGAACGCTCTGATCACTTTTAATGATATTGCTGTGGGACCCGTGACAACAACTAAGACAAATGACTGCACATTATTTCATTGACCTATAGTGCAATTACTAGATATACAGTTAGATGTTAAAAGCACAAATAAATCTGTTAATGTTAAGACAGAATAATGGTTTTAGCTCTGGATCTCATGTATTGGAAAAGGCCATCCATTTGTTACAATATAGAACCATTTAGACACAATCATGTTTCTTCAGATAATACTGTAGTGCAGCTAGCAACATGACAGTACCCATGATAAAGCTTCCTGACATTCTCTTCATTTAATTTTCAGCTTATAGTTTTCCCATTTTTTAGCTTCTTGGGTGAACATATTTGCAGTGGCTACATTTCCAGGCTTTCTGTCATTAAACATTTCAGCCCAAATGTTGCTACAGAACACAGGAACAGGGAAAGATAGCACATCTTCCTCTGCAAATTTCACACTTCACAAATAATGACTTGAAATTTAACATGGGAGAAATGCTGTCCAGGATACACCTTTCACTGTAGCCATAAATATAGCAACTTATAGGTCTTTCCTAAAAAAACATAATATGCAAATCCTGAAAAGAAACTTATAGTAGCTAAATTTACCAGATCCCAATCAGGCTAGAGCTAACACTTTTTTTTTTTCTTTCCAAGCACAAAGTGGGAAATGTCTAGATTAAAACACAAAAGAAAGAAATGGCAGACTCGTGACTCACTGCACTGGGAAAACCTCGTTGTGTATGTGAATCAGGAGTGTATGACAGTGGAAGGCATTGGACGAGAGGCTTGTTTCATGTGTTGTGGAAGCTGGAAAAGCGGTATAGTGAAGCAGCAAACTGCAAGAACTGTAAAGAAGGTCCCATGGTTAAGGCAGAAGCTGGAATCTGTCCCCAGTTGCTGCGCATTTCTCTAGTGACAAGAGACAAGTTTGCTAAGTGATCACTTTGCAGATGGTGACTATCTGCATGCTCCTGAAATTCAGAAGCCTAACCTGTCTTGAGAGTTCAGTTCTGGCCTGCAGAAGTATTGAAGCTCAAAGCTGCCCCTGAAGATGAGCTTGAAACAGAGAAAGCTCAGTATCATTCCAAGCACTCTGAAACAGTAAACGTCAGGCTTCACAAACCAGTCACCCCAAATTAATGGAGTCATTCAAACATAAATCTTTCTGTGCCTCGGTTCTGCCTCCATAAAATGCAAGAAATGTTAACCCTAGTACACCTCTCAGTGGTATTGCAAAGACTGATTTAACATTTGGAAAACACAGGCTATTATTATAAGCAACACATTTAAAAAGGAGAAAATTGACAATTCGGTGCTCAGAGGGAGGTTAAACAGCACGATAAGCCTACACAAGACCAAACCAGTCCTGTTTAGCTCAAATTTCTTTACATCAACCCAAGTCAATACAGAACTGAGCAGTGCTAAGAAAAAGGCTGTCTGCAAAAAGGACAAATTATTAAAGGCAGGGTATGAAAAATCCCACACATTGACATTTAACTCAACATAGCACACTCCTGCAAATACTATTAAACAAGCAAGCTTAGTGGTAGCAAACCTGATGATTTTGCAACCCTGATAATGTTGTTTTAAGGTAATAATAATTTTAATGCAGTTGCAAGTAATAAGAAAAACTAAAACTGCAACAGAATGAAATATATGCAAACCATTAGCACTCCTCAGATCCTGAAGTCACTGAGGAAACTGAAGAAAAGTCTAACTACTCAAGGTCAGTGGTGTCTTATTTTATGAACGCTCATGTTTCTGAGAGACAATGCATTGATCTGATGTGACGGCAGCAGGCCAAGTTCCTTAGCAGGTAGTAACAGCTCCACTTCCTTGCCCTTCTTTCTTTAGTGAGCAAGGGGGAACTCTGGTGAATTTACTGCAGGCTTAATTCTGGTTGACCTGTGTGCAATGTGCTGGTATTGCCCAGTCTTGCTCCTTGACTCCCTTGTTTCCACAAAAACAGTGATGAAATGAAAGTAACTGACCAATGGCTTGGACTGTCTTTTCTAGAAAACAGAGAGGGCTTAAAAGATCATTAACTGAAGAGTTTGGTTACTCCTGAACAAAGAAGTATCTGTATATTGTGAAACTGCCTTTCTGTCAGCAGCTGCAAATGTTTGGAAGGGAGAAAGCAAGCAGCTCAAACACTGAGAACAACTAACAGGCATCCTAAACTGGCAGGATATGTTGACTTACCACAGTTGTGGGTAACGTTGGTTCCTGAGTAAATAGTTTCAACTTTAAAACAAAGATATTCCTTCACTGCCATTCAGTAATAGCATTTCTCAAGCCAAAACATTTTTCCTTAGTCTATGAAGATAAACCTAACCATACAGGATGGTTCTCAATATTATACATATATATATATATAAAATAGTGGAATGGTAAAAAAAAATAATACAGAAAGGCTAGCCAATTAATGAGAATCAATCATAAGAATAGAGTGGTCAGAAAAAACTTGCAAAAACAAAATGCAAGGATTACTCCCAATAAAAAACTACATTGGCATTTCTGAAGAATGAAGTACAAATGGGTACTTTGCAAGCACATACCAAATTCTGGAGGGAATCCATGTAGATTTGCTATTTCTCTCGGAGTAAAATACCTCAGTTTTAGTGTTGACAGTTTCATAAGCTTCTCTTCTTCAGGTAAGTTTTCAATGTGTTTAAACACTGATTCGAGCTATAAAGAACATCCAAGACAACTGACATCACTATGCAGGCAGAATATGTGAAATTATTCTGTAAAAAGCATATCACAACAGAATATTTCTTTGATTATCACAGTACCAAAGACAATTTGAAAGTATGTTTGGAGTTACATTTTTGCAGCCAATATCTCAGTACCTGCACTTACAAGAACAAAATCAATGTTGCCATGAGGCAATTCATCATGCCTTCCTCCAGTTTACAAGCCATGCCAATACTGAATGAGACAATCGAAGGACTAGAAACATTTGTCAATGACAGAATAGTGACTTTATATAACTCAGCAGCAAGACCATGCACACAAGTTAAACTGTATAGATGCAGCTGTTTTAATACATTTGGTCTGAGATTATTCTGAATTCCGAACTGCATTCCTCTTATGCTTAGAAATACTTTATAATATTAATGAATGGCATGTAAGTGCAGGAGGAGGTGCCTGTCTGCAAAACATGCTTTGTAAAAGTATATGTGAATGATAATTCATTCATACATTTATTTTTACCTTTCCCAATGCCAAAAAGTCACTTTCTGGTGAACTTAGCATCAACAGCAGAACTTTTCAAAATACTATGTCTTTCCAGATAAATAATACTTTTGGTATTCCAATGTGTTCAGTTTTGGGCTCCTCACTACAAAACGGACATCAAGGTGCTGAAGCGTGTCCAAAGGGTAACAAAGCTGGTGAAGGTCTTAGAGAATAAGTCTTATGAAGAGCGGCTGAGGGAGCTGGGATTGTTTAGTCTGGAGAAGAGGAGGCTCGGGGAGACCTTATTGTGCTCTACAATTACCTGAAAGGAGGCTATAGCGAGGTGGGGATCAGTTCTTCTCCCAAGCACCAAGTGATGGGACAAGAAGAAATGGAAGTTGTGCCAGGGGAGGTTTAGGTTGGATGTTAGGAAAAATTTCTTCAGTGAAAGGGTTGTGAAGTGTTGGAATGGGCTGTTTAGAGAAGTAGTTGAGTCACCATCCCCGGAGGCCTTCAAAAAACGTGTAGATGTGGAGCACAGTGACATGGCTTAAAGGTGGACTTGGCAGTGCTAGGTTAAAGGTTGGACTAGATGACCTTAGAGGTATGTTCCAACCTAAATGATTCTGTGATTCAGTATTAAACATTTGACAATGTTTACCAAATCGCATATACAAAAATGGCCCTAGAATCACAGCATTGCACTGTAATTTGTCCACAGAATTAGTCAATTTTAATGGTTTTTAATACCCCCATGAAATCTCTGCATGACACTACAAAAAATAGCAACTCATTCTCCACAAAGAGAGGCACACGTATAATCTTGATTTAAATAAACTGTTGTTTAGGAACTCTAAGTAGATGCGTTGGAAACTTAGTTGCCATAAAAAGTAGTTTTAAAAGCATATCTGTTATAATATTCAGAATAACAAAGCAGAAGACAAACAAAGCAAGTTTTAAAACAAATCATTCTTTTATGTTAGTCTAGACTTTCTTACCTGTACATCCACTGCTGTCTGCAGAACTGAGCCTGTCCCTTCTACATAGTGTCCATACCTTAGGAAGAACAACAACAGCAACAATCTTAAAGGAGTATTTTCATTGGACCTCACAGAACTGACAACTGCAAGGATGCAGGATGAGTTTCATTTGCTTTAATTAACAAACAGCCTTCTGGATTGATAAAGCAAAAGGCCTTATTAGCAATGCTGATTCTTGGAGTGCAGTAGACTCTGAACATAATCTTTGGGGATGAGTCTGAAAGCAGTGCACAAGGGTTTAACCACGCCCATGCCTTGTATAAGGCAACCAGCCAAGGAATTCAAGCACAGCATCATCAGGAAGCCCCATCTACATTGCAAAGACCCGTTTTACACTAAGGCAAAATAAACATTTTGGTCCTAGGTTTTTAATTGGCTGCTCATATTCAAAGTAGGACCATTAGTGTGATCCTGCAGCTTTTAGATCAATCCATTAGGAACAAAGCAGTTCAGTCAGATTTAACTTTTGCTTGCTTGCACATTTTCCACAAAGGGAAGGAAGGAATGGGGGATGGCTTCTATGCAGAACAGTAGAAAAAAAGAAAGAAAAGAAAAAAAATCCAACTAACTAGTAAGTAAATTTACATTATAAAACCATAATACAGCTTTTTTGGATGCTTTGTGGTTGATTGCATAACAACATGTTTACTCTGTGCTCTCTTCCAGGCTATCATTTAAACATAATCATGGGCTTTAGGAAACATGCTCCGATGGTCTAACTATGATAACATATGAATGTTCTGAACAAAAACAGAGACTGAGTCAAGTCAATGACTGGCTTTTGCAAAGTGGAAGAACTTCAGAAGATCCCATGCATCAAATGGAAGTGGTCTGCATCAAGCATTAACAGATACTATCCTTTAGTTTTCTCTGTGTAACTGTAAAGACCATGGTCTTCACAGCTGAAACAAACTTGTGTTTCAAGCCTAACTCCACAACAAAAAAAGGAATATATGGCCTTCAGCAAAGACACAATGACCCAGTAAGGCTCAAATCTTTAGAATTTCTTCTTCGGTTGGAAAAGCTTACAAGTAGTTCTGCCAATATCAGTGAGATCAACACAAATTTTTAAAATTAAGTACATACAAAACGTATTTCATATCAGGACAAAATGATGTGAACACTAATACAGACTAAAAACACGTGAAATTGAACTGTGTTGTAAATATATAACATTTAACTGGATAGCAGCACTCTGAAAATTCCCTAATGCCATGTTTAACAAGGTAACACGTGCAGTACTGAGGAATCCTCATCTTCTTACACGGCATCTGATCTTATTTCAGATGAGCATATCTGAGCCATAATAAATAGATGAGGATAAATTTCAAAGTGGTAGTTAGAGTTTTATTGGGGAAAAATAATTTTAACAGGATCCATGTTATATAAAATACTCCAGTCAAAATAACTGTCACTGCAGTAAAGAATGCACACAAAAAAAATAATCCGGTTGGTGTAGCAAGATAACATAACATATTGAAAAATGAAGACCACCATACCTTTTTTTATAAATGAATGGTATGGGGGGTTGGTTTTGTTCTGAGGTGGTGCCTTTAAAAAAAAAATGTGGCCAGATGGCCAATGTCAGCTGGATTGTTATTAATTGTTATTGCAGCTGCTGACTACAGAAAAATTCGCATTCCTACCTTAGACTCAGAACATAATTAAAGATGGGAAGTTTTGCCACAGTAAAAAAAAAAAAAAGATGCATTGATTTTTGGACATTTCATTACCACTTAAAATGATTGAAGCAGATGGCTTAAGAAATTGCAGTCTTAATTTTCACCTGACTCAAGACTGTTTCCCCATCCCCCAGCTTTATTCCTGTAAGCTTTTAAAAAACCTCAATTTTACACATTTAATATATTATTTCTAGGTATGCTGTGTCCTATATTTTGACTAATAAAAAGGTGAACTCCACAATGCTAGAGAGAGTTTCTGTAACTAATATTACTCTATTTTAGGAGGTATCTCTTGTCAGTAGAGCAAGAACTTACAAGTAGGTCCAGGGTAATCATAACTAAAGAAATAGTTTTCATCTACTCTGTCCTTCAGAATGGCCCATTTCCTGTCTCAGAACTTCAGTCACTACAAACATGCTCCCTAGAGAAACCACGGCATTTGTACTCTCTCAAGGAACTCGGCAATTGTTTTCAAATTAGCCAGGAGTCTAAGGTCAGAAGGTTCTGCTCTCTCTCTCACACATCACAGTTACACTTTGCCCTGTACTCCACCAAAGCCATTTGATCCTCAGAAGACAAAGTGGTATGACAAAGGGAGAAAGGCAAAAACACTTATGTAATATCAGTGTTTGAGGTCCCTGACATAGCAATGACTGAAGGAGGCATATCTGGATTATCCTCAGCACATGAACCTTGCCGGAGAAAACTAAAGACTGATCATAACTGGGGGAAAATGTTGTTGTTTTTTTTCCCAGTCTCAAATTTGGTGATCAGTATGACTGGTAAGAAAGACACCAGACAGGTACCACAGAAAAGCGATTATCTGAACCACTCAGCACCGTTCTGCTCCATTCAGGGTCTTTTCTAAATCTGATGCTTCAGAGAACTCCTGGATTGCCTACAGCAGCAACTTACTCTTGGCCTCAGAAAGTGACCTGGATGAAGCCTGAAATGTAATTATAATCTTCTTCTTAGTGCTGAGCTGTAAATGATATGACCACATGGAGAACCATACTGGAGATTTTCCTTCTCCAATTCTTTGTTCCAAAAAGAACAAAGACAGACAGTAAATCAGATTCTTACATTCTGAGCCAAGAACTACCACAACTATCCGGCATGACTCCTCCCAAATCAGCAGAAGAGCAATAGTCACATTCAATGTCAGATTTCCTGCCACTATATATAGACTTCATATTAACTATTCAGAAGCCTCCTTTGGTGTGAAATTGATAAACATGACCACAAACTGCCCTAACATATTCTAGTGAAGCCACAAATGGCCAATTTATTTTTTATGATATTTAACGTAAATATAAGAGATACATAAAAGATCATTCTGGCCTTAGGTTTTTGTTTGACTACTCCAGTCAGACTACTGGCTGAAACAGATCCCACAAGGTGCTGACTCCCCCACAACTCAAACACTGAAGGTAGAAAGTGCATCTATCAATGAGGGATGGAGGAAGGGCTTTCCTGTTGCACAATTTTTTTAAAAAAGCTGAGAAGAGAGAATTTCAAAAAGTTGAAATCACAAAATCTGTAGGAATTATGTCAATCTGACATTCTAATTTCTGTGACTAATAAAAAGCCACTGTTACAATTAGCTTTAACTCATTAACCAAAAGTCATTTTGTTGAAACATCTTGAGAATTCAAAGACACACTTCCAGGCTCTAACTGGCACTTTCCAATACAAATGCATTCACTGGAAAACCTCCTGACAGGTTGTCTGTGGGATTTCAGAACGTTCAACAACCTCTGATAGTCAAACTTAAAATTCCAAAGCACAAATCAGAAAACCACTGGACAGAAAAGCACTGATGTTCTGTACCATCAAATATGATTTGTAATGCAGCAAGCTAACTGGTTTTATGACATATGGCCAATCCACAGCTATTCTGACTACACAGTTGAAAAATCCAAGAAATCAATAAAATGTACAGTGGAGACAGTTTTAATGAAGAATGGATCTGTCATGCATGACACTTTGTAACTTCAGTGAGCAATATAAAGAAATTCATTAATGAATCAGTACTACACCAGTCTACTGGAACTATATTTCCGCAGGGGTAATTAAGCTTCTGTGAAGGTCAACAACAAATGGCAGCGTCTGTTGTGAATGCCTTTTTTGAGTGGGCACATGGTGTTCTGCCAGACAGATTCTCATGCTGGCATTCCACTGGATCAGGAAGCATTCTATGTAAGGAGATTTTTACTTTTTTTCCAGGGTTTTTGATGAAATAACTCCTTTCTTACAAAGTACACAAGCAAAAACACACTTACAGTTTCATGACATAACTCAGTAATATCTTCTCTGCAACTTACCCTTTTGTAAAGCAGGTGGATCTCCGGCAAGTGGGTTTAACAATGTCTAACAAGAAAGCGTAGCGCACCAAGAATTTGGGTGCTAAGAAATACCGACTCATTTCTTCATTTTCCTCTTCCAGGAAATCTTCTAGCATTTGAATAGAGGAATCATTGTCCTGATTATGTTTCTTTGCAATTTCTTCTGCTGTTTCAAGCTTAAAAAGAAAGGCCCCTTTCGGTAAACTCTTCTTGCTGCTGCAATGAGGACCAACATTTGAATCCAGACTCTTCTCTCCAGAAGGCAAAGAACTAGATTCACACACTTTATCAACAACTTTGTCCTTGCATAACTCTTCTAGATCCTGAATCTTGTCTTCTAGATCTGGGAATCTTGTCAATATCTAAGAAATAAATTGTGAGAAAGATTAAGGAACTGCATTTGATAAACAACTTGACAGCAGAAACTACGATAAGAATTCCTTCAGAGATGCTCAGATGCAAGTAACCACTTGGCGTTATTTTTATGAAGATTAAAAAAAATGTTAGCATCAAGACTGGCTGACCTAACAGCACTGATGACAGGAACGACTGCAATAATTGCCCTTACAAAAGACATTCCCTAGGATATGAAAAAAGTAGCAGAACACTTTTTTTTTTTCTAGCCCACCATCAGCCACTGCCCCTCAACTGCTTAAAGCCACCTAAGCCACTGGCATACATCTCAGTCCTTAGAAGACACAGCAACCAGGCTGAAAAAGAAGAGAGAGAATTTAACTTTTCTGATGATATCCCTTCTCCTTCTATCCCTTCATCCCCACATACCACTAAACTGCAAATTTAAACCTCAATCTTCATTAAACAAGGCAAATTTAAATAACAGAAATTAGACTCACCTGACCAGGAGCATGAAAGAAAAATGGCTCTTGGTGAAGCTTTGCAATTAGAAAATACCGCAGCCTAGAATTGGGAATGCCAAGCTGTACGCAAAATCCACAAGACATGTGACAAAGAGAGAAGAAATGGTCTATTGTGTTATAAAAGTTATGTACTAGCATTTACAGTAATATAACTATGCCACACTAATAGATTTTGTCACTTTGGAGGTATCAATATTGATACTACCAAGACACTTAGGATGAACCATGAACATAACTCCCATGCTTAGGTAATCTCAAGGAAACAAGCAGGCAATTATTTCTTTTCTTATGATTTTGAGAGATTTTTTTCCCTGTAAATGAATAGGAATATAAACAAATTTTTATGCAAGGTAAGAAGAAAAATGACTTGCACCATTTCTTGGCATAGGTACTGCCTATATATATATATATTTTTAATAAAAAATCAAAAATATTTCTCCTTGCTTTTTTGAACAGGCAATTAAAAGACATCTAACAACAAAACAAATGTACTACAACTGGTTTTCAAGCTACTCTCTACCATCTTCTGTCAAATATATACAGTACTTTATTGATTCCATTTAGTCTTGCACGATCTGAAATCTCTCTCAACTCGTTTTCAGTTGCCAGGGAAACATGCAAACAGAGGCCCTCCTCCCACAAATGACACAGTCACATTTTCTCTGCTGGGAAAATCATATGCATCAGCACTTCTGAAGAAATGAGGCTCCTGCAGGGAAAACTACCTTCTTAGTCATGGTTTAAATTCATAGCTACTTAAAAAAACCACCAACTGTTAGCAAAGAAATACAGGACTAGGATCTCAACAATAATAGCAGTATGATCATGCCAATGTGTGGATGAGAAATCAGAAGTCACATGAGCTGGCTCTCATTCAGAAGAGTATCTTCAGTTCTGGGCATCACTCTCTTTTCTAATAAAACAGATAATTTCCAAATGTCATTGGACTCAGTATAGTTTGAACAGTTATTCTTAGAATAAAATTACTACTCACACAAGTTGGAGACAGGAGAAATTCTTGATACTTAAATCCACATGTTTCTAGTGTTCGCAAAAGTTCATTTCTGAAGTGAGAAGAATTGAAAAGCAATTATGCCCTTCACAGACTCTTATACACCCTTTAAGACCTTTTCTATCCTACGTAAAAACACATTACATGCAATACCTTAGGTACCAAGACTTTCATAACATTCAGTGAAAGAATCAAAGTATTACATTACATTACATTATTATGACTTCATATTTGAAGTCATCCATTTCTGAATGTCAGGAGACAACATTTAAAGTTCAGTGTTACTGCAGCCAAAAATAACTACTACAAATTCACAGGTATCTCACACGTACTTTGATGCAAATACCCCTTCAAAAATATCCCATTTCAGGAAGTGTACATCCCTAGATGAGTGTGCCAGCAAGCTAAGCAACTAGAGGGCAAGACATTTTCTTTTTTGTGAATTATTAAACAGGAGATTAAACCCACTACAAATAGCTCACTGTTTCTCTCTATCATGCATATGGCATCAGCGAAGCCTAATAAAAGGGCTAATTCAAAAATTAGTGGCTTTGACAATAAAAGCAAGGTTGGACTGTGCTCTATAAACATGAGAAAATTACTGAAATGGATGCCTTCTTGAAAAGACTTGTCTTTCCTATTCCATGCAGGTTATACCAGGCTACACATAAATCATGACCTGTGAGCTGTATCTGGCACTGTATATGATGCTGCATCCCAAGACAAAGCAAGGATACAGCCTGGTGTGTTTTCTGAGTTACAACCTGTTCCAAACGCTGGCCAGCAAAGCACAGCCTAGGGAACCTCAGGCTCTACAGCAGCAGTCTGAACCTCCAGGTGTTCACAGAGAACTGATGAATGCTTTAACCAGGGAGAGAGCTGAACACAGCTCCCAGCTGCCTGCCATATGCATTAAGAAGCATGAAGATATGGAAGCTGGCTCCTCTTTTGTTGCTTTAAGAAATGCTAGGAAATGATCCCACTTTATTCCAGCAAGAAATGAAGAAGATGACTCCTTGTCTCCTGCTTTGTCCACAAGCAAGCATGGTCCTGCTGTCATGAAGTAACCTTATCGCCAACTTTCTTCTTCCTCATTTCAGACAAAAGTTATACGCGGTCCTCACCCTTTCTTTTTGGACCATTTGATGGCAACCATGAACCAGTGGCAATCTACTACCAACAAAGGTACCAAAGAAAGCCACTACATTCTGTTCTGACCTCAACACAAGATACCAGGATCTCCTGTCATGGATAAAAACCCCAAACCTCTGAGTGCTACCCATATTGTTATTTTTCTTTGAAAATTAATATCGACATTTTCTGAAGGATGCAGGATCATCAAAGAAAAACAATGAATCATAGAATGTAGAATGACTTAGGTTGGAAGGGACCTTAAAGATCACCTAGTCCCAACCCCCCACCTATGGGCAGGGATGCCACCCACTAGATCAGGTCGCCTAGGACCCCGTCCAACACAGAGTGAACTTGTTCAAGTTCTAACATACTTATCTGCTTAGAGAAATAAATAGTTATTTAACAAGTTCTTTTCACATCCTAAGACCTTAATTCCTAGATTAAAACTGTATTTTTAACCTATAGCTGCTAACTGTGCCTTCTCACTCTTTTCTTCACTTAAATTCTAGGAAATAAAAATCCTGCCTTCTCCTTCTAAAGAAGACAAGCTTTATTAAAAACTAAGCCATGCATATATTAGACTTTACCTCGCAGAAGAGGATTCAAATCCTTTAACATTTTCTAAAAGTAGGTATTTTGGAAGCTTCTGGAGCCTACAAGAAAAAAGAAAAGACCAACAGTTCAGAGTTACAAGAAGTAAACTACATTATATTTATCTACAGATTTGTTCAGCTACAAGAAAGATCAAAACATTCCCATGCCATGTTAATTATCAAAGTTTAAATTCTGCAAAAAAAAGTACCTCAACTTTTGAGGTTGCCTAGATCAAATAATGCCTATTTGAATTAGAAATGTAGACTGTTGGTAATTAAAAAACAAAAAACTACTTTTGTTCATATGTAATGCTGTGCCCAGCTGTACCCCATGCATGTACTCGTGAAAACGTTTACCACTGTTCATTTCCTAAATCATATTATTACTATTCAAACATTAAGTTTGTAACAGAACAGATAATTGTCAGGAGGAAAAATACCACCACATAGCTATGGAACAGAAAACTTACTTTCTTTAGTTAAAGTACTTAAACCTGAAATCAATGTTAAAATATCACATCAACTTTAGTGATAACACATCAAAGTCAGCATGCATTTAACTGCTTTAAGAAATGCTACATATTTAGAGTTCAAACTACATATATTCTCAATCTTCTACACTTAACTTTTTCATTTTGATGTGGGGGGAAGGGGAAGGAGCTGCCTGAAGTTTAGCAAGATCAGTGCAGAGGTCTGGCAATAGGCTCATTCCAAAAACAGCATATTAAATCTCTGGAGAAAGGAACATAAAACTGTGCCAGGCACCATTCTAGCAATTTAAAACCATAGATGATTCAGATTCAAGTGTTTGGGAACATCTCCTGCCACTGACTAATACTCTAGTAAGGGTAGTGCAGATACAGTATGGCTGCTGTTCTGAGACCGTGTGTGTGGCACGTAGGAATGGAACACTTATGCCAGCAGGCAGCCACTCCATGCACATTTAACAAGTGATTTTGGACTTGCACTGATGTAAATCACAACAGAATTTGTTTTTGCTAGTTCTTAAGTAACATCAATTACAGAAATTCAATGAAGAATTAAAGTGTTTCACTAGAAATTTGAAAATGAACGTCAAATATGAAAATACTAAAAATTGTATTGAACTGAAAAAGAAGCAGCAGCCAACCTGCCCCTAAAAGAACGGAGAATATCTGTTGGTATGTTTACCCATGCTCAACATCGACATCACCTACTCTGAAACTTATTTTTGAAGTGATAAATCCAGAGCAGTGCTTGAAATGCAAGAGCTCGTACCGGATCAACGTGTCACAAGGCAAATAATCACTGTACAAAGAGTATGTGTTAAGTACTTGGCACATTTTAACATTAGTGTCGGTAAAATTAGCAAACTTCGAAGTCTTAGCATTAGATTTTCCTGGGTTATGGCTTGAACATAACAAACAGACAGTATCTGGACCACTTGGGCCAAACTTCATGTTCAGTGGCTGGGGCTTAAAGGATTTCTCAGGCCTTTCCAAATCTTGGACTTGTCCTTTCCACGCCTTTAACATTTGCCTTTCCGGACTATTAGCCTTATTTCTGCTACATTTCATTCTAAAAGGAGGAACATAAGGTAGGAACAGCCAAGCGACGAGAAATTATTCTATAATTTTCACAATTTCAATGCATGCCGTACCAATTTAGAATGCAAAGTGATAATTCCTATATTAAGAACTTCCCTTTTTTGGGCTGAAATACTCCCTACTCAATGTCTGGCAAATATGTCATTTCCAAAACATACACAAACATTATCTCATTAAAACATAAATCTACTGGAACCAAGAAACTCTGCAGAAGCCACCATCTTGAACATATTACAGACAGCTCACAGTAACTATTGCCTCAAGAAACAACCTGCCCAAGGGAGATAAGGGACGTCTCATGGGATGTCGAGATAAAGTGTCACAGCCAAGCCCAGCTCCTTTGCATCGTCATGACGAAAAACATATGTCCTGTCGTGACTAAAGCTTTACTTTTGAGAAGGAAAAGCCTCTGCCCGTTATCCAGCTAAACCCACAGCAACCAGGAAAAAAACATTTCCGTGTTAATGCACAGCAGTGCCCCCAAAGCAGCCCTCCTCATAACGGTGTCTCAGTTTACTGAGAAGGAATACTGAGGTCAGGATTCTCTTCTGGATAAGGAAGGTACTATTATTCTGACAAATGATTAACTTAGTCCACTATCTGCAGTTCTTAATTTATCATTTTGAAAAGTCAGTTGTGAGGAGGACTGAGCTGAGTTTCTTATTCAAAAAAAAAAAAAACACAACACATTTTTCACAATTTTTTAAACCCACATATTTCCCTCCCCTCCCCCCCCCCCCCCCCCTTTCTTTTGTCTGTGCTAGAAATGGGAGAGTAATAATAATCTAGCTTTTTACCTATTATTTGTCTAACTTACTGGGATATGGAATCTAGTCAAATGGTTGTTGTGTGTTCTCTGCCACAGTTTTCTTTGGTGACCCCAGTCAAGCCTCTCAGCCCTTCTGTGTCTACGTTCTCTATCTGCTGGTGACAAGGGCAAAGAGGTGGTCGCACTAACATTGCCAGCTGCAAAGCTGTTTCTGGAAGAAGAATGAAGAAACTCTTCTCCCAGTGCTAACAGCAGGTTGAGAGAAAGCAATACAGGGCAGGGGAGGAGAAAGAGACAGATAGACAGACCTCTCTCCCCCCTCCTCCTCCAGTTCTGAAAGTAAGAGTAACCCACATGGAATGAACGTAGAGAGAACAGTTGTCCTGGTCTCCAGCAGAAGCAGGACTACCAGGAATGGCAAGTTAACTGGTGGACTGTAATCGATGCAATTTTTCAATGCCCATCACAGTCCAAAAGCAGAGATTTCTGAAAAATAAATCTCCCTGAGCAACTGCTTGCTTCATACCCCCATGAAGGTTTCTTACAGTGCCGTGCATCTCTTTGCAAAAAGAACTGCAAGCATCACTTGGAGCTGATTTTAACGCTCTTGGTAAGAACAGTTTAAGTCGGCAATAAACACTTTGCTTGGATTTACTGTTTCAAAACTTACAGCCATAATTATCTACATTATTCATGCATTTTTATTAGGAACCAGTCCTGTCTGACCAGACAAAAATGGCACAGATGCACACAAAAAAGAAGGGTACTGCTCTGACAGTTCAGTGCTATTTGAAATTTTTAGGATTACAACTCAAAACAAGTGATTTACCACAAATCAAACAAATACAAAATCTGCCCCAAGATATCCAGAGGTGGCACCAAGAAGACAAAATAGACATTTTAAGAAAGAATGGAAGGGAAAGGAAGATGTATTGTATTGTGCACCCAATAATATAGTTTTAAACAAACTCTTTCAAATGCTACCTATTCATAAGGTGACTAAATGTTGAATCAAAGCTTTTTAATGCGGTGTTTCAAACAATTTTCGTGTTTCCATGATGCATATTAGCAAACTATTATATTACCTGTTCCTGTTTTTAAACAGTCAGTGCAAGTTTGATGCTGAACTGAAAATAAACAGTACCCAACTTCTTTCATTTATGACATAGCCACAGTTTAAACAGATACACAACAAAAAAAGAAAATCAGACAAGGAAGGCCTCTGCAATAACTATGAGATGATAATGACATTAATACAATACAAGAATTTTATAAGTTACATATGATCACGTGAAAACAAATGAGTAATACAATGAAATAGTTATAGTATCCCTGCAAAACATTATGGATTACTTGTCTGGCTACAATATAAAACACCTAGTTGGTAACAAAGGCTGAAGAGTCAAGGTGGAAGTTAACTCGTACCTTGGGAGAATATCAAGAATATAGAGAAAGCTCTTCGTCCGCGGATCAGATACATCACCTTGTAGGCCAATTCTACAAAAGAATAAAGAAACACCCGTGGATTACTTGCAGAAGACCATCATCTGACTTACGTTTTTCTACAGAAGGCCTAGAGTTTTGGCTTTGAGCTTTGAAAAGAGATTCTGCAAAATCATCAGGTCCAGACATGATGACCTGCTCACAGAGGCAGTGTCCTATGAAATGCTCTAAGGAATGAAAGTCTGACCTGGAATCCATCAGCTCAAGAGATTAAAATTGAAGCATTCAGTATTGAAACCAACTCCCCAGTCTGCAAAGCATTTAGCTTTGTGGTCTTAGCCAGCAAAAACCTTCTGAAAAAAAAAAAGCAAAACAAAACCAAAACAAAACCAAAAAACACATGCACACCCTGAAGTTCCTGGGAACAGCCAGCTATTTTATATTGAATATATTAAATTATTCATAAAAACGAAGGCCTCAGTGCTCACTATTTTGCAGGATCAATCCCCATGTGAATAACTTTGTAGCCAATTTTGTAACACCAAACTGGACAGCTCAAGTAGGTTACAATAATGATAGTAATATAATAATGCTTCCAGGCCAGGGTTCCCCTAACTTATGCTTGTATTAGTTCTTAAGAAGACTTAAACCTTGGTAGAAGAGCTTTAGCAAGTCTATAAGATAGTCAGTCATACAGACTACTCTTTTTATTATATTATAAAAGAAAAATATAAAATCGAAGGAATTATCCCACCATGCATCACGTGTTGGCACAAACACTTTGTATAGGTCGGCACTGCTTTAGAGAGAATTCTTTTTAATCTTAGGGTACTCATTTGAGTTAAACTTTCTTACACAAGTAATTTCATCACCATCAAGATTTTTTTCATGAAGCTACTACTTTGCGTAAGTATAGCTAAGAGAATCTTTCCTCCAATGATCACTGCTGTCAACCTATGTGAATTCAAAACCAAATAGATAAATAAACTCCCAGTAGGTTCAGTTCTTAAACACTGAGATATTTCTCAGTCATACACAAAATCCTTTCAAAGCCTTTATGATCTGTTTTCAAGATGTTGTGCGTGTATGTAACTTCCATGTATATCCAGACACTGATACTCCTAATGTTGCCTAAAATAGAAATATTCCTCAGAATAAACTGTTTGTGTGCATGTGCAACTTTCACAGTACAAATAAGAACAGATTCCACTCTTAGTCACAGGCAGAAGTGAGAAATTCCAATTCTCCTTCTGGAGTTACCCCCGTAAAATATTAGACTGATAATTAAGAGAAAGAAAGCACCCCAAAACACAGAATCCTTTACTTTCACTGTTACGCAAACCATAATGTGTGCAAAATAGGTGCTTTAAAAAGCTTAATTAATTTTAACTGAATTAAAACATACATTAAAAGAAGTGTGATCAATAATTAAAATTCAAATTGCTGCATTTCTTTCACTTCAGTAAACCTCATGGTGAATAGAGACACAAAACAGTTGCTTAGAAAGATGAAGCTACACAGATGAACCAAACATCATAACACTCTTGAAAACATTTCTCCTTTAACAGTACAAATTATAAAAACTGCACTTTTCTCCAAAATGTGCTATATCTACCTTGTAAATGGCTGACAAGGAGGGCTCATCAAAATCATATCAAAAGATAATCTGTCAAATTCTTTCAGTGTTATGCCCTAAATAAAAAAAAAAAAAAAAAAAAAAAGATTTTTGAGTATTGTAAACTGTATGAAACTCCGAAGTCATTCTTCAGACAAAACTATTCCATTAATATCCCAGTTTCTAGTTAGAAAAAACAAACAACCTCTCTAATCACCCGTTTAACCTAATAACTTCATTCTTTTTTATCTTAGCAAACCATACAAAGCAAATATGTATTAATTGTTTCGAAAATGAACCAAAAACACTGATTATGTCTGGATTTATTCATAATCTTGATTTTTTTTTATCTAATCACTCTCAGAAGAGATGTAGCAGTTCAAGGTTCTTTCAGCTGATCACATCAAAATAACTGACAAGATATTTCTCCCCATCCCTCCTCCAAATAAAATATCATCATTGGGACATTACATCTTTGTACATCAAAAAAGTGTTGACATATCCAAAACAGATGAAATAAATAGCAGAATTTCTCAGAAGATGAAATACCTACATGATGTAAACACAGATGAGCCTAGAAATAACATGATAGACCCTAGGTTACCATAAGAAATGATGCAACGGCACTCTTTGCATGAGTGCTTTCAGACAGATGTTTGGCAGCATGGACTCAAGAACCAAGCAGTTATCCTCAGAATTGTAGACTATTTCTACCTTATGTACAGTAAAGCAGTTCAGAGATTAAGCACTTACACACCCAAGAAGTACTTTACAAAAGAAATATAAATAGGTCATAATGAAAGTTGTGGATTTTTTTTTCTTTTTCTTATAAGAGAACACCCTAGAAGAACGCTGACATGAACTAATTATTTTTCAGCATAAATGAAGACACTGTTTTTATAGTATTGCAGTCTTGGTGTGAAGGTTTTGGTGAACTGCCTTTACAGAGCAGAACTGTGAAAATTTTACCATGGGCTTTGGCCATGCATGAGCAAACAGGACTTTTCACAACAGTGAGAGCTTACATATACTGAGCATACTCAGCATACGGATGTTATAATCAAATTTTTACAAAAATGCAATACATATGTAGTAAATGCAGGGTATTTATCTGAATTTACAGTAAGGCTTACTTTCCGCTGAAGAGAAAAAAAATACACACACACATATTTATGTATTTTAAAGGAAAAAATATGTATTTCGTACCACAATTAAAAATTGTCTGCTTAGTGGCAGTTTCTGAGATACGATAAACATTAAGATCATAATCCATGATTTCTAATTCACACTGCACACAATAAATAATAAACAGAAAATGCTGTACATGGCACATGTCATAGCTTATCTATCAGTTAACCTTAGACAGATGTGTTTTAACTCTTAGGAAGTCATTACCAGCGCATCCTGTGAAGTTTACTTCATTCTAGTTTTTTGCTGAGTAAAAATCCCACAAAGCCATTATATGGTTGAAAACAATAGTCTGCAAAAAACATTTCTGTTCAGAGAAGAAAGAATTAGGTTTGTGGCACAAATTAGTTACACAGGAAGAAGTTCCTCTATACTAACTTCTAACACTAGAAGGTCAACATATTAAGGGGCCAAGAGGAGAGGAGAAGGCTAACGATCAAGTAACTCAGTGAGACAAAGAAATCACTGCCTTACATATTTTGAAGAATATCTATATCGCAAAGTGTCACATAACTGTCCACAGACTAAATCTGCTATTTTTTCCAATAGATTTAAGGAAGGTCTTACTGACTGTAATCTGTTCTCTACTATAGGGAGATGTAAGCATTTTTTCCTCTTCTGTTCCCATATAAAACTGTAAACTGTCACTACTCTGTTACTACTGAGCGCTGAATAAGCAGCTAACCTTTAGCCACCTATTTAAGTCTTGCTTAAGCTGATGTCTTGAAACAAATTCAGTATCTTTTACTGTCATGTTGTAAAGCTGTAAAAGAAAAATAAGTATACAGTACTATATGAACGCAGGTAAAACCACATATCTAGTCTGCTCCTCTGTTATTAAAGTATGAGCCAACTGTACCTATTTCTTCTTCAAATAATTTGGAAAAGGGCCAGAAATCCTAAAACACATGATCTCTTGAGCCCACACAAATAAAAGCAAGACTGTCCCATCCAGTATACTTTCCTGTGTTTTACTCAGATCAACTATAATTACAAAGCAAAGGCATGACTCCAACAGATTTAATTAAATTCTTTCAAAACACGAAAATATTTTTTAATCTAAAAATGTGATTTTTGTCATTCCTTTCGAGCTGGAAAGCATTCCTCTTGACATTCACATAACCCTTCTTGATGCAGCAATCAAGACTTTCAGGAAAAGATCGCAGTGTGAGTATTCCTATACTTCAATGAGCAAACACAGAAAAAGAAATGAAAGTTATTGTAAAACTGCTATAGTCAAAACACCATAAATTAAGTCTGTTTGTTTCTCCTTCTTACTACTACAGATAGGGAAGACAATCTGATTCTAGAAATGCCAGACTAGAAGCAAAAAAAGATACTCATTACTCACCTCAATCGTCTTTGCCCATAGTGGTGTGCTGGGAAAGTTGTGCTTATAAACTTCATTGGCAAGAGTGTTCACATCAACAGCAGCAACAACTTCTGCAGATGTGCAGCTTTCTAAAATTAAAAAGAAAGAACAGCAAAGAAAAATGTAGCTTCTCTTTATTATACTTGGAAAATTAGTTTGTTCTGTTGCATTACAGCTGTGCTCAAAAATAAAAGGGAAATGACAAAAATCAAACTCTGCTGTGCTGCCTTTGAAAGTTTATATGAAATATGTACCGTGCTACTAATCATATGGGCAATACTTCCCTCCCTTATGCATCCAAAAAGGGAAGCTAACCGTGCCCTTCTTAATTTGTAGATACAGCCTCTGTATCTACAGAAGGACCAAGTTCCTTCGCTGGAGGAACGCAGCCCATGGCAATGGGCTGAGCCCTGTGGCCACTGCCTGCGACTCTCTGGCCCCTGACAACTTATAAGAACCATGTGTGTTATTTTTTTTCGGTTGTCTGCTCACCATGAGAAGCAGTATACTTCTAAAATACGTCTGAGGTATGTATGCTGGTGGAATAAAACTTTAAGAAGGTACCTGAAAAGTATTTGTGCTTATATTCCCCACAAAGCCTTGGGCCTCGAACCCAACTGCTGCCCCTGTTGGGTTCAAGGTCCCCAAAATAACAAACGCTTTGAAGGAAAACATTAAGCAGCTCCTAATCTCTTGTTATCAAAGGAAGTATTTCTGGGCGCTTAGAGCCATTAATGGAAAAGAGAAAAGGACAATAAAAAACCTACCGACAGCTAAGAATAATATAAATAATCAATGGTCTGTTTAGAGTAACAGAATAACAGGTCTACAGAAACTTAACGCATAAAAAGAGCAGTGTTTAAGCTGCTGCTCATCATGCCACACTATTTATTAAGAACTACAGTACCTTCCCCGAGGCTTTTTGTCAGAAAGATAGGCTGTGGTCACTGGGAAAACTGCAGGCAGAGAACAGTGAGTGTTCTTCCTGCACCAGACCAGACCACTTCCAACCACCAGGAAAGGCACGTTACGGTCACCATCACAAAGCCCCCATTGAAACACGGGCAATTTTAACAAGGGTTCTGTAAGCCCACAGAAACAGGGCAAATAGCCATATATATGCCTGCAGGTACCCTCACAACGTGCACAAGTGACATATTAACAAGTGACCTTATGAGACATCCTACGAATTACTGCAAGTCAGCTAATTATTTACAGTTTGAGAGGATGAAAAACCAGCTACGAGGTCTCCAGCCCATATACATTTGAGCGATACAGTTATCACCCATCTACTATCTTTTACCATTCACGTTTTCAAGGCCATCTCATTCAAAACTAAGATGAAAGAGAAATCTGAGTATTGCAAAGGTTGTAGCAGATAGCTTAAGAAAGATCAACCGAGTTGTCCAGCATTTACTTGGTGCAATAAATGGCAAGATGAGTAAGAGTTTGCACAAGAAAAAATAATTACCAATGGCCACCCACTAAGGGGCTATGTACGAATCATTGTTTGCAGTTACTGTGTTGACATTTTGAGTGCAAATTGTAACCGAAGTTGTTAAACACAGGTGTATCCACAAGGCCAACAGAATGACTACACCTGAGCTTACAGAACAGGTATGTTAACACTGACATCTAGTGAGAAAAGAGCATCCCCTTTGCAGGTTGACTAAACTGAAAGGCATAGTCAAGAAGCTATGCTAGCATCTTCCTATAACAAGTTGGAACACCTAAGTAATAGAAACAAATTGCAAGTGCTGTTTAAGCAACTGCTTTTCTCGTTTATTCTTTCAGTTCTTAAAGCATGTTGTCCTAATGAACAGATCCTTACTGTGTGTTCCAGGCGGCCCAGAAGAAAAGAAACTAATCAGTAATTTCAAATTATTAGCTAAATGAACACCCAGTTTAAAAATGACAATTGGAAAGGCAGGCAGCATGCCCTGCAACTCATGATTCAGATGTTTTACAGGATGAACATCAGTCCAATCTCTTCATACATACAAAAAAAAAGAAATACCGTGGATTTGCAGAGGACTTCATCAGCCCAAATGCCTGGAAATCCTCAGAGAGAGCACACAACTAATAATTTATTGACACACACCCCCCCCACAATAAAATGTTCAACCTAAACAAGAGATGTTAACCCACATGGGAGGAGACAGCATCTTTTTCCTGAACTATCCCATCTGACATCCTCTCTTCCCTATTCAAGGACCTCATAATTTTTTCAAAGCTTCTCCTCCTTCTCACTCAATAGCTGTGGTTCACTTGGGAGTTCCTGTTACAGAGCAGACTCCCTCTAAAAGCTGAGTACGTGTATTTTTGTGGAAATACGCTGGAAACGCATGAAGGAGCTCGAGCGGACAAGCAGATCTCACGCATCAAACCTAACAAAGAAAAGCTTGTGTAAATTTCACATAAGGTGAAAATGAAACATTTGTAAACAATTCTCCTGAAAGGCACATAACTTTGATGTTAAGCTGTGACATTTTGCTATGACAACTACATTTGTTAATTGAACATAACTGTAAGAACATACCATTACAAAAGACCAAAAACCAGTCTACAAAAACAGAATGAAGGTTGCGTTTAACTATCTATCCCCACCGACAAAAGGCACAAAATCAACTTATGTTACGGCTCAGTAGGAAGCCACAATGGGGAAGTTGCTGAGGGAGGCGTTACAGCCTATTTTTAGGCAGACTAGAGCATAAAGCTCTCTCTAGGCTGAAATCAGGTGAAATCAAACTTGTATCATCCTATTAGAAACATACTGATTTTGCACTTCAGTCTTAAAACCTCATGAATACATATAACAGAAGCCCTGTAGCTTAATAAAATTGCTGCAGAGGCAGCAAAATCAAACTTCTGGCACCAGCTCTCTGTTTTGCTGCATGCACAAAGCTGACGAGCTGTGTTAGCCGTCTAACATCCACTTGTTCACGCTGCGATAACTGGAAGGTGTGGCACTCGAAACAAAGGAAGGCAGGATGTGTGTTAGCTTCTGACTTGGGAAAAAAAAAAAAAAAAAAGGGTGGCATCTACAAGCTCTGAAAATAAAATTTCTGACTTTATTTGCCCTTTTCCATGCCAGAATCATTGATTCCTTTGTGATGCGTTTCTAGCAGACCTTAAAATTAGCATAGATCTGTTTATATCCACCCCTCTACTTCTGCACCAGAATCATCAATGGCAGCAGAGCACATGAAACGCACGGAGCTACACCAAGGGCAGCGCCGCAGATCCCACTGTGTTGGGAAATCAGGGCCAAAGCCAGTTATCTACACTAACAGGTATATGGAAACAGATGGAAAAGGGAAGATTAGTCACACACTGTGTCAGTTGTGTTTCCCTTTAGAACAGACAGCAAAGATTTCATTTCTGAGCTGTCAGCTCGTGGCTTAAATGATTAGGCTGAACTGTCCATGACTACAGGCAGCGCGATTATCAGGAAACTTGATACTTGCTTCCTGCAGGATACTTAGCAACTTTTTTCCACTGCTGTATTCGTGCAGGCTTTGTTCATGTTCAACCATATAAACCGTGTAAATTTACGTTATAGCCCAACCAGCACCATCCTGCGCTATAAAGGGCTACATTTTAGACAGCTGTTAACATCAAAATGAACTTAGGCGGAAAAACTTCTTCAGATAAGCAAGGTTTTTGTTTAACATTGTGCTCAATCTTATAGCTGCTTGCCAGTTCCGTCTGCTTTTCCTCCCCGCCTGAGATAGCTATGCTATGCAGTTACGCACTTCAGTTCATTACGCTGTGCAGTTCATGGAGATTATCAAATAAAACGAACAACAATAAGCGCGGAAGACAGCCTACAAAAGACTAATTCTTACTCTAAAACTTAAATATAACAGCTGCAGTGGAAAACTGTCATTAACTTTAGGGCTGCAAAATTACAGTATTTTTTAAAAGTGGTCCTTTCACATTTTATGCACAGAGATATTTTTTTTCAGTGACCTGGCAGATGACAAACGCTTGTGGCAGAGACCTGGAATCTGTTTTTCATGGGAAAACTGCCTAAATTAATATGCCATTTTGAGTTTGCTTTGGTTGGGAATGAGTGGGAGCAGGCTGTTTGTTTGATGGAAAGTTGCTAAGGAAATGAATTAGAGCCACAGATTTTCTAAAAATAAAGGTTGTATTTTTCATTGTAGAACTCTGTTCTTTACTGCCAAAACATTCACGCATGCATTACGTACATATAAAATATCGGAGGTTTAGACATACATGATCCAAACATCAACCTTTGCAAATCTTGCAATGTTTGGAGCACAGGAAGGGAAGAAACACATTCCTATCTTTTAGCTGCTTCAATCCTTCACGATCATGAATATGAACAGGCTCAAAAACTTCCAACCTTAATCAAGCTCAACTTCCAAACTATATATTTTTCCATGCTGTTAAAATTAAGATATGACTGTAAAGCATTCAACATCTGAAACCAGAAATTCTGCATATGCTGGATTATCTACAGCTAAAGTATCAGCACCGAGCTAGACAACCCCCAAGATTTTTCTTATTTAGTTTTGGACTGAAACCTAAATTCATGAGCAGGCCTCCTTACACTGCCCAAAAGAACCTGAGTCAACTACACATCAATAATTTCTACATACAGCAGTATGTAGAAATAGAGGAAGACTTGGATACAAACTTCTGTGCATCTATTGAAATTCATTTATTTCTTAGTGTAGGTGAGGACAATCTAAAAAACAATTGTGCATTACTTGTTGCCAAATGCATTCTGCTTTAATGACAACTGCCAAAACAACAAACATCCTCATCCTGCAAACCCAATTATACGCTGTCCTAGAATTAAGTTTATAAAAAATTGCTGCCAAAAAGGACATCAAGGTAAAAAAAAGAAAGCCACAGATTTCCTGGAAAATACCTATTTGCCATTGAAAATGCTGACAATTACACAGAAAAAAATACAATGTTGGATCAGTGCTGCTGAACATAACTGGCCAAAAAACTGGCTGCGTAACAGAGCCAGGAACCAACACTGAGCGAGAAGTTGCCAGAACTACAGAATCCATGTTGCAGAACAAGTAGCTCTCCCGGAGAGGCTGCACAGAAGTATTTTATGTTTTCTCTCTTTTCTAAATGATTCTGTTGTTGTTCTTGGCTGTGTAGATTCAACAGAAACCATACCAAGAAAACAGAGTATTGCACATAACCTTCATCTCTCATGCATCTGGCTTATAAAAGCACTCACAAAATGGAGGGCTTTCCTTCAAGCTTCATATTTATATGAAAAAAAAGCCTGCTAAATGACATCCAAAAAATTGTACGAGAGACATCTTCAAATAGCATGGTTTCAGATACACATATAGGCCTAAAACATATAAGAAATCCTATTATTATAATACAAAAAGTACTTTCAAAGGAACATTCACTTTGCTGTTTGATTTCCACATAAAAGCAAACACTTAAATCCTCTTGACTTTACTTTCTTCCTCTATAAACTAAGAAAACTGAATCCAGATGTCTAAAAGACTTAAAAAGAAAAAACAGCAAAAGAGATCAAAACGCCTGACTGTATCAGTATTCCTGAATGCAATTCAATTCATCAAAACCAGTTTTATATAATGGCCTGCCATTAAGTATATAACTCGGTGCAAATTATATATACCCTTTCATTCAGTTGCCTATTAGCTTTCACTAGACTTGAAATAAGATTCTCATCTTATTGGAAATAAATTTACCCTTCTGGGAAGCAATACAAATGCTTTGGTTAATTCTTTCACTCTCCAAACTACGCAAGATATAAACGATATATACATTTCCAAGCCTTGGTATGTCCCCTGTGGCGTCATTCAATCAGTATATCTTTTGGATACAAGTTTACAAGTATTCTGATAATCTTCTAAGGCTGCATTTCCAATATCCCCATTCCTTAAGTATTTTGTTGTGTTGCAAATGGTATTTTCCTAGTTGGAGATGGATGGCTACAGGATATCACATCTGGCATTACAATGCGTTAATTACTGCAGAACAAAACTGAACATTCACAAGACGCCTATTATTGTGTTAAGAGCAGAGACAGGTGACATTCAGTAAATATTTGTTATACACATACAAAAACCAACACATGACAAGCTGAGTGAGGGCCATGGTGTAGGCTAAGTTTCAGGAATCTGTTCACTTTCTATGGAAATATGGAAACTGTCTGGAATCATAGAATGGTTTGGGTGGGAAGGGACCTTAAAGATCATTTAATTCCACCCCCCTGCAAACCCTCCCTGCGTGTCTGTAACACATAGTTCCCCACCACTTTAAGGAACAAGACTACAAGAAAAGTGTTACCGTTACTGCCATACTCTCTCTTGATTCCACAAAGCCTCCAAAATCTACAGCTCCATACCCAGATATATTTTGCTCTTAACACTCAAAAGGATGTGTTTGGAAATAAGGAACACACATTACTTCAACAGGTGGTTAGGATTATTTACAATAACAATGAGGGTACCTATTTTGGTATACAATGTATTTTTACATATTATACATATACAAAACATACATAAGCATTCAAGCAAAAATTATACAGTAGAAAAATGCCTCACTGACAACAGTTTAAGTGAATGAATGATGCTAAGTGGACTCTACCCTAAGCATAATCTTTTAGTATTACACAGCTCACTGGAAGAACAAGATAAAGTGAGTTTTCACCTGATGTTTTTAGGACAATGCTCTCTGCTGTACAGAGTAACAGAAGGGCTGTTAATAATTATGAAAGGTTTAGTGTTTGAAGGACTGTAGTTGTAATTAAAATTATTATCATGATCATTGTAAATGATACAGATTTATGTTGACACCTGGACTGAGCACAGTAACAAAGCCCAGGGTGCTTTACAAAGGAGCTCAATAACCCTAGCTCAATTTTTTTTATTTGGGAAAGCCAAGTCACAAAGAGTCTATGGGACTTGGTGAAGGTCACCCAGGCCACGGCTTTTACAATTTAAAATAAATAAAATTCTTCTCCAGAGTTCCTGATACCAGATCAAAAACTCACCCAGGCACATGATCTAGCATGAACTCACAATATCAACTCACGTGTTATATTCGATTTTCATCTTTAGAAAATATCAGCTTTTCACCAAACTACGTGAGATAGTGATATTGTTTAGTGGAGGACTTGTTAGTGTTAGGTCAGAGGCTGGACTAGGTGATCTTGGAGGTCTCTTCCAACCTAGACGATTCTGTGATTCTGTACTGAAAGATGAAAACACCGAGTCTACCTGCATGCCTATGGGATAACCTGGCTAATTTGTCTGTGCGCCTGTGTGACCCTGATCCCATTTGCAGCAGGGGCATGCCAGCAGATGAAGGATCACATACTAATATGTGCAAAATCAGGGTTTTCCTGAGAGCAGGTACCTGGGCTGAGGCAGGACCACAGATCCCTCACCTCCATCCCGGTACTCTCTGGGTGCATGGCGCTACCCAGCGGGCCACAACCACTTCGGGGCACTGCCCTGTTTACAGCCGTGGACCACTGACACAAACACCTCACTAGCCAAAACCCAGCTGCCACCTCCCCTTACAACTCGCCCCCACGGCCACCTCACGGGCACAGCCCCCTCCCCGGCCCCCCACCGCTTTCCTGCCCCTGGAGAAGGGGAGGACGCGCCTGGAAGCTGGGGGATGAGGGGTCAGGCTGGGAGATGAGGGGAGAGGCCGTGCCTCCACCCAGGGCTTCCTCCCTCCCCTCTTTCCCCACGGTGCTTGTGCAAGACGGCGGGGCTGGGGCAGGCGCTGAGGAGAGGGGCCGAGGAGAGGGGCCATCTTAGCCCGCCCCGTCGAGAAGATGGCGCCCTCCGCAGCCCCCAGGGGGTCGGGGGCGCAGCGGGAAGATGGCGCCCTCGCGGGGGAAGGGGAAGGGGGGCCCCGAGGAAGGCGCTGGCGGCGGCGGGTACCTCTCAGGGCCTGGTGCATGCCCCCGATGCCGCTGTACAGCTCCAGCACCCGCAGCGCCGCCATCCCGCAGCGCACGGCTCGGCCCCGCCGGCCGCCTCCCCGAGCGCCGCCCGCCCGTTCCGCTGCTCTTTCGTTCCCACTCCGTTCGCTCAAGGGCTACGGGCTTCGTGGGGCGCTGCTAATTGCTCATTAAACCCCAAAACGGGCTGGAGCCCCGTGGGAGAAGCCACCTGCTAGCATAGCCAGTCCCTCGCCTACGTGGGGAGGCCGGTCGTGTGGGTGAAATCAGCAAAGGGCGTGCTGGAAGGGCAGGCTGAGGGCAGAAATTGATTAGGGTGGCTTGTGCCTTGCAAATGAGGCAGGGCTCTTACTGTCTCCCCAAGCCCAGCCTGTCAGCAGGAACCCCGGAGGCTGCTTCCCAAACTATGCAGGCCAGGCATGGGGAGAGAAAGGAGAAAGGGCCCCCAAAAGGGCTGTGCCCGCCCGCTGGGGTTGGTGCCGGTCTGCTGTCCAGCTGGGCAGCTGATGCTAATGGCATGTGGCAATTCTGCCGGCCTAAGCGTTTGTCTTATTTTTGTAGGAGTGATTTTAGTCTGCAGGGATGGTTTGAAAAGCCGTTTCAAAGCCCGCACTGCTGGTGGAACAGGAAGGAAGGAAATAACTGATGAAACTCTCCTAATTTGTCTTAACACTATGAAATTGCTTTCTCTAAATTAAAAAGGAAGAGATGACTCAAAGACAGTTGCCCCTGAAAAGCAGTTAGTTTGTAACAAGAAATGTCAGACAGATGCATTTACATGTACCTACAAAACTCAAAGAGTAAATATACTGCGCAGTACAATGTGGGTTACCTACCTCACACAAGTAAAGATATTCACCTATGCCAAAGTTTGAAGATTTAGATTCTAAAGTGAAGATGAAACATGAAAAAAACAAAATCTGAAAATGTTTCTCTAATCATTTCTTAAGTTAATTATATTTTTTTGTGGAGCCTCCTGTCAAAAATAAGGTGGATTTCAGGAGTGTTTATTTTTCCTTAGCATCTGCCTCATGCAGCCTGTCATAGTAACTCCTCTCTCTTGTCTTTTGGTGGAGGCAGAATTTTTAGCCGAAAGTGGAGGGTGAACCAGAAAGAGATGTGCTGTCTTTCAACATACTTATCCAGAATATGAGACTCATCCGCTATGGAAAACAGTAGAATCAGAAACACGATTCAAAGCAAGAATATTAGTCCTCCCAGCACTTTTTTTGAAACAGTTCTGTCATTCCCTGTGGATTTTCATCATCAGAGTCTGGGGCTGCTGATTTATTTGCCAGCCATGGAAGTAAGCATGTGACTAAGAAAAGAAGCCTGAGGTCTATTTCGACAATTTCTGAAAGGAAGTGTAGCGGCCGAGGTACCAAAGAGGAGAGCAGTGCACATTACAAGAAGTGGCAAGACAGGTAGCGTGCACAGGCAGTGGGTGAGGAACTGAGAAAGGCGGCTGAATCACATGGCTTAACGAAACAGAGAATATTCTGGCTGGAGAAAACAGTTGTCAGACAAAGGTGATGAGGAAGACTGAAGAAAAGGATTCAGGATGATGATGATGGCTGTGATGAACAAGGTTGTTCTCAGCTAAGAAGATAAACGTCAGTAGGAGCCCATCAAAATACAAGATACAAGGTAAAGGTAAAGAAAAATGAAGCTTTTAGACTACTGAAATTAGTAAAGCCAATTAATGAATTTTAGCTCCTTGTGTTACTAGTTCAACAATCTATATACATCACAGCAAAGCTAAATATTGTAATAAGGGCTTTAGGCAGTCACAAGCAGTTCATTTATTTGGAGCTGCCCAGTATGTGGAGCAATTAAAGCTACAGAGGAACAATATTTCCTTATATCAGAAGGGAAGACAAACTTGAGCCCCGTTTTTCCCTCTCCTTTCCCTGATTCCAAAGTATTCTTGCCACTCATGTGGCAAAGGTAGAGTCAAGTGGAGAAGTAGCAGATACATTTTTGCCATACTGGTGACAGTGGAACATTCCCTGCTCAGGGGAAATTCTCCACCTACCTCCTCTACCAGGCATCCTCTGTGTAGTAAACCATAGAATCTGATCAACAAGCCTCCACTCTGGCAACAAAGAAATTCATAAACTAGGCCGAGATTTCATTAGCTTAAATTTGCAAAGAATAGGAAACACCAAAATTTCCCTTGTGTTCATTTTTAAACACATGCCAATAATCAGTTTTATAATTCTGTGTAATGGCATCTGCCCTAACCTGGTTCTCCTTATTAATTGACAGCTATGAAAGGACCAAAACCAAATCAGAGACTCTGGAAACAGTTACTTCTAGTACACTTCCTTTATAAATGTAAAGACAGCATAAAAATAAGTTTTTTATCAGACCTTTTATAATAAAATTTAAGGTATAGTGTTTATTTCAGAGATTGAGAAGCACCAAGATCACTGGTCACTCATACCTTTGTTCTTAAAAAAAAGCTGAAGCATTGCAAGAGCAAGTGTGCCCTGTGAAAGTGATTGTTCATAGCTAAGTTAGAAAAATCTTGATATCACATGTTGCCACTACCATGGGGCAGGCTAAATGGTTGCTCTCTCTTGGTCTTGTGGCCTGGCAGCAGTCAGATGTCTGCAAAATTTCCCAACTGAATCTCTCTGACTTGCTGAAATTTGGGTATTGTTACAACTCTTTCTTCACTTTGTGCATATAGGATGGATAGGATTCCTGTAAATCTCAAACAACATTTAATTTGATTAACAGAGGAAATTAATAACAAGAGTTCAAGTCCAATATCTGCCTTCAGGCCCTATTCTACTCTCAGTAAAGGTAGTTAGTTGTACAGCTCCTTAAGACTTCAAGGGAAGAAGTTTGTTCTATGACTCTTCCAATTTTGGCTTTCTGATAAGGGATTTCAGATTCTTCAGCTCTGAACTCTCAATGTTATTTGGACACAGTTATCGACTGTTTCATATATCAGTTATGCCTCAGCAATACACCTGGCTTTAAATAAGAAATGCTAGGCTTTTATAAAGAAAAGTTAGTTTATTCTAAATGAACACATCTACAGAACTATGATAATGCAGTGACGAAGCATCTATTTTCTTGACTGACATATATTTATAGTAAAATATGTTTTAAGCAAACTGATCATTAAATGACATTTCTAAAGCTAAGACATCAGCATATGATACTAGCATTTTCATTGAGACAGCTTTGGAAAACTCCTGCCTCCTAGCAACTGGCAGCATTTCCTCAGTTCAGAAGTTTCCGAAGTTTGCCCACATCTCTGATGACTGGTATGATACAGGTAATCATGCTAGATCTGAAACTGTTGTCCTGGTAACCAGTAAACACATCCAGTGAAATAGATGCATGTGGTAAGAGGAACATGCAGGGGAAACCACTGCAATATTTTTTCTTCTTGCAATGCTTTCAAATTGTTAAAACTGTTACAATTACCGATGCTGCAAAATAACATCCCAGAAACAAGAAATATGCAAAAACACCGCCTTAGGATTCTGTATTTCACTGTAGCAGCAACCGGAATTTAAAATGACAAACTGACAGGGCCACGCACACTCTTGTGCTCAAAGAAAAAAGAAAGAATTTCCACTGTTGTGTTTATATAGTTCACACCAGCAACAAATACATGAAACGACCCACCCCACAACATCTTATAGGCACTTTAGGCCTTCCGCAGTTTTCAAGTCTTCTCCTGCAGTTCCTCCCTGCCATCCCATCTGCAGGGAGCAGTGACTAACAGTCCAGCAAGGCGTCCATCTGCACCCGTCTGTGAGCAGAAGGTCTCCAGCCTGCAGTGCGTGTCACAGGGTTTTATTGATGCCACAATGTTGTAGCTGTATCAATTGCTTCAAGTTTCCTTTGAATGTAATCCCTCACTGTAAAGCCACATAGTGGAAGCTAGTAGATCTGTACTTTGAAGTGTTTGTGAGCATTTCCTCTATATGCAAAAATGGAAAGAGAACAAGAAAAATCTCTCTCTGCTGACATGCCAAGTGTTTAAAAGTGCATTAAAGCTGCAGTACAAGCAAATATTGTTGGTGGTTGAATGACAAACAAGGTTACTTGTGTCTGAAAGTTCAGTATAACCTACTAAATACCTAAATGAGGATCAGAAAAATTATACAGACATCTCAGCTGTCTAGAAGAGAAGCTCAAGTTCTGGGTCAGAAATCACAGTGGCTAGGAAGGAATGCTAGGCATGTCATACCCTTGCGATGCAATCACTGTTTGAAAAATTTCACTGAGAATGTCTAGCATAAATTATTGTTTCCATAACCATTGGCCCAGTATGTTACTAATACCGAAAACCTTTTGCAGTTTATCAAAATTGAGCTGTACTAGATGTGATGTTTCATGAGGGATTTTATTAGACTTGGTTTCTGATGAAGTGTTGCTTGGTAAAGTTAGCTTTCAGCCGCCAACATGGCATTTCTAGGAACCGTGCTGGGCTGTGCCAGTACGTCCAATGAAGCCTACGATTTTCATTTATAATCCTACACATCTGCAAGACTAGAAGTGAAACCCACATCAAGCTAGGTTTGTTAGCCTCTCCCAACCCGTTTCTAAGCACTCTATACAGGGAAAATGTATATAACTGAAATTATTTAGAAGAGCCATCAAACACAAGTATTTATAGCCTTTCTATTTTCAGACATATTAATCTCATTTCAAGATTTTATTTTTAGGTTCTGGATTTATGCATGTACTCTGTAGGGAACAGGGAATAAAAAAGACATTGCTTCTCTAATTAATTCATTACCTTCCTGGTTGAAATAAATATAAACAAATCTGGCCTGTTTGTTATGTTTGGCCTGCGATGGTAACCCTGGCTGGATGAGAGGCATTATGTCAACATAGTGTTGTTGACTTTCTTGTTGTACTTACACATTCCAACACCTGGCCAAAAATAAAGGATTTAAAAAAAAAAAAAAAGTGTCTAGTAAGCAAGATATATCTCTATATAAAATCTTTGCTGGACTGAACAAAACAGAATCTGAGCTCTACAAGTCCTGCTGCAGTCAGCCAAAAGATTTCTGCTGCAGCGAATTTGTTTTGAGTCAGACCTTGAAGGGTCACAGGAAACTGGTGGCAGCAGACGCAGGGCTAGGCGTTGGTTCAAGGAGGGATCTGTTCAAGCCACTCCCTCAGGATGAGCTGATGGCATGGGAGATCCCAACTCGCTTGCAGAGCAGGAGGAGATGGTAACACATCCTCAGCTCTCTCGGAGGAGGGGGGATGAGGGAAAAGACACAGATGAGTGCAGATGGCAAGCCTGGATGTGCTCCTTACCTTTTTGCTTAAGGCAGGAGTTTTAATCTCCAGCATCCCCATATGGTGTGCATAGTATATAGTATATAGAATGACAAACTGAGAAAGACTTGTAGCTATACATTGGCATTGATCGTGCCTTTGGTCACAAACCCATCCACTATCACCTAAAGCTTTTGTATACCACAGGCTTGTCTTTTTTTAGAGAGTTCTTCCCCTGCCCAAACTTCGCTTTTTCATTCAGCCCCACGTGATGATTTTAATCTTTGAGTAAGCCTGTAGCTGGCACAGGAAATGAGATGCCTTATGCTGGTCACCATGGTGGTAGGATTTCAGTAGTAGGGTGTTTCCTCCAGAGAGGAAGAAAATCTTTAATGCAGCCGCAGCAGAGCTGTAACTGCAGACTTACTGAGCTATCTTGAAACCACAAATGCACGCACTGAGGACTACAAAACCTGCCCAAGAAGTTGAGCACACGGTGCCTCTGCAGCACTGAAGTCTCTTCCACCTTGGTTACATTACTGGCACTTTGCAAGCGAGTTACTTCAAAACTAGTTTAAGTCCATTTGGTATATCACTTAAAACTGTAATTGTAGGAGTGACTGCGGTGTAAATATTCTCTTTTTTTTTTTTTTACTACATTTGTGTCTACAGGTGTCTGTCAAGCATACCAATACACTAAAGTTTAGCAGCTGGGACATAGCTCCATTCTACCAGAAAGTCTCTTAGAGAAGTCTATAGAAAAGCACAGGTTTGAAGAAGTTGTAAGATTATGTAAAGGTAAAATGGAATTGAGGATAAATTGAAAATCCTGTAAAATCTTGTAAAAATTTCCAACTAAAACAGAAATGTGTCACTTTTGGCTGCTAGGTTTGATTGGATCTTTTTTCCCAATTAAGTGTTGCCTCAGGTAAGAAAGAAAAGCTTTGGGTCTTCCTAAAGCTGAAACAAACCTTTTTTAGAAAAAGGGCTATGAATTTAAAACATTAATTTTGCTGAGACAGCCTAGAGACAGCAGCACAAATAAACCTAACCTAAATGGGTTAAGAAAGCCTAAAATAGTTCTTTCTGAAGAAGGGAAGTCTTCTTGCACAAGACATATGCCAGTATAGACTGGCACTGTCAATATTCATCTGTAGGGAGTTGGGCTGATTTAAGACTCCAGCAAATGTTTCACATAATTCATAAGAGCAATACAATGGGATATTGTTGGAATTGTCTATCAGGGACCCTGCACAGCAGCCAAAGTCCCTGAGGATGACTTCATTGCAGAAACAGTGCCAAGTCACATATAGCACTCATCTCGTATGCTATAGAGCACAATTGTTCAAAAATCAGAAAAGTAATGCAGTTAAACACAAGTCATTAATTAACCTGCATTACGCATACATCCCATTGTCAGTACCAGTCCAGGCACCACAAATATTATAGTACAAATAGTATTATGTCCTTGAGAGAATTCATTTACAGAATATATCTCTAGGCTTCTCTTGATACTATAGAAGTTGATGATTTTAGGAATACATCTGTTGGACAACAGCATTATTACCATATTCACAGTAATCCCGTCCTCAGTCTTTGACAGATCTGGCCTGCATGTTGTTTCATTACCTAGAAGGCTCTTTCATTCTGCAGGAAGTTATTTCATCCTGCTGTGCTTTGGACTTGGGTTGTAGGCTTGGTAACCTCCATGTTGTGGAGCTTATGGGAAATGGATATTTCATGTCAGATATGTAGCCACAAACACTGGCAAAAGTCTAAGAGTCAACACCAATAAAGCATTTGCAAAGCTCCTAAATAGTTTCTATGTCCTTCCTCCAGTCATTCGACACAGGCATTAACTCTTTCCTACACAATGACCATAAGCAAGAGCCAAATTATCAAAGAAAATTTCAGGTATATTGTGAGTCCGTGTTTGTAATGGAAAGCAAGACACCTTTCCACCTGAAAAATATCGACTCTCTACTCTTTAGATACTTTCTCGTTTCCTTCTCCAACCATATGCGCCATCTGCTTTATATGTATTTAATACTTTTTCTACTCCAATCCCTGTAGTGTAAAATTTTATTTTTTATTTTTGCATACTACCAGCTTAAATCTGGATCATCTTCCCTCTTCAACCCCATCTGGACAGAGCATATTTATGCTTGGAGATTAAGCATAGAGCTGGCATGTAAAAGCAACTCATCTTAGAAACTCGGTCTTCTCAGCTTTGGTGTGTGCAAGCCACGTCCTCTTCCCTTTGTAAGAAGCTAACTAATCCCAGAGTGGCTAACACAATGTACAGTCAGTTTATGAGGCTCATTGGAACCAAGGATTTGGCACAAGAGCTCGAACTGAGGAATCCAGTAAAAACTTGGCCCTCAGCTAGTACTTTTCTGCTTGTCCTGGGCATCTCAAAGGAAGAATTGAACAATTGCAGCACGTAATTAATAATTCCATTGCCGTGTCCTGCCCCTTCCTCAAAAAGAACATCATCATTTCCTGGTATATCATGGCAAAGAAAACATTAGGCTATTTATGCTTTGTGTAAGTGATGGAACTGGGGGAGAGAGAAGAATGAAATCACTCCCCAGATTTAATTGTTTTTTGGCTAGAGGAGCCCTTTAAGCAGTTTGCTTTGAAAAAGCTTGGCCAAAAAGAAGTAGTAAATGTGTAACTGACTGGGTTCATTAATGGCATACTAGAATCACTTCTTTTAGCTTTTTCCGAAAGACAGAATGGATGGATGAATGGATGGATGACTCAAGTTTGAAAAGGTTTGCAATCTCAAAATTTAAAACAGCAATCCCAGACAAATTCGTATTTATGGTTTCCCATTGTAATGTGACAAATGAATGTTCATCCATGCTGTTGACTTCTACCTGTGCCAACAGCTGACTACAGGGATAACAACTGAGTACTGTTCTTGATAGCAAAGCCAAGACAGCGAAGTCAACAATGTGGCAAAGGACGGAAAGAAAAAGCATTTTACAAAGCCTCTACTGAAAGCTTGAACTGACTATAAAGTAAAATCCTTTACTTAAGTTAAAAAGGCTTTATAAAGTGTCCATCATGATCTTTGAGTAGTTCCTTGGGGAAAAAAGGGAAAAAAAAAAGAAAAAAAAAAAAAGACTGTTTAGTCATCAAAATGCACTGTTTGCATTGATACTGAAGGAAGGTATTCCAGAAAAATCGTCTTCAAACAAATATTTACAACAGTCTTTTATTCCATTTGTGAGACTCCCTCAAAACAAGAAGCACAGTTATAACTAAAGCTACGTGAACCAGTTCCACTATTAGGTATCAGGGTGAGATGTGAACAGTGCTGAAAGAATTTCTTCCCATTCTTTCCTCAGTTCATTTGTGATGAGCTAGGCAAGCTTTGCACCATAGGATGTTAGTTCCACCAGACCAAAGAATCCGAGGCTAGAAGATACATCAGTAAGCATGGGGACGGGGCAGGGGGAACACGACACTGACAGAGTCGGCCTTCAGCAAGACATTGTTTTTCTTGTCAGCAATCGCTAGCTCCTCCAGTTTTGTATCAGTCCACAAGACTGAACCATGAAGAAGAAGCAACAATAATTAATCTCTGTCTTTCCTGTATTTTCTCCTGGATGATTTAATGTTTCTTCAAGCTCTGGAAGCATAAAGTGAAATTCATTTTTTCTCCTCAAGCCTTTCTTTTCTATGTTCCTGTACATCATCTCTTTAAGTATTCAACACATGTCCAAGTATTTATTGAATCTGTTTTTTTGTTTGTTTGTTTTGTTTTGTTTTTTCTTTTTTTTTCGGTGTAGGATTATGGGGTAATCCCTTTCAGCTAATAACACTTCATGTCCTACATCTTCTCTTGCCCCCATTTTCCCCATCTTGCTACGCTGTAATTTAACTCAGTGCAGCATTCATCTACTCCTCATTTTTCCACTCAGTCCATGTGATTTGAGTATTGACATCTTTCTGCTACTGAATGTGGTACCTTTTCCTCTCTCTCAAAAATGTGAAGACATGGACTCTGATGATACCACGTTCATTTAATCTGATGTCTTCCTCAGTCTGTGATTTCTGTTGCCCTTTTCACTGCCATCATTTCTCCGTTGTGTGCCTTGTTTTCTTCTGTATGTACATCTACATGACCATCCAAACACCCATTTTCTTATTCCTACCGCAATAAATCTCTTACAAAAACCCAGTTTCTCTAAGTAAAAAGGACTTCCAAGCTTTTAAAAGATGATTGGGTCAAATTAACAGTATTAACACTCTCATTTATATTCAAAATCCTCATGCACTTCTCTTGTTCTTTTGCCCTCTGAATGAGTTTTGCCTGGTTTGTCTTTGGCAAAATGCAAGCTTCATGAAATAAGGAAGTCAAACAGCTGAAATTTCAAATTACCTAGGTTTGAACACCCAAATCAAGACTGAGGCACTTGGCACGGTCTGGAAATTAGTTCTGCTTAAAGAGTTTCAGGTTGAGCGTCAAACCTCAAAGCATGCCATGCCTCTTGTCAGTTTGGAAAATCTTGGCCTTTACGTCCCAGTCATTGCTAAAGATACTGTTGAGAGTCATCAGCTAGTGCTGTTGCTATTAAATGCAGTGATTCGGAGTATACAGGTTGTCTTTTTTTTTTCTTTCTTATTTTTTAAGGGATGCATTACAGTAATCGCTAGACCTATGAAAGAGATGAAAAACTCCAATTTCTCTCCACTACGTTGCTGGAATTGTGCATGCTGTTTGAGACAACATGGGACTCAGGCAGAGGGCCATACTGGCTTTGAAAATGCCTACCTGATTTGGTAAAAGAGGGACAAAAGGATACAGAAAATACCCTGTTCTGGCAACTAGAAACCATAGTAGAGGGAACTTTATGCACGGCAATAATAACATCATGCAACTGGGTGGCATGAATCATGCTCAGAACACTTCCCTAGTGATGAAAGACTTACCAGTTTCATATAGATCATTTTACATTAAAATATAATATTGCAGAGAGACGTGGTTAGTTTTGAGTATATAACCTAGTAATTTCCTTGAAAAAATCAGTAGCTACTCACAGACATTTGGTATGTTTTGTAACAATGGCAACTACCGTAGGCAATACAACTTTAAAAATAAATTTCATAAAAGAATTTTCAATGTATTTTTTAAGACCATAATTTGTCAAGAAGGTCACTCAGAAAGGGAGACTTAAATGCCCAAACACTTATGTGTTAGCCTCATGGTGTTCCAAAAACCAAAATCAGCTGCTCTCTGGCAGCGTGTAGGGAGAAGCAATCTCTGGGTTCAGAAACAGACGACTTCTCTCTGGGCTCAGAGGGGTTGCCCTGAGCTAGCTTGTCCAAATGCTGAACCAAGGCACAGTGAGTACAGTGAGTACTGGCCTTTCTTGGGGGCACGCTCAGCCCCCAGTTAGAGTGAGGGACAGCCCCAGCTGAAGATTTACAACCAGAATTTACAATTTTAATTTTTTTTTGGAAATGGGAACCTAAGACTTTTCTGCTTTCAAAACCTGAGAAGTCTGAGTCTTCTCAAACCACAGCTGAAGGATGAAGTGCTCTTTTTCACTAGAAGTTGCAGCATTCACTCGAGTAGCAGGCCACAGGGCTTGCTGTGTCTGAGTATTATGGAGATTCCCTATTCAGTTGCTGCAGGACATTAACACTCTTTCATGTCCTCCTGTTATAGCGAGTCCCTCTTGCACAGAGCATGTTCAATATTCATGGGAGCAGAGGAAGTGCAAAGGAATGCCTCTATAGCCCAGTGCCTTCCAGTCCTTGCTCCCAAAAGGATTTAAGGATGCTTTATGGAACTGACAGGCAAAGTGATTGCATTTGCATAGCTGGATATTTTTGGTGGATATTTTACATTTAAGGGTCATTACATACTTTCTAGGAAAAAAAAATAACAAAAAACGAGCATTTCATATTGTAAGGCAGAATCTTCACTGAAAGTGCAGAAATCTAATTAATGAAATGAGTCAAATCTGTTTAGTTTATAATAATAGGAAAGCACATTCAGTATTTGGACTAAATTTCTCTAGTTTCTTGCTGTTTAAATCAAATAACAAATGAAAATAATGTGAATTTCATTATTTTCAGTGATGTTTTCAGACCAACACCTACTTGTCAGGGAAGTTCTGACTGTTACAAAGAATTTTTCATTCTTAGTGTAACAGATTTTCAGTGTAAAATAGTTTAGGCATCTGCACTCTCTCCCTGTGCGTACCCTTTTTCCCTGTTAATGAAAGTTAAGCAACAATCCAATTTTTTTTGCTACACTTATAGGCACTGATTCTGTATTTCGTTCTTGGCTGTGAACCAAGACATCAATTCTCTGGCCAAAAAATAAAAAATAAAAATTAAAAAGGCCAAAAACAAATGTAGCACCGAAAGGCTCACACGAAAAACACAAATTTCCTTTTCAGAGTGCCATTGACTTTCTTCTGATCTACCTCTGCAGAGGTAAGTGGCAGCAGGCTGAACAGCAGCTGGCCTGGCTGAGTACTGAATTGCAAAGGAAGGCAATGAACAATGCAGGTGATCCTTCATTAATAGACCAGTCTATGAATAACCCCCTACGTGGTGTTTAGTGATGTTATTACCTGTGTATCCTTCATTTAAGAAGTGGTCAAGATCCTGACTGGCCAGGGTCTCCAAGAGTCCCATGGCACTTTCTTTAAAATTAGGGTGATTACTGTGGTTTTATTTCAGTTCAAACAAGTACACTCTCCATGATTTTTACAGCTATGCTGAGATACCTTTGCTGCCAAGTACTGTGGAGATCTTTCTGCATTTCAAGAGCCCAGTTTTTGTTCCCCTTTGGGTTTGGGATGCAAATATAAGTTATGTTTATCACAGCCTTACAAGAAACTTGGAGCTTCCTCCATTTCTGCACCTGTGTTAAATGCCAACCAGCAAAAGGCACTTTAGAGTTTATTGTAAGTCTGACAACTGACAATATCCTAACATTTTTAGGAAAATTTCACAGTGAGAAACAGCAATGAGGCAGGTAGCCAAGAGTACATATGGTGGCATTGGCATAAACATATGGAAATTACATTCGAAACAAGGGGGAAGGAGGTCATATTTATTTACCAGAACAAACACTTCCCTGAATTTTAGGGGCAAAGCATTTTCTGAAAGAAGGATGACAGTTGCGTGTGTGTGCCATAAAAGGTTTTGTGGAGTAGAAACAAGTTGTGGTCTATTAAGAGAAACAGATTGAGCATGGCGCACCTTTCAAAAACCAACAATCTGTTACAACTATCGGCACTGCTGAGTAAAGCATCTTTACTCTGTGAGGCTGTATGCTATGTGCCGCTTTACTTTTTGCCTGCTCATACAAGGAGCGTGTACTTTTGTGCCAGGACTCACAGAGCCTTATAGCTCAAACTTGATGGCTTGAACAAAGCACTGTCAGAGGACCAAAGAGCCAGCCAGCCTCAGGAAGGCCGAGTGGCCCCTACCTCCTATTCAGGGCGTGAATGAAGCAGGCTGTAGGCTAGGACTCACGCTGCAAGCACTTCAGTAGCTCAACCTTGTCAGCTTCATTGTCGCTACTAAGCTTCTGTGCACGACGAAGGAAATTACCGACATTTAGACACAAACTGTATTCCTTTACTTCTTGTTGCCATCAAACTAAAACACACCAAAAAAAAAAAAAAAAAAAAAAAAGGGCTTCAATTCTTCTTCGTAAGGTACAATACCTGAAGCAGAATAGCTGTGTTCACTGTGAATTGGGGTATGAAAATGACCTTACCGTCTGCCCACTGCTCGTGTTCAGGTTTATCAGAATTTCCAGTGCAGATACTTGCTTCTGCAGGACTGCGAGTTGAAAAGAATTAAAAATCAGTGGTAGTTTTGCATCCCATAAGTGCTGAAGGAATACATTAGAGTTAATATCTCTATGTTATATCAGTCACTTCCTATCACAAAGAGGAAAGATGTGTCACTTATGAGATGTATCATTGCAGGATTGCTCCCTAGAGAACATGCCTCATGCTTTGGCCAGTCAAGTTTTATACTCTCTAAATGATAGGGGCTTCCATCATCTCCCTTAAATTACTTCTGCATTCATGCTGAAAATGATCTTGGGGAGTGTTCTTACTGCTACTCAGTCTAGTTTTTCTCTGCCACATGCTATGCCCTGTACTACCAACATCACTCTTCTCTACCGCTGGGCAGCCCCAGTTGGGTAGCACCACTGCTCTGGAAACACTGGGATTTTTGCCTGGCCTTTGAGGCTATTTGGGGATCACGTCTAGTGAATAGTTATCATTCGGAGAGGGGCCTTCCAAGGACTCTGGTGGTTTGCCTACTGAAATTAAAAGCAAAAGCCTATTAAAAAGCCTTGGCTAAAACCAAGCCTGCTGCTATCCTAGTTGTTACAGGGATTGTGTCCAAAAGCACAGCGAGATCCCGCTTGCAGCTATCTCAGTATCATCCTGGCATCCACACTAAAAACCAGCCCCGGCCTGGGGCCGTGGTTACCCGAGGGCCAGACCCGAGTGGATGGAGGACACCGTGAAGTGCTGTGAAGTGGACACCATGAAGTGCCGTGTGTGCGCTGAGGTAGCTGAGGGGGCTGCTCGTGACAAAGGAAGACAGAAACGTTTCATTTTTCTGTGTGCTGGACGTTTGGCAGCCCTCTGTGCAGAGTTAGCATCACTCTCCCCTAACCTTCCTGTCTTTCAGAAAGCTAAGAAAGAGGGAAAACCAAAAAAAAAAAAAAAAAAAAAAAAAAAAAAAAACACGCTTTCTCAGAAAGACTCAGCGCTACGTGTACAGCCCCAGCGCGGGCTCCGGGCTTTCCCTACCCGCCCTCCAAATCACTGCGCCGGCTCCAGAGGGGGCGTGGGGGGTCGGGGCAGCCACAGCCCCCCCCTCGGCAGCCCCACGGCCCCCGGGTGCCGCCCCCCGCCCCGCTTTGTGCAGCCAGGAGCCCCCCGCCCCGTCCCCCCCCCCGGGCCGGGCCGTCCCCTCCCCGCGGGCCGGGCGCGGCCATTGGCGGCGGGCGGCTCGGGGCGGGCCCGGCGCCGCCTCAAAAGATGGGGCCCGGGCGGGGGCCGCCGCCCTTCTCCTCAGAGCCTCGCCTCGCCTCAGCTCCCCGCCGGATTACAAAGCCCGCTTCTTCTTCTCCTCCGCCGCCACCGCTATCACCATGAGCATCAGCAGCAAGAACTCCTCGTACCGCCGCATGTTCGGCGGGGGCAGCCGGCCCGGCACGTCGAGCCGCTACGTGACGAGCAGCAGCAGCCGGTACTCGCTGGGCAGCTCGCTGCGACCCAGCAGCGCCCGCTTCGTGTCCGCCTCGCCCGGCGGCATGTACGCCACCAAGGCCACCTCGGTGCGGCTGCGGAGCAGCATGCCGCCCATGCGGCTCCACGACGCCGTGGACTTCACGCTGGCCGACGCCATCAACACGGAGTTCAAGGCGAACCGCACCAACGAGAAGGTGGAGCTGCAGGAGCTCAACGACCGCTTCGCCAACTACATCGACAAGGTGCGCTTCTTGGAGCAGCAGAACAAGATCCTGCTGGCCGAGCTGGAGCAGCTCAAGGGCAAGGGCACGTCCCGCCTGGGCGACCTGTACGAGGAGGAGATGCGGGAGCTGCGCCGGCAGGTGGACCAGCTCACCAACGACAAGGCGCGGGTGGAGGTGGAGCGGGACAACCTGGCCGACGACATCATGAGGCTGAGGGAGAAGTGAGTGGGGCCTGAGGGGGGGCACGGGAGGGGTGGGGAGGGCAGGGCCGGGCCCGCCGGGCAGCCCCTCACCGTGTCTCGCCGCTTGCAGGTTGCAGGAGGAGATGCTGCAGCGGGAGGAGGCGGAGAACACCCTGCAGTCCTTCAGGCAGGTCGGTGCGGGGAGTCCCGGGCTGTGGGAGGGGGGGGAGAGGCCGGGGGGGGCCGGGGGGCCGCGGCCCCACACAAAGGAGCCGCCGCGGTTCTCACGCGGAGCCGCCCCGTTGGCTTTAGGGGACCCCAAAAGGGAGGGGGGAGGCCATTGTCTGGCTTGATCCGAGTCTGGCCGGTGTTACAAAAGCGCTCCGATGTGGAATCGCTTTCCGAGCCAATAAAAGCGAAAGGGAGCAGCCATCTGCTCGCTTGGCTGAAGGGTATTAATGGTTTCTATGGGATTCACCGAGGAATGCAGATACAGGCATTACGGCGAGTGTGGCGGCAGCAGATTGGGATAATAGACCCCTTTGTGTCGGAGGGGAGGGTGCAGGGGGCTGTATTCTTACCGAGTGTGTAATGTTGTGGGCACATTTCGAGGGAAAAGTGGCGTGTGTGGGGCTGAGGTTTTGTACAAGGTAGAGCTCCCTTTTGGTGAATCGCATCGCTCAGTGCCCTACCAGAAAACTGTTTCAAATTTAGCCCCTCGTATCGGTGGCGTCTGCTGATCGGAAACAGGCAATTCGTTCCTGGGGTAAGTTCACAGCAGTCAAGTCTGTATTCTTCTGATGTCTGTTAGCAATGTGGTGTTTCATCCCATGTAAACCAAGGCGTTAATGTAAGAAACAAGCTGCACTGGAGTTTAGTCCCTGTAAGGAAGCTACAATGTTGGCCAGATGAACTAAAACCCAAGTGGCAGCCAGAACCAGCTGTGTAGTGTTCTAAAAGTTCTGAGCTCAGGCTTTGATTTGCGCAAAAACAGCTTTTGGCTTGGATTAAGCCTTGTTTGGACTAGAAGATATTTAGGAATGTGCCTTCTCAAAACAAGATATCTTCCCTAAAACCGCTGCATTGCTAGCACTCCTCCTAGCTGGAACTGACTGACTTAGTCTCAGAGCTGTTCAGTCTCAGAGCTCTTTGTAGGCATTGGTAGATACCACCATTCAGGAAGTCACCATCTGATTTTCAATATTTCCCTGAGCAAAGTTTTTGACTACACTATAACTGTAGTCTGAGACCAGGTGTCTTAATGAGATAGTGTGGAAATTGAGACACCTACTCTCATTTGGCCTGGGAATTCAGTGCCTGCCACCATTCTGGGCACTGAAGTTTGAAACAATTTAAGACACTGCCTTAACTACAGTTGCTGAATTACTAGTGCTAAGCCAAGTTAAAGTAGTGTGAAGTTCAGTGCAAAACCATTTCTCTTTTTTGTTCTAGAGAATCTAATCTATTCAGATTAATTCAGTCAAAAGATTCTTTGACTTAAGGCTAACTTAATCTTGCATACTTATTTGGTGCAATTCAAGGCACATCTACCTCTATCTCAAACCGATTAAGCTTTGTGAAGGCTCCAGGCTTTTAAGCAAACTTGGCTTTGTGTATATCCCACATTCATTATCCACCTCTCTGTGCTGCAGTGAGGGCTCATTCAGAAGCTCAGCCTCCAGCTGGTCTGTGGCAGCAGTGCAGCTTGAACTGTACCAACTTCTAAGGTGTAGCTTATGTGTAAGAACTACAGATCAGTCTGTTGAAGCACTCACTAATCCACTCATGATATAAATAATACATACTAGAGAGTATGACTTGAACCGGAGTAATACCTGACTTTTACTTGCCACAAAACAGGTTTATCATGAAGTTTTTGAAGACTAAGTATGTTTCAGTGTAAGTGGTTCCAACATGTGAAATGCAGTTCATACAATGCTGAAGCTGAAACATCCTCTTGTGCTTTCCATTTGGGGGGGGAAAAAAAGTGTTGATTATTAAACCATTATGTTCTGGCACTTGAAGGGTCTATATGCTTAGATTTGGAATGCTTCAGGAGATGCTTTGCTGTTCTGATGTATCATCAAACTTACCTTAATGGAACAGTTGTACACTCAGTATTTTAAAAGAAAGTGAACAACTATTTGAACTTTAACTTGCATGTCCAAAAGCTGCATACTTGAGACTGTTTAACTGAGAGGTATTGAATTAAAACTTAAATTTCCTGAAGAAAAGACAAGTGAGTTTTCACATATGCTGCAGGGTGTTCTACATAAAATAAACCTGGAGGTTCAGTGACTTCAGAACAGAAGAGGCATTGTAATTAGTGAGAAAGTCACTGCAGCTTTGTCAACTACCCCAGCAGCAAGGAAAAGAACCTGACCCTATGGCAAGACTAATGGGTCAGCTCCTGGCTAATGAGAGCTTTTTCTGAAATCAGCAAGCACATTCAACCCTCTGATGTGGCTGGCATTAAAGAATCTCTTAGGATAAAATCAATGCACAGTTCGATTACTTGTATGCACGACTTAAACCTCGCTCAGGCTATAAATAGCTTATTCATTTACATGGCTCTCTATCCATCTAGGAAATAGGGAGTGCAGAAGTGCATCTAACTTACTGAAAATGAATGTAGTAAAATACATCGCATATTGAATGAGCCTTCAACTTAAGATGCTTGCTATTATAAGCTGCTAAAAATTCTGTAATTTTTCAGGTCCTGGAAAAAATCAGTCTTCAGTATTCAGATCTTTTTTTAAGATCCTCTGGAAAGTCTTTAAAAGTCTGTCTAATCACGTAAAAATATTACGTTGTAGTCATGTAGCTTCCTTCCAGAATGATCTTCAAGTTTTTTGGGAGGAGAACAAATGAATTAAGGACTTCTTTCTCTGGATTGGAAAACAGAGCCAAGATGAACTGTGGGTGTACAACTGGAGTTGGTAGGGACGTTGCCTCATAACACATCAAGGGGCGTTCTGCTGGGAAAGAACACCAGAGAACTCTTCTGGTGCAAGAACTTAATCCCTGAATAGCAATAATACAAGGACTGGCTTTCTAGTAGCCTAAAGAAAACAGTTCCATTTTCAAAGGTGCCATAACAGTGAGCACTGCTGATTAAGAATGCTTATGCTCTGGACAAATCCAGAAAGGCTTTAAAGCAGGCTGTGAAAAGCTGAGACTTAGGCTAATACCATAGGGGCACAAGCATGCAGCCAGTATGAAAGGATCAGTCTTCCCCTTTAGAAATGAATTGTTTTACTTGGGTGTTAAAAATGTAAGAAGTTACCAATCAGTGGTTAGGCTTCAGTTATGTTTTGAACGAATTCAAGCTGCTCCCACGTAACATTTATGACCTATCTTCTGTTGTGCCTTAAATGAATTTTTGCTGTTGATTAAGACTATCTCCGTCCAGCAAAAGGTGGAGTCTTTGCCAGCTAACTTGAGGGTGTAGGCAACGATGACTAACTCAGTTTGTGTTTGTACTCATACCTTCTTTTTCTCAGGGGAGATCTGGTGAACTACTTGTGGTAGTACTGGCCTGCAGTTCCTATATATATTTTTCTGGCTTTAACGGTATTTTCAGGCTGTGGTCTGTGGACCCAAGGGGCTCTACGGTTGGTCACTGAGGAGTCCATAGGAGATGAACAAGAAGTTAAGCTCCCTGCTAGGCATGTGGGCACATGGGTTACGCTTTTAAGCCCCACTGGAAAGGTGGAAGCCTAAAAATTGAAAGACTAACTTGTTTTCAGTGGTGTCAAGCTAAAAGAGCTTAGCGCTCACTTGTAACGTAGGTATGTGCTATATCTTTGAGCAGGGTTTACATTCACCATGATCTGTGCGCTCTTGGTTGTGGTTAGCAATACCATAGCAAAGGTGACATTTTCATATACTGTGTAGCTACCAAAGTTGTGATAAAGGTGCATATAATTCTCTGAAGCTGGGGTAGGAGTTGGCAAAAAGATGGAGGTTTTTGATGGTTTTTGAGGTCTTGATTTCATGTTGTCTTGCCAAGAAACTTGGATGTAGGAAGATCTGTGTGCTACTGAACTTGCCATAGAAGATTCCATGACACAACAGTTCTGTAAGATTGCTAATCGGCCTTCTCTCTCTCATCAGGATGTTGACAATGCCTCTCTGGCACGCCTTGATCTTGAGCGCAAAGTTGAGTCCCTGCAAGAAGAGATTGTCTTCTTGAAGAAGCTTCATGATGAGGTAAGTTGAAAGATGAGGTCTGTGATTGTGTGCTGTTGGTCAGGTGAGCGAGTAAATGCTTTGCTGGTTCTGGCCCGGAGTCCTAACCTGCATATGTTGTGTATGTTATTAGATATTAACTGAGTGTCCGCTTCTCTCTAAGGAAATCCGAGAACTGCAGGCCCAACTCCAGGAACAGCACATCCAGATTGATATGGATGTTTCCAAGCCTGATCTTACTGCTGCCCTGCGTGATGTTCGCCAACAGTACGAAAGCGTTGCTGCTAAGAATCTTCAGGAAGCTGAAGAGTGGTACAAGTCCAAAGTAAGTAAAATCTGTTGCTGGATTGTTCAGATCCAGCAGGCACTGAAATTAACTTTAGCTATAACAGCTTTGCTGTTTGTTTTGGACACTAGCACAGCTATGGAACAGGGTAGTCTTTAAACTCCTGGTCTGTGAAGAGCTGGAAAAATCAATGTTTGCCATAAATACAGCATTAAACTAAAGGGCTTGTATTTCTATTCTGGTAGCTGAGGGCGGCTGTTGATGATATACTGGAGAAAGAAATAATGAGTGGGTGAAAAGATGATGAAAAGATGGGAGACATAATAATCCTATAGGAATAGTAAGACGTTTTATGTGCAATGTTAATGTTTAAGTGTTTCAGGTGTTAGGGTTTGAAATAGATTCAGCTGCCTCCAAATTCTGTGTCCAGAAATAGTCTGTTAAACCACTTCTGTTGAAGTATTTTGCTAACCAAACTGGGGATTTCCACAGTTTGCAGATCTCTCTGAAGCTGCTAACAGGAACAATGATGCCCTGCGTCAAGCCAAACAAGAAGCTAATGAATACCGCAGACAGATTCAGTCTCTCACCTGCGAAGTTGATGCCCTTAAAGGAAGCGTAAGTAGAAGATGGCAGTTGTTGGGATGTTCTTCCCACTGCAGCTTTGAGCACTGTGCTGTAGCTCAATGGATAGATGTGACTGCAGCTGATCTCCCAAGCAAGACAGCAGCACACCAGTACTTCCTGAAAAAGATGCCGTGGGTTCCATTCCCCTGCGTGGGCTACAGTGCACTAGTCGGATTGATACACTGAACTAGTCTGTCTTCAGGTGTAAACAATACAAAATGAGTTCATACTCTTGCCATAATATTCACTGTTTGTATAACGCTTCCTGAGAGTGTTTATCACTTGTCTGTCAGGTACAGCTGAAGCAATACAAAAAGCCTGAGGCAGTAGCAGGGAGGAGGTGCAGATCTTGCTGTTGCTGGAAGCTGACTGCCTGAAAGGCTGGCTTGAAATAGATTTAACTACACCTGTAAATCCCCTCACTGAGTACTGTCTGCATGCTGACTTGTAGTGCAAGTGTTAGACTTACTGTAAAGGTTTGCTTTGCTACCTGGTAGAAATAAATGTGGCGCACCTCTGATCAAGCAGTAGAATAACACCCTGACTTTTCAAGGGGAGAATAAGGAGATACATTTAGGACATGCCTGGGCATTTTCAGAAAGGACACTAATGTAATTCAGCTGCCCTTTTTTTTTCTTAATCTTCCAGGCCTTGAGGATGGGGAGGAGTGGATGAACTACAGCAGTGCCTTATCTTGTTATTCTCTTCCAGAATGAATCCCTGGAGCGCCAGATGCGTGAAATGGAGGAGAATTTTGCTCTTGAAGCTGCTAACTACCAAGACACTATTGGCCGTCTGCAGGATGAGATTCAGAACATGAAGGAAGAAATGGCTCGCCATCTTCGTGAGTACCAGGACCTGCTGAATGTAAAGATGGCTCTTGATATTGAGATTGCCACCTACAGAAAACTGCTGGAGGGAGAAGAGAGCAGGTAAAAATCCCATGCAGACACTTCTCTAAACAGTAATTGCTAGAAGATACTCTGTACCCGTGTCTGACTTGATTCATTTTTTTCTTCAGGATTAACATGCCTATTCCCACCTTTGCTTCTTTGAACCTGAGAGGTAAGCTGCTTCACTTCGTTCACTGCTGGCAGCCTTTCCTTTAGCACAGGTTCTGGATAGTTCCCTCAACTCTAGTGTTTCAACTCGTATAAATGCAGTCGTGTATGAATATTATTACATATATAACTACAATGTTTGCACTTCCCCTTGGATGGGAGGAGATACTTTGTTCCTGGATGCAGGCGTTATAAGTATCAGTACATAGCAACTGATTGCTTTAGATCTCTGCTGAGGTTCTTTAGGAGGAATAAGAAGAAAATAGGGAAGATTAGTTTTTCATTCAAAGAGCAGAAGACTTCCCACTGTACTAAACTGGGATTCTGAAAGTACATCCTAAACTGTTATTCCTCATTTCTTTGAGGAGGCATTTCATCTAAACTACTGGTAATCTATTTTTCTTCTGCAGAAACCAACATTGAGTCTCAGCCAATGGTTGACACTCACTCAAAGAGGACACTTCTAATTAAGACCGTGGAAACTAGAGATGGACAGGTTGGTAGTAACTTCTGGCTTTATTCCTAGCACAGCTGGTTGCTTTGTACAATGCTGTAACCTGGGCTGCTGGTCAGTGCAGCCTGTATATGGTATTCAGCATTGTGGAGAACAGCATCTGGGGCAGTCCAAGCTGCATGGTTTTACATGCAGATGTAGCAAATGGATTTTCATGAACAGATCACAAAATTCATCTGAGAATAAAAACTTGAGTAGCTGTCAGCTTCCTGTTTAGAGAGGATTTTAAGCTCAGATGAATTAGCAATTCTCAGAGGCTTCTCTCAGCACCAGAGGAAAAGTGGCACTAAACCAGAAATACTAACTAGAGGCAAGACACTGCTTTCAGACCAAGTCAAAGTTTAAATGATTTCTTCACCCCATTAGCCAACTAGCACTTCTCATTTATAATTGATGGTTAATATCTGTTGGTTCACTTCTGTGCTACTAGTTCCAGTTCTAACTCTTCAACTGTCTTGATGCTTAAACTTAACACAAGTTAAACTTAACTGTACTTGATACTTAACACAAGTCTCTCTCCTTTTCAACAGGTTATTAATGAAACTTCCCAGCACCATGATGACTTGGAGTAAAGCTGAAGTGAAGATGCAAACTTAGTGCAGGAGAAATTCTTACCAGCAAGGTTTTAAAAAGTCCATGTCTTAAAGGAAGAAACAGCTTTCAAGTGCCTTTCTGCAGTTTTTCCATGAGCGCAAGATTATTATGCTAGGAAATAGGTCTTAGATCTTGCAAACTGACTCTCCCTGAAAGATTAGAGTTTACAATGGAGTCTAGTTTACAAATAGCAATATCTTGTGCTGCAATACTGTTTTTAAGTATCTGAATTCAATAAAACTGCTTTTTCCAGCACAGTATGAGCAACCTGTCGCTACTTCAATAAATCTTTGGAAAATGGCTCTTGATGTGTTCTAATTTAACTTCATGACTTTCTGCAAAGCCATAACTTAATGCTGGAATTACTATACGGTTGACAGCTCCAGTACTGGTTGTGTGAAATGTTGTTTTTTCAGATTAACTAGATAAACTGTCTTCCCATTTACTGCTTAGGTTTTGGAACCAACTAAAATGGACTATAACTGGCAGATGCATAATGTATTATGATATTTCTTATCAGTTGAATAAAATGATACTTCAAGCTAATAAAACCTTGCTTTCATATACTATTTACCTAGTTAATAGGAGCTAAGAATGTTCAAAGCACTTTTAACTAGTTTTATACGGCCTAGTTCTAATAACTGTGACATGTTGTTCATGCAAGTCCTTATCTGAGACAGCACCTTTGCAAACTTAACAGCTGACTTGATGCATTGACTTCATTTTCCAGGAAAGATTAGTTCCCAAAGGCTTGTCAGTATTACAGAACCTCAAATGAAGTCTTCAGCTGGAGTGGTGGTGGCTTGCAGTGGTATTTAAGGGAAAAGCATAGGAAAAACTTTCCTAGCTGCCACTTGATGCCTGCATTTAAACCCCTTTTAAAACTAAGAGCCATAATGCTCAGTCTTTTCTGCTGAGTATCAGCCCCATGGCAGCAGAATCAGACCAGGCTACAAAACTAACTTCTCTGTTCTGCATTGCTCTCCCTGTAAAGCTTGCTGCCTGTAAACTTCCAGTCAGATCTAATTTTCATGGGATGAGTAAATGGCAATTGGAGTTGATCAGTAAGTATTAATAGCATTAATTGCTAGTTCAAGGTGTTGGTGGTAGTTTGAGTACTTGTGAAAGTGTCTGTACAGCACGAACTGATCTGCATTAAATATTATCAATCCACCCTGCACACACACATAGAAGCTTTTTTTTTCAGTCCTTCCATTTGTTTCAGTGCGTGTCCAAACAAATACAGTGCAGTGGCTGGTGTGAGAGGGCAGTAGGAGTCCGCTTTCTTCATGCCCTTGTCTGCAGCACCCGCTTGGATGTGCAGTAACCAAGCTGCTAAAGAAGAAGATAGCCAGTGACTGGGGCATGCTGAAATGCCGTGCGGCCTGGGGATGCAGGTATCCTGAAGTCTAGGGGTAGGTGCCTGGGTATGATTGGAGTTTATAACTTTGAATCGCCCAGAGAGAAGTGCTGAAGCTGTTCTTCACAGCAGAACAGTGCCTAATTTTTAAAGAGAGGTGTGGTGGTGCTGTCCCACCCTGCTTCTCTCTAGTAAGTGTTCCAGAGGAATTCTGCCTCCAGACGATGATGGCAGGCCAAGTAGTTTTCCCTATTCTGCTGCGCTTGTGCTGATGCTCAGCAAAAAGTACAAAATCCAGTAGGCTGGGGTATGCGGCTGACTGCCTTGGTGCCTCGGGTGCTCACCAGAGAGCAGCTGGTCCTGTGTTCGTTCCAGTGACTCTTCCGTGCAGAAGTGTCAGAGGTGACTCTCAGGAGAATGCCTGGAGCTGTGCCTCAGTCCCTGCTTGCTGTGAGCAGAACAGTGCGGTGAATGGTATGTTCTCATTAAAAAGTGAGTGAACCCAGCCTCCTTATGCCACGGAGCTTACAGACACCAGGTTTTCTGCTATATACGAGCATCCAGAACAATAAAAAAGCACAAATGAGCTCTCGTGTGAGATGCATTCTGTGACAGTAGCAGCACTGAGGATGTGCAATAGCTGATGTTGAACACTTACTAGACACAGGTGCCTACAACCTTTAAGGATAAGAGTGCAGCACGGCGCTTACCTCCTGTCTATGACAACTTTGGGCAGAGAAAAGTCCCCACTTATGCTCGAGCACTGAACAGTGGCATCCAGCAGCGCGTGGGCAGGAAGAGCTGACACAGGGGGGACAGTGGGGACTACTGGTGGCACTGGGCAGGGACCTGCAACACAGAGCGGGTTCTGAAACATGTGCTTGTTGCTGGAGGTTACCTGGATTGTGGTGGTCTCACATGTGGCTTCTCCCCCTGCCGCCAGCTACCCGGCTCATTGCTTTCTGTTGCCTTTGATTTCCTCACCACCTAGATAAAAGAAGTGACTGTATCGAGCCCTGACAGGGAAGCAAAGGAGTTATTCCTGGCTCTTTTGTGCTCAGGGTTACTCATAGCACAGAGAAATATGTGGTAGAGCTTTCAATCCTGGGAATAAATAGAAAAATAAATAAAAATAAAACCTAGTTGCCAAAGGGATAGGAAGACTGCGGGAAACTATTTCAAAGCCTGTACTGTGCGCAAGTGTAAGGGCATTCTCACGGCAGAAAGGAGCGCTGATGATGGCTGTGTAAACTTTTGGTTGATCTGGTCGTGCCAGGCTTGTGCTCGCATATAAGCGCCTTAGTGCTGAGCCAGCAGCTAACCTCAGACCTGTATTTCACATCCTAATAACCTCAGCTGACAGCAGTGCGGGCTGGCTCGCCACCACTGGAGGCTGTGCACTTGTCCTACCCTCTAACAAGCATCATGAAGCGGCTCCCGTGAGCTGAGCAGCAGCACCGAAGGGCTGATTTTCCTCCCTCGCTGAGAGGCTGTTGCAAGTGAAAGTCGCCAGGTCACTGTATGACAAGTAACAGAAGTTACTGCTAAAGGCAACATCGTTTTTTCGGGTAAATGTTGATCTCTAACAAGACTTTCTGACACTCAGTGTCCTTTCCAGTTAACCCAGGCAGAACCTATTTTGCCTGTCGCTTCTGTTGCATTGTGAAACCTTGCACGGTGCCTGCCTCCAAATGTGTGAGCTGTACTCGGAGTAAGTAATAGTAATCCTCCAGAAAATCTTGATAATCTTGAGAGTCCTCATATTTAGTTTATTTTGCTTTATGTGGCCAGAAGGAACAGAGATCTTCAAAAAGCTATTTATTGGAGCCTGCTGAACCTCACCTGGTATGAAAGCTCCTGAATGGGGGTCTCCACACCAGGCAGGGTGTTCAATTCTGCCTGTGATTTGAGCACTTACAGGGCTCTTGCTCAAAACCCTATTTGCAGTTGTAAAATCCCACATGCAAAAGGCGCCCGGTGTGGGTTATGGGACACTTTGGGACAGGTATGTTCTCCCATGAGAGAATTAAAACATATCCCTTAGACTCAATTGCCCTTAGGCACCTGCGGAGCACCAAGAAAGCTGACGTCCCTGCCATAGGGCTGTTGGTGGCTGTCACCCAGGACCTGTGCCATGTGGACATCACGTCCTGCTGGGGCACACCTGGCACGGGGAGGCTTCTGCTCCTGGCCAGGGCTTGCACAGCCTGGTTTGCTTATGCCAGTGGGTGGAAAGGGAGGTGCACAGGGGGTGTGAATGCCCATGTTTAGAGAAGATGAGCAGCTGAGCGTCTGGATAGAGAATCTCACTGATGACAGGTAAATATCATAAATTTTAATTGCAAATCCCTTTACTAGGGAGGGGAATGAAAGCCTGGGTATTATTGAAATTTTTGAAGTCATTTGCATATAATGAACTGCTTTAGCAGACATTTGCTTGAGTGCAGTCATGCATGCAGAACTAGGAAGTGCCAAAAATAAAATTACATTTTCAATCTTCATTTGGTCTCTTTGTGCTCATGCAGAGCGCTACAAATTTCAGCTGCAAATTCATGGACCTTGTCCCATTCAGTGCACATACCAGACAGAAGTGAGCACTCACAACAGCCCTGCGAGGTGGGTCACTGTCGACCCGTTTCACGCATGGGACCGTGAAGAAGAGCCGTCAAGCTCAGAAGTGTAAGCTAAGCCCAGGGATCTGGTGTGAGGTCAGTTAGCACTGTATACTTTTAAAACACTTACTGGTTTCAGGTCTGGGTACTTTCACAGTCTGGATCTCAGCTCAAGTTCACAAATTGAAGATCATCCATTCAGGGGATACCAGTGAAAAGCATGGTTCAGGTGAAATTGCCTGCCTCCAACAGTAAAGCTGTAGCACAAGGGGGAACAAAATCCAGTTCTACAACACGACATAGCTCTCCCTTACCCGTGGGGCCCTTCTCTCTTTATAGCACATCACATTGCTCATTCCACATTTCCCTTCAGTGGCACTAAGGGAAGCAATGCTCTAGCGAGCTGTCCCCTCACGACCCAGCCCAAGGCCACTCCTTGGGCCTTGGCTACTCTGTGAAGAGCCCACAAGTGAAAATTGCTTTTGGGCTTCGGTCTGCAGCAACCAAACTCACTGCTTCACAAAAAGACAAGTCCATAACAGCCAAATCTCTGCACAAGAGTGTGTAATAGTTTCCATATGAACTCCTCAGCCTGACATTTTCTGCCCATTTCTTTTTCAGAGACGTATTGCAGCTGTCTCCCTGTGGTGGATTACACAAACTGCAAGGGGAAGGCAGCCTGTCCAGGCATTTCTACTGTCTGATGGATCCCTTACGCAGTGTACTGTGCAGGATGGTATGGTCACTAATGGGAGAGAGGTGATTCCGAAGATGTCTCAGATTTGGCAGACACAAAATGAAATCACTTTCAGGATGTAGAACCGTGGGAAAGTGTCCAAAGTCAGCAGCGAAGCACCCACAGAGCTGCTTTCTCCCTCACTCTCTGGGACAGGGGGAGAAAATAGGGGAAAAAAAAGTAAGAAAAATTATGGGTTGAGATAAAGACGGTTTAATAGGTGAAGTAGGGGGAGAAATAGAAACAAAGCAAAGGAAATCATACAGCACCCCCCGCAGGCAGGTCGATGCCCATTCAGTCTCTGTGCAATGGCCACATTGGAAGCCAAAACCCCTTCTTCTTCTTCTCTCTTTATCTCAAATTTTATTGCCGGGCATGATGACATACAGAATGGAATATTCCTTTGGCCCATTTGGTCAGCTGTCCCAGATGTGTCTCCTCACAACGCTTTCCCCATGAGCTTTCTTCTCTCCAGGCTGAACTTGTCCTCTTCTTGTATGTCAGGTGCTTCAAGACCTTCCCCGTCTTTGTGGCCCTTGGCTGGACTTGCTCCAGCTGTAAATCTCTCTCTTGTAGCATGGAGTACACAATAGTAATCATTGAATTACACTGACTGGTCATGAAAAGGATCCATATACAGTGGTGACCTGGCAGATGGGAGTGCAAGTAAAGGCCAGAGCTCTAAAGTAACTTATGAACAGCCATAACAGGTCAGACCAACTATCCACCTTTTCTGTTATAGTATTTACTGAAGAAAAGGGCACAAGAAACAGGGTCCCAATCCCTGGAATATTTTTCATTTTCCTGAAAACAAATTCAGGAAGTTTTTGAGCCAGTGCCTTCATCCAGACCATTGATGAACTTGCCTCATCTATTTTGAATCCTTTAATATTTTTGGTGTCTATCATCCTGTATTTCATTATTTGACAGCGTACTAAGGAAAAACATCTTCTTTGGATGATTTTATCCCCACCGTCTGACCTTTTTTTTTTTTTTTTTTTTTTTTTTTTAAATTCCAGAAGTTCATGTGTTAGGAAACCTAGTAAATATTCACTCTGTGTTTAGTCCCTGCATGCCACCCCTCATTTGACAGACTTCTCTAGTAGCTCCTGCGTGTTTCTAACATCTAAACGTCTTCTCATCTAGGAGCCCTCATCTAGGAACCCTAATAATCCTCATCTTTCTTTGTATTTTAGTTCTGCTATAACCTATTTAAAACAAGGTGACCAAGACAACAAGTAATCTTCAAGACACGTGCATTGGAGCAACAGAGTGATGTAATGGGAACTCCTGCTTTATGCTCAATTGCTTTCGAGGTAAGTAAAAATATCTCATCTGGAGTTTTGATCATTGCTCAGTACTGGGCTGACATTTTCAGAAAGTTATCCACACTGGCTCGAAGATCTGTTTCCTAAGGACTAACAGCTAATTCAGAACTCTAGCTTCACAGAGTTATTTTTTCCCCATTCTTTGCAGTCTTTGACATTAAATTTTCATTCACTGTTTGATCACCCAGTCAGCCAGGACTGTGATATCCTTCTGCAACTTTGTGCTTGGCATTAACACTGACTGCTCTTAATTTTGTACCAGCTGAAAACTTTGTCAACTTGCTGTTCATTCTTTGCTAGGTCACTGAGGAAAATATTGAATGGCGAAGTCCAACGTACAAATGCTTGCGGGAGTGCAATGACAACTTCCTTCCATAGCAAAGGCTGTCCGTTATTTCTGTCGTTTCCTACTTTCTAACTTAAAATAGGGAGGATATTCCCTCTCAATTCCTTAGCAATCTGCAGTGATCATTTTTCAAAAGCTTCTGACAAAATCTTCCATCTGCCTCACCCTTACCCACAAAGCTTGTAAAATCCTATAGACATTTCCACCAGATTCATGAGGCATGACTTCCTCAGGAAAAAATGCGTGTGGAATCCTACCCAGTATAGCTGCTTTTATAATTTCTTCTGAATTTGCAAGGTGAAAATGCTAAATTTATTGCTCTCTAGATTTCAGCATTGTCCTGGAGACTTTTTTAGGGTCTGAAATTTTACTGGCCACTGACGATTCCTCTGACTCTGGATGCATTGCAACTAGCAATTAGCACTTTCACATCGAGGCACTTCAGACCTATTTAGTGGTTGCCATTCCGTATTTTTCTTACCTGTCAATGCATTGATTTGTTCCAAAACCTCTTCAGTTTGAGATTGTCCTTCATCTGTCACATGGGGCTCCCTGACCTTATTAATGAACTGTAGTCATGCCATATTTTTCCTATGGCTTATCTTCACTGAGTAGTCCTTCTGACTCTTCACTGTCTCACTTGAAGTTGCACTGAATTTCTGATAGGCATTATGTTTTGGATGTGTATGAAAGTGGTTTTTTATTAGCAATTTACCTCTTGAGCTGGTATTTGATCCAGCTCACTGGAGATTTACTTCTCATTTGACAGAATTTTTTGGTTTGCTCATTTGAAGATGACTCCTGTCAAATTTTAGTAGTTCCCCTCACTCGCTTTTTTAATTGAGCTGCGTTTTTGTGTGTGTGTGTGTGTTTGTTTGCTTGCTTATTTGTTTTAAGAGGGTTTTCAGCAAGATAGTAGGCAGCTTTCAGTGTTTAGTAAGGTATCTCAAAAAGTGTCTTTGTAGCTTTTCAATTTTCAATCTTCTTTTTTTTTTTTTGGTGTCTACATTTGAGGAATGCTCCCTTTAGAAGCTCAGCTTGATTGAAGTGGACTTCCAGGGCCTTTTTCCTTCCTGGCTGGATATTAAATTTCAGTACATGCAACTGCTATATCCTTTTCACCACTAACCTCTTCACTTTCCACACAGGGTATAAATTACCCATCTCTCTCTTTCCTTTGTGAGATATGTTCTTAACATTTCTCTCCATTAATTCTTCAGTATCTAGCCACCTTTTCCTTCATGTACTGCAGCTCCTATGTATCTAACTGAACATTCAGAAATTGCTTTGAACTTCATGGCATCTACTTCAAACATGAAAAAAGGGCTTTCAGATGAAAGCTTGTTAGTCCTTTCCCCAAAATTTATTAGATTGGACTACTAAAGCACAGGGCCTCTATCAACAAACCTTGTCTTGTACTGTTATTGAAGGGATGCTGGGGCACTGCACGCCCCTCTGGGGCCAGCATGGCAGGGCCTCAGCTGCCAGAAGCCATCCCACCTCCCCAGGCCCCCTGGCACTCAGCTCACCAAGGGGAATGTGGGAGCTCTGGCTTCACTTGAGTGCAGACCCTGAAACAGATCCTTGTTTATGCCTTCACTCGTTGGTACCTCCAATGCCAGGAGAGCAGCACTGGCTGTAATGCAGATGGGTATCCTGATGCCACCAGTGACTGCGTCATACTAGCTCCAGTCCATAGGTAAGCCTCTGTGTTTGACAACCCCCTCAAAGACTGAGCAGTGATATCTCTGCTGACTGTAGTTATAGGCTCTCCATACACTGTATGAAGAGCTAATTTGTGGTCCCCTCACAGGTGGCTCTCTACAACAGGTTGCCTCGCTTTGGAGGCACCATTGAGGTGGACCGTGTGGAGATGGTGAGTTTGGAGCATAGCCTGTCACATCTTCCACGGGGATGATCAAAGGGCTGGAGCACCTCTCGTATGAAGACAGGCTGAGGGAGTTGGGGTTGTTCAGCCTGGAGAAGAGAAGGCTCTGGGGAGACCTTACAGCGGCCTGCCAGTACCTACAGGGGGCCTGCAGGGAAGCTGGGGAGGGACTCTTTGTCAGAGAGTGTAGTGATGGGACAAGGGGGAATGGCTTTAAACTAAAAAAGGGTAGGTTTACATTAGATAATAGGATGAAATTCCTCACTCTGAGGGTGGTGAGGCATGGGAACAGGTTGCCCAGAGAAGCTGTGGATGCCCCATCCCTGAAGGTGTTCAAGGCCAGGCTGGATGGGGCTTTGAGCAACCTGGTGTAGTGGGAGATGTCCCAGCCCTTGGCAGGGGGATGGAATTAGATGATCTTTAAGGTCCCTTCCAACACAAACCATTTATGATTCTATGATTCCATGGTTCTACAATTCTATGATCTCAGCTCCACGTGCTGCTGCCCTTCTGCACAGTGGGAGTGAAGTGCCTTGTGTTCGGTAGAGCACTGAGGCATCATGTCTGTAACTCAGTCTGCAACACTTTGCCCAGGAACTGCAAGGCTCTCCTTAGCTCCTCCAAAAACATCACAGACTTCTGCAGAAAGAACAGTAGTCAACAGTAATATGGTAGCTTCAGAATATGCACTAAATGCAGTGTAAGTTGAGAACATAAGGCTACATCTGGAGACAAAAAGAGGCATAAAACTGGAAGAAACACATTTACAGATCTACTGGTAGAAAGCATCTGACTTTAATTCCTTGACTGAGAACAAAGAACCGTGTATATTAGATATTTTGCTCTTGCAGGATATTGAAGGCTGAGACATGAATTTATTCTTCAAAGGGAGGTGAGTAACACCTCCACCTGGTATCCCACATCATCAGCCTCCAGTTGGAGAGATGCACTTTGAACTTTGAGATATGTTGACATTAATGTGGGTAAAAGCCTACATGAATAAATTCTGCAGGGTTTATTTGCCTGCAGTCTGAACTGAGCTCCCTGTAGGTGTTGAGGGGGTGAGAAGGAGACAGCAGCAATCTGATCAGAGAAGGAAGAAGTTCTACAGGACCTAGATAAGGCAGATTGGTATAGGCTTGGATATAAGAGGCTTGGAAAACCACTATCTTATCTTAAGCTTATGCATGAGACAAAGCAAAATACTTGGCTGGCCTTCTACCTTTGTTCAATTTCCTTTCCATGTACACAAAGCAATTTCAAATAGAGGATTTGCTTTTCAACTCTCAAATATTATTTCTGTTCATCCAAGAAGACCTTCTCCAAATGCACCATATATCACCAGGGACCTGCTCCACACTCCAAATGTTTTTTTCATGTAATAAATACTTGACATTTAGAAAAATTGCTTCTAAATTTACAGAGTGCAGTGCTCACAGTTTGAGATTACCCTCTAAACACCCTGAAGTGCCAGCCGCATAAATAAATATCTTTGCAAATAGATTCTCATTTATTAGTTTTGCAAGTGTATTTTCACTTCTTGGAGATGGATGATTACTATAGGAGGAAAGAAACAGCTCTGGTTTAAATTAAATAGTAAGAAAGTGCAGGAGAAAGGCTGATCAAAAAAGTTAATCCCCTCCTTGTTCTTTTTGATTTGTTTTCTCTCTTTTTAATTCAAGTTTCATAAGAATGGCACTATACATCCAAACTGTTCAGCTGTGCTTTATGTCATGGTCCAACCAAACATAGATCAAGCTGTGAAACAGCAGCAAGAGAAAAACTGCAGTTTTAAGAGAGAGGGAAAGCTGTCTATCTGCAGTTCATACATAGTCTCCATCATACAGAACATAAATAGATCTCAAGATGTGGTGTATATACCCCAGTGACACTACTGGGAGAGGACCAAGCATCACTTTTCTCATTTTGAAGAGGACTAAATACTCTCACAGGACTAAATGCTTGGCCATAGAGAAATCAAGAGACTGCTTACTAATATCACTACATAGAGATTAAAAATTAAAGATCCCTACAGAGGCACCCTTCCCTCTGAACTGCAAAGGCATGCCTCATTTCCATGGGGGTGTGTGGGAAGGAAAGAGAGAAAAGGTTTGATGGCTACAAATTGGCTAGCATCCCTTCTCAGTATCGCAAAAGGCCTGTGGGGGGTGCCTATGTTGCAGAGGCTGGAGTATCGATGCAGTTAATAGTGTCATGCAAGGATACAACCTTAATCCACGCACAAGGTGATCCTTTTGTCTGCTTTATCTGTCAAAAAGTTAAACCTCTTGTTCAAGTTGGCTTTCTGTTGTCAGTGGAGGCATGTCGGCACCATGGTGAATGGGTCAGAGGGCCTGTTTCCAGTAGTGACTACTGTTTTCCATCAGTGACTGCTGATGAAGGCTAGGTGAACCCCAACTTCTAGCCTTTCTGAGGGCAAACTCCATTGTTCAGTCTCCTCTTCAGTACAGCCTGAGCCTTAGCAGCCAAAAATACAGGCGGCCAGAGACCCTTGAGCACAAGCTCTGAGACCATGAGCTGAGGGCCTCCAGGTCAGGAACTGCCTTTGTTTTGCCTAGTAGAGTCTGAGCCAGTAACCATGATGGTCATGGTGATTACAAACTTTTATTTTCTTTTGGTTTGGATGTGTCAAAATGTTGTTTCTTGGCCAAATCACCATAATGCTTCAGTCAAACAAGTTTGTCACTTTTTCTGGCAAATGATAGACGAAGCTATGTGGAGTGGATAGAGGATGGAGTTCCTTGTGAGCACAGAATCATGCTTTTGTTGCGGCTTACCTCTTTCTCTGAGCATAGATAACCAGATTCAAGGAATATGCTGCCCAATCAAGCTTCATGACACCCTCTTCATTAATTAATTACACTGAGAACAGGCTCCTGCCTACCTCTGGTTTTGGTTCTCTTGGGAAGGTCTAGCCCATGGCTCACAAAGCCCCTCAGACATAGTTTATGTCTTGCTAATGAATTTATTCAAGTGAAGCTGTGACAATCCCTAAGTAAAAGCAGTTTTACTTGCACTGCTAGATTGCTGAACTAAGCTAAAGCCAACATACAATGGGATTAAACTACTTTTAATATATCTATTGAGGGCTGCTCAACAGTTTAACTGCACAAATCCAACACTGATTTCAACAATGAACATTTCATAAAGAGCTTTTACATTCTTATTAACTTCTCATGACTGTGAAAATTGTTTTAAAGATCAAGGAAATTAAGTTCACTATGTTTGTTATCGAAAAAGGTACATCTTTCAGAGAATCCTTATCAACTTGATCTTATTGTATGCTATCTTTAAGTAATGTTATACAGTCTGCTACTTAGCTACCGTTTCCATGGTCATGAAGTCTGATGCCACAGGTGTAATGATTGGGCCATAGATAAGCCCATGACTTTGTACAGATAAGGCAGATGGTAGCTCAGTCTGGGCTTGTACCTGCACTTCACCAACGCTGTGGGCCCTGAGAGCACCTAACTGCAGAAAATATGCCCAAGCTTTACAAATCGTGGAGTCTAGGGCATAATTTATCACACCCTAATGTAGACATCTAAAATAAACCAGAGGAATTATGCTCCACTTCTCTCCACAGAGTTTGACCATAGTCACACGAAGACCACGTTTGGTGTCAAAATGCATCTGCTGCTAGACTATAGGCACTGCACTCCCACTCTGGGACTCATTCTCCTCTCCTCTTTTTCCTTTCCCCTGGTCTAAGGTCACTTTGCAGTGATCTTTCATCTCAGCTGATCTCTTGCTGTCTGGCTTTTGAAATTAATATCCTCAGCAAATCACTCAGCTCCTGCAGAGCACATACAACACAATCAGTATAATTACTTCATGTCACACCTCAATTGTCACTTCACTTTAATGGACTGCAAGTAAGATGAACTTGAAAAGTGCTCTAAGTTAATGTTCTTAGAGTTTCTATTTTAGACTCTTATGAAAGATGTTAAATATATTCAGAAAAAGAGATTTCATCCCAGAAATTATTATCCACATTATAGCACAGTGAGCAGGGCCAACAGAGTTCAGGGATCTGTAATTAAGAGACTGTTAAAAAACATTCAGTGTAGACAGGAAAAGGGTAGGACAGGAATGATGGGACTCGTCTGGTAAGTGAGGTGTTTCTGATGTAGAAATTCGTATATCAAGTGTATACTCTGTCTATGAAGTAGCATCCAGTCATTATGGACCATAGAGCTTAGCAGACAAGTCAGCATACTTTGAATTGGACACTTGAGTTGGTGAGATTAACCTCAGCCTATTTGCTTCTACTGCCTCACTCAGCTTTACTGAGCAGGTGAGGTGCCCAAAGGCAGCCAGCTGCCCCATGTCACGGCTGCTAGATCCACCTCCCCCTCTCACCACCCAGGACTTCAGCATGTTTGGCTCTTTCAAATGAAGTAATTCTACACTAGCATTTGAAGAACAGCGTATTTAATATCAGAGTAGCATAATCTCTCATTTTAGGTCATTGCCTGTGTCACTTAATAATCACACACCCTTCATCCTTCCTTTGTCACATTTCTCCACATTGTGTTGTGCACGAGCATATCCAGAGGATATTAAATCTCATCTCTTGTACTTCTATTCCAATGCCTCAGAGAATATTTTTGCCTTTTCTGCAACTAGCTTTGAAACCATTCCTGAGAATGTAACAACTCCGTATTTTTGAAGACTAGAACTGGCTCATTTAAAACCCAGCTAGGATAAGACTCCTTTGGTCCTCTTTTATACCACAATCCACTTTTAGGACATTTACTAAGGCAGCGTGTCATCCAGCCCAACTCCTTCCTTGCCTACAGGTGATTCAGATTTGCAATTTCTGCTTTTCTGGAAAGCAGAAGGAGTCTTAGGAAGGAGTCTTAGGCACCCAGCTGCTGACCAGGCTTGGCAGGAGCAGGTAAGAGCCCTGAGGCAGAAGCTGGGCCCACGCAACGAGAAAGCACAGAAAGCACCGGGCTGCAGCCCACCCCTGGGTTCACCTCTGGGCTCACAGCAAGCTTTTGCATGATGTATAGCGTTCATGGTGAAGTATCAGTTACAGAGAGGCAGCTCGAGTTGACAGACCATTACTGCGTGTTTTTACTCTGCTAAAGCTCATACATAGTATAAGAGCAATTTTCTTTCTTATAAAGGAGATAAAAAGCTAAACAAAAAGAACTAATGCCCCTGCAGGTTTGGATTTACACAAGCAGCACTGCTTTTAGAATTCAGCCAAATTATTTTTGCCCTTAAAGTCTCTCAAAATGCCTAATAAAGTAATTTAGAAGATGAAAGTTTTTCCATTTCTAATACTTTTATCTTTTTTTCCCAGCACATCCAGCATTTCCTCCTCCAATGACAGTGGCGGGATGTGAGCTTCTGAACTAATTCAGCTTTGATTCCCTGTGCTGCAGAAAAGAGGCAACAACTTAAATGCAGTCCTTGTTGGTCTCTCTCCTTTTTCACTTATATGATAAAAGAGTTTCATCCGCATTTATATACTTAAGAGCTAATGCTTTCATTACGGCCTCTCCATTAACCAGATGGTTCCTTCTATAGGTCCGCACAGGCTGTGGGACCCCACCACTCCTATTCACTATTAGCTGGCTCTGGCCACAGAGTGAGGCACCGATACTTCATACAGGATGGAAGAAGGAAGCTAAAACTTGTATGTACCTCAAAACCCAGGCACATTCAGATACCAAAACAAGGGAATACTAGGATCCTTCAGGAGGAGGTGATCTCCCCTCTCTTTTTAAAATGCTGATGGTCTTCCTCAGCCATATGCATACTTTTGCAGCTGCTGGCTGTGGTGTGGCCATGATCCCGGGTCCGCTAGCCCACTGCCATGACTTTCATCTTGTGGCCTAGATTTTAGCCATTCTCCTCTCCTCAACCACCCCAATGAACATAAGTGCCTTTACGTTGCAACATCTTTACATGACACTTTTTGCCTAGCAGTATTTTGAGAGAGGAGAAAAACCTAACCTGGTCTTTGCCAGTCTTGCTGCTTGGAGAAAAATTCCTTAAGTCCTTCTACCACCAGTGACCACGTGTTTCCCATAGCAGAAGAGCCATCTTCATGTGAGAGGGTCTCTCCATAGGAGGATGGTTTCTACTTGCCATGATCCAGAGGCACTACAGCTGTTTGACAAGGAAACTCCAACGCACAGCCACATCCCTCCCACCCTCACCTTCCCCAGCCAGCCTTTTCCAGACTGCTCCCTTCTAAGCAGGGGTTGAGGAAGAGGCAATACTTTGTTTGGGGCACTGCTCACGTATTCTGTACCTGGACAAGCAATCCTGATCACCAGACAGTGCTGCTCTTTCACCAATTAGCTGCTCATCAGCTAAATGTTTGAGATGGCTACACTCATTTTAAGACACTTTCCTTCCACAGCAGAAGTTGCACTTCTGCTTCAGCAACAGCTCAGTTTATGAGGACACATTTGCATCTATACCACACATATATGCAATTCCAGCTGTTAGCATAGCAAACAAAAGAAACCCTTTGTTTCTGAAAGACTGACACTCTATGGGAAGGGGAGAGGTGACAACTGCCCAGATCTTCATCGTTGGGCAGAAGCCACTTCATGGTCTGTGAGGTCCAACGAAACCTTTCAGTTCTCATCCTCTCTTCTGGCTTCAATACAAATTAGCAATTGCAGTTCAGTCCCTAGAGGGCCCTAAAGGATAATACTCCACGTCACAAAACAGCTGCACTTACACATTTGCCCTGATTTGATGAGACAGCCAGCTTCTATTTGGAGAAGTCACAGCAAGCAGCACAGAAGCTAGATGGCCTTCTTTTGCCCTAAAGGGAGAAGTAAATGCAATGAGAGGAAATTCTTTCTCTGAAATTCATCTGTTTGAAGCGCACTTACTACAAGTATCTGTGTGTGTGTCCTATGTCCTGTGTCCTTGAGGTCCACCAGGTATGTGTCTACTAGACATGTACTCATGGTCAGTATTGTCTGTGAAAAACTTTCACATGATTGGTTTTAACGTTTTCAGTTAATCATGTTTCAAATTGCTTGGTTCTTTTTAGAGATATTTTTCAAAATGTATAGCTACTTTTTAGAGAAAAAATGCAACATGTTTTGTTTCTTGTTTGCTTCTTTTTCTTGTTTGAGTTTTCTTCATTTGCTGAAATAAAAAATACAATTATTTCAAGTCAATAGAATTAACAACAGCAGATGGGTAACTGTGTTGCCATACAGGAAAGGAAAAGATTGAAATGACATGAAAGAATTATTTAAGGTATATATCTTTATAGAGGCACCAATGCACAGCCCATACCTGTTTTCAAGCACAGCTTGCTTTCTTCCCTGTTCATTTTTAATGAACTGTTCATATTTGTACTGACAGTGGCTAACACTGCTGTGGAGAAATCAGACTAATGCATTGTCTACACTGCTGTGCCTCAGAAGATGTCTTTTTAATTGCTAAGGCTCAGGAATTAAACAAGAAAATAAATCACAATTATGGCTAATAAGTCTTTATTTCCAAACAGAAACTGCAAAAAAAAAATGTTCTATTACAGAACAGGTAACAAGTGCAGAATTCTAAGTATGCATTGTAACAGAGAAACCATTGCCTCCTCGACAAAAAATCATTAGGCACTTAAAACATGAAAACAAAGTATAAATTGGATCAGCTAACAGATGACTCAACAATACAACTTCATCTTGGTTTTCTGTAGTAAAAGCACACACACGTTTGAGGGGCTTTCCCTGCCTCCTCCTAAATCCTGCGCAGACACATCTATGGTAGGCTGCACACGTGCTACTCATGTGCGGACAGACAACATCGAGTTCACATCTGAAAACATAAATAAGTTCAGCATTGAGAGAATTTGAGGGAACCTTTTTGGAAAGAGCAGCTGCAGAGCAGCTTCATGCGGAGTTTGGCGCCCGTGGAACACAACTACACCAGCTCCAGGGACGGGAAAGCTCTGCTCGGACAACTGCGTTGAGAGCACTGGGCCAGAAGTGAGCACAATGCACCTTTGGAGAGACCGTGAAACCTCTGGGCACGAGCTATTGGGGAAACTTTGTGAAATTACATCTTGACACAAGGAACAGTCTCTGAAAAGAAGAAAACATGCATTTGGCATCCCTTAGCAAAAGTCCCAAGCAGAACCTCTCCATTCACCTGTTTCCTTACTTGTATTTCTTGACCTAAACCAGCAGCAGAGGTGGCCTCTTAGCTCTGCCTTAGAAAGGCAAATCCAAGAAGCAGCTGTCCCAAAAATTCTCTTCTAGAAATCAGTCAGATACCCTCAAAAATGACTTTGGGATGTATCACTGTTATTTTAGGTGGCATTATGTAACTTTCCCTGCAGCTTACTCTGGTAGAATAAAATAAAATTAATATTTTAAAATAGTTTTAATTCAATACCTGAAGAAAAGAACATTAAGAATATTAACATAAAGAACACATCTGAAGCTACTATATAAAATGTGCATATAAAACAGGCAGAAATTTCAGCTACTACACTTCAATTTCACAACAGTCTAAGAACGATTCTGTACCATAAGCACTAAAAATAAATGCACTAAGAAGCAGAAAGAGGATTTTTAGGGAATCACCTCACTGCTAAGCCAAGAGCTGAGAAACCTAGCAGGTTGCTGAACCACAGGTTTGCTGTGAAGGATCTCCTCTTGTCGGGGACTGAAGTGAATGGTGAGGAATTAGAAACCCGTAATCTTGTCTTACACTAGAATATCCCATCCCAACCATTAGCATTATTCATTCTGATAGCCTCTTGCCATAGTACCATGAATTAATGGTGGGATCATGAAAATGCTTCCATTACTCAGCTTTCTGAGCTGTCTCCCGCTGTGGAGAAAAGCAGGATGAAAGAAATAAAAGACAAAACAGCACTAGGTGCAGCAATTTATGTGGCACACTGTATTGCTGATGCTACCTCAGAATTTAGCAAAAGACAGGCTTGACTAGTTATTGGAAGGCAACGCGAGGATGCCATTCCTTCTTGGATATAACAAGGAATGAGAAGGTCCAGCAGTTCTAGTATTTGAATTAAGAAACACAGTCGGAGTGTTTTCATCCTTAAATCGGTATTTGCCAACACTGGCCACTGAAGGGCAGTTATTTCTCACCCACAAAAGGATGTTAGTTCAGTAAATTCTCATACATCACAATAATTTTAGTTCATTTCCCTCGTGATGGGGTCCATGGGACAGGAAGTTGCTCTGAAAGGTTATGTTACAAACAGAGACCGCCAAATAACCATACCAGTTCCTCTGCTTAGTGGTATGCTGCAGATCTTCTCATGCTCTACTTGACACATTATTATAATTTAGAGCCAATTAAGAAATACTTAATATGAGCCTCAAGAAGATCCAGAACAAAGCTTAGCAGTAATAAATTTGCCCACTCATTGTGCCCTGTAGCCGAAAGCCTCAAATGATTCCTTCAGAGTATCCCAAGAGAACAGCAGCCTGTGAAACTCTGGCTATCCAGAAATGCAGAGAAGGAGGATTTTCCTGCCTCAAATGAGAGAATCTGAAACCAAGAGAGCCAGGCTTTACGTGGTAATAACATGCCCCTTTGCCACTACTCTGGGCGAGCAGACCCAGAGAGGAGAGAGACTGGCTGCTGGAATATTGCAAGATAAAGGATTACCTGGCTGTGAATAGTTCCAGCTAAGATATACTTAACCAGCAAGCTCACGTGTAAGAATTTTACTGCTTCAAAGTACTACAGCTCCCTGGTCTCTGCAGATGTTGTATGAGATGCTGGGCTGAGCAGAGGCTGAAAGCCCAGGTGTGCTGAATTGTGTGCAAGTTTATGCAAGCTTACCAAGCGAGAAACAGTATTTCCAGTCAAAGTCTTCATTTACGGTTATCATTTCTGAACCCACTGATGGTGGGCAGCTTATTAAAATGACTGAATTGGGAAAGGCAGAAAAGAGCAGCAACAATCACGGAATCATCTAGGTTGGAAGAGACCTCCGGGATCACCTAGACCAACCTCTGACCTAACACTGACAAGTCCTCCACTAAACCATATCACTAATCAAGAAGTGCAGGTACCCAGAGCCCTTAAGCCCCCTCTGTCCCTGGGGGAAAGATGGGCCCCAGCCCTGCAGCAGCAGAGCAGCCTCCCTGCTGTTCCTGCCCCCAAGGTCCCCAGAGGTGTCGCCCCCCCGGCTTGACGTAGGCTTCGGCGGACAGCTGGGCCCATCCAAGAGCCATCAGATACCAAAAGGGCATTGCTGCATCCCTACATTGCCACCTGCCTGGTCTCACCCCTCCTTTGCTGTGACTGGAATTCCCCTGGCTCTGTTGGCAAGAGCCAATTTTCTCCTTCTGGCGCCAGGTTAGCTTTGTGCCGGCTCGGTGTGCCAAACGGGTCAGTGTGGGAGCAGACAGGCATCACAGACAGCACGAAGGAAGGGCTGGAGCACGAGAAGGGGGGCTGGACCCCATTGCCAGCCCTCACAGCTGAAGTCACCGTGGAGCTACAGCCCGAATTTAGCACCTCAGTGTGAACATTGCTGCCTTCCCTGAGACTGTAAACCAAGCCATCTTAAGTGTGTTTTACTATGCTGCAAGCACAGCAGCGTTTGATTCATAGCCATAGAGGCTCAGTGACAGACAGCAAACAGAACCACGTAACGCCCCCCGAGGGAAAAGCAGTAACTAACTCCAGGCAGCGCCGGATCCTACAGGAAAATGCAACAGTAAAGATTCGGAGGAGAAAAAGGAACAAAAGCAGACAAGCGGGCTTTAATCTAAGGATGCCGTGAACCAGTCATGTGCAAGGACACTGTCAGCCCCTGCAAAGGTGCAGTGGAACTATTAGCACATTGTCAGTGCTTCTATCTTTAGAAAACTATTTAATCTCTGTATTCACTCCACAGCGTGTGACAGCACTGGAGGCCCACAAACCCGAGGAATGATTATTCCTCATACGAAGCAGAGGGAGCTGAGAGGCCCTTCCTAACCTCTGGTCAAGAGTCCTTAATCAAAACCGCACTTGGCTTGGTCTTGCAAAAGCATCATAAACATTCCCAGCCAGGTACCAAATCCATTTACTCATCGTTAACCTGGCACAGATGTACCCTAAATGAGAAATAATTTATTCAGCTGTCAGAGAAAGCATCCTTTACCACAGTGACTGTAATTCGGCAAGTCTTGATTAATCTGACTGCACTCTGCCGCCCAGAAATGCTGCTATTAGCTCGCCTGGCCTGTGCACAAATGAAGCAGGACCAGCCACAAAGCACACGGCAGCAGCGGAGACAACAAATCCAAGCGCGAGAGCTGCGCTCCGGTGATGTGGAGTGGATGCAACCAGCATCACATAATGGCTTCGCGTCTGGAGCATGGCCTGAGAAAGTTACATTAAGGATAATTTCTTAATCTAAAGTCTAACAGACTGTGTTTTTATACTAAGGAGGAGTTAAGAGTATTTGCAGGAAAGGGTAGGAAAGGTTAACAATCCCTCCACACATTTCTTGCCAGTCTTGTGATCCACATAAATGGCTGAGAGCTCTGAGAGCATAAAGGAGCAGGTCTTCAGGTCAATGCCAAGTTCAGACTTCACTGAAGGCACTAAAAAGTCAGAGTATCTGTCCGTGTTACAGAACTTTGCCCCCATTTGTGCTGATCCATTAAACCCTTCAGTTTAGACCTGTTTTGTCAAGGAAACTAGAACAGTTTTCTTCTTTTCAGCTACAACTCTTAAAATATATTCCAATAAACTTTCTAGTTACTAATATACGTGTGTTATAAATAACATAGCTGCACAGAAATAGCCCAGACACACAGTAACTTCAGCTCTGTGGTGTGTCAGAGCACACAGCACACATTTATTCACTGACATAAGGTAATACGGTGCTATCCAACACACTTCTCCACTTCTCTACTTACACAAAACCAGGCTTTGCACTTTAGTCATGCTGAGTAGTTCATCAAATTTAATCTGAGCACTCAATGATATAACCTATGCATCACCTCTAAGCACATACAAACACTTGCAATTGTTGTAGATACCATGTGAGACTGTCTCAGTCTCTAAAAGATGTCTGAATTTTTGGAAGTCAGACCATGTAGCTCACCCAAAGGCGTGAGTGGGAGGTGGCTACAGGGCTGAGTGGGCTTGCAGCCCCTCTCCTGCCACGTAGGGTACTGCTTCTACTGCCATGCAAAGCACAGGAAGAGTCGAGGGCTATAAAGACTGGTCTGGGGTCTGCTGCAACTGCCACACGACTAAACAGAGGCTCTGACAGGTGCTTCTTACAGCTTACCTAAAAATTTCATGCCATGCAGCTACAGGTGTCAACCAGCAAATCTCAAAGGAAATGGAGCTCTTACCTGGGCACAAGGTCTGCACTGGTAAACGTGGCAAGAAATAGTTTCGAGGACTGAGGCCAGCTGTACGTCTGTGTTAGCAAACTCTTTTGCCTCGAAACAGAACGGTAGTTTCAACCCCAAAACTCTTTATAGGGACAGTCCAATCCCAAATCCTGCTACATATGTGGCACTGATCTCTCCCTGCACTGAGCTCAAAGGTGGAGCCAGCCAGGATGGAAGAAAATAAGGGGAATGAATAAAAATTACCTGTGGAGCCTTTTGAGATAATGATCCATAGGCTGAACAGAACTCAGCAAGAAGGAGGAAAAGCTACACAGACAGCCAAGATCATCTCATTGCTCTGCACTACGTGGGGGTAAGTTACAGTCCTTGCCTGAACACAGGTACGTCTTTGACTCCTGGAGGAAATATGAGGTGGCTCTCAACCAAGGCTATTTGCATCACACGAAGTACATCACTTTGCACACCTTCCAGTTACCAACGCTCAGGTACAGTCCACACGAGTGATTTACAGCAAAGAAAAGTTCTTGGAGAAAACTGGTCTTTTATTTGTCTTGTCCAGATTTTGTCTTGGAGCAAATTTGGATGGAGCAAATTTGTCCTTTATCTCTTAATTGGGGTCTTGCAGTAGGCAATCATCCACCACACTTGTAACGTGGATGCGAGGTCTTACAGCAGCCAGCTCTCTGCACAAGTGACAGATGCCCGTGGCCAGAAACTGGCACAAATTTCACTGCTAGTGAGGACAAAATGTGGACGTGTGGCGCTGGAACAGTAACAGATCACAATGAATCAAACCCTTGTGCTCGCCTTTTTCAGTCACCAGCTGGTAACACAGCTGTACCAGCGGCTCAATTATGACATCTTTGTTTCTGGTAAAAGCCCTACTGATATTCAGAGGTCCACTTGTGTATTAGTGGGGTGCTATTAGATTCTGATATCATTATTTGGAAATGGCTCAAAATGCTGAATATTTCTCAGCTAACAGAACGGGAACGATAACGATTGATTCTAACATTTTTAGGATTATTTCTGTGATTATAAAACTGCTGCAAGGTAAACTTTCAAATATTACATCAATATAGAAATGCTCTTATAAGGTATCAGCCTAAAAATGTCTTTTATAAGGTTCAATACATTTAAGCAGTTGTGGTTTGTTGTTTTTTTTTTGGGGGGGGGGGCATAAATAATCCTCAATGAGTGGAAAATTGAATGCTCTGTAAACTATCAGTTGACTGGGGATTTAGTGCTACTGTGGTAAAATGAGTTTTAGTAAAGAAAATACCTGACAGTATCTGACTGTGAAAGGATAAGAAGGACACTTTATCTTTGAACTGATCATTGAGTCTCAAAAAAACCACTGAAACTCTTCTTGTAACAGAAACAGGTTACCACTTTTTTTTCTTTTTTTTTTTTTTCACCACAGTAAAAAATATAAGCAGAAATATACAAGCTGCTACAGCTAGGGGAACAACTGCTTGTTGTAGCGCCCATAAATGTTAATGTGGTTCTTTATTTCACTTTTGTTTTTTGCAGGATGTTGCTCCACTGGACCGTATAGAAACTTCAAGCACAAGAACTGCATGGGGTTTGAATTAAGTAACTGTAATTTTCTTTCTTATATGGCCTGGTACGAGAGTTGACTCTAAAGGGAATATTCTTCTAATAATGCTCGATGCAGTTTCTTTATCTGTGGTCACATAGAGAAAGGTGTTATGCTAGGTGGAAAAAAAAAAAAAAACAGAAAAACTGCTAGGGCTGGTACAGATCATTTTTCTAGTGAATGGTCCATCTCGTGTGTCAGCAGAGATATAGATCTGGGATTGCAGGAACGTGTGCAAAGTCATGCCCTACCAGGACTCTGGGGACTGCAGCATGAAACCTGGTTTATTGTCCTCATTTGGAGCTGAGCTGGACCTTAGACAGGAACAGGAGCAGGAAAAGGGGTTTGAAAATAATTACACATCTCTGGTCCTTCACACAGTTGTTCACAAAATTAACATCATTCACATGAGCGATCCCATTAAATCCACAGCATTATCTATTGGCCACAAAATTAAAGCACATAAACTACTTTACTATCTCTAACCTGAGGAACTTTTTTCATTTGTGCACCCAGGGACAAACTAAGGATGACTTAGCTCTGAATTAAGTACTCCACCATTGCTCTTCTCATCACCTTTCTCATGTAGACAAATGCTAGCCGTTACAGGATCCAGTTCTTAATTGGAAGTGTTCACTGCCAACTCACGGAGCTACCATACAGAGACTGTTGCCTGTATTATGGGATAGTAACAAAATCGCAGATCTTACATCAAAATATTTTAGTAATGCTTTAAGAAGCAAAACATGATGAATGTCACATTGCCACCATCCTGAGCTTGTGCTTTGCTACAATTAAAACAATAGTAAGGAGTTCCATAATTTACCAGACAAATGCTATTTTGTATTAAAAAAAAAGATTACTCGAGATTCAGAAATGTAGCAGTCAGCGTGTGAAAAATCACTTTCTTTTCTCCCCAAGTGTAAAATATTTCTCTATTGTAATAATGCAGTTTAATGCTCACGAAATCACATCGGATCAAATCCAACACCAAGCTGCTGAGATACACAAATTGTCTCCTTAGCATCATCACCCTGGAATTAAAACAATAAAACATGTTACTGATATTACTTGTACAGTAGGAAAACCGCTTGTTATATTCCAAATCAGCCAATAGTTTGGTCCTCTGTGTATGCATTTCACCTTCTGCATGTGCTTTTTCTGCCTTATTTCAAACTGGAAGTCGGTGACATTTATTATACAGTCCTACAGGCTCACAAAATTCTCCTGGGTAAGCTGGACTCTTAGTGCCTGATCTAACCTGAGCATCTGCTCCTTGTAAAGGAGGACTGCTTCACTTTAAAACCCCCAGAACTGCTCCCATTTACCCTACCTGCACCACCCTCTTCAGCCTTCCTAAGCTGAACAAGGCTGGGCATAAACACATCCACTGCAAATCTGAATACGGGTGAATTAAATTATTTTAATCATATTTTGCAATAGCTAGAGAATGAAATTATTCTGTTTCTTCAACAGGCTAGTTCTGCTGTGGAAAAACAAAACAAAACCCTCATAAATCTGTAAAGATATTTTTTTTCATTCGATTTAAAACCTAATTTAAATTCTAATCTGATTTAATCTAAATTTTTCTATTCTGGTGGGTTTTAACTAAATAGAAGCAACTTATCTCCACTGGTTTCATCGCTGACATTATTCTTAACACTTAAACTTAGCTCAGTGGCTGAACACATGAGCAAAGGGTGTACTTAAAAGCTATACCGCATGGCTACTAAAGCAGAAGATCTTTGTTTCACCATTGCACGCATCTAATAATTTCATGCTGGATAGTATTTTCCCAGGTCAAGGATAGGCTGAAATTCGGCTGCCTGACAGGAATCCAGAGGGGTCCTTATTTTCAAAATGTGGTATCATTTTTCTCGAGGTAATTAAAAGTAAATTGTGATGTAGCTCGTATTTCTCCAGCTACGCTGAGACACCACAAGGATAAAAGAATTCCAGTAGAATTTAAGCTCATGTTGGTATCCTACTATTGTAAATAGGTTATTTATAACAAATTATATTTATAAATAGGTTATTTATAGTAGTATTTATAACTTATTTGGATTTCCAGCAGCTTTCAGTATTAAAAAATACATCACATGCTGGCAGTTTGGAACAACACGACTCTCTTTGATGAGAAGAGAATCACGAGAAAGTGAAGAGGCAGCAGCCCCCTGCTCTACTTGATGCTGCCCAGGCAGCTCCACCTGGGCTGGAAGGCTGCACTGCTTCTCCCTCTGTCAAAAATAGATGGCTTTTAATCATCTGCTTGGAATGGAAAAGCCTAGAGCCAATTTTTACTTTCCAGGTAACATGCACTCACTCAGCAGTTCTTACTCTAACCTCCAGCTCCTCTCTGCTCAACCTCTCCTCCTTCAGTGCCTTCTGCTTGGACGATTGAGCACCGTTCTCTTCCCCAGGCTCCGGGAGTCTCGGTTTCATTCTTACTTGCTGTGGTGGTTTTTTTTTTCTGTTGATTGACTCCTCTGAGCAGCTGCTTAATGCTGCTGTGCAGTATGTCAAAGCAACACATACTCTTCTTCCCTGCTGTCTCTTTCTAGCATGCAGAAAAACTGATGGTTCCTTGGTCAGACATTATTTGCATTTTAACCAGGCTTCTGAGCAATCAGGTTTTTGCCCGTCTGATTAATTTATCATCTCACAATTTTTCTAATCAGATTTTTCTCTCTATTTTTAAATAGGAATCAGGCCAACTCCCCTCCTTGAGCCTATGTTTACTTGAAGCTAATAACACACCCTTTAGGCTTATCAGGTTAAAGCAGTGAACAAACAAGACTTCCTTCAGCTGCAGGGCCATAGCAAAAATGATTTTATAATTTAATACAAAATAATCAAGTTCATTATTTTAATTACATTTCAAGATTTTGCTGATGTCTTCCTTTCCCATCTTACCATGTGTGATAGGTAGGCATCTGCTTTAGTGAAGACGGGCATATCTGTTGAGCATAATCATAATGGTGCAGGAGTGGATATTAAGGCTGACGGAGTTTCCACAATGGTCAGAACCAGTTCTACGGGACTCTGGTGCCTGACAATCCCCTCTACCCAACAAGCAAAGTTCACCTCTGCAATGGCAAGGATGGTGTTTAGGAGCGACAGGGCTGAAATGGTTCATTGGGATGCAGGTATGCTCTGCTCTCCCGGTAGTGTTCCGGCACCTGCTCCCTGCTTGCAGCACAGCAGCTTCATTCACTTCTTGTTTAGAGCAGCAGACTTGTGCTCCAGGAATGTGTGAGGGAAATTCTGCCTGAGACTTTTGGGGACACCCGGCGATATAGGGAACCTTCAGCTACCCACTAACAGGGAAGAGTGGGGAGCAGGGAGAAGAACATTAAAGGGAAATTGAAAAGAGAAATGAGATTGTTCAGTTTTTAGAAAAGGTCATCTCTGGCAAAATATACTCATTATAGAATTTCAATTATCTCTAATAGTTGATAATAGCAGCAGAATGGTAAATCACACTGAAAGCATTTAATTTCTATTTTTTTTACGGACTAACTTTTCTCTTTGTAAATAGAAGTGATTAACGTAGTGGAGATAAAAATTAGGGCAGTACCACTTATCCTCCTGGTTGCTTTTTTCTTTACAGTTTATTTCATAAATTTGGCCGCAGAAGTCATTTTCAGCCTGCAAAGCGTGGACAGCATTTAATTAACCTATACAGATGCTTAAACATTTTTGTGGCTGCTATCTGCTTCTCTCTAGATGAAAAATTCATAAGGAGCTGCCTTCCATTTTCTTAGCTGGTGTAGTTACTACAATTAAAATTACATGGTATGTCTCCAGCGATTTATACTGTAGGAAGAATAAATACAATGCAGGAATGTAAACAGCTTGGCCACTACGAAAAATACATTATGTATTTCTTAAACTACATAAGGCTGCAACTTTTTACTAATGAAAAAGCTTACCTTAGCAGCATGAAACTGCAAACACATCACAGAATCATACACACCTCGTTTTAGGTAACCTCCTGCCATGGACTACAAATGAGAACGGATTCACTAGACAGCTTCTAGGTCCCTTTTAGCCTGCTTTATATTATGCTAATAATACATGAAAGCAGTTTATTTTTCTATTTCTTTGAAGAAACTGAAACTGAATAAGATTGTGCCTTCTTGGTATTAGCTATCTGTTAGTTTAACACTTAGCAGCCTCTGAGTATGAACCAACTGTGAATGCATCTTTGACAGCGTGTTTTCTAAAGAGCACCAAAGGGTAACTTAAAATACATTTCATAAGCTAGTCAGAAGAAAGCCCTTAGCTTTCGAACTTAAAATTTCTGGCTTAAGAAATCTGATGCTATTTTAATTTATTTAATTAGAAATACAGTCATAAGGTTACATCACTCCAAATAAAACATATAGCATACAGCGGTAGTTCGCCTATACAGTTTACTTCCTGCTATACCAACTTGGGTTCAAGTTAAAAAAAAAATTGAAGTTAAAAAAAAAACCTTGGTTGTATGGAAGGCAAATCTGACACCAGCATTCTAAGCTGGGGAATTTCTCAGTTAGCTAAGAAGGTGAAGAAGTACGGGCACTGGCTGCCCAGGGAAGTGGTCACAGCCCGACACCTGCCAGAGTTCAAGAAGTGTTTGGACAACGCTCTCAGACATATGGTCCGGTTTTTGGGTGGTCCTTCCTGTGTGGACCCGGGAGTAGGACTCAGTGATCCTTTTGGGTCCCTTCCAAATTGGGAGATTCTATGTTCTATTCTAAGTATCTGTACAAATGGGTCTTATTTTATCAACAGGGCAAATTAAGATTGAAAACATGCAGACAAATCTTTTCAAAGTCATCTGTAATCTGTATGCAGGAAATTGGCTCAAGGTCAGGGGCCAGACTGTGTGCGGCATTTCTTTAAGGCAATACACAGAAGGTAGAGGTCCAAGGGGGATGGGACCGTTAGAAAGAACAGTGAGGGAATGACACTTCACCCTACATTTGTAACTCCCAGATTCGGAGCTGCCTGGAGGTAAAATGCTCAGCAAGATCTGCTACAGCGCATGGCAGCCTCTTCGCTGCTGTCCACAAGCTGTTCTGCAGCCCAGGGCTGACAGCATACTGCTCTCAACATCTCCTTCCCTAACAAGAGGGAACCAAAGTGCATATGCATGCTACTCCTTCATCGTAATCCTTACTTTGGCCTTTGTAGACACCCGGAAAGGCTGTGTCTGGATTAGGCATCTTCTCTTGTATCGTGTGTGACTGCCTTAAATAAAGCGATTCGCAACGGAGGCTGGTTCACTGATACCAAACCAAACACAGGCTGGTAGAGACATATATCTGACAAGAGGAGACACTACTGATTGACTGTGAATTGTGGTGATAATATGTATTTAGTTATGCCCATAATCTAAAGTTCACTATTAGGAAGCATTTCTCAACTCTGCAATACATTATATTTATTCAGAAAACTCCAATCTTCCTCTTATTTATGAACACAGCATCCATTGATGACTGTAAGGTGTCTTTAAGGAAGAATAGACCCAAACTGTTTGCAAAACAAGTTTTCCTTTGACACAGTACTTAAATAAGGACATTTTATGTGGTAAGAATGTGACCTACCTTTTTAGTCTGATTCACATTTACCAAACTGCAACTTCAAAATGCCTTTGCCATGAAGCTGAAGGATCTGGTTGTATTCTTTGGGCATTGCATGGAAACCTGGTTTAGGCAGCTGGTTGTCATAATAGTGGTGGCTGATTGGCATCTTCTCTGTGGATTTTGAGAAAGGCCAGAAGCCATAAAGCTTCACATTCTCACACAGCTCAACAGCAGCACTAGTGATCATAAAACCAGATGACAAACGATAGGCTTTCACACCCTTAGTTCTCCAGAACTGGGCAAGACTTTTCAGATAGGTGGGGTGAAAAAATATTGCCCTTTGGGTTGCTTTGAACTCTTGCAGAGTGTGATAGACTTTAAAAGAAGTGGCTGTGTTGCTTCTGAAGGAAAAGGCTGGTAATAAGAGGAAAGCATCTCCATAGACTGCGATGTTCTCCACAAATTCTGTCTTCTTTTCGTTTAGTTTGTTGTATCTGCCAAGTACAACGTTTTAGGAAAAGAGTGAATGGAATGTACTACTGCCATAAATACATTACAGACCAAGACTGTACAACTGTACTTGCATATACGAGCTGTGAACTCTGCTGCACCAGTTCAGCCTGTCTACACTGCAGATTTATACCAACCTGTTAGATGTCGTCATACGTGCTGTTATGAAAATCTGGCTTTATTGTATAATAAGACTGCATTTCATAGGATTGATTTGGCAACACAGGAGTTACTGGAGAAAATCAAATTTACTGTTAATGTGACCAGGACCTGTTTACGGAAATGATTTATTCAAGAAATTTCAAAGGAGAATGGAAAAAAGAAATTGTATTTATACTTTCTCTGTGTAAGAATACAGGCACTATGGTATCTACTGCATGTATTTGTGAAAAATGTTTCTGCCATCAACATGCATAAAATAACCCCTCTTCAAATCCTGGACATCTGCCCTTTGTGGAAATACAGTTATGCATGTAAACAGTCTTGGAGCATTAAAGGTTAGTGTGTGCTCAAGTTTTGCAGGGTCTTAGCTGCTTTTGATATGCTTTTAAAATAGCTGAAAATATAGGCATGTCTATTTGTCTCCTTTGCCAACAAAGGGAACACACATGGGGTTCTGTAAAGACTTAGAGGTCAAACTTCGTAAATGAATAGGATTTATACTCAGTTGCTTCAGTTCCCCAACAGCCAGAGAATAAACTTATTTCTCGCCATTGGATAATGCAGTGTTCCCAAATATTGAATAGCAAACTTTACAAAGTGATACAACCCACAAGGGTGTCTCTCAATTCATTTCCTTTGTAGATCTTAGCTGTCTGAATGACCTGAACATATGGCGTTTGCACCCCCCTTGGGATTCAAGGCACTGAGTCATCTTTTGTTGGTAGTTGATCACCTGAGCAGTGTGCTTTCACCTTTTTTTTGGCTACCAGAACCACAAATGGCTCCAGCAGAAAATGGAAAACCTGGTTTCATTTCTCTTTGCAACTTGAGCAGGTTCAAACCCTCTTCTCATGCAGCACTTCAAGACAGAGGACAGCAGCCACTGCCATTTCCATTCAAAACTCTCCCTGCTGGAGTAGTTATCAGGTGCCTCTCGCACAACTGAACTCATGCAAGGAGTGATACACCCCCTCTCAGTCTGAAGGGATTTAAACTTACAGCTTCTGCTTCCCAGAAAAGTGCCATTACCACCAGACTCTGAAACAGAATGAATGAGAGACTCTCAGCTCCCCCTGTTGAACCAGGGGCCCTGTGCATCCAAGAGTCACAGAGAGAAAGCCAGCAAGCAAGTCCTGAGCTATGGCCAGGAAGTCCTATGGCTAGGAAAAGTGGCCAGAAGGTAAACTTCTGCCCTTTACTACCAGAATCATCTTTGCTTCTACTCAGTGTAAAATGCATAAAAGGCCTTCAGGACAAAATCGTCTGTTCTTCCGGCTTAGCTAAAAGCCTGAACAACTCAGTCTTGTCTTGCTTTCCCTTCAAGCTCTGCTATGGTAAGGTGCAGCACAGCCCAGCTCCGTTAGGACACGTAAGAATTGTGCTTCTTTCCGCCGAGAGTCTGTCTGCATCATATACCCCAGCAGACACAATTCATGAGGTGATTACCTTAACAGTAGTAACATCAGATTAACCCAGTACCCAAACACAGTATTAGAAATTAAAGTGAGTAAAGTCAGAACAGGTCTTTTAAATGAGCAAACAAACTTAGCTCTGCTGAATGGTACCAAGTTACTTCCCTTTCCTCTTCTCCTTCGAAAGCATCTACAGTCTTCTCTGAATATTTAAATAATTATTCTTTACAAATCCTAAAGTCTTCCCATAATCACATTTCATCCTCAAACAGGTTTAATTCCTATTACTTTCAGTGTAAGTGCTATCAGTTCTGGCGTGGTTTAATTTGGCTAAAAATGAGTGTAGTTGTGGCAGGGCACTATGATCAAGCCCAGAGAAATCATGCATCATGCCAGCAGTCACCAGTGAAGCTAAGTCACTGGACTAAGTTTTCCTTTCTCATATTCTTGTGCACGCCCAATAACATCAATGAGCTATATCCATTATATGGGAAGCAGAAATTCATCTTCATTTAAATTTAAATTTTGCTTTGGGTAAGCATCAAAGCAGTTAGTACTCATTCCAAAAAATCAAGTTCTGTCCTGAATCAATGACAAATGCCTGTCATTTCTATGCTTACTATGCTTACTGTACCTTTCCTTCTGGTTTTTAAGAAAAAAAACAAAGCTTTGCCTGATGTTGTCTACTTGCCAAATACAGATATCACAGAAAATAAGATAAAGTAAGATCAGTAAGGAGTAAATAACATGCCACAGCAGTCCTTTTCATAGATAAGCTGCAGCTCCAGACTGCTGAAGATGCCAGATTAGTCAGCCTGGTCTTATTAGTGTTTTTTTTTTTTTCATCAAGGAAGTAAAAAAAAAAAAATTTCTGAGAAAAAAAAGGTGTGACCAGCTTTTATACAAAAAAAAAAAAAAGAGAGAGAGAGAGAGAGAAAACAGATTAGAGAAATTGGGCCTCTGTTTAGGAAACATCCTTAATCAGAACAGCCCCTTAGAACATTAACTAGTAATGTGTTTACAGTACAACTGATAGAGTTGGACACACATTTCCAAGCTCTCCTGATTTATGATTACAGTTCCTTTCTTATGCTGGGGGTCATGAGAGCCTTGGTGGGGAGGGGGGAGAAGGAAGAGGCTCAGGCTTGCAATCATCAGTTTTACTCTGTCATAAAGTATAGATTGATGCCAATCAAAAACCTTGCAAAGCTGGGTATTGCTGACTCCTTTCTGCTACAAAAGGCCAGGTTTAACAGATTTCCATTTAGAATGGTGCATATTTTACATGAGAACTAAAACTCATTAATGAGGTAATCTGTATGCACTGCTCTCTGTGATGGTATCCCAATGGATTTTTAACAAAAACTAAATCATGTCAAACAATTATACGATATTGCACGGAATCAGAATTACAGTATTACTTACTTCTGAGCTATGATACTTGGATTAACAGTCACAAGGTTTGTTTTATTGCCAACATCTTTGCTAATGCTTCCTGTAGTTGGAGGGAGGTTACACCTGAAATCGAGAAACACTTATTTAAACAGATGCCCACCAGAAATGCTTTGCAGTAGTTACTTGCAAATTCCTCTCTTGTCCGATGACACTTTCATGTCAGCTCTCAGGGATCTCTAAGCACTTTACAAATATTAAATAAGGCTTAGAGCACTTCTGGTAAAAATATTTAATCTACTGTACAGATGGTTAAAATAGGGCACAGAGAGCTCATTTTCATAAATCATCTCACAAATCAGAGGCAAAGTTAAAATCCCATAAGGAGCCAGTCTGTGAATGCCCTATGTTAGCTGCTAGAAAATATTGCACTTCTTGCCTAAACAATGCATTTCATCTGAAAAGTCTTCTATTATTTCCTGTTTAAAAAGATTGATACCAATCCCTCAGCTGGCACAGCAACGCTGATGGCTCTTTCATCAGACAACAATAGCGTAACTCACCCAACTGCAGAAACAGTGGTTTCTGTTATAAGGTAAAGAAGGTATTTTTTTAAAGCCAGGTATTTAGGTTTAGTATCTTAGGATGCAGAATTCCCATTTGTATTAAAATCAGTTATCTAATTAGAAATACTTTTTTATTATTTGAAAAGCCCATATATTACTCAAAGACAGGAAGATAAACAATATCCAGGAGACCGTGTGATCGGACATCACTGAGTGATGAAACTTCACTTGGTTAATCTCCTTACTTGCAGAAACAACAATCCACGACTTGCACTGAAAGAGTGGGTCAAATTATGCTCTGAATGTGCCTATTTTTCACCACATTCTATAGAGGGACTGAAAAAAAAATACTTAAATTAGATGCCCAATTTTTTAGATTGATAACAGAAGGTGAGACAATACTGGGGCAGTTAAATAACTGCATTAGTGAGACAACCTAAGACTAAGTAAACCTTTTGTAAACCCAGGGGCAGAAGTGAACATGATATTTAACACCAGTCTTTCTTGTTTCAATTTCAGGTTTTTTTCATTCTCTTCTCCTGATAAAAAAAAAAAAGAGTTCTCTCTCCCTAAGGGTGCTAAATGAAAAGAAATTTCAGATTCTCAGATAATGAAATTTCACATCACTGGCAAGGTATCTTTATAATCATGGATTATACATCTATCCACATAGTCCCCTCTTTACTTAGGAAGCAGAGTCCTGAAATCTACAAAGCAGAAAGAGTATCCTTTGAGAGGCAGAAGATCTTTCCTCCTTGATACAAACTGGCGTTGGCATGCTTCCAAGCCTGCCAAGCTTGTGGAAATGTTCAACACTCTTCAGTGAGATGAAGCAGCTCTTACCTAAACACAAAGTCAGAACGATCGATTTCAGCTCCACAGCTGGAATTTTTCAGAATGCCTCCATTTCCAACCACTGCACAGTTCTTGAAGGGATAAACCGAGAGAGGAGGGGACTACAAACAAATAAAAAGACACACCGTTATGCTTTATTAATCTTTTGTTTCTTTGCATCTTCAGTCATTTGTCCTTGCAGGTTTAATCCCGTAAATCCCAGTGAAAGCATTCACCATTTAGCAGACGTTGTTGCCTGGCACGGACAGCCAAGAGCCAAAAATAGGCCCCAACAGACTGAGAACTGTTACTTCTGTCTTCAGCGCTTTGAGAGAATAATATTGGATGAATACATTTAAAATTTGCATAATGAAAAAATATCTAGTAGTGGACTGAATTTTTGACAAGCTAAAGAACTAACTCTTACTGAAGATAGTTTAAACTCACCCATTTTCCTTTGCACTGTAACAGGCTGAGTTGTCACACGGTCACTGACTGTGTCAGCTTATAGAAAATAACTTTGTAAATACTCATTACTTTGTTATCGCTCAATTATATTGGAGGTAAAATAATGAATGTAAGGGAACCTGAAGATGCTGCAAGGGATAAGCATGGGTCCTGGCTTAGCTCATGGTGAATCTGACTGGTAACTGAAGTAGTTACTGCCTCTGGCTGTTCACCTTCTCTCTTCCTCTTCTTTTAGAGGTTGCTGTCTTGCAGTGGGCAAGCTGAATGGGAGCGAAGTACGTCCACTTGTGAACCAGCACAGATCACAACCTAGCAAATTAATGAAACTTGTTGGCTGTTTCAGTTGACAATATAGTTGGTTGTTATCCCAGGGTCTCAGAAACATCTCGTACATCTCATTCAGTCTCTCCTGCTGTGGGAGTACTGGCATTCAACAGAGAGGCCAACAGCTGGGCTACTTCAACTGCAGAAACCGAACCTCCTTGTAAAACTGAGTCAAAACTTGCTTACAGAAATCATTATCCTTCCTCATTTTCTCATCAGCTTGCTCAAAGAAAAGCAGGAAGGAGCACCATTACGAACAAGGAAAAAAGAGTGGGGAAAGTGGCGGATGTCATGCTGCCCACCCATATATCACAAAACAACATGTTCAAATACTTTGTTCAGCTCTGAAAAGACACCAGGAGAACACACAGGCCAGATACCTCTGGCTGGCCTAGCATGTATTTATATATATATATGTACAAAAAAAAAAAAAACTTACACTTTTCTTTCCTTCAGTGTAAGTTTGGAACCACTGTAACTTTCTCCTTTGCAATGAAGATTTTAGTGATTCAGAGCAGCATAAGGCTCATCTCACAAATCAAGAATCCCAAGGAGGGGTAAGAGGGCTCCTATGCACTGGTATTGAGAAATTAAGTACATCTTTGTGCCCCTCTTTGTCTGGTCTCCAGAGCCTGTATGTCTGTTAAAAGTTCCCAGCTACAAAATCTGATTCCTTTGCTCAATCTGTGTTTCTGGCTGCAAAGGCCCCACACCACTATCAGGTTTACCCCGAAACAGCTTTCATAAGTTAAATGCCTAAGCCCTCACTGGAAAGGGCATGGAAACACACGGAATATGAAATTTTGTTCAAAACTGAAACGTCTTGAAAAGGGAATGAGGAAAGTAAAGCAAGCTATCTCAGAGGATTCAGTTCTGAAACCAGCTGGCTGCCAAGACAGGCTGCAACATGGGTTCTGTAGCATCTCTACCTACAATCAGATCTATGATGTGCTGTCCATGCCTCCACCACTGCAGAAGAAAGATAAAAAAAAAAAAAACAACAAAAGGTCTTGCAAGGTGAATGAAGAAGCACATACAGGGGCTGAAGAGGCTTTTCCATATGGATGAAACAAAGCAGCTCTACTGCTAATCCACAATATATGTGATACTGCAAGTATAATAACAGGCAAAGATACAGTTCTTACCACAGGCAGCATCCTATAAATGTCCTCTGTAATAAGGATGGTCTTTTTACTGTCCACTTCATAACTCATGTTACTTCCCAGTGGGGTGTTGTTTTGAGAAGCAATAAAATTGTGAGCTGCATCACAGCAGGAAGCCAACTCTGACCTGCAAAAACAAACAAACAAACAAACAAACCTGCTCAAAGACAGGCAAATAAGCAGAACAGATGCGGTACAGAACTAGCTGAATGAAAACCAGTTCTAATTAACTAAGCACCAAAAGTCTGTATGAACCCCCTACAATAATGTCATTTCCCTTGACTTGCTTTGTAGAGAAAGCCCGTTTTCACAGCAAATGTGCAGGCGCTGATCAGTTCAAGAAATCCTTCCCTTATCCTGTTTTGCTCTCTTGGTCTCCCTTTCCCATGCAGAAAAAGTCATAATCAGGCTTCTCCTTATTATTAACTGTTAGGATTGCTGCAGAAACACTGAGAGACTTCATTCCCCAAAGAGTTAACAATGGGATTTCCATCAACCTAGAACAAGTGATTGTAAGATAATAGAAAGCTGAAGAAAGAATGAACCACGCAGATGAAAAGAATGATGAGAAGTACTGGGTATAGTACTCAGGGAACAAATAAATGGTTGCAAGTCATTTAATTAATAATTCATTTCTGCAACTGTTCAGCACAGTTTTCTTGTGCACAATACATCACAGATGTTAAATAAATTATATCACAACTTGTAAATAAGAGGACAGATATCTTCTCTGTAGAGACAGTCTAGTTGTGCCCCAGAGTACCTAGCAGAAGTCCTTAAATATAAGAGCGCAAGGGACCCACTCAAACTTCATGTTGGAGTGAAGTCTCTTTCACTCATCTTACAAATCCTGTTACCTCCAAATTTATAAAGACATATACGTATGTAAACAACCTATTTTGTTAACTGCGAAATGCAATGGCAAGCCCCATCAGAAGTTTGAGATCAGACCCGAAACTCTATAATGCATTTGGTTTAGGGAATGATGATCTCTCTGCAGCACCGAATCCAATTTTCAGATTGCAAAGCTGAACCATCCGTGGCCAGCCGTTACGTATCAATTGACAGGGCATAGCTATCTCATGAGGTGTGATACAAAGGGAACTACCAACCACTTAGAGGTGGAAATTCACTGATAACAGACTTGCTTGGAATTTTGAAAAGGATAACACAGCAGGGAAAAAATAATAATTCCTGTCCGAACATGGAGGGTTAATTGTGAAGATAAAGAATAAATACACTTACAGGAAGAACCAGAGAAACAGGAAAGTTTTATTTCAGACTTTCTCAGTGGCTAAGGTAAAACAAACTTTGAAGAAATTAAACAATACAGGCCAAATTCTGTCTGAAAGTAAGCTGATTTTAATAGGGTAAGACAGGTAAGAGAAATTGCTAAATTTGATTTCATCAACATTGTATGCAGAGCACATATTCTAATAGTAATATGATTTTATTTCTGATGGAGATGGGGGATGCTTTAGCACATGGAAGAACCCAAGGACTATGTTTCCTGGAAGACAAGGGAAGAGAACGATTAGGTCTGTGATACTTCCCAACCTACACTTCTCTTGAAATAATGGTCAAAATGGTGGCTGCAGAGGTAGAAAGGAGGAGTTTGGTAATTAATTGGTTTGGTTAATACATGGAAGACCAAATGAAAGAATACCATTTCAATTGCCACACTGCTTACTGGTATATATTAACCCATTTTAAATACTGATGTCTGAAACTCCTCAAAGACAAAGTTACCAGACGTGTGAGGAACACTGGGAATGACTGTCTCCTGGGATGGAACAGATCTGAAATAATCGTACTGGGAGAGTTAGCAGGAAATGTTACAGCGAAATAATTACTCCTGAGGGAGTAAACAGTAGGGTTTGGATTTGCACAAGCCATATTCCACTCCTGTCCCTAAGCACAGTGATTCCCACTGCCTCGCTTGAAGCCTTAAGGTGGGGTTTGCAGTCAGCCAAAACCAGTAAGGTACAGAGGTGGGGAGGGAACTAGGACTATACCCTTGTAGGTCAGGAGGTGCATAAATGGTGAAAATAATTACTCTGTGCATATAGTGTCCTGTTTTAAACATATGGAAAAACACAAATAGAGCCATGAGGCAGGCAAGTTAAATGAGTAAGTCCAGGAACATTGGATGTTACTCGACCAGTCGTGACTGACTGGTCATATCTGCCCCATTTCAGCCCCTGTGTCCAGCTCCCTCCTGCTGGCCAGGTTACTGTGCTCAGACCCCACTCTCTGTCCCTAAGAGAGCAACCAGCCTTTGTTGCTCCCTGGCAAGCACATGGAGACAAGCAATAACAAAAATTATTATTTTGATATGCTTGAATGTTTTTCTCAAAGGTAAACCAAACAGGCCTAAATATTTTCTGTGCCAACCACACGACACTCAGAGTAGAAGGAGTAACACCAGAATATTTTTGCCCAGCTTTCGTAAAGCAGAAGTGTGTGATAGCTACCAGAATCTGAGAAAGCAAACTGATGATAGATAACATTCATTAATAAAGATGATGCATTTTTGCTTTTTATTACTCATCCACAGGAATGAATGCCTCAATAAAAGCAGAAACAGTCGGGAAGAAAAACAGATATCAGAATTAATAAGAAAGTAATTGCTTAAATTAATATTATGGATTCACTGAGGAAGTAAAACAGAGCCAGGCTAGTTCAGAAATGCAGTGAGAAGAGAATACACATTGATTAATGATATATATTCTTATATTACCTAACAGCATACATGCTAAAGACGTAACAATAAAAACCTATTACCTAGATCAAATCAGGACAGACTTCCACAGTGCCCATGCATCCATGTACAAAGCTCTAGCAGGAAAGCGTGTAGCTGCAGACAGCAATACTCAGTGGCAACATACTCAGCAGTCTGTTCATATAAGATTTTTACAAGCTGTGACATGGGGCACCTCTACAGTGCAAACAATGAAAGGGGTACAGACTGGGCAGTTCAGGTAACCTATTAGCACCACTGTCATCCTAATATTAACGTCATTCATGGTCTCTGTCATAAGCTAACGACACCCTGATGTACTCAGATTTCATAAGACTGTGACATGTATTGTACAAGTTGTTTCTTTAACAGGTATGATACGTTAGGTGGTGCAAAGACAAGACAAAACTTTAACATGTGTATCATGCCACCTGAGGAGAGAGAAATTGGTAAAATCTACAATACAAGACAATTCCTAACCAGATGGTTAGAGACCAAGGTCAGAATCATAACAGCACCAAATGATGCTACCTGAAAGCCAAACTATAAATTTCCCTTGGAAGGACAGAAAGAGATCCATGTTGTCTGTTCATACCAAGAGAAAATGCTGATATGGGGACAGCTCTTGGAAGCTGGGATGTTGCTATATAGGTTGTGCATCCACCCTGTATATGTGTAAGAACATGGGCACATCTTACAGTGAGGTTTAAGTGCCAATTGTTATCAGAGCTGCTACACCATTTGAACTGACAATACATATCTCATAAACCTGAGGAAGTACAGTCATGATAGCCTTAATCAATAACCTCACCAGAGCGGTGTGCTGCATTTGTCTCTGAAGTTTTGTTTGCATTAGAAAACACAGAGTCATTGTTGAACTGAATAACGCTTTTTATTGATCGTCAGATGCTTTTGCTGAATTTCATCCTTCGTAGACCAGCAACACTGGAACCAGTTCTGTATTGAGGTCAACTGAGATGGGATTCTGAGCCCACACAGCATCTAGATAGTTTCTTCTGCTTTGCAGGCACTGAGAACTTAAGAAAATCCTGTTTTCTGAAGCAAGTCTTCAAAGTATTGAGACAAGCCAAAGGAATGATGTTTTCCAACTCCTATGCAGTTAGCCCATATTGAACCGCGGGCAGTAATAGAGGACTGCTGCGTGGATAGCACCTGCATCAAAAATCCTCTGCGTAACACAAACCCACCACACAAATACTATACTTTATTTAGTGAACTGGAAGTCAGATGTCTAAGTATCTGCAGGATCTAAACACGCTGATGCAGTTTCTTTACAGCTTCTGTAGTAGCTGTGTAGCCAGGAAGCCCAGCCAGAACTACTGTATCCCTCCCAGCTGCAAAATTAATTAGCGCAGCCTAGTTCTGCACAAATATATGTCTCTGAGCTGGTTCAGTGCTTGGGCACAGCCCGCACATGCCTGCTGACAAGACACAGCGTGTGCACATCCTGAAGAGACTGCAAATATCTCAACACTTTCCTTCCAAAAGCTCGTTTTGAACCAGCCATAAAGGCTAATGCAGTTGGTTAACCAAGGGCTAGCAGAGTTTCTCAGCAGATCCAAAAGCCAGCTTTGGCCTTATCCTGAGTGGAATGGGAAGAATGTAACAGTCAATAACAGTGAAATCTGTCTTTATGCAAACAGATTCTGCAGAGTTTAAAAGATCCTGACTCCTCCACATTACTAATATAAGCAGCAAGAGGACCTTTGCTTCATCCTCCTGCAGTTAAGTATGATGTTTTTTATCCAGAATGCTTTCTTTCATCAGAGACACTTAGCTAAAGTCATTTTGTTCTATATTTTTCAAAAACATATATTCAGATAAATACCTGCAGGCATTTGCTTCTGCACGAAAATGTTACACACCCTGATAATTTGTGGCACAGAAAAAGAATTATACCACTGGCACAGTCTGATCCAATCTAGAGCTGGACCACTGGCCAACACAGTTAACTGTGATCCTCAAGGGGTTACTGTCCCCCCAATGGCATGTGAGTTGGCAGAATCTGACACACCTCTGTGAACTTCATAGGACTTATTTTCTGTACATTACACTTTAGTGTGACACCAGTGCCTGGAGACATGAGGCCAGAGGGCATTCTTCAGTGCTGAGGACAGCTGTGTGAAATATATCACAGTGGTTATACATTGGACTAAATTGAGGTGGGAGAAGGGAAAAGTCGATGTAGAGTAAAACTTTGCTCTAAAAAGTAGATGCTCAAATGTCCACTAAGGCCACTGGGGGAAGGGTGAGAAGAAGTCATCTTAATTTGCACAAAAGAAAGTTTAAATTCACTATTAGGAAGCACACTGAAACAGGTTGCTTGGGTAAGCCGCAGAATCTCAACAACTGGAGATTTTTTTATAGATATATGGCCAAACGTCTTTCACTAATGTTCTGAATACATTGCATTCTGTCTAAGTCAAGATGGACTACAAAGATAGTTCAGAAACCAGATAGTCTTGAGATCCCTTCAAGCTCTGTATTTCTACAAACTGTAATCTCTTCAATTCACTTTTCATAAATATCTGTGTAAGTGAATGCTGGTTTGCAAAAAGCCTATCATGTCACTCTTATTTGCACACTATCCACACCAGCAATGCTTACTGCCATATCTCTTTGTGGCTCTTCAGTTACTCAGTCAGGAACTGAAACACCACATAAAATAGATAACCAAACACGAAGTAAGAATGGCAATTATTTAAAGCTGTAACTCCTCTGAGCCTGGTGCTAAGTGTATTTCACAACATGGCTTTTAATATCATTTGAATAAAAGACAAAGTATTCAAAGTAATAAATGTCTGTGGAGTACTAACAACCTGAGAAAATCTTTTTTTTCCCAATAGCTTATTTTAGTTTTTCACTTAGCTTGGGTATTTGCAACCATCAGTTCATGCAAGCTATTGTACTGTACGTGTGAAGATGACAAAGACTCTGAGGGTTCACACTGAAGAGACAATACAAAGAACCCATAAAAAATACTCAATGTAGCAGCAAAATGTAAAAGGTGTAATCACAGTGAGAGGACCTCTTATCTATGGCCACTCCTGTAATCTTTTACAATGAGCAAACAATTATCTTACTGTAGTGCACTGGGGACGGTAGACCACGTTACTGATTTCTTCAGGCTTTTGTCAATCCAAGTCAATAGCATCAAAGTGCAATAAGGCATATTATGACATATTCCAATCTTTTTAAAAAGCGTGGTTAAATATATCTGGAACAGAATATGCTGAAGGGATATGCTACACTGACAGCCCTTGAACTGTTTATAAATGAAGTAACATCATTTATGTCTAAGACAATGAAATCCAACAAGGTTGAACTTGAAACCAAGGCTGAATACATAACAAATGCAATAAAATTTTCAAACCAAAGACTATGTAAAGAGTCAACCATAAAAACATAACTAAATCCGTTTCAAAATCAGTCTTCCCTTACAGGAATCCTCCAACATTTAGGAAAGTATGAAGTCTGCGAAGCAATTAAAAGATTCACTCATTTCTCCAAACTGTCGCCAATTCCTCTCTCTCGACCCAGCCTTTTTCTCTTCTGAAATGGAAATATGTCTCTGAATATATACTTCTGATTTTACACACGGTCTATCAAACACACAGCAAATGCATTCTTAAGTCACACTGTAATCTCTGAGTTCTTTCTTGTATACTGGAATGGAACATTTCAGAGAGTACAGTGGAATTATTGATCTGTTTAGTGTTAGGAAAGCTATTGATTATGTGGTGGTGTGATCTTATGTAAGCATAAATTGACCTTGCAGGGTATTTTATTTGCGTTTCAACTGTTTCACTGCAGTACACAGCTGTGTTAAGCAATACTGTTATATATGCTAGAGTGTAACGTACTACAAATTAATCCTTCCCAGAAGCAGTGAGATTATATAATCTGCAGAAATGTTTATCACACTTTTCAGAGGAGATATTGAAGTGGAAAAAGAGTAATAGAAATTGACTGGAATAAAAAGCAGAAGAGTAAATAACAGGGCTAGGAAAATGGGTTGATCTCAACTGTTTCTTTTCAAAATCTAGGGTTCTTTTTTAAAGTAGTAATGTTCCCCTAAAAAAAATACAAGGTTACAAATATTTTGGTAGCGGTGAAGCGGTCTGCTGCCTAAACTGTGGTGTAATATCAGGATTTTTAGAACTGTATTTTACGTCTAGGAGTTTCCTTTCCTCTTTATTATCAAATGCAAATAAGATTTTCAGGAATGGTATTTGCACAGGGAGGGGAGCCAGAGTCCACAGCTCACACGGGGCTATCACAGTACAACGCTGCTCCTGAAGAACTGCTGTATCACTTTGCCGGGCTCCGAGCTCAGCAAGGTAGCCCAGAAATACAGTGCCCAGAGGCTTCTTTGAAACACAGCATCTGCTCAGCCCTTCTCCATACCCCCCCCCTCTTCCTCCCCAGCCATTTTGAGGGCTTTTTTTTAGCTATTTGCTACCTTCCAGCAAAAACAGGAGTTGCAACGATTTGGAGGAACTGCAGATTATTTGCCGCCATGGGAGCATAGCCCAAATGAGAATACATCAAGCTTAAAAGTCTGTAAAGCAAAGGGATGTGGAGGTGTTAAAACCAATTACAGCTTCCACCCAATTGGGTTCTGTAATTTGTTGCACTAATGAAACATTTCTTTTAAGTGGAGAACCTTTGAAGAATACTAATATAATAATTAATATTCAGGTTACCTAGGGAACCTAAGACTCTACCGACTGTAGCTAGAAGAGCCTTTGCAGAGGAAGCTACCCAACACATCTTTTTTTCTAGAGCTTTAAGAACGATGCTTCCAGGCAGCAGTGAGATTATTTCACCTCCCTTTCCCAGTTTGCATCAATCCTCTCTAATAACCAAGAAATCCGAGGACTTGCTTTGTCTAAAACAAGTTAGAGCTGATGTAAATCTGAAAAAGGAGGAAGAAATCAGGTGAGGGTAGTAGCAAAAGGATAATGTGAAGAAGCTAGATGATTGTAGAGCCATAAAGAACAAGAGAAATAATAAAAAAGAGAAGCACAGCTGAATTGTATAAAGGAAAAGTCTGAATAAAAACTTAAGTATTTCTCTATTTGTCAGTAGCATATACATAAATGTTGGTGAAGAGCTTCCCTAAATTGCTTTTAGTAGGATGCCATTTATACCAGTAAATTAACAGCATTGCTAGGTCTTCTGCTATATGTGCGCCCCCTTTGCTAGCATCAAGTGCTAAGGAACTCCTTAGCAGGGGCTGACAAACAATTACATGGGACACTCCAAATCTGAACTACATTGCTGGAGCAATGAACAAAGTGCTTGCACAAGTTTCTCCAAGGTTAGCCTCAGTCTAGCAGAGCTGATGTCAGCATTCCAGATACTGAGTTAAATGAAGCTCTGAGAACCTGACAGAGGCTGGACAAAAATCCACCACAGAAGAGAGGCTGTGGGTATGGGAGGTATTCAGCCGCGTCATGGCTTGTACTTGCCTCATGATTCTTTTTGACTTTGAGAAGTGCACGGGTAAATACCACACGATTGTCAAGAACCAGACCACTGCCAGACAAATATGTAGTCTAGCAGATGTGAGCACACACGCTGGAGCAGCTTTAGAAGACAACATTTGGAAAGGGAAAAGGGCAGCTCTCTGACAATGAATAGACTCAGTTCACACAGCTGCATGGCAAAGCTGAGCTAGGTAGAGGAGGGTCAACCTGGAATCCTGCTCTCTGCTTTTTGTACAATGTCTTGGCACAAGCACTGTGGTTTGTGCAAACCAGGGCTGTCAGCTGTAGCCCTTTTGCCAATACACAAAGACAAGTATTTCTTTCCTGTATTGCAGTTCTAATTCTTACTTTTTTTTTTTTTTGGCTTTGATCTTCTGGGAGTTTGGCTTACAAGGAGAAATGATGTGTACTCATTGGCACACAGTGCTGTCTTCTAGGAACATAAGAGTTATTGGATTGGCTCACATATTCATTCACCCCACTACCAGTATGATAGTAGCCAACAGCAAAAGCTGCAAAGGAAAACATAGAGCTTCTTTGAGAAATCCACTACTCCCGGGGAAGCTTCTGTTGAACCTTATTAATTAGAGGTTAGTTTATGCCCTGGAGCATAAGACATTAAATCCCTTATAAATATGCATGTTCGTTCTTCAGAACTTCAGAATAATACAGAGATGTTATACAATTGACACTATGCCTGAGAAGCATGTAAGTGTTCACTCCATTTAACAGATGGGCAAACAGGGAAAGAAGTCAAGCAGCTTCTCTGCAGTCTAGTCAGCGGGCAGACTTCTGGTGGCACTGGCAGGTGAATAATGTGACAGGCAGCTTCAAGCTCTCCTCCTGAAGGTGGCTAGCTGTATTACCTAATTCCTGCTGCACGGCCCCTCCGAGATTAATTTCCCCTCCTGCAAAATGGGTGTGTTTATCTACCCACTTAATGAGATTTTTAGAACTGAATAATATTTATATTACACAATTATTATGCATTACTGATACTACACAATGTTAGAAGAAGGAAGAGATGCACTGCCAAGGGATTATTAAATCATTAATTTCACCACATTTCTAGAAGCTCTGTTCCCCATAGAGCTCTGTCAATGCATCTCTTCTCAGCTAGAGCATCCTTTCAAAGATAGTTCCAGGCTCTCGTGCTTAAGTCTAATAAACAAGGCTGGGAGGGCAGTAAGCACGGAGTGTATACTGATTTAGACAGCAAATTTTATACTGAATTTGTTTTTCTCTTTTTTTTTTTCCTTTAAAAGTCTGTTTTGACCAACTACTAAGAAACTGGGAGCCTTGAAAATCTCCAATATGGTCTGGGAGCAAGGATAACTGTAAAATTTTAATATCCTGTTTCCAGAAAATAACAGAGAAAATGACTCTGAAAGAAAAAAAAAGAAAAAGAGAGAGAGAAAGAAAGAAAAGATTTATGCAAAAGCACACAGCTTTTGTATGATAATCATCAGCAATGCCTCAAACCAAAGTACCAGTCCTTGGTCATACTGATAGAACTTTTGGATGATATCAATGCTGGTCAAATTTAATACAGAGAGAAGAATACAGAATGCTGTCTTCAGAACTGCAATTACAGCACAGGTTGTTATATGTGAACTAGCCAGTATCCCAGCCAGTTTGGATGTTAAAAAGCATTGAAACCCTAACAGCAGAGTTCTTGAATGTCGAAGGAGTATCAGAGCTTATCCAGCCTGTGCTGAACCATGGGTTGAAAGAGATTTTTTTCACCTGGTGTTAGGGCTAAGTTAAAGCTGGCAAGCTCACCTCAGTGTAAATACTATCCACATGTTCTAGATGGCTTTGTGCACCCCACAGTTTGCTCTTTTGTATATTTCAAGTCTGATCACTGGTTTTAAAACCCACTTTGACCACTTATGACTCACTGTCCTTGCCAGAAGGCAAAAAGATAGCATATGGAAGAGTGAGCGTCTCGTCCTTAAAGTCCAACAGCCTTATGTGAGGGTTTAGATAGAAGGTGTCATGTTCCAGTCTCACAGGCCTGGAAAATGTAGAAGTTGGATCAGTGGAAGGTAGATTGTGGAAGCAATAAATAGGAAAGAAGCAAAGCTGGAACAGGGAGCAGTTACTCTGACACTGACTTGTGCACCTAGCACAGCAGAAATGGCAAATTGCTGTGAAGTGGTGGCTGAAGGAAGGAAGGTAGAGAGGTTCAGAAGGAAGAGAAGTTAAAAAAAAAAAAAAAAAAAGGAAGCAAAAACTCTAACTGTAGTAGTGTGAACAGCAAATGAGAGTAGTTTTATTTCTTGCCAACTCTGTACAAAACACCCACCTGTTCTGAACCAGAATGGACTGCTTCAACAGTTCCTTATCATGCTCTGATATCTCTGTGCATAGCTAAAGCCTGCCTGAGTTAATTGAAAGTTTCTTAGACCTTAACTCTATGTAATATAGTACCTCAGCTTCAGGAAACACTATTAATCAGTTACAATACATACCAAACCCAGCAATTTATGTTGCACAAAAAGCTTTCCTTCCTCCTCCCCTCCTCCACCAACAAACTATTTCTTCCAGTAGCATCAAGCTGAGCACGTGGATATTAAGTTTTCAGTGCTAGTCAGTTCCAAAGAGTTGGAAGGTAGGACAGTTTAATTATTTTTAATGATCTTGATAGAATCTTTAATTCTGATCCATGTAATAATGTAATTCAAGAGAGTATTTGCCCCTAAGAAAAATAGAATTGGCACAGGGAAGCTGTTCTGTAAACACAGCATGGTGCATTTCCAAATGAACGTGGAAGCTTTTCAGGGATCTCTGTCCCTACTGAGCATGTACTTATGCGCCATCCTGAGCAAGGACAGATGTAGTCATGTGTTTACATGCACGGGGGCCATGACAGAGTCAAACCTAATGAGTGCCTAGGGCGCTGCTGCAATAGAAGCAATAGTCTTGGGGTAAGACATAAACTGCTTCATTACAGTCTTTACCAGGGTGCCAGTTCAGATGGATAACATCACATTACTCGTTTTCTTTAATACTGTAGGTTTTGTGTCAGGAATATTTTTAATCCATTCTAGATCAGTTGGTTAACTATTCATTATAGAGGAGATAGGTGAAATTACTTCATTTGTGTAGTTCTTTTATCTTACTCAGTTTGCACAGTTCAATTCAAATACACAAGAAGAGTCCCAGCATCAAAAGCATAATACAAATGTATTACTGCAAATGAAGTCTGAAAGTAATACAAAATTATCTTTTCAAACGGAAGATCTAAATTTATGGCTCGTTAGACAAGTCTAGGGTAAACAGTTTTTCTAAATGAGACAAAATTACCTGAATTTTGCAGATTCTTCTGGTCTCCTTATCCACGTGCAGTTCTGTAGCTTTTTGACTATGTGAAGATAATAATCTTCTGAATATCTAAAAACGGCAACAACATCAAACACTTGAATATATATATTTAGAAACAGTCTCTAAAACATTCAAATGATGCATGTATTAATAATAATGCGCATGGTGCATATATAATAGTTTGCTTTTAGAACTCCATGACCTATTTTATTTCCATAATTTGTAACAGTACTGTCCTCATTTAATTAGCATGACCTATTAAACATTGGTTCTTAATAATGACGTCCTAATGAACTTTTCTTTTCAGAAACTTTCAAATTACTCTGGTTTCAAATGTAAGTATTTAACCATAAATATCTTGAAGTTATTAGATGCCTCAAAAATTATCTCTCGTGTAAAAGTCCAAAATAACACAAACCCCCTGTTTCTTGTATTTGCTGTTTTAAACTTCAAAGCTGTTTTGACATGTGCCTCTTGGAAGCAAAGACTAAAATTACACTTTTTATGCCTTTTCCTTCATTCACCTTATCCAGTCCCCAAAGCTCAATTCAGTCATCTAAGACCATAAACCAATATTTACAGATATAAGGTTTCCTTCGGACTATCTTTTAAATAATAATAAAAAAAAGTGTTTTACATCAACCAGCACTAAGCACCAGAGGGGCACATGTACCCAAAGAGTTTTCTGCTCTTTTTATGGGTTGTTTCAAGACATATAAATGTGTCCATATGTGAAATACAGCAGACCGTGTAGCCAAAAAGAATTGTGACATTTCTTCCCTTTCAGGTTCAATGTTAACTCTCCCATTTGTGCTTGGTTCCTACTAGGTTTTTAAAAACAATGACTCTGACTTAAAAGGAGGACTGGGCAGATGGAATAGGAGATGACGTGGATGTCAAGGCTGCAAATTCTATGTGACTCATGTCTCCAGCAAATATCTACCTTGTACCATTCTAGCAAAAATGGCTTAGTGTTGGCCCAAAACCAAATGATCATGAGTTTGCTTAACCTGGAACTTAGAAGTGTGTATTTCAAACAACCTTAAAACAAACGTGGGAAGGCATGAAACCTCACTCGTTTTTAAATGGAGCATGAGAACTGATAAAAAGGAAAACAAAAAGGCAATGATGGCTTGCAACAGAAGAGCACTCAACAACCCGAAAGCTTCCTTCTCTCTCCACGCTCAACATGCTTTTAGTACCACAGCTTTATGGTAAACATTTGAAAAAGCAGAATCCTTTTCTTTTTGCTTGTTTGCTTCATAAAAGTACTACTATGGCTTGAGTTTACTGGTTTGTCTACCGCAGAGTAAAATCACTTTGCATTTCCACATGGCAAAAGAAATGAAAATTTCATAGAGGAATTCTGCACTGGAATGGGTCTTTGCCTCAAGTTTGCACCTGTGACAACATGCATGATGTTCACTCTCTACTACGCACAGACACAGGAAGCATTAACAGACATAGAAAACACCTAAGGAACGAAATCATTGTGACCAAACTGATTTTACCGAGCCCTTGTACAACTATAAGAGAGCAAGAAGAAATGTGCAGAAGCGGGAGCAGAGTGCAACTAGTTTCACTGCAGCTGTGGCCAATCCGACCTGGCGCAGTACCTTCCTCCTCCTTCCAGTCCAACTCCGTGTCTGCTCTCTCCCTTGTACCATGGCTGGTACTCACTCGACCTCACCTCTGTTGTGTTTTTACCAGCTTTTGCCCTGGGCAAATGTCTCCCCAGGCCACTTTAAGTCACTACCATGGCACAAAAAAAAAAGTAATCCAGAATTAAAAAATAAAAATAAAAATAAAATAATAAAAAGCATATACATTTTCTTCCACTTTAGTGTCTTAAACTGCATCAGGAAAGACCCCATCACACACCATTGCCAGTATAAGCAAGAAGTGATAGGAGTGGAGAAACTGGGAACGAGGCCTTCCTATTTTGGCAGCTGCCTGCTGGTACGTTGTGTTAGCAGCCTCGCAACTGCAGCCACAGCACATGGTACTAGGTTCTTGCTGAAGCAGCCACCCAAACTGGCTCGTCTGTGGGATCAGAGGAGTGTCAGCAGGAGCACAGGGCAGGACAGGCAGCGTGTGAGCAGGGGAGGGTGGGATAGAAGCAGAGGATCAGAACAGCCTATGCCGGTGTTGAATCACTCATCTAGTTTTGTTCCTTAAGGCTAAACAATAAATAAATGTTAGATGTTGGGACTTAAGGTAAAAACAAACAAACAAACAAAAAATTAATAGGATAACAGAGTGTGAAAATTTACTTAGGCTATCATTATCTAGGAGAAAAAATATAGGGAAAGGAAAGCAAATTGTAGCCTAAAGACATCTGTAAGATGAAAATAAGAGTCAGAAACAAATGGGAAAATTACCAGGAAGAAATGGCATGGACTGACAAGTTATTAGCAAGTTACAGGGAAACATTTCATGGGGATTAAAATTAAAGCATCATCCACAGTGCTAGTGTTAAGGCCTCATGAGAAACACAGGCCTGTCAGAAACTGTGAGGGCCTTCTGATAGCTGTAACAGAAACTGTATAGCTGCAGCTAGGGTAAAAACACCTGTCAATGCAAGGACTTTGCTGCCTTTCCACTGCTCTGTGCTGGATGGAAATCTCTTGCTCAGAGGTGTCCAGGAGCTCACTAAGAAGTCACCGCTCCCAAGTCCTTACGGGACGGAGCAACGCCTCTGTTCACCCTGTGCGCCCAGTTCTGCTCCTCCTGTGACTTACAGAGACAACACGGCCTGTCAGACCTCATCTTTGCCAGAGCTGGCACAGCACCACAAGCATCAGAGATATCTCAGCAGCAAATCCCGGGGGGCAGGAGCTCTGCGAGGCAGCTGCCACATCCGCCTGCAGCAACGTAAGGCGTCCGTTCCGTTCTGTTCCATGAAATGAACTCTACTTGAACGTAGACAATATTCCCATAGATTAATTTTTTTTTTTAAAGACTCAAAACGAAGCTCTGGGATTTGCAGCAGCTGGGTTTACAGCCCAGAAAGCTTTGTTTTCCTCTCTGAAAGCCTATTTTAGCATTTCCTGCTCTAAAGGAGCCTCAGGGACATGCTCCAATGGAATCAGTCCAGGAAGGCCATCAAGATATTATTTCATGGCTCCGCTGTAACCTAGACAGTCCTTTTCTCCACTGTTTCATTTTAAAGAGCTGGAACAATACCTGTATTTCCACTGGCACCTGGAAACTTAGAGTATATGTTTGGTGATGCTAAAATATCTTTATTATTAAGATAAAAAAATCTCAGTTAAATTGAACTCTAACAATATGTGGACGAGACAGTAATTACAGTGCTGAGAATAGCGAAAGAAACATGTTCGGTCCAAGTTTTGTCTGCCACCTGCATCCTAGCCATTATAAAAATTTGCTGTTGTAGGAAACTCACTTACACTGTATGAGTCTTGCTGGCAAGTAACACCTGGAAGGGGTTGTTTCTGCCTAGTACTCATCAGGTACACATTGGCCTTCTATGTTAAACACCGTGGCTAACGCGGAATTATTACGCATAGTTGAGGCACTGACAAAGTACCTTCTAATTTTTGGCAGCTATCTAACAGAAAACAGCAGGGACAGCATTGCTGAGATAATAGGGACACAACAGGTAAAATGTCAGAGCAGACAGACAGATGCAGCCCCACTGGTTACTCGCTAGAACTAACATCTATGTGGAAAAAAAAAAAAAAAAGAAAAAAAAAAAGAGCTATTTGAATTAGCAGGAAAATTGAGCAGCAGATGTGAAAAAGGGAGAACTTCCTATTTGGCAGCTTACATTCAAGAAAGAAACAAAACCAAAAAAAAAAAAACATCAGAAGGAAAAGCAAGAGAAATGGAGGATCTCTTGTGCCTTTGGGGACTTTAATACTATAAAAACAACTACCGGTTTTTAAAGCCCTTGGGAGACTGTGCACAGGGCTTGCTCTAGAATGAAAATGGAAAGCTGCCAGCAGAACACAGCATTTCAAGCTCTTTATCACCACCAGCACATACCTGTTACAATAATACTTCCCACTTAGATAGCATTTTTTACTATCAAATCATCTGACAAGCTCTAAACTAGGAAATTTTTCCAGTCTCTGCCAGTTCAAGAGGCCAGAGTCCAGAACATCCCTGAAAGTCTCAAGCTGCAATGTAAAGCATTTCTACACCATGCCCGTGGGTCACATATTGAAAAAGCAGCCAACATCCAGCAGCTCCTCCCAGTGAAGGGCAATGAGTTGCAATATTCATGGCCCAAAGCAATGCTTTGCTCTTTTGTTCCAAACACCAGTAGCTCTTCTCACCTGCCCATTAGATGGCTCACCTCCTTTTTCTTTAGCCACAAAATAAAGGTCTGGTACTTCCTCATGTATCTCCTATAAACTCAGCTTCAAAACGTTCTGGATGTAAAAAGCAAGTCTGCTTTCCTGCAGCCTCTACAACTTTGTAACACACAGGATAAAACCAGTACCTATACCACCATAGCTGGATTTGGGAGCCAATATAGTGACTGCTTGTGCTGCTCTTGGCATTGAACAGGCACTTCAGCTATATTCTTTGCCCTCTGTTTGCCCACCTCTGTTTCAGCTCTCACTAGCAGTGGAATGGTAGCATAGTACCATAGTACCACCTTTCAGAAGAGTAAAACTTCAATGATAGTGTTGCTGATGAGATGGAACAGCGGTGGGAGAAAAGGTTATAGAGGAGGAAAAAAAAAAGAACTGAAATAGTAAAGGCAAAATGCTGGTAATATGGTGACTTAAAAATGGGTGGAAGATCTTAAAATGCAATGAGAAAGTGAAGAGGGGGCAGAAAACACAGGAGAGCATTTAAAATTATGATTCAATGGTTCTTTATTTTTTATGTTAAGGAAAATTTTGACTTCGCCAGTCCTTTGAATGGGGAAAAGCACATAATTATTTTTAGCAGAGTTTTTGTTTCTCATTCCATTCCACTTCTCTTCACAAATGAAGAAGAAGAAGAAAAAAAAACCTTCCAATTTTAAAGACATCATAGCACATAATTAATTTTAAGCTGGCACTTGGTCCGGATAGAACGCTCTTCTTACTCGCAATGTTTTATTTATTGCTGTATCCTTATTGGCACCATGTTACATGTCAAAAGTAATGGGCTGCTTCTCCCACCTCCACTTCAGCAAGTGGGAAGGAATTTGAGCAGGGCTGATAGCAAAGATTTTTTTCCATGTCAGGGAAAGGCAGAACAGCAAGTGGAAACCAGAAATGGAATTTTGTTTGTTTTGATGTACCTGAAATTGAATAATTAGTTTCCTGTGCACTAGTTATTATAATAATGAGAGCAATTAATTAAGAAGTTTTTATACTAGTACATTTCTATACTTAATCTAGTGAATATGCTGAAAAGAACTATTAACTAAGATTGCTCATAGCGGGAGTGTTCACCAATCAGGAAGAAGACATTCAAGAATGAAATTGTGCCTCACAGATTCTGGTCTACCTTTTTGTAAATATCTTGTAAAAAATGAGAATGAGAAATCTTGTTGACTTACATTGTGAATTAAAAAAGAAAATTCAACCTAGAATAAATATAACTTGTCAAAGAAAAAATGCAAGCAAACATTCGTTAAACCATTTCAGTTTCCTGTTGTGCTGTTCCACACTAATATCATCAAGAATTATGTAAAAGAGGAGGACAATCTTTTAGCCTTTTATTTAAAACAAACAAAGCAGAAAGCACAGCAAACACCTACCTTTTCTTCTTGATTGATGATGATAAAATATTGTCCTGAATCGCCTTACACTTTGAAGCCTGTTCAAACTGGTAAATTCCATTTTTATTAGCAGTTGTTCTGTTAAAAAAGTGGGGTGGGAGAAAAAGCAACATACGTTAAAAGAAAGAACATATTCTGACAGGCCCGTTGCATTTACTTTGCTGTGACAATAAGATTAATAACTGTTAATTTAGCTGAAAACATTACCAAAGCAATCTTATTCATCTCTATTGTGAGGCTCTTGTATAAAAGGAGAGTTTGCTGCTAGTGACTATAACATATTAGATTCCTTAAAGAAACTCTATTTCATAGTCTGAATTATATTTTCTGCTTTACACTGTAATCAGAAAAATGTAATTAAAAAATAAATGAAACAGGGAGCCTCTTGAACATTATGAAGATATTTAAAATATTCGTCATTAAAATATTCCAGCGGATGTGATTTCCTAAAGCTGTTGATGAAATGCAATATTCAGAGCCAATATAATATATATAGGAAACACCACAGGTGAAGTGGATCATTTTACTTAGACGTTAACTTATTGACTCGAGCTTAATATTTCCTTCCTCGTTTATTCTTTATTTACACAGTGAGAATAAATATTTGTAAAAGGAACCAATGCAAGTGCCAGACAGTGATCTTTAACTCCTGCTGCCTTATTTTCACCAAAATCTTGTGTGGTCCTCTTGCTTTAGCAGTCCTGCCAGACTGAGCTGTAAATTAGTAAATGCCTGAAATACCACGGTCTTATTTCATTCACCTCAGTTCACCATGTACCTAGGTTTAATCTCATACAATCACCCTCCTACTTCATCAACCTTCTGCTGTCCGTATTATCACTTATCATGATGTTCCTTCCTCCGTCATTTTTATTTTCACCGTTCCTCACCATCTTTCCACCTGCCTCATTCCTCTTGGTTTCCTTCCACTGACTCACTACTTACAGAGCACTTGGACACTGCAGCCTATTTACCCAAACCAAAATTAGAAATACAGGAGACACAGACGCTGTGTCATTCATTCCTGGCTGGGATTTGCAGCAGTGAACAGACCCCACGCTGCTCCTAGAAGCACAAGGGTCTTCCTACTTCGTACACATCACGGTCTGCTTCTGCATCATCATTCTTTTACTAACACGGACCAAAGCCATTTCGGGTTCACCTGTTAAAAAACTGAGGCCAGAGCTGGTTGCCCTATACCACGTCCAGGTAGCTTTTGAAGATCTCCAAGGAGAGAAACTCCACAACCTCTCTGGGAAACCGGTGCCAGTGCTTCGTCACCCACACAGCACAGGAGTGCTTCCTGATGCTAAGAGAGAACCTCCTGTGAAAAAGCCTGGCTCCACCTTCTGTACACCCTCCTTTCAGATACTTATACACATTGAGATATCCCAGAGCCTTCCCTTCTTAAACAAAATCTTAAACAAATGCTAGCAGTGTGCCCAGGTGGCCAAGAAGGCCAACGGCATCCTGGCTTGTACCAGGAACAGTGTAGCCAGCAGGACCAGGGAGGTGATCGTCCCCCTGTACTCGGCTCTGGTGAGGCCACACCTCGAGTGCTGTGTTCAGCTTTGGGCCCCTCACTACAAGAAGGACATCGAGGCCCTGGAGCGTGTCCAGAGAAGGGCTACGAAGCTGGTGAAGGGCCTGGAGCACAAGTCCTGTGAGGAGCAGCTGAGGGAACTGGGGTTGTTTAGCCTGGAGAAGAGGAGGCTCGGGGGAGACCTCATTGCTCTCTACAACTGCCTGAAAGGAAGCTGTGGGGAGCTGGGGGTCGGCCTCTTCTCACAGGTAACTAGTGATAGGACTAGAGGGAATGGCCTCAAGTTGTGCCAGGGGAGGTTTGGGTTGGAAATTAGAAGAAATTTCTTCTCAGAAAGAGCAGTCAGGCATTGGGACGGGTTGCCCAGGGAGGTGGTGGAGTCACCGTCCCTGGGGGTGTTCAAGGAAACGTTGGACCTGGTGCTTAGGGACATGGTCTAGCGGGTGACGTTGGTAGTAGGGTGATGGTTGGAGCAGATGATCCTGAAGGTCTTTTCCAACCTTCATGATTCTATGAAACGGGAAGAAGTCTGACTGAAGAAGAAAGAACAGAATAAATGCTTGTTTATTTTGCTACTAAACTGACTGGCATTTTCATAGGTACAACACAGGGGAAAAAGGAATAAAGCAGCTTTTTTTCCTCTTTCCATTGCCCATAAATGGGGAGAAATTCACCCAGGCCGTAGGCTGCAAAGGAGAGAGATCAGCTCTCCCCCTTTAATTCCGCCATCAGGAAGTTCTTCCCACCATATGCCCACTGCCCCCAAGGAAGTGTGCCCCTTGTTGAGGGCAATGGTAAGACAACACAGTGTGAACCTCTGTCCTTTCAGTTCTGCAGTGACTTTAAGAGTCAGTAACAGCTGGCACTACCCGCTGAGAGCTCCACGGCTGATTTTGCACCCAGCTTTTTAACTAATTCCTTTCAAGGAGTGACACACAAGGCTGAGGGCTGAAGGCTCTCAAAGCACACAGTTCAGAGGGTCAAGCACACAACTCTACAGATCATACATGGTAAGTGACAGCAAATATTCTGCTTACAATGTTTGGGTACACAGGTTTATTGCAGCTTGGTCGGAGTGGTTCTGTGTACACAGAAGAACCAGGTGGGCTGCCCCTTCCTTTCACAGAAGCCAATGCCTGTTCCCAAACGACTTTAGTTAGCACTAATTCATATTTCCTCGCCCTTGCTTCTTTTAACTCAGTAGGCTGAAAACGATCCTTCTAAAGCTGCAGCTTCAAGAGAGAGAAATGGCTACAGGCAAAGCTTAGCTGTATAAACAATACCTAAAAAAAAAAAGAGCTATTGTTATCATAAACCAAGCGCATGTTACTGCTGCCAATTATCTCAAATTACAGCCGAAAATCAAGACACTGGGCGCTGCCTTGAGAAGTGGCCCTAGCCCTTCTGAACCACAGCTGGCCAGAGGAGATCACCTTCACCACGAAGCCTGCCAGGAAGACCACGTCAGGAGCTGGCTTGCAGGTTTGATCAGGTCGCTGCTAGGTGCATTTGCAGGCATCGCTGGAGAAGTAACATCCTTTCACAAGCAGGATTCAACCGTGTGCAGAGAAGGGCCTTACAGCTCCCTGATAATTTATGTCCTGAGGTCAGTGGAGGCAGTGAATAACATTTTCTCACCCAAATAAAAGCTTTATTCAACAGACTTTTAGCATTTTAAATTCATAGCGCTAAGATCAACTGAAGCGAGTTGCCTTGTTTTTTTCATACATAATTGTTTTTTATGCACACATTTACAAGACTTGAAAAATTCAAGAAGGAAGAATTCAGATAAAAAAGAATGCGCCAAATAAATTGCTGTTCCATTTTGTCATTAAATCCTGACAATCACTTTTATAGCCATCAGTGGAGGGAAAAGGAATAAGGAATCTTTCCTTCCCTTTCCATGACCCATATAAAGACTGGTGAAAATGGCACAGCTGTGGGGGAAGCCAAACATAACTTTTAATCCACACTCTTTATCCACACAATGCAGACACAAGACAGATCACCAAAATATTTCTGCTGTTTTTTTTTCCATACAAGTTTTACTCAATGCAAAAAGACACACAAATAAAACAACTTATTTGCAAGACATGCAAAACAATGACTTCTTCCAGTAAAGGTTAAACTTCTGAATTCCTCTTTCACCATTAGAGTGGCCTCTGCTTCACATGAGCAGAAGCTTTTTGCATTCAAATAAAAAGGGGTGTGCAAGGGGCATTCCAGACTTCTACTGCATTATTCATCGCAGAGTTGTGCAGACATCAGACTCAGATTAGATTTCTGATCACTTAGGACGGTCATGCTAGGCAACATTTATCACTGAATGAGTTTATATGGCTGTGGATGACAGTCTTTGTTTAGTGCTTGGAACTGCGCGAAAACTTTTTCAATGAAATCAGATAATGTATCTAACAACGCAGACATCAAGCTACATGCAACTGACTTTGCAAACTCTTAAGCTAGATGAGAACTTAAAGAGGAAACCATGCCAACCATTCTGTTGGCTCAAACATGTAAAACAGATGAAAGGTCCATTTCTGATAAAATTCCCTTCAAGTTTTAGATGTTCTCAAAGCCAATCTTACTCGCCCAAATCTGAAAGAAGGGTGTTTTTTTTTTTAAATTGTGTATGAACAGCTTGAGGGCTACATCCTTCCTATGGTAATTCTAGAAACTCAGAAAGTACACCATCTGTACTTTAATAAAGCCACAGTACATTAAGATCATGTACCATATTTATCAGTATGTTGTTATGCTATATGTTACTCACAGGAAGACAGAATACAACATTTCCTCAAACTGTAAAAGCCTTTACGACATGGATTGCACCCACTTCCATGCAGTACTACAGACTTCACATGGGGTCTAGGTCCTGAGAGAGTCAACGGACACTAACAAAATGTAAATTCTAAAAAAAAAAAAAAAAAAAAAAAAAAAAAAAAAAAAAAAAAAAAAAACAGTTGGAAATTAATTGACCACGGCAAATACACCTTAAGTCTGTGTGTCCAGCTCAAAAAGTACACGTCCTCCCTCAGGAGGATGGTGGTAACAAATGAAAGGTAACCAGGAATAGGGAGAAAAAAAGAGTCATCCTTTTTGTAATCATGTTCCAGCAACTGGGCTGGAGAGGCAGGTTGCTCCAGAATACCCTTTTAAATTGAGAAACTACATAGGAAATGCATGGCCCCTTTTGCTGTACCTATAGCATTCAGACCTGGGACTATAAGGGGCCTTGGTGCAGGGAGTCACCAGACAGACAGGTACCTCTGGTGACACGGAATTCTAGGGAAGCAGTGGTATGGCAACGGAAAGAAAAGGGAAGCCCCTTAAGAAACTAACAGACACGATCCCCCTAAAAATGATGCACATAGGGAAGTGGATGGATATAAGATGGACAAAAAGAAAGGATTAATGGCAGGGAAAAAATATATGGAAAAAAAAGGAAATATAGCGGTGACCTATACTATAACACAGAGATATGCCCAGGGCTGAAAGACCAGTCCTCCAGAACTCCCACAAAAAGTTGGGAACTATTAAAGAATTTGGGATGAAATCTTTGAAAGATCTCAGGACTCGGCTGCCTCGCAGCACCAAAAGAAACAAGAACTTCACTCCTAATTTCCGAAGGAGTGGAGTCCACACTGAACATCAGAGAAGAATCCCATTCATTGGCTTTATTTACTCACTGCCCAGCAAAATTAATTGTTGCATTTTTTCCTGTGTCTTCCTGTTCCTGTCTCCCTGATGCAGCACAAAACCTGTGAACTCTGTTCCGGCTGAGCATCTCCAGCTAGGCAGGCTAACTTCTGCATGCAAAACTACACATTCACATCGTTCTGGCACCAAACAACACTATACAGATTGTGGATACCTTTGGACTTAATCTCTCAAATATAAATGAATCACTTCAAGGGAATCTCATACTCTGCTAGTTGAATACTAGTTGTTAAAAACCTGGAATCCTTACTGCCCTGGGAAGCGTGCTCTTCATAACTGTCTTTGACACCACTTCAAAATGAATCAGATGAGAAGAATATAGTGATGTTTTTAAGGTTCACAACACCTTGATTAATAAGGCAATTTAACACAATTTAAATGCTTGGTGAAATGGACTATGAAAATGGCTTTATCAAGCCATTTTTGTAACGAATAAGAATTTGTCTTGTAACATTAATCACAGTAACTGTGAAAGAGACTGATCCTACTATCCTTGTTCAAGTTCCCATGGAGCTTTTGCTTATCTAAGGAATGCTAAATCAGGTCTTTAAGGCAAGCTGCATTTTGAAATTATTTGGTAGACCTTCCAGTGCATTCACAAGCATTATCCATGACATCAGATACTTTTTATTTATAAAATCCATTAACCGCATGGCATACAACATGGAAAACAATATTCAGAGTCTCACAGTGGGTAAAGTGAAAAAAATAAGGTACTTGCACTAAAATGATGTTACGATCTTACATGATGGACAGAATGACAGAGCAGTTTCACTTGGACCAAGCAAACAGAAAGGAGAACAGAAAGAGGCTGGGAAACCTTTCACCACTGTCAGAACATAAATGTGTCCAGGCAGCAGCTTTCAACTGAACACCTATTCATTCACACAGAACTAATACACGAGGCATGCCTTAGAAATGTGCTTTTTAAAATATGTCTGCATGCATCACTTGGGAACGAAGGGAAAGAATACTAAAACAGCAGTAAAATTAGTGAAGTGGTCACCAGTGCTGACTAATCTAAACCGTAGCAAATTATTTGTGCAATATACTAAGCTACTGTTTATAATCTTGGTGATAGCCCATCTCTTCTTCCCTTTCTGTCTGACAGAATGCAATATTTTGACAGGAGACTGAATGTACAGGTCTCTGTAGCATAGTTAATTAAGTATAGTTGTTTATTCCCTAGGCCTGCATAAAGATCTGCTGCTGAGGGAGGGATTGGGGAAAGGAGAACTATGAAACCCTGTATCAATACTAACTTGTTTACTCATAGCTCCTCAATCACTTCCTCCCACTGCTCAATTACCCCAACAGTCTCTACGCTGTGCTTGCCTTCAACCTGCAAAGACAGAGAGTAAATTAGGAAAACAGTAAGAGAGTGCCCTAAAATAGGCAACGCGCTCAGAATAAAAGAACAGCAGTGGTCAGTTCTTCGGTGTACTGCTGCCTTGTTAGTGCTCGTATATAAAATGTACATACATAGTGCTTGAAAAGGCTATTTTCACCTTCCTGGTAGGAGCTGGAATTATTTATCTGCTCTATATTCCACAGTGCAAAAGGAGCTAGAATTTCTGCTCAAGCTTAACGTAGCACACTCACGGCAGCTTCACGACAAGGAAAAGACTACCTAGATCCTCTCAATATAGACATTCTCCCGTGATGAGCACTAGCACAAACACATATGCTGGCACAACCACAATCAGGGAAGGAGAACCAAGTGTCTAAAGGTGGGACAAGTGCAGGATTACTTTTTTGCTTGCACTGTTGGCTTATGCAAGATTAAGCTGTACCTGCAGTTGCAGCTTAAAATGTGAGGGGATGGTATGAGGCACAGAAATGAGAACAATCACATTGCAGTATAAATGATACCAGTTCCATGGAAAAAAAACCTGGGCAACTACTAGAGAAGTCTTGCTAACAATTGTTGTGTTTTCACTAAGAAACCCTTCTAACAGATAGAGGCTGTGAAATAAATCCAAGGCAAAAACTGGAAATCACACTAGAGGCAGTCACATCGTTTGATATTTCTAACCTTTAACAAGGAAAAGCAGTATGAAATGTCTTGTAAGAGACAAAACCACATCTTCAAGGTTACCAAGATCTTCAGAGTACTTTAGGTGCCCAGTCACTGTCTAATTAAACACTGCTGCACATAGTAGCTGCCTAGATATCTAAGACAGTCTGAACCAATCTCCTGCTTTCCATCCTTTCATCTTTCAGTTTCATCCTTTTAAAAGAATTACTCAAAGTGAAAGAGCAGATTAGCTTCCATTATTGCAAGGCAACAGAATAATAGGGTCTTAGAGATTCTTCAAGAGATGTTTGATTAGAAATATGCATCCAGCAGCACAGGAAATCACGATAAAAGCAAAGGTTAGCTTGTGATTCTAAAGATCACCTAGGCTACTAATTCTGATTGGAGTTCAAAAAGGAAAGTGGCCTTTTTTTCCTTTTTTTTTTCTTCCCACTGAAATTGGTGACAAAAATATTAGCTTGCCAGAGAAATGCGTCAAACTGATGAAGAGATCAGAGTCTAACCTAACACCTATGCACACCCTCTTATTCTTACACAGGGGAGGACGTTGCTGTCAGCAACACAGCACGACTATTCAAACCTTCAGGGTACTTTAGGAGAACTGCACTTTGGGAAGCCTGCACCAAGAGATTGTTCCTACTTTTATGCATCAACATACTAACTGTGTCTCATCCGATTCGAAAATCCACTAATCCCTACACAAACTCTTTCAGCCGTGGACTCTTCTGCCCTTTCGCCATACTCATAGATATTGCAACAAAATCCCACCGAGAACTGGAACCTAATTCCTACTGCGCACATCATCCATCTCCATCACTGAGGGATTGGTCTGAATCTCCTGAACGAGTCCAGATGCTCTCTGGATCACATCTCTCCAGCATGGCCCTCAGCCAGGCCCAGTCCAGCTGCTGTCTGGATGAAATCCCTACAAGCATGGCTCCCTGCCCACTCCAGCTGCTCTCTGGATTAAGTCGCAGTTCCTGGTCGGTCCCGCAGCTCACTCTCTCTTTCCTCAGATGCCAAACATGCGCCACAACTCCTGTAAGGACAGCCTACCGAGCACAGTCACTCAGGTGAGAAAGACCATCCTCTTTCTGACTCAGCCAGCAAGCCATCCCTCCACTCTACGGCTACTGGAGCTAGAGTGAAGTGAAGCTTTTTGGAAGAATATTTCACTTACTGTACTTTTGCAGTCACTTAGTCACTAAAAGATACAATTTCAGGTTGAGGAAAACTAGCTCCACTTTGGTGTCAGAATCCTTCAAGCAGTTTAATGAAAAACATGTATTAAAATCTCACGCTCGCTTGCCTTATTACAGAGATTAACAACTGACCCATGCACACGGTGAATTTTCAACCCTCTCTGGTATGTGTTGCTTCCCCTTTCTTTGCTCCAGTTGTGTGTGTACTAATAGCAGATGGGAAGTGGCTAGATTCTGCTCTCTGAAGTGCTCTCTGCCAGCATTTCTAGTCAATTTGACTCCATGGTTTAGCACACAGAGCTGAGTGGCAGGAGACTGCAGCTCAGAAACAAGCAGGGAAAAGCAGAGTATGAGAAGACGGTTGCAGGGGGGAACCACAGACATAACACAAAACAGAGTGGAAATGAGAATGGAGTGACAGCTACAAAAAAAAAGGGAAAAAAAAGCAGAACAGAGCACATACTGCAAAGCCAATAAATTGTAAGGAGCAGAAAAGAAGGAAAAAAAGCAGAAAGGGAAAAATGAACAAGGAAAGAGAAGCAGGTTAGAAGAACATAACAGCTGTTAGGAGTCTGCAAATGCTCCTGTTCTTTCCTTTCACTCTGATTTTGAACGATGTTACAAACTTATGGAAGTTCAAAATTGTGAGGTATGGAGCACAAGGGTCTCTCACTGGAAACGTGTAATAGACCTACTGTTAGGGTACGTTGCTGTTGCAATGGTTATTAAGACTACAGTCACTTCCATTCACTTAAGGAGAGCATATGTTGTTTCAACCTCAAAATTCAGTTAAAATAGATGAAATGTTGGCTGAAAGGTTGCCTGCAGTGTCACCACTGACTTCAGTATAGCCAGGACATCACAGCTTCAGTTAAAGACCCAGCTCCCATGTTCTTTCTGTGTTTTTTTCCCCCCATTGGAACTGTAATGCTAATGGGGTCATATAACGTAAAAGACAATATCTGCAAAAATACTGTAAAACTACTTCTCACATAGCAGCATCTCATGTGGGGATGCACCATCCCCTTCTGCACTATTAGTTTGCCTACAGTGCGCAAAGGCTCGAGAACAAAAACACTGGTGTTACTGCTGGTACCTGCACATCAGACACAACTCGTTTCACAGCTGATTTAACCAGTTATTTTCTTATTAAACTTCCAGTGTAAATTAGCAGGCTGTAAAGCAAAGATTTAAGTTGATGTAAAAGACCAAGGCATGGGAACAGACTAAAGGACTCCTGAGAAGATGCTCCACGAAATGGAAAAGGCTTTGCACATCTGGCTTTCAGCCCATTTTGGATTTTAGAGGAGAAATGTGTGTTTTTAACAGGATACAGGTTACAAACGCAGTCACAGCGCTGCCCAACTCCAGCCCCACCTTCATGGAAAGGCAGATAAAGATAGCTGGAAGGTGTCTGTCAGGACTTTTTGCACCGGCTGTAACCAAGCTGCCGTACACAACATTTTACTGGGCTCAAAACCAGTGTCCGAGCAACAGCCGTCACTACGAGGCCCCACCAGGGGACCATATGTCCCAGTCAAAGTGAATTTGCACGTTCTCAGCCCCATAAGCTGTCCGCTATTAGGACGCTAAGATGCCCACCCCCAAAAAAAAGGCTGAACGAGTCGGAGCAAGGGCAGATTAGTGCTCCTGTAGACCTTCACAAACGCAACCACCTCCGCCGGCAGCAGCAGCCGAGCAGCCCGTACCTGTTCCCGGTGCGAGGAAAGGGCGGCGGGGGGGCTCTGAGGGCTCGCACCACTTTCGGCGTGCCGGGCGCTCCTTCCGCCTCCTCCTCCAAGCCCCTGACGGGAAAACAAAGTTGACAAAACCGGTGCCGAGCCCCCACCGGCCGTGAGCCGCGCCGAGCCGAGTCCGCGAAGGGCAGCGGCGGCGGGGCCGGGGGTCTCGCCCCGTCCCGCTCCTTCTCCCCCGGCCGCCCCCCGGCTCCCCGCCCTACCTGGCGCGGAGCGGCCGCTCGCCGCCCAGGCGCAGGAGGCAGGCGGCCAGCAGCAGGCTGCCCAGCGCCGCGGCCAAGGCGATGACAGCCCGCATGGTGCGCTCGGCGGCAGCTCCCGCCGCAGCTGCGGCCGCCCCATAGTATTTAAGGCGGGCGGCGGGCAGGGGGAGGCGGCCATGGCAGCACAGGGGCGCTGCGCCCCGCCCCTCGCCCTGCGCCGCCGCCGCCATCAGCACCCCCCTTCCCGCCTCAGTGCCGTGCCGCTGCCCGCCCTCCCGCCCAACTTTCCCCTCGGGAGGACGCCGTGTGGGGCTGCAGCCCTGTGGGGCTGCCTCCTCGGCTTCCCGGTTGTGGGGTGAGGGGGGCTCCCGTGTGGGGAGCGGGTCCTCTACCGAGGCGGTGGCAGGGGGAGGGTCCTGGAGGGGAGCGGTAAGCTCAGATCGGCGCGCTGTAGTGTCTCTGTCTTACTCTAGTTACAACACTCAGCCTGCTTTTTTTTTTTTTTTATATAAAACGTGTTGTCATTGCCCTCGGTGAATAAATCTGTGGTAAAGCTTGCAGTTCTTTTGAATTCTGTCATTAATGGTGTTTGCGTGGAGCCAAGCGCTGCTATGAGAAATCAAGTCAAATGACAAGGCACCTTTAATTAGGCACCCTTTATTAAGAGAATGGATAATAGAGATGCTACGTCTTAAAGTAAGAGCGAGCAGGCTGACAACTTACATTTGCAGATTTTTCTGTATCCTTCCTGTTTTCTGTATTTGTTACATCTGAGCTTCCGTTCTTGCTCTGCTGTAAATCAGTGGCTCAGAAGTCTCAAAAATGAGAGCCCTGTTGTAGTTATATAAATGAAATAACGAGGGACTCGGTAATGTGGCTGGTGAGTGGTTAGATATTGCAATAAGCCGCAGCATGCCTATGGTCCATCAAAGGAACTGCACAGCACCAGCTGTGAGGCTCTACACCAGGAAATATCTCATTATTTGTTCCAGGGCACTTGCTAAGGCACCGGAGAGCAGCGCCGTGGGGTGCTGGCAGCAGCTGTGGGCTGGCATGGCGAGGGGCAGCAAGTATTGCCTGGGCTCACCGAGCCCCTCAGAGGCTGCTCAGCCTTCCTCCTGGCTTTGAAGTACTTAGTCATAACGCAGAAACAGAAGTCAGCATTAAGGCTTCTGAAGTCCTGGAAAGGTTTGCTGGTTTGAGTCTGTCATAAATCGTAAACATCTTGGGGGAAAAAATAAAATCACCTTTTCTGGGAAATTGACTTCCTTTTCAGGCCTGTGGTATAAACCCAGCTGGCACTGTATGTGAACATGGACATACTGTCAAGCTTTTCAAGGTAAATGTGTGTTTGTTGGTTAGTAGATAATAGAAACTTCAGTTCCACTGTTACCTCAGAAAAATGCAAAGATTTCTGCTTATCTTAGTAGATCCTAGCAAACTATTTTGCAATTTCCATTAAATACTATGTAAACCAATAAATCTTCCGTTTTAAAATGTCTAATGATACTCTATATGAGGTGTGAAGGAAGGACAACTAAGAATTACAGTCCAGAAAATAAATCTGTTTTTTTCCACTCAGTATTACTTCTCTCTGAAGTAGTTTTCCCATGAGTTCTGAAGTATCTTTGTCAGCTAATCCATGGGAAAATTAGTGAGGTAAGGACATTGTATTTCAAGCTACAGGTCTGCTACCAACACTGATCTAATACCAGCAGTTTTTTTTCCCCCAGATCAAAAGGTTAATCTTTGCATCATGTTGAAGTTCTTGCAAAGAAAAGGGGAAGATAATAAACAATATCTGTTTAAATTAGGCTTAGCAATTGTTTACAAACAACTTTACAAATGCCTATTGATTGATTGTCACAGTATCTGTAGGTGTTAACAGCCTTAATTTTCTGACAGAGCAGCTTAGTAGAGAAGTTTAATGACCTACCTAAAGGATGAGTCAAGAATCGATGGTAAATCAGAATTTGAATTTAGGAATGCTGGATTCAACTATTGTATGTGTCTCTTCCATTGTGTTGTCACATCAAGAGCAACAGTTTCCCATAACCTAGCATAGAGGTCAAAAAGGTAAAGGCACAGGTGCCCAAGAAGCCATGCAGAAGAGGACTGTGTCCCGTCCCATCCCATCCCCTTCCTGACAGCTGGAAGCTGCTGCATCTTGGCAGTGGCCCCCAGCTTCTGATTCCCATTAGCTTCTGGAGTCGGCGAGAACTGCTAATTGCTGGCTTGCACAGAAGGAAGAGATCACTAATCAGCCAGGTGGTGTCACGATGACTTTGCCACCGAGTTCCTACAATCCTACTTAGCTGCTAATTTGGAAAAATAAAATACGGCCTTGGGTATCATCTGTGAAGGGCTGCTCCCCTCAGGTTGACGGGACTGCATCTCAAAAGGAGCCTGGTGGTGCCTGTAGGACTGCCTGGTCACATGGTGCTGGTACAGCCGCCTTATTTCCAGCGGCTAAATCATATTAAGAAGCAATTAATGTTCATTAAATGCTTTCCTAATGCTGCCTTCTCATCTAAGCAGTGGCTGTCACAGGGATATTAGCTATTCCAAACAGGAGGGGAGGGGAGTTGGTACAATTAGGAGGAGGACCAAGGTACCAAAGGCATTCAGTGAAACTGGAGTCCCACATTGTGGTAAAACATGGACGTCTCCAGAGTGAGGCGTGGGTGTGAGACTACTGTGCTTAGTTTAGGCATCAATGGAAGTAGATGCTGTTAGCAATAAAATAAAAATGCATTTCAAACTGGGAAGAAGTCACTGGTTCATTGAATTTCACAACTTTTTATTTCTTTCTACCTGTAGTTCCAGGCAGCATGGTTTAAATAGTCATAAGCAGCAAAAACTGAGTTGCTGTCTGCCAAACTCCAAGATCAAAATATCCAGGCAAAAGACAAGTAGCCTCATTTAAAATAAACAAACAAAAACGAAAGCCAAATCCAAAACTATTGAGTACTTCATGGTGGTGGTGGTGCTATGCTTTTGTTCAGTCTTTTCTTAATATTTTTCAGTATTTTTTTCAGATCTTACAAGTTGGGCTTTATTAAAATAATAACCTAATAACTAAATTAAGCCAGCATACAGTGTGTCAAGGTCTGGACAAAACACGCTGAAGTATTGGGTGTTTCAAAGCAGTTACAAGTACCCCAGTTTTGAGATAGTCATCAAGAATGCTGGTGACAGCTTAGCCCATGAGGCACTGTTCACTCTCCACAGTCAAGGTGAAAAGAGGGCACGCGGAGAACTCTTCAAGATGTTGAGTGTCTCATAAGATGTCACACTGATGGTAGGACTGGCCTCCTGTGCAGAAAACAAATATGGTATTCACTGTTGCGAACTGCCTATGATTTTTATGTCAGGGGAATGCATTGTTCGTGCTCCTCCAGATTCCTCTCTTTAGGTTACGCAGGTAACCAGCTTCCACTGTTCAATAACCGTGATCCCGCCTGACAGCAGACAAACGTTCATTGTCTAAAATGCACCTTGTAGCATAAGCAAACTGGAGGCCAGTAACTGTACTGAGAATCAGTGCTCTCTTGCCAGCAACCATGCAAGCCTTCATCCAATTAAGGGCACGGCTGGTGTTGATATGCCCGTGATTGTAGCGCAATCCAATGTGTATGTTCTTCCGAAGGAAGCTAATGGGAAGAAGAGGATCTGAATACTAATTAGATACAAAGGAGGATTTTAATGCAGAATTCCTGACAACTTGCAAGTTGTTAACCTGAAGGTAAAGACTTCTTTTTCTGTTCTCTCTTCTTCCTAAATGCACTCAGCGTGACTTCTTAACGTGACACCATAAGAAAGGCCGCACTGGGTCAGGTGAGAACAGCATGTTCTTCGGGCAGCACTCAGCAGCAGACTCCTGGGGAAGAGGCATGCAACGATCCATCCCTAGATCCTTTCTCAGCTTCCAGCAATCAATAGATCAGCTATCTGTGGGTTTGGTTGCCTTTCATAGATTTTTCTTCCATAATTGTGTCTAATTGCTTTTGAAACCATGTAAACCTTTGTCATCGACAGCAGCTTGTGTCAATGATTTCCATCCAATTTGAAATCTTTCCCATTACAGTTACCCCAGGAACAATTTTCTGAGAAAAAATTATATTGTTATTTGGAAACTCTGGTTTCCTATGCTAAAGGACATGAAGTGCTAAGTATTCTTTTGTAAAGAATTTTGCTACACATTGCACAAATTAGAGCTGTTGTTAATACAAATGCACAGCATCCATTGCTAAAATCAAGGGTGAGCTATTATAGAGCATACTGTGAATGCAAATTAAAAATAATGCACGGCACTCAAACAAATCCTAATGGACCAACGGCACAATGTCAAATACATCAGGAGCAAAGACTTTTAATACTATTATTAAAACCCCAAACAAACAAACAAAGCAAGTAAATCAACGCTGACAAAAACTGTTTGAGCAACATTTACTCGTCACAGATCAGCATGCAGGCGGATGGTGCAGCTCCCAGCTGTTCTGAAAATGCCTGCGCGGCAGAAGGAGGGATGTCACGTAGCACAAGGCTTCTCAGCAGGCAGGATGGTCAACAGTTGAGGTAATTATGTCCAGCTAAACATCTCTTTCCATCGCTGAGTATGGATGATGTGTCCAGCTACTTATCTGTAGAAAAATCTAATTTGGGATCACGTTTGTTGAAGTGTGCAAAGAAAATACTCAGCAATAAGAGTGAGAGGCCATGGTGGAGTCAGAGTCATCCTTAATACAAGTGATGGGCTGCAGTGGTCAGTCAGCATCACTTATGCTTATGGGAAATCAGAGCCACAACTTACAAAAATAAATAGATGGATGATGTAAATATGCAGAGAGAAGGGATTACTGGGAAGGAGAAAAGAGAGGGATGACTGTATGAGGCCTAATCTTGGCATGGGAAGATTACCTCTTGAGTTTCCTCCAAGACAGTGGCCTGTGGCCCATCTCCAAGCTGTTTTGGGGGGATCATAGTGCACTGGAAAAAGCTGGAGGCCTTTTTTCCCCATTCTTACATTTCTTCTGTAGAAATTCACATAGAGTACAGTAAATAAAATAAGGACACATTATTTGATGATGTATGGGTATAGATTGCTTTGTTGGTACTGAAGAAAGCAGCAGATGTGATACAGAGCACCATAAACTCATGGGTGTAAAGGAACCTGGAACCAGGATGACAGGATGTCTGTCTTTAAACTGAGCAAAAGCCATTAACCTCATTAAACGGAGTTAAAAATATAACTGCCCAGATTGCAACCTAAACCTATTTTCACATAAGACTGATTCTCCCATTATATTCTGCAGTAAAAAAATGTTGAATACTCCATAGGAACATCACTGCTGCAAATCCCGGATTCCCCATTTTCCATTACCACGTCCTTTTGAAGCTGTTTGCAGAGTAGGTGCCCAGCTGGGAGCGGACCTGGGGCCGAGCCCACGTCCCAGAGGTCACGTCGGAGGTGAGGACACTGCCCTGAGGGTGCTGGAGGGCCCAGCAAGGTTCTTTAGACTTGGCTTTAAACACATGAATATCTCTGTTAAATTGGGGCCAGTCTCCTGCTTCCAGTGAAGCACAAATCATCTGAAAGGTCAGTATGTCTCCACGACGAAACATCAGCACGAAACGTCCGGGTGGGGGCATACTCATGCAGCGACAGGGAAAAACAACTGTCAGAGCACACCCTGGGAAGAGAAGTGACACAGGAAAATAAGCCATGTGATAAAATACCTCTTGGCATCGGGGCTGCCTTCCTTTTTCGGGAACCTCAGGGAAACCAAGCCTGGGAGAGAAAAAATCCCAGACAATTCTGTATTTCTGTTTGTCGAGTAACACCCTGAGACATTTCTGAACTGGAACTGAAAGCCTTTACCTCCAAACAGAAATATGTCCAGGCAACTTCAACAGCCGGCAAGACGTGCAGGCATTTGGGAAGGATACCAGTGGCTGGCAGCCTGCAGTCTGGAACGAGTCACCACGGGAGCAGTGGGATTTGTGCCGGTGCTGGTGTATGGTCAGGGTAATGCCGTGATGTTGAGGCTGGGAAGGTGGTGGGGGAACCAGGGCTGAGGGCAGCCGGGAGCAGTGCTGCCCCAGTCAGGGCTGGGAGTGAGAAACCATGATCTGTGCCTTGGCCAGGGCAGGTGAGGCTACGGGAAGGAGCTGGGGCTTGTTCCTTCATCCAGCAAACCATCGTTTGTGCTGAGCTGTCTCTCTGTCCTGTCAGTTCGTGGTGCTATGTACAGCGCTGCATCCCCACAGCCAGATCCGTCCGTATGTAAATACCATCTCCTCTGTGATTCACACAGTAATAATAGAAAAAGTCCAAATAATTTAAATGTTACCTTCTCCTCTTCGGTAAATACACCGGTGTGCTGTGCCTCAGAGACAGACGCCGCTGATCGTGTTACGCTCCTGACTCGCTTTCATTAGGCTCTTAACATATATTGCAATTCTCACTAAATCCATGTGCTGGGTAAGCCAGAATCTCTCTTATGGTTCTCAGACAGCCAATTACATATTTGTCTCCCTCTCAATTACTGTACTTCCAGAGAAAGTACATTTTTGTTTATTATTATCCAGTGCTTTCAGTGTCCTGACAGGATTAAGGTCTGGCGAAGGGGAAAACCAAATGTAGCCCAGAAAAAACGAGTGCCATCTCAACAGAGGGATCAATAAATGCTCTTATATTTAGCATTATTTTCCAAAACAGGCATTCAGTACCTGGCTCCCAGGTGAGACTTAAGTAGTACGTGCTCATTTTCTCTGTGGGTACTTACAGATTGATCCACCTTCTTTTTAACCTTGAGCGCTGTGAGACCCACAGTACTTGTCTGGAGGCACACTACGTTAGGTGCCATTAGGGCTGTCCACGAGTTAACAAGTCTGCCTAATGGACTAAGTTCATTAGGTGTATGGTTTACATACAACATTTCTGAGTCATTTTTATTCAATAATATTGGCATACACATCAGCTAGGAGAGACTAAAAGCGAATCAGTGTTTGGGAGGACCTGAAGGGGAGAGAGGGAGCGAGTTGGGGACGGGAAGCTGGCGAGGGGATGCTGAGGGGGCCGTGGGGGCTTGGTGCGGGGGACAGCTCGGTGGTACCCCAGGGTCTGCGGGGCCCCAGGGGCGGAGGGGAGCAGTGGGGAGAAGGAGGAAGGCACTTCCATCAGAGAGAGGGCTGATGCTTGAAGTCCCATTATCATGCTGCTGGGGAGATGTGCATTTTAAATACCCATGTTTAAAATCCTTTGCTTTTAATTTTGTGTTTGCATATTGCATGAGTGTGCATTTGACCGAATAGCTGACTGTGTGTAAAAGGCGATTCTAAAGCAAGGAATCATCACTTGAAACCTACAGCTGGAGAAAATTTATTCAGGCTTCCCAGATGTGCTCGGGCTCGGTGTGGCTGTGGCTAAGAGCAAACTGAGAACTTAACAAGCAGGCAATATGTGCTTTTATTGATAGCTGTTGGGTGCGGTCATGAAAACCTGGACGAGTGCTGCTGGCAGCTGACAGGGCTAGGGTAGGCAGCAGCAAAGCAGCACAGCAGCCTCTCTCCGTACTGCCCCAAACTACTCTGCCTGCATTTTCCTCGGGAACAGGTTCAGCCCCTGCACCACTCCTTCCCTCCTTCTGCAGCCCAGTCTTCAGTAACGCCCACAATGCAATAGTCTCGTGAAGAATTGATCTTTTCACCAGGAATGAGATTGAGACCACAGATTCAGTCCAGATAGGAGGAACTGGAACTAGGTCCCTTTCTCAGACTCGGTGAACTAAATTACCTGCACTGAATTGCATGTTTTCAGTTCCGTGGCACGTTGGCTTCTAGCAAAGGATGACTAACACGTAGTGGCAGGTACCCGAAAGAGCTGCTGTGAACGTAGCGCACCGAGCCCTGCAAGACAGGAGCCGGTGGTCGTCATGGGGCTCATTGCGTGTCTGCCTGTGATGCATGTCAGGATCCGAAGAAAGACGATCTCTGGAAATTAAAAGGTGCCAAGGAATTCAAAATTGTGACATATTGATTTCTTTGTACAGACACCATATTATCTGTAAAGCTGCAACACAGCACTATAGCTCAATGTTTTTTCTCTTTAATGATTGCTTAGCAGCCCAGTTATAAATACCATTTTCCTATTTACTGACATTTTACATTTATCGAGCATATATTTTATCTAGACTCATAAAGCTAGTGCAGGAATTTTGTAATAAAGGTAAAAGTATTTCAGGCTAAACAAAAGAGAACGTGTGACCATGGGAGTGCGCAATTCCCAGTAGGCAGTGGGGAGGTGCTGCCAGAGGTTCTGCAGGGAATCAGGGGAGGTAGGCACGAGCCTGGGAGCATGGAGAATTGCACTCACAAGGCACCGATCTGAATCCGTGCTTGGCTGAGACCTTGGGGCTGATGTGAAATGAGTGGTGGTGCTTAAAGGTGTCTGTTCCTTTTGCCCTAACAGAAGGCATCATCCTGGCCACGTCCTGCAGCACATGTTGGAGGGACAGCAGGGATGGGAGCCCTGTTTTGCCCAGTCACTGGGTGAAGAAGCCCTGGGAAGGCAGAGTGCTCTGTGGGGTGGGCACACTGGAATCAAATCACTCTTGGTCTTTTCCAGCTATAGCAAGTAGGCATTATTTTTTTCCAACTATGGCATCTGCACTCACGGGTCAAGGCAGTGTAACAAAAAAGTGACAGAACTCCCACTTTGACTGTACCGATCTATTCTAGAAACACAAGGTTAAGACTGTATATTATTTGGAAATCTATGTTAGATTCCTGATTCCACATTTAGTCACCTCTCTGATATTTACACACACGGTGTTTTGGGGAATTAAGTAAGTTATTAAATATAGGCTTAGAAAACTAACCTCCCATCCACATTTTATTTCTAAACAGCCTACAGATACTGTTTTCTCCTAGGCAGGATAAAATGTAAGATGAATTAATGATGTACAAACAAGCTGGTTTTGCCAATTATAGGTACAAAAATTTGTAAGGACCTCTGCTTTTAAAAGGAGGCTCAAATAATGCATTTTACAGGCAAGCATCAACCTCATTAGATCTAGTTATTTAAAAGATCTTGAAAAAAGAGATATGAATGACAACCTTTATGGGCACAGCTGAGATGCATGGCTGGGTTTCATATGATCAGATAACAGTCATTTAAAGTATACACATCCACACCTGAATCCTTCTCCCTGGCTCCACTTATATTTAAAGGAAAGACATTCACTTCTGGGGAGAAATTTACCTCATCCAAATGAGAACATATTTAAGCTCAGGTTTCTTACCATTCGTACAAAAAAAAACAAACAAACAAACAAACAAAAAAAACTTGTTTGGCTATAAGTGAGATAAAGCCCTCCTGCCTGATAGTGAGAGAGATTTAGGGGAATTAAAAGCATTCCTGTCCTCATCTGAAAATGCAGATTGTTTCCTTTTTTCAAATGTTTTGTGTCATGAGACAGGTACAAGCTTTTAAGTATTTCTTACATAGCTTGGTACATAACTTCTACTGAAGACGTGATTGAATCAAGCCCCATCTTGAAGGCCTTTCCCAGCCTCAATGATTCTGTGATTTAACATGGACTAGGCTCGTCAATTCTGGGTTTTAATAGCACTTGCATATTTAATTACTTGGGAAAAATAATTCACAGAGACTTGGTACACTACATGAACTTCATGGATGTTTCTAGAAGTTAATTTTCCAGACTAAGCACTGTGCACCCCTGCAAAACCCAAACCCAGAGATCCCTTCTTCATCCCACTTCAACTTCTAATTTGAAGCCATTTAATCTATACAGTTTGGCCTGATAAAAAAGTGCTTTGGAAACTTGAAGGAAATGGGATTACAGTTTGAAATAGTGTTATTCATAATGAAGGGGCTATTGCTGCACTTCAGGGCCACTGCTGCACTAATGCCCCAGAAAGGAGTTATGGCTCCCTATGCTTTCTTAGCAACTGTGGGTCAGATTTGGTAGGGCTATGGAGTTTGGGCTTTCAATTTACATGATATTTCATGTAAGACTAAAGGATGCAACATGAGAGCACAAAGTAGTGAGAGTTTTAGTAGAAGCAGGATTTCAGGCATTGCCATCTGTTTGCTAACAGCAGCATGCCCCCTCTTTTTATATTATTTACCCTCATAAATATTCTTATTGACATAAGTTATCCTGTCAATAAGTGCATTTGGTGCATTTGCTTGGCCTACTTCAGTTTCCTCTGAAATTAGTGCAGAAATTCACCTTTATCTTTCCTTCCCTTTTCCTGTAGAAAATGGCCGCCATCACCCTCTGGGCTACAGCAGGGTGGGAGTTTATCTGCACTTGCCGCTGAAATCAAAGGGGATTTGGCTGCTAAATTTCACAGAGAGCAGAATTAGTTGGCAGGGACACTCAGGAAAATCCTACCCTCACCAGAGGAACTCATCCCCTGGCTGGGAAGGGCTCTGGTCCTCTGAGTCTGGGAGGTGTTGGGGTGCGTGCGGAGCTCTACCAGGCTGGCTGGTGGCAGTGGTCGTATTAATGTCACAAAGAACACGCTTGCTGTGGTGCTGAGGTTACAGAAAGCCCCTTCTCGTCTAAGTTATTTTTTCCCTGGTTATCAGAGGCTTGGGAAGAATAATGGGTTTAAATTTTCTTTTACATTGATGAGAAAGAAAATATTTAATGAGTGGCTATGTGCTGTGATGTGCCAGAAAGCTGAGAGAGGAGCAAAGCAGTGAAATCCCCTATTCTGTCAAGCTAAGCATGCTCCTTCAAGAAAATAAGCTGCCAGTGGTTTCATTGTGCTGAGCCACAAATGTGCAAGGTGATTACGGCAGATAAAGCCCCTGAACAGAGCTTGAAGAGCCAGGCACGCAGCATGCAGAAACCTCGGAGGCACGACCAGCAGGCCCACGGCCTGGCCACACGCGAGGCCTCTGGCAGGGCTCTGCGGCAGGCCTGTCCTGCAGGGGCCAAACAAATTGGAGCCGAACTCCCTAAAACAAAGACTGGCAGCGCTGTAACAACAACCCTTAAGCTGCAATAAAAAAGGGAAAGACTTCTAGAAACTGGCAGTGGAACTGAAGCCCTGCATGAAAGCTGTGTCTACAACCCTCCTGTCAATTTGCTTCAAGAACTTTGCTATGCTGCATTTGAGTCATTGTATTCAGCTAAAGAAGCAGAAGTGTTAAAAGAATTTCCATCACGGAAAACATTCAAAGCTGTTTTAATTTATTAAGTTCCTCTTTACTAAGCAACTTTTCTATGGAAGGGGAACTATTAATTAGTGTAGATGGTTCTATCGCAGAAAAGAGGGAGCTTGGCTCCGAGAAGAATGCATGCTTCTTCAGCCACTCCAGCCACGCTTCTCCACCTTTTCTCAAAAAATATCTGCCGAGGAGCCATGATAGTTTGAAATAATAGTTATCGTAGGATTTCTTCAACGCATGTGCTATTCGTAGTTTGAACAAAATAGACGCTCTTTGATAAGCCGTCTGATACTTGTTAGTGTATGCTTTATGTGAATACACTTTATTTTTATACCTGAGCTGGAATCAGTAATTAGCCCATGATGTAGCAATAGATTATACTGCCACAGAATTAGAGATGCAAATGGTTTGGTCATGAGTTGGCTTCACTGCATGCCCTAAACTAAATTGGATTAGGGGTGATTGCCTTTCCCTGGCCAGGATTAAAATGATAGCTGTTTTTGAGATCAGAAAAATACTCCCAGGACAAAATCTCAAGAAGCTGAAGGATGCCTAGGATTTAATTATTCATCTTGTGATATTTAGTGTTTTTCCCACTGCTCAGTCACTGGAGTCATGAGATTCTGAGAAGCTGAGCTCTTTCTTTAAAAACTAAATTCTCAGCCCTTAAAATTGCAGAAGAGAAAAAAAGAAAGAAAGAAAGAAAGAAAGAAAGAAAGAAAGAAAGAAAGAAAGAAAGAAAGAAAGAAAGAAAGAAAGAGAAAGAAAGAAAGGAAGGAAGGAAGGAAGAAAGGAAGAAAGAAAGAAAGGAAGAAAGGAAGAAAGGAAGAAAGGAAGAGAAAGAAAGAGAGAAAGGAAGGAAGGAACCTCTGGAGTGTTAAAGAAATCCAAGAGAAAAAAGATCAAATGTTTTGGAAGAATTGCTGTGTTCCTATGCAGTTTTTAAAAATTTGTGCTTGACAATATCAGTCATTTTTTCTGTATCCAGCAGTGGCAAGCAGCTAATATTCTCAAGAGACTCGGATAGTTCATGGGGATAGTTTTTAACCCATTTTTTGCCATCTGATCCTTAGACCCAAACCCATCAGGATGAGGCAGAGCAGAGGATAAGGCACATCCTCCGCTCCAGCAAGCCACACGCGGACCAGGTAGGAGCTCTCTGGCATGTCTGGAACTGGTGCCTCCTGACAGTGGCTGATATTTACAGAGCTGACAACCCGGTGGCAACTACCCTCAGTCAACAGCAGTATTAATTCCGTATTCAGGGAGCAGATTTTTAAGCCAGGCTGTTATGAAAGCGAGCAGATCAGTGTTAGCACACACACACATACACGCTGTCCTGACGGCTGGGTCTTTGCCTCCAGAATGACAGCTGGACAACAGCTGTCACACATTTAAGGCCATAACAACAGCCACCGTGACTTAGGGTAGCCTAGTTCCTTTGTCCGACCATGTTCAAGAGGAGAAATACAAGGAACAGGGGATACAGAGAGAAGGCTTTCCCTTTGTATAACTCCTCAGCTTGCAGCAGTCAAAGCACTGTGGAATCTCTGAGTTACTGGTGATTTCCAGACTGTCATGTTAAAAAAAAATAAGGGATTTGTCTTCCATGAATTTGTCTAAACGCCTTTCACCACGTGGAATTGAATCCCACACTTTGGTTGGGCATTGCGTGAAAAAAACACTCTGCTACTTTGTTTGGATTAAATCTCTGATAGTTTCACCACATGATCTTCACAGTGTGAAAACAGTGACTAACATTTTCTCATTTATCATCCTCATACCAGCCATTGATTTAAATATCTTTGTCTTAATGCTTCCAAGCTGATGAGCTATTTTCTATTCTACTCCTTTACATCTGGAAGCAATCCTCAAAAAGACTGAAAAAAAATAGGAACACAATTTACAAAGATATCAAAGGTCTCCAATATCTGTCTTTAGGACATTTTTTCATTGTCTTTGGTAATTAATTTGCCAATATTACAAGCCACATTTCTAACAAGGTCTTCTTGTACAAATTCAAGATACAATAACCAAGGTGCTGACTATCTTTCACCTGTAGCTGAATGAAAACACTGAAAAATAGCCAAAGAAAATGTCAGGATAAATAGATCAGAACACTAAAAACACTGTTATAGGAAAAAATGTAAGAAATATCACTTCAAGGTTTTGTGGAAGAATCTAATTTGAAGGAACTATTTATAGGTGCTGCATATTATGTTAATTTAGCATCTCCTGACATACAAAGGCTTCCTTTCAGAGCCTTTGTAGAAAAAGAAGGAAGACAAGGAAGACTGCAAGAAAGAGAAGGCTTTACAGAGTTATGATAAAAGCTGCTGCCGCTGTAACAGATCATCAGAAAGAGAATGAAATGGTGAGATGCCATTCATCACTTTGAGAAATGCTGATGAACAGCTTGTGGTTAGGTGGGACTACCTACAATATTTATGAAGAGGGCTATGTTATCAGAAGAATGCAATGTTTCCTCTTTGTGGGCTGTTTACAAACCCATCCTGATTTCCACCAGTCTATTTGTTATTTGCAAGAATTCATTCATACACCTCACTCAAAACAGGAAGAAAAAACTCATTTCGATTTGAAAACGAATTTCATTTCACTGAAATGTTTTTTGCATAAATGGGATGAGAAATTTTCAGCTTGCGGATTGTATGCAAAAAGGTCATTTTAAGTGGGTTATATTCATTGTACTGAGGTCATTGATCACTCTGTTTTTTCTACTGTACGGCTGTATGCATGAAAAACAAGCTCTTTGAAGTGGAAAAACAGACCAGAACTGATAAACTATTGACAATGAATATAAATAATAGATAGCAAAAAGAAAGGATCTGAGCATCATAGAATTTCAGGTTGCGTTTTGTTTCTGATGGTTTAAAGGGGGTAGTGGCACACTGACCATCTTCACAGGCTGTTTTACTCATAAAACTCCATTTTTTTCATGGAGACAAAAATAAAATCTTTACAATTTAACTTCTGCAAACAGCAAATATGATATGGATAGAGAATAAATGTCATCACAGAAATTACGTGTTCATGAACACTGCTTTATGGTCAAGCTTTTTTTCACTGCTGCTACAGGTGGCAACAAAACACTAGAAATAATTACCTCGATATTATTATGACTTCTTACCTGTAGGAAGATGTTTTCCCTCTCATCCATATTGTCAGCATTACCCTGACACTAAAAAAAAAAACGGTTTAGTGGAGGACTTGTTAGTGTTAGGTCAGAGGTTGGACTTGGTGATCTTGGAGGTCTCTTCCAACCTAGGTGATTCTGTGATTCTGTGATTCTGAAAACTGAAGTCACTGTGGAAGTGTTTGGGGAGAAGCTCCTGCCCTGGGCATCCCACACTGCAGTGCTGGCCAGGGCGCAGCTGCTTCAGCTGCTGTTGGCAGGGCAGGGAGGGAGGCAGGAGGGGGCAGGCCAGAAGCCCGTCCAGCAGGCGTTGTCTTAACGTCATCCCGGATTTATTATTTGGGTGAACTCACACCATCAGCTCGCATCTTGGGCCAGGAAGTCTCCTACATTTAGACCAGACATAGGGATGTATACGAAGCAGTCTCACCATCCCTTTTCATTCTTTTTTTCCTAGTCATAATCTGCACTTGGGGAGGAGATGCATAAAATTAGAGTCCGTGTCATTTTTCAGATCCAGGATAGAAAGTAGTCATTAATCAGTAGCTATCAATTCAATAATATGCATTGAAACATCCATCACCATCATGCTTCTCCTTTGAGCTGACAGCTGATAGCGAGCATACAGAGCCAAAATTAATTGTTCTGGACATAGGCTTAATTCAGCAGATTTTCTTGTCTTATCACCCCGTCCCTCAAGGCTAGGGCCACAGAGCATCCAGATCGCCTGAATCCAGCTATTTCCATAACTCTCAAGAGTGGAAGTAGTCTTCAACTCCATAAATTGTTATAAGGTGTCCAGCCAGTGCCACCTGCAGTTGGACAGCAGGAAGAGGAGACACCAAAGGTGCCCCAGCTCCTGTGATGAAACATCCCTGTACACACAGGCTTGTTCCATGCATTCAGGTTCGTAAGGGGCTCTGCCAGGTTCTTACTGTGACAGTCTCCCCCTCTTACACTAATACGAGAGGAAAGATGGATTATCTGTTTCATTAAGTTTAGGAGAGTTTGCCCCCATCAATCTCCATCGCATGCCTTAGAAGCTGGCTCTCAATGCCTTATAAATCCCATGTCTAGGTATGATGGCAGCTTTCACGTTATACCTAACTTTTTCCTCATTAAGACTTTAATTCTCATCCCAGATTTCTTTTATCTACTTAATAATTGAATACTATCTAAATGATATCGTGGAACAATTTGAAATTTATGTAAGAAGGATGCAGGCTTTAATCCTGAGAGCCCAAGGAAGTGGCTCAGATGCCAGCTTGAGTATTTTGCAGCTGGAGGTCACAAGTCTTAGTACATTCCCTCCCATTAAAACAACTTCTCAAGGTTTAAAAAGTTGCCCAGACCCGCATTACTTGCTGAAACACAGTCCAGATTTAGAGAAACACTTTCTTCCTGCAATAGGACCTACTTTAATATTTATTCTAACATTGTTCGGGGTGGAGGGTGGTGCTATTTAAACTAGGCTAATTCTGCTAGGGTAATGAATTCATTTATATTCTTCTGCGCAAGTGTCTTTACCAGACTTTGGCACTGAGCAACTCTGAATTTTCAGTGATGCAACCAGATAGAATTGAATTGGAAAAAGCTGACATTTCTAAACATATCCAAGTAGGAAATGATTCAGCGGTTCCACGGAAAGGAGCCAACTGTGAAAGACCATTTGCAATATGATATATCTGGAACTCTAAGCCAACCTTTTGTTTTATGAGCTTCTAATCTTTCTATTTTAATGTGTGGTGCTTTCCTTTTCCATCAGAAGATTTTGATCATATGCCTGTCTCTTTCGCATCTGGGGGGATGAACTTGCATTGTGACTTTCTAGGGAACCCAGCACAAGGGAAGCTGGTGGTCCCTGCCCTCTGCTTGCATGCGCCCCCCAGATCCCAGTCAGCCCAGGCCAAGCTAGCAATGCACAGCAGGGCACACCTCTAAAGAAACAGGTCACCGGCAGAGCTGCTGTCATTTGAATGATAAGACTTTGACCTTGGAATCAAACTATTAATTTGAATTTGTTGCAGAAGTGGCCATTGAAGTATGCGAGTCACGTGGACTCGTTTTATAACAGCCTATTTTACAGCATGTGGAGGTATTGTATGCCCTAGGAGAACAATCAAAACCTTGTTTTACCTAATAAGGAAACTGCTGAGGCAAATGAAAACCTTACTGTTTTCCAATACATTTCACTCTGATTAATTTTTCAGTTTTATGAAACACGCTGTGGTTATCTTTGAGACACGTTCAGTGTACCGGTGCTTGGACGTTAAACAGCAAACTACTGATGTCTCCGGGCAGATGAGCACAGGCACTCAAAAGCCCAGGGCTCTCATTCATGCTGAACGACACTATCCACTTACATCTCCCTCTTGTCCTCCTTGCTTGCTTCTGGCTACAGAAATACCCACTTCTTCTGTAACTAAATGATTACTTTCATCTGATAATTTTGACACTTTCATTTAAGAACTTCTGTATCTGCCCTGCAGAAGCTCAAGTTTCAGAAAAGAAAAAATGAGGTCCAATTTCGTTTTTCTAATTTCTCCCTCATGCAGTTTTCAGGCTTCTCCGAATCAGGCAGTTTGTAATGTAGAAGCCAGGTACGTGTTTGTCACGCTGGTTGAAGGAACGGCTGAGGTGTGTGCTCTTCAGGTGGTCTTGCATCATGACTCTGTCCATGAAGAGCATTCCATAAACTACCAATATTAATATTAAATACTTCCTAGTCTTCTCTCTGAGATCTGCAGATCACTTTTGGCTTCCTTATTAGCATTAAATAATTCCAGTCTTCAGTCTGACATCTAAGAATTCCTACTGGCTTTTTCTTCTTTAATTTGCTGCTGAGTTGCCAAAAAGAATGTGTCATTCTACTTTTGTAACATGACAGTAATTTAGAATGGCACCAAGATATTAATTAATGGCCCATGACTGAAGTATAGATTTCAATTGTATAGAAGCACTTTGGCTTTTGTGCTGTGCTTTACCTGTCAATATTCAAGCCTCCCTCTTTGGATCGCAGCTTGCCTTGCCAGCAGCCATGGCATCAGTCCTAGCTGTTCGCACAAAAAGGTAGGAAGAGTGACATTTACGCTCAGTAAGAGGCACGTTTCCTTTTGCCGTAGTGCAACAATCTGTAAGCTTATAGACCCTGTTCTTTTACTCCTTGAACACCCTTTTCCTAATTACAGTATTAGGGATAATCAGTCAGTACTAAAAAAATCAGGAAGGACCTTCACATTTTATCTTATTTCTGATTTATCTAAAAAGTTATCTTCATTTTTCAGGAAATTTGCCATGCTACAGTAACAATTTCTATAGTGTTATCAAATCACATCTTACTGAGCTGGAATTCGTTAGTAGCTGGGTGAGAAAATCACTAATAATGGCGACAGGAGATAATGCTGAAAATTGAGCTGGGAATATTTTTCCACCTAGCTCCTGAGTACAATTAGGACACACATTAGTGAGGAATTTAAATGAGAAATAAAGCAAGGGTCCTCTTGGACAACACAGATAAGTAAATATCCCAAAGGTGTTATTAGAAAATAATGGAGTTAGTCTCAACACCATCATAGACTGTGATCAGGCGACGTCTCTTTCCTTTGCCTGATTATTTATAGTGTTGCTGTGCTTGGTTAGACACACAGAAGTGCTAGGCACCACGTTCCAGAGAAAGTAATTCATTCTCATAATATGCACAGCCAAGTCTGGCTTATGTTAAGCCAGCGGGAACAGAGTAAAGGCAGAGCTGGTGCCACTCACCTTTCCATACTCAACTGCTTGGATCTCTGCAACACCCCTGAGAGCGGGGGCGCGCTACAGGATGGAGCTCTTGGCACGCGGCCGTGTTGGAGCCTGACCCAACAACATGCAAGGTCCCTTCCATTTCTGCTTCCCAGGGCACGGCTAGCCTCCTTATGAGCCCAAGAACCCTCTCTCTAATGCATATGCATGTCAGACAGATCAGGTAGCCAAGGGCACAGACACTTTTCAGAGCAGCAACAAAGGGCATTGAACCCTCACATCGCACCCCCCGCTCGGTGCTGGTGGGAAGGTCCTTGCATCACTCTGACAGCCCTGCCAGCAGCCAGGGCAGGATTCCAGGCATAGGTTTAAACATTCCTAGGATGAAAGGTGCCATATAAGTGTCAGTCATCGTGTTGCCTGTTGGCAAAGAGTTAGGTGACTCATTTTATCACCGAGGCTATTCCTAGAAAAAGAAAACGTAAGTGCCTTAGAAAGGGAGAAGGGCTCCAAGCACAAGAAATCTTATAGTCTTTATAAGGGAGTCTTAGGTATCTCAGTTAAGTACTGATGAAATCCTGAGTGATTAATGATCAGAGGAAATAGCAACTGGTTTATGTTACTCGTTGTGCAGTATCACCCAAGGACCCAGCAGGGGGATCAAAGATCTGCTGTGCAAGAGCCCACAGATGCGTGTGCAGGCAATCAAAGGAAGTTTTCCAGACAGAACTGTGGGTCTGTAGTATTTTACAAATTGTTAAGAGCTGCGTGAGAAAATCTTTGGCATCCTAAATAGATAACTCTAGAACAAACACTGCTTTTTTTTTTTTTTTCCATGGGTACTAATTCACCTCTTACCAAACTTTCCTGCAGGAAAGATTTGCACGCAGATGGCATGTATCCTTTTATATCATTAGAGAAGTTGAAAAAGGCTGCATACATACCAGCGATTTATACAGCTACTGGGAAGAAAACTAACTCCATTCCAGCAGAAAGCAGGACATCAGAGAACATGTTTTTAAAGCAAGCCACCCTGTCAACCCTATTTTTGTTTGCTTTGTGGTACGGTCTCAGGGTGCTCAAGCTGGATTGCTTTCAGATTAAATTAAACATGAAGACATGCTTCTGGACTGTACCTAATGTGCTGGACTGTACCGAATGGAGCACATGTCCTCGTGTTTAATTTAATCTGAACCTCCTCCTCCTCCCCTCCCCACCCTGAATAGCGTGGACATTGGATCCCCAGTGCCAACTGTTTCACTCTGCGGACCTACTCCTGTTGCATGGCACTACTTGCCAGTGTGGGTGTCCATTCAGACTCGCCAGCCAGACTCACGCTGATTTATGCGTCTGATGATCTGCTCAGCAGTATGGGCTCTCTGCTGCTTCCGATTCTATTGGAGCACATCAGCTGACACATCTTCAGGCCTGCAGGCTGTACGCTTCCAAATCTGAACCCCCAGACTATATGTCAGGCTGTCCACGCATTCCTCCTCATACAGACCCACACAACATCCAGCTCCTTTCTTCCTGATTCCCCACAACATTTCCTTATCACTTGTTTACACCTGTGGATGTCCTCAGCCCTATTTCTTCCTGAGATATAATCTGAAATCATTCAGTGTAGCAAAGCAAAGATAAGTTAAAATCTATTTAGTAAGCAGGCTTGAGAGAGAGCGTTATTACACCAGAAGGCATTCTGGATATTGCCAAACAATTATTTCACCTATTTCAGTTACCCGTGTGCTGCAGACGTGCTCCTATCTTCTTCTCTGCTTTTCCATTTCTTCCCAGAATGAACAAATTCTGGAGAGACTGCTTCCTGAGATTCGGGGATTGGCTAAATGCCCATATTCAAAAATTGCTCCATTTCAGACAGAAAAAAAAAAAAAAGCCATCAAGGTAATATATGGACTTGAAAACTCAGCTATAAGCACCTGTTCATCTCTTCATAGACGAAGTTCAGTTGAGTGCATTTTGCTTCTAAAATTGTCCTGACGCTACTGGGAATGTTGGCTCACAGCAAAGGAAATGAGCGAATGAAGCAGCTCTGCCAACCGCCGCTGTGAACATCAGACGTGTCGGGAGCGGGGAGAAGACTTACTATTCTCCTCATGGTTACCGACAGATTTGACTGTCATACTTCATTTTCCATGACATTATGTTCAGACAGGAGGGATATATCTGAAAGAGTTTTCATATCTAACCTGGGGCTGCACAGAGCTGGGCTGCCCGTGATAGGGCAGCTTAATTAAGGTTTTTTATGTTTTTCATGAGCGAGGACAAGGTTTTGAGACTTGAAAAGTTGTCGTCTCTACAATGAGAAGGGAGTTTTGCTGTCAGAGGTCAGAGCTCCATGTTACTGCCTATGTCTTTGCTGCTGCTGTTGCCTCCCCAAAATAATATCCAGTAAAAGAGATGCTAAGAACGTGGTATGAAGACAAAGATAAGTACTTGACTAAACAGGAAATGTTTTAAAACATATGCTGATGACTCCACAAATCCCTGACTCACAGTACTTTGACCCAAGCTCCTTCTGAGATTGCCAGTGGCAGAAAACAAGGTGATTCAGAAAGCTATTTGTTAGGCACTCTACAGGGCACCTACCAAATTCTTCTTTCTCTTGACAAACTCTACTTTTAAAAACCAACCAACCAAGTAGGAAAATGCAATTGTGTGAAGCTGTTTATCCAAGGGAAGAGTGGGCTATTTACCCGAGTGCGATGATCAAAATTCAGGTCTGTTTGCAAACTCCATCAATTCAGACCACCAAAAATTGTTGGCTTGATGAAACCAGTTTTTGTTCCCCATACCCAATACCTAAAGATTTTTTTTTTCCATGACAAAGTTTGCTTTCAAAGTGAGAAGCTAGAGACTCACCACTGCATGCTGGTGCAGCTTCCTCAATGCCAAGGGAAGATCTAGCCCTCTGCTGCTGTAGGGTGGAGACAGGGACATGAGAAGACTCCCATCTGAAAGATGTGGCTTCTCCAGAAGGCTGGTAAACAAAAACTGTTTGTTCAAGTTTTATTATAGAACAGCGTAGCCACATGAAAGATGCAACAGATCTTTGCTTTGTGCATTGATCTATTAGATGAGAAAGGGTTCAGACGCGGCCAGGTGGAAGAGTACATTTATATTTTCTTTCAAAGTACACTCTTGCTTTTGTTGTCCTAATTCACTATTCTAAGAGCCACCCAGGACCCAGAGCCTTTTCAAGTCACTTATTTACTGTCGTTTGCTGATAATCCCGGCTCCCCCAGTCTGTTCACCCTCCGGTACCTCCTGCTGCTGCTATTGTCAGCTACTGGGAAAAGAAAAAATAAAAAAAGCAAACCACCCCTCCTTCCAGACATGTTGTCCTCCATATTATTTCGCTCCGGAGGCTGTCTCTCACATCATTAAATTGCTTCATCTCTTGCTGTCAGTTATGCCTGCGGAACTGCTGGTAGATCCCCTTGCCTTCTGCTCATCATGATGCACCTTTCAAAATAGCTGTGATTCTTAACTAAGAAAATAATCATTTGTCTCTTTCATCTCTATTGTCTCAGGGCTTCCAATGACCACCTTCCCGGTAGTTATTTATTGCTGCCAACAACACACCAGTCACTAGTCAGGTTCATTCTGCAAACGTAGAAGAGCACATTTGGGGAGCGGCTACTAGGGGAGCAGTGCAATGTTTCTTGAGTTGATGTGAGCCCTGGGGCTCTTGCATGCACATATTCCCCCACTGGAATTAAGAAGCATCAACTGCCAGAAGCACAGATCCTCTTCACAATCAGCTTATAGCTCAACTTTACTGCTTTTTTTCCTGCTTCCAACTAATATTTTTACAAACAGCCGAATATCACCTTCTGAGAAAGGTTTTATACTTCATAACTATTGTATCACTTCTGTCAACAGCTGAAAAAATGACCGACACTTTTTCTTGTACGGAGAGCTGTATTATGATTCTTCAGTGTCGAGAATATTTTTTACTACGTTTCTGACTTACTAGATCAAGTGAAACATTTGTCCTAGAGTGCACTTGATTATAGATTGGTGTCACGCAAATTAGGACAACGGGCCACGAAAGAGACTGAAACGTGCCAACTTGGAGCAACATTGTTAGTTAGGTGATGTGCAGGTAGGCTGAGAGTGGGCTACATGGATTCTTTCCCCTCCCTCGTGTACTATTTCTTCACAGTGTCTTAATTTTTACCTTTTGTTGTAATAATGACTCACTGCACTCAGAAGCTGTAACTCAGAATTCTCCAAAAGCTCCCAAACCAAGGAATACTCCTTGATGCAAGGAGTGGGAGGGTAAACAAAATTAGATTCAAAATTCAAATGATTTAGGAAAAGAAAGAAGTAGCGAATAAAGCGTTTCATGAAGATGGTTAAAAACTGCAAGAAAGGTGAAATTTTCCAGGAATGTACCAAACAAGTGGAAGAAATTCAAGGGACCATTATGGTCACTGAAAGATGGCCCTTAGGGGTGGGTATTTTTAAAAATCTTGTCAGGAGAGAGGCACTAGATTTTCATCTTTTCAGGTTTACCCAGGTAAGTGTTCAAGTGTTGACATCTGAGCCAATGATCAGTCAGCAGTAAGATACTGAAGGGCTACATCACATCTAGGAGAAAAAGAGTACTTATCAAAGATACCAGCTCCAACAGGAACCAAACCGAGGAAAAAAAACTTCTGGGCCAAGTATGGCAGATCTGGAACTTGTCTTCACTCAAAATACGTTTTATACTGTTATTCTAATCACTGGGTCAGAACGAATTGTGAAAGGGGTCAGATATCAATATTGGGGGAAAAATAATCAACAGTCCTGATTAAACCTGAGAAAAAGCAGGGATTATTCAGCGTTAGCAAAACAGAACCAGATCTAACTGCAAGAGTTAGAAGGAACAGCAGATGGTATTGCAGTACGGAGGGATAAACCCAAAGTCACTAAGAGACAAAGAAAAAATAAGGAATTTTAGGATTTTTGCAGGCCAGCATCCAGACTTTGAGAAGAATAGTTACATTTGTAGGGAAATACATTTTGTAAGAGCTTGCAGATCAGGTACCTATAACAACCTATAAAGAAACAGTGAATCAATCACAATCTATATAGTGAAAAAGAGTGTTTTGAAAGGGAATCATACGAGCAGAATATCACCCAGAGTACTGGGGCCCTTATTAAGTAAAAGTTTGTATCAACTTGATGTTGGCTTTTGAGCTAACCTGGGATCTCAAAGAGAAAACCTCGTACTGCTGGTTGCTCTGTGGGCTGCTGTGGTGGGCGTTCAAGGGCTTCATGCACAAGGGCAATAACGTCTCGAAAACTCCTTTCTATGCAATGGACTACTGCGTCTGTTGTAAGGGGGAAAAGAGGTCAAATACCCATTCTCATTAAAAGAGTCCGTGAAGACAGAAAGCAAACACACAGATAAAAAGAACGATGGACAAAACAGAGGTCTAGAAGTGGCAAACAAAGTATAATCCAGAGCAAGCAGACAAAAGGGCAAAAACAAGATAACAAAAAAATACTGTTACCATTAACAACATAGAGTCTTGTATTTTATTCATAGCACTCAATATAGCGTGAAATGAACTTATTTGTGCTAAATAAATGCATACTGCATCTGGACTATTATTCGCACTGCTTAGAAGTAGCACTGTGACAATGCAAGACACCAAATTTCATCTTATCTACTGCCCTCCGCGTACCGGCTATGGTGATGGTAAGTAGTACACTCACACATGATTTTGATAATTTCAGGTGCTTTTAAAAAGCGTGTAAGGCACAGTCCAAAGCCTTGCTGGAAAGCAGCGTTGAAACTGCCAGAAGGAGACTTGGGAGGAGTAGTGAGACAAGCACTGCCAGGTGCCAGGGCAGCACCCGGGGCACTGGGACTGCCGTCTGCTGTTTGACACTGACACCACCTCAGCATGGAACAACTGGTGTTAAAAGCAGGGCACTAAAATTTCTTTAAAACACAATGGAAGAAAAATAAAACAGATCAAAAAGAAAATGTATAATGAAAAAGCTCATATGACCCAAAGCCCTTGTGGTCAAGGGAAGATTAACTAAAATACAGGTAAAACAGTGAGTAATCTCTCATCAGGCTTCTTCTCAGCCCAGTGTGATGATTTCCAAGTAACAAAAGACACACAGATGGAAAAGGAAACAGTTTTAGTTCCTTTCAGAAATAAAGAAGGAAAAAGAGAAACACCCAGTAACGGAGAGTAAGAGTGGAGCAGAGCAGTGCAGGGAATGAATGGAGCATTTCAGGGACTGATGGCCATGAGATGCTCTGAACACCCACCAAAGAAGATTAACTCAAAGGCTGAGGAGTTTAAGTTCCCAGCTACAGAACTGTCAGGCAATTCTGATTTTAAGCAGTCACTCAGGCTGCAGCCTGACAGGTGGGGGACACATTCTTTCTCCTCCATCCAAGTTCCCTCTCACCCTTACGTTAATTTATCTAAAAGATGTGGCTCAGGTACGTGCTCTGGCCCTGAGTTCTCCTTGATCAATCCCCACAACACACTGAAGGACATACAATTAAAACTTAGATTTTTTCCTGTTTAAGACACAAACTGAAAAGCAACACGAGGGGCTGCTTTCCAAACGGAATCTCCCTGTTTCAAACACCACTTGATGACTGCTGTTGGATGCTCCAGGCCTTGAGCAGCAAGCTTTGTGCAGGCTACGAATTGTGCTTAGGGCAGAAAACTGTTTCCTCAACAGAAAAGGCTTTTCCATTTCCTACAGGCATTGCACATTTCACATTATTTCCACCACTGACCTTTTAAGAGCTCCTGTGATAAACTGCTTGGAGGAATAGCCTTTCTACACCTTTTTCTCTCATTAAGTTGTTTAAGCAGACTTAGGAAGTATAGCATTTGGACAATACCAGACAGCAGAGGTGACCTCTTTTCTGCTACCTAAACAGAGCTGGAGACAGAGTGCAGTTTTCTTTAGACTTGTAAGTGTTTCGGGGGGATGCTAAGAGGATTTCACAGCAGGAAACTGGGGATTGCAGAAAAGGATGCTGCAGGTGAAGGCAAGACAATTGTTTGCTCTAGTTTTGGAACACCGCGCCCTTCTTACCCTCTCAAATTCTCCTGGTCCTCCTTTGACTTTTAGAAGTTCACGGCATTTACAACATTATGAGTGCTCAGGAATGACACGCGATTACTCTTAGCCTGGACTCCTATGGATTGTAACCCACCCATTTCACCACAGCCCCAGTTATTCCCTACAGACTTCCTGCCTCAGCGGCCCCAGTTTCTGCTCTCATGTTCCTGAAATCCCTGCTTTCTTTCGCGTCCCCTAAGTACCAGCCAGAGAGAAGCCGGTGGGGCAGTGGCTGGTTCAGAGCCCGTTCGTGCTGGCACGGCAGCCACGTGCACGCCCCGGGCGAGTCAAACACAGCAGGTAACTGCTCGGCTGCTGCTGCCACTTTTCTTTTATGGTGAAACTCAGTTGGTTCTTCCTTCTCTATCCAAAAAACAATTTAAATATATTCATATATACGTCTTTTAGATGTTACTGGCTCTTTTTAATGTGGCTGAAATTCACAACTGGGTTGAAAAGCCATTGGAGAGGGGGCAGGATCAGGCACAAACAGAAATTAGTCCCATATGCATCATCCCTCAGGAAGCTGCTAAGAGACGCAGGACTTTGAACCTTCCGGTAGGCAAAAATTTCAAAAATCTGAGATCGATTTCCGACTTCGAGAGATCATCTACAATGCTTTCCTCCATTTGTTCCACATGAGGTTCGGAAGTTGTGGAGAGTGACCTGTTTTGGAGAGTTTCTCAAGGTAAAGGTGTTAGGCAGCAGCGACACAACCTGCCTGCTCCTGGTGGGGCGGCTAGAGTGTGATTCACCTCGACTCAACGTCGATGTCTGCAATGGGTTAAATGAATGAGCCCTCTGAGCGCCCACTTCTCTCTCCTGATTCTAAAGGAGCCTTGGGTGCCCCCTGCAGCTGCAAACATCAGCACCACGGACACCCAGTTACGTGGAAGGAATCTCACCTTAGAGTCCAGTCAGTAACTTCCCTTTCGTTTTACTCCCATGTAAAAATGTTCTCAGACTGAAAAATGCAAGTACACATAAAGCAACATGACAAGTCATTTTTACAGGATAATCTTGCTATAAAATGCACGGGTCTCGAGTAAATCTTTCCTTGTGGTGACAACGTTGTCTGCATTAGCTTGACAGGATGCTATCATTCAGCTTGCGATTGCTGAAGCTCCAGTGGACTAAGAGAACTGCACTTCATTAAAATCCACTTCTCGGTACAACCACTGCCAACACCACGAGCTGTCTCTGCAATTAAGAAAATGTAAAATGATCCCCCGCAGAGAGGAGTACAGTAGCAATGAAGGGTACAGAGTCAAGTCCAACCCTAAGCCAGCAAATAATTTTCTTTTTACAGCTTCCCAGAAAGGACTTGGCAGGGGACATGAGCAGACAACGAAGCACAATATATTGGTGAAGGCAATCAACCTACTTCCCTGCCACACTGAAATGCATTTCACTAAACTGTACTTCGAAAAAATAGGTTCTATATTTATATATGTGTGAGTATGCATGCATATATGAATATGACTACACATGAAAGGATGTATTTCCTTCCAAAAAGGAGTATGCTGTAGCTAGATTGAAAGCTTAGAGCAGTCACTGTTACCAAGAGTGACCACTTCTGTCTCTTTACCTCGTAGAAGGAGCACTGCTCTCCAGCCACTGACACCGCTTACCCTGGCAAACTCTGCAGCTCAGTTCCGTGATGTTTTTCTGCTGGATTCTCATTATCACACTTTCTGATCTGCCTGAGGCAGCTATTAAACCCCTTGTCAAGTCACAGCTTACATCTTGACTGTGAATCATATCTTCTTTTAGCTCAAATTAACTCTGCATTTCAATATTCTGAAATAGATACTGTGCAATTAAAGCATTTTAAAGCATTAATTGATATCTATAGCAATAGCTCATTTTGTTGTTTTGTGTCAGAAAACCTATTTGTCTGCAGATACTGTATTATTATCATTGGTTTCAGTGCACCCTTTAGTTTTGTGTTCAATAAAGAGCATCAATTCTTTGTGAAGACAATGCAATGTTCTCAGTGTCAGAAGGGACTCAGACAGAAAAAAAAATGCCATTGCCTTAAACCAAGGCCTAATACAATGAAGTGAGAGAATTGCTGAACTTTTTTCAGTTTTCAAAAAAGAAAAACGATCTAGAGAAATGTGATTTGTGATTTAGAAATCCTAATTCAATATAGAACAGGAAAATACACATGCTCTGCTTTATTCCTGTATGGGGGCACGTAGCAGTTGATGTAAACCAGCAACTTTGATGGCACGAAGCCAGTTCCAACCAAATGACCAGCTGGTCCACCTTCAGTGTCAGAAAAACCTAGGAAACATGGAAACCTTCTCAGTTTACCTCAAATATATAAGATCACCATTTATACTGTGGAACTAGTTGATTTTTACTTTATACTGTTCTCAAATCTCATGTTCCTACCATCTAAGCTTTTTGTTCATCCTTTGCTTTCTCACCCAATTTCTTGTCTGTCACAACATTAAGCCTCAAAATACGGCTCTTTCAGCTGGTTACACTTCCCAAAGGACACAGTGGTGAAAAATGAGATGGGTGAATTGTTAGAACAGGGATTATTTTAACCCCATCTATGCTCCCAGCCTGAAAGCGATGAACCAGTGCAAGAGTCCCGACTCACGGCCGTGGCTGGGTTTCCCACAACAGAGGGGAGCTGGAGGCTAGCTGAGCCTGAAGCCAAACCCTCCTGTCTCCTCCCTCCTGCAGATCAGCAGAGGTGGATCTCAAATTGTGGGATTGGTAGCAAAACCGACTACTTCAGGGATACCCAAAGGCTTCACAGAAGTGGAACACCGCTAGGTGTTTCGGGTTGACCTTTGAGAATTTTCACCTTATGGAGCTGAGGTAAATCATGGTTCGCCTCCTAATGCACAGAATGAACCAAATGCTCCTTTGGACTCAGGCAGCACAAATGCAGGCATGACTGCCATCAGGAGGAGTGGGCTGGTTCCTGGCTCCAGCTCCTGCCACTGTTCTCCAAATGCAAGTCAAAAGCACCAGCAGAGAAAATAGACGGACTCCCATTCTTCACTGCCATCATACATCAGAAGATGTTTCCACTCCGTTGCTAATATTGGGATGAAACAAGTTAATCTGGGATAAAAGATGGCGTGGTGTAAGTGTCAGAGGAGGGCAAAATTAATACAGTGGAATCTCATTGAAGGAGACTGTATTTTTGAGACCTCAAGTCTGGGATTAATTAATCCTTTTCCCTTTCTCCTCCTCCAGCAATATTATATTACCTCTTTCCACCCCCGCTTCTCCCTCAGGGCAGAAGACCCAGGAGATCTTTCATCTAGTTTTAATGACCGCGTGCTAAGCAACCGAGAGCTGTTCCTTTCTGTCCCTTGCTCCCTGTGGCCACTTCCCACTTCCCCGACTTGGCAGGCTTCGCTCCATGTTGCTCCTTCCACAGCTTCTTGCAGCTGGTCTCGCTAAAGCCTCCCCCTGGCAGCCAGCAGCCTCTCCACCTACTGACCCCATTCTGCCGGGGCTACGGTCCCGTACAGCAGCTCTCTCCACGTGGAAGCCTCCCTGCTGGCCTGCTCACAGCTGGGGAGGTAGCACCGCTTCTCAGTCACCCTCTTCTGCCCTGCTGTCTGTCTATACACACATCCTCAGTCGCAGGACCTGGAGGCTGAGCTAGCCAGGATTTTCCCACATGCATAACACATTTTGGACAGCAAATTTTACCTTTTCACAAAAATGGAGTGTTCACAAAAAGTTTTAAACTAGAACTGGTTCAGAACAAAACCACACCTTCCCAGCTTTGTTTTTCTAAAATTCTTGTTCTGAAAGAAGTGGTGGTATGTCCAGTGTTTGCATAAATTCAATAAGACAAAATATCAGCATTTCCCATGGACTACACATTCTAATTTCAAACTAAATGTCCTTAGAAAAGCTTTTTAAAGAGTCAAGTCCCCAAGCTTGTGTAAGTCAGTGTAATGCCACTGAGGGGAGGAAGCAGTGGATCTGCTCCCATTATCTATAGCTCCAAACCTACTGTGAACTGCAAGCTCACCCAGCTATGAAATTTTAAAAATTGATCTCTTAAAGGTTTTTCTAAACTGTCCCATCCTCCCCATGTACCAGCTCAAAATGCATTACTTGCAGATGAAACCCCCTGGTAAAGACTGCACCACAGCATACCTGCTGTTTAGAGCTCCGTGTACTCGCACGGTAATTATTTCTCACTTTCCCATGGAAGAGGAGTTGCAAAGGGAAACAACGCTGGTTAGCCTGAGTAGAGCTCTGAGGGCATTTACTATCATTATGAGACCAATAATTCTCTTCCTGTGGTTTCTGAGAGAGAAATACTGAAATAATAGCTTGGTTGGAGCTGACTTTAAAGCATGCCTAAGTATCTCATTCAATGTGCACCTGTTACAGGTCTTAGAGTTTCTGGTAAATAATAAAGTAATTTAACCCCTCCTGCAATTTGACGTTTCCTGCTTTTGTTGTGGATGCTAAAACTTTGAAACTAAGCATTCCTTGGTCAAAATAAATACAGAAAGAAATGTTCAACATTATCAAAACAAGGGTAATACCCTACCTCAACTAGAGGAAATAGAAACACTGTTCTGACTTGAGTACAACAGTCACTGCGACACAGGGAAATATGGAATATATACTGAGGAAAGATCATCGCTGGATGGATGCTATGTACCTGCAATGGAAGTATATATGAATAACAAAAAGGTTAAAGACACCTTAAAGGTAGAAATCTTAATCTTAGCAGAAGGCACCCTGAAGGTTTAGGCATCACCTCCAAAGTGAAGAAGCAGTCATCTTAAGGCAGGAAGATCACCCCAACAAGCCTTGGAAAAGAGACTTTGCAACTGGCTTCTCAGCAAGCACCTAGCAAATAAATAAAATAAAATAAAATACATCCTGAGCAGATTCTCCTCAAACCAAGTCAGGAAACTTTAAGACCACTGTTAGTGACCAACCTTTTTCCTAGTCCTCAGGATTGTCTGGCAGACATTCCTCCCAGGAATGTCACGAGACTGTAGTGAGGAAGGATAGCTTCCATATTTTAAGCATGCTGGTCTGCCTGCATACCCAGTATTTCTCCTTCATACATACTTCATGTAATGATATTGCATAGCACAGAAAAAGAAAGAAAAAAAAAAGAAGATGAAGATACAGGCTATGCTGAAAAAGACGGCATGAGAAAGATAGGAGACAGAACCAAATTAGCTGCCAGAACTATTTACACATGGCACCTGAAACCCTGAGTAGCTTTACTTCTGCTGCTTGAAATGTTCATGCTCTCAAGATGGAATCGGATCAGTCTAAGGAGCTGTTTCTTCCAAGAAGTTCTTGGCGCCTCAGAAGTAAACTTCGTTAAAACACTAGAGGAAGGTGTTAATTTTTTTAACATGTAAAAAGCAGCACCTGCAAACACATAGAGTGCCCAGAGATGAAACACAGAACAGATACACAGTGAAGCACGTCTCATGTATTTTCTCAATACCTTGGGCTAAACAGCAAGCTTGTTCCAGTCACAAGCACAGCAGCCATCTAGGAGTGACTCTGACTCAGAAACACACTGTCTCTTCTTCAGTTCCCTAAACATACACCCTACATACCGTCCTCAGCACATGGCCAAAGCTGGCCACTCTTCACCTCACCCAGAATTTAATGTTAGCTCCATTGTTCTCTGCTGACTTTGCCCTCTGCACACTGGAAGCAGGACTCTGCCCCCTGCTGCTTCTGGTCACCCAAGCAGTGAGTGCTGAAGAGGAAGATGCACTGTCAGATCTTGCAGCATGAAAATGAAATGTGCCACAGGCTTCCTCTAAGGTGAGAAGGAAACTTTACAAAAAATATGAAGGTGATTGAGCTATCTCCAACTTAGCGCTGTTTAACAGCTGAAGGATTGGAGCTGGGGGAGTGAAACAACAGAACTGACAAGAAATGGCTGCCATTTACAAGAGATCTTGTGATTGTTCAGTTTCTGTCAGCAGCCTGCACGGATCAGAAGGATGCAAGACAAAAAGGGAAGCATGCTTAAATACAGAATGCATTGAGAAAGAAACCCTGAAGTATAATTCACACTTCAGACAGGAGGTGAAATCACTGTAACCTTTCGCATAAATATTTGTAGCTAAGTGTTAAAACTAATGTTCAAGGAAGTGGACAATAAAACTGCCATAAACTCAAGGAACTCACACCACAAGCCAACCACACAAGCATATTCAGTAGATAATATCATAATAACATTTAAGTAACTGTACACATGGAAAAAGCAGACAAACAAAAACCCCAAACCTCTTCACACAAAACAGACATTATTCAGGAGGTAATCACACTCATTAAAAAATCAGTCTTGAATATTTTATCTTCAACCTGCAGTCATTGGGAGAATGAAGGTATCTCTCCAGAACCTAGCAGTTGCATCAATTTAGCCACACCATAATGCAGCACTCTTCCAGCTGTGCACTGTGGACTACTGCTGACTCATAACAAAGCAGGGCACTAAGAGAACCAAAAATCTTCTAAATCATACGTTCATTCCTCCCCACACACAAACACACACAAGAAGTGGGAAAACAAAAATAGTCGTTCAAAAAGTACCTTAACTTTGGTTTCATGGCAAAAGAAAAATATCATGGCAACACTGTCTAATGTGGCTTTTACAATGAGAGAACCTTTCCATTTAAAAGGGTTCAGAAATGGAGAAACTTCCTTTTTTTTTTTTTTCTGAGCTGAGTAGCACACAGTAATAACACATTTCTATCAGTAACTAATTATGTCTACTGTTTTTTTCAAAAAAAACTTTCAATATTATGTATGAACATAGTGAGAATTATAACAGTAGTCAACAGCAGACACTGCCTATGGATTAAACAGAGCTGAACAGGCAGACCCAAGATCTGAGCCATTTTTCCTGTCTTGAAAAAAGTTAGTTTGCATCTCTGCTTTCTTGCTGTTAGCCCGAAGATATTATCAACTTTTTTAAGATTCACTACCATCATATTTAGTAACTGGGCATCGTTCTCCAGATTCCCAAATCTGCAAATATTATGCTTGATATTATAGTAGTAAGCACAGAGAACAAATAAATAAGTTAATTAATCCACATCTGACTAAATGATCATTTCTGCTTAGAGTTGATAGACTGAGAATGTCCCAAGGTGTTCATAGCTCATGGTTAGGTGAAGGTTTTGTATACGAAGTTTCTGCGTAGTTTCTGTACAGGAGTTCTAGAGGATTTTTTTTCAGGATCATTTTGTTCAGGGAGACAGGCCATTTCATTAGTTTGCTGGCTACAGTGAAGAGACTGGACAGTAAAATCAACTGAGGTCATCACAGATGATCACTATAAAAGACCCCTTCTGAAAAAAAAATCTGGATTTTCACTTTCAGCAATATCACCTCTTTGAATGCAAACGGGAGCCATGTTCCAGTTCCGGCTTCCACTTGGCTGCGAGATCCGCCAGTTGAAATTCAGTCTCTGTTTTCTCACAGAGTGAATCTCAATCTTAATGGTCTTCCCAGAACTAATTTAGACAATATTGTAATTTACTGCCTTCAGTACTCAATTTTCTTTCTTTCCTTCATGATGTGAAGGTCTCATTCCATTATACAACGCAATTTCAAACAAGATAGATTAAGAGACACATCCATTTGACTACACACCCAGGACTACAGACCCACTTCAGAGGGCTTGGAGTGTGAAGTAGTATACCCATCTGAATCTCTTTTTGCTTGTCATTTGCAATTTGTTCTAGTGAACCTGGAACAGCCACTTAAGGGCAGGCAAAGTGCCATTTTATGAGAGTGGTATGTACACAGACCGCCAAGAGACTACATACGAAAATCAAAGTTACTCAGTGACAGCAGCATTCCACACCAGGAATGTCAAAGCAGCTGTGAGGGCTGATCTACCCTGCCTATTTTTAATGAGATGTGTCATTGGGCCTAGATTAATTTCAGAAATAAAAGATACTTCTGCAGATAAGTGAAGAGAGATTGTATGACTCTGCTGAATTCAGATTAGTATAATGCAACAGCAGTGTACTGCTGGAGATTTTCTGGTCTTTTGGTGCATTCTTCAAGGAGCAGTGATGGGTGCAGCCACTGCAAAGCTGCGAGGCAGGTGAGCCACATTTGCTCTCTATCAGATGGTGCTAACAAGGAGGCCACAGTTTACTTTTTTCCTGCTAAATCTAGATTTACACAGAATATATGAATGGTTATGTCCCAGCACACTCCTGCTGAGACCAGTGGACATTCTTCCATTAACTTCTACAGAAATCACGCTGGTTTAACCTTGGTAGTGGGCCAGGACAAATAAATCCCCTCTTATAAATTTAGATCAGAAGTCCACTTCTGCAACTTTCAGATTAGGAGATCTTAGTCTGCATTATAATACCTCTGACTAACAGGATTTAGCCTCTATATGCAGTTAAGCTCCTTGGGGTTACAACCACTTGATTCCTAATTCAAAAGAAGTAGGTGTGAATGCTCACATACTGCTTTATCTTACTGTCATGGCAACAAAATCCTCATAGCTGCAATGTCGTTGTTAGCTATGTAGCGAAGGACAGCCAGAGGATGTTCGCTGCCTGCACCCCTGAAAGGTTAATATCACTAAAAGCCCTGTTCCAAAACGTTGAAATATCCACTACTGTAATACCTATTTCAAGATCATTGTAATGTAATTGTCTTCATATTGTCATGAATCTGTCATGTGGACAGATGCTGTATGTCTTTTTTTTATGCACTGTATTTTTCTGTCTTGTTAAAGAGAAGTTAAACCAATATTACTATTCCCACTTACCTCTTTTTAAATGGAATATAGAAAGGAAGTCTAACTAATAGTAGTAATATGTTAAAGTTGGAGCCTCAAGATTTGTGAAATAATTCCAGATTAAAAATATATATATACACACACAGTACTTATAAACAGATACCAGTCTGGTGTAATGCTCTGAACAGTACGAACAGTACTGAATGATAATGTCGGTATGAACTGACTTCTACATGCTACCGCAGAAAAATAATAATAAAAAAAATCAAATCAAATGAAATAGAACACAGTTTAAAATATGGCTTTTAATTGATGATGAATTTCTACAGTGCTACAGCAATTTAGCAATCTCTAAAACAAGTATCTGAATCTCTAGCTCATCAAATCTTATGATCTTTACAAATAAATAAGTTATTAAAAGTATCATATTGAGCGTTTTCCTGTCTGTGTAAACTGCTAATGATAATAACGCATTCCAGGAAAAATAACAATAATGAACAGCTGCAGTGCATTTACATTTTTAAGAATCTTTAAGTACAATCTATACATGATATGCTTACATAAATATTTCTGTACTTACACTTTTACAAAGCCATCTGAAAGGACACAAAATACATTCAAGACTGAACAGAGAAGCAAGAGAACTGTGAACAAAAAGACAACATGTTTCAGTTGATACAACATGACATGGAAAGTAGTACACATTTACATTTTAGAACTCTAAAACCATTAGCAGTTGCAGGCCTGATCTTGACAACCAGCTCCTGTAAGAGAGCTAGAGTTATCCAACATTCAGGTTCTCCACAGTTTGTCTTGGTACAGACTTAAGTCCACTTTATAGACTTATTCCTACTGTGACCTAAGAATTCACTGGATAGGTCCTTTGAATATGCTAATAAGGATGAAACACTTATAAACACCTGTCCTACTGAAGGCACTCAAGACCCCTTGAAAAGGCATCAGTGGCTTACAGTATCAGACACTGAAACAAAAGTACCATACCCTATTAAGGTGTGCCACCATGAAAGCAAGATTAAGGGACTATCCTTGGCAAATGTGAACCTGCCACTTTAATGGCCTTGCAAAACTTAGTAGGCAGTAACGCTATTGAAACTCACTTGAGCACGGGAGCACAGACAGAAGAGCTTTGCAGAAACATAAGGTGTTTGTTTCTTAAATGGTCATTACAACAAACATCTATTAAAACATTTTAATGGGCTATGGTTAATCATCTACAAAAGTCTGTGTTAAGCATGAATTTAAATTGTAAACTGATCATAAATAATACAGTCTCTCTGAGCACATTTTAAAATATACGTTATGAAATAAAATTTAATTTTCAGAAAAGCTTTCCATCTTTTTGTTCAAAAACACATTTAACCAATGCTTTGTAAAGAACTGCATGCCTGCCTGGAAATTTTGATTTATGAAGCCCTTCTGCCTAGTGCAGAATATTTACTTGTATTATTTTTCCTTTTTTTTTTTCCTAAGACAAATTAAGCAAAAGCTCAATTCACAGAAACTGTTAACACAGCAGTTATTCCAAATTACAGTTTATTGCAATGTTTCTAATTTATTTGCCTTCTAATCACATAAATATACAAATATCCACTAAGGTAAGCCATTATGAAGGGTGCAAGTACCACAGTCAGAGCAGTAGCTAGACCTAGATTTAAACTGCACATATTTCTGGATAAATAAAGGTCACGGAAAAGGTCTCCATTCAATTCCTTGTTAATGAGTCATTGCAATCTGCCCATTAACACGGACTTGGCCGGGTGTTATGGTCAACGGGAATTAGGAGAAACAGCATACTGCACAATTTCTCCAAGGCTGTTAATTTTGAGCTGTACTATTGACAGCAGTGTGACAGAGCTATCTGGGCATACCAGTATTTCAAGAAATACATGCTTATAGATCAAGATACAGATACAGAGAGCTGAGTGGAGCACAAAGCCTCTTTCTGTAACACACCCTTCGTGCACAGAGGTCCTTTCAGCTATCTCATTAGTTCCTTATGCAGAGGGTATGAGAGCATGTTCAGCTGCCCGTCTCTCTTCTCAAATCCCGAGCAGAGAGAAGTGAGGGAAATGATGCATAACAGCTACTGTTCACAATGGCCTCCACGATCCTCCTGGCAGCTAATGTGGAGGATGCAATTTCTCAGCACTATATTCCATTGGACTGGCCTCACCCCAATGTCAACATTTGGCCTCCGGACATTGTGGGCAGAGCTGTGAAAGGAGGTGATTCACCCAACCTGTCCTCGAACAGCCTTTCCCAGCGTGCGTGTTATAGGGAACCTCAAGAAATCCAACTGCTTTCAGCTGGAGTTTATAAAAAGGACCATGTGTTTATGTCACTAGCAATAGTAAGAAATGTCACTTCATGATTAGAAATCTCATTCCAAACACCTGTTCCTATGTATTAGCATCAAAAAAAAAAACAAAAAAAAACTTTATAAGGTCATACTTTGTATTAATCCATTTCAGAAAGCAAATACAGCACAAGAAAACATATTCATACAAACAATTTGTTAAAGACTACATCAAAACATTACAGACACTGATGCTTGACTACATTCTAATCTCTCATAAACTGGAGGATTTCAATGCAAACCAGGAATATTGCAGAGAAGAATACAAAAAAGAGGTGTCAAAAATAAGTTGGAAAGAGAGCACCATAAGAAAATCATACTTAACTTTTTATGTCCATTTAACAAACTAATTGAATGTTTCATGGTGTTATACTGAAGTTTAATTAAGCTACAAAGGATAAAGTCCTGGCCCATTTTACCCAAAATTTTCACTACTCTAGGGAAGATATTAAAACAAAAGGTATACACTGAGGCTTCAGTGAAAGACTTTAACCAAAAAAGAAGAGGAAGAAAAGAAGAGGAAGAGAAGAAAATTACTTTTACAATTTTATCAATATCTTGTACGATGCTGCTTTATGAAAAACAAGATTTTAACAAGCTGTGCTGTATTTTTTTTTGTCACATTTACAAAAGGATATAAAAATAGCTCCTGGATTGTCATATGATAAGAGCTTTAAGCCACAATGAAAACGAATGTAATACAGTATTAGAGCTCAGGTATTTCTTTTATTACAAGAATAGTATCTGTGGGATACACTCCAATAAAGGATTTCAAAATCACATACTGAAAGTATTCAATGCATTTTCAATAAATTGATAGCTATGGTCTTTGGTGAGCTGCCCTGACAGTAAAAAAAAAAAAAAAAAAAAAAGACAGAACTTAATCTAATCTTATTTACTCATATTTCATCATACTCTTCTGCTTACTAACTCAGAAATATTTCTAAAAACTGCCATGATGCTTGCTCCTCATGCATCAAAATGCAAGTACAGTTTATAAAAGTGTATTCTAAGAACTTTGGACAAATACAACTGCTAGTCTGAACGTGTAACACAACTATTTTGTGAATCAGAATTGTAAATGTGGTTTGTATTTTAAACTTGAAATACTTTTAGCTGCATATAAAACAGAAAAGTAATAAGTTAACTTATAGCACCTTGCATATATTTGTTCTAAAAAATACAAAGATTACACCTTTTAAAATTTTAAGGAATATAGTTATTCTATCTCAAGTCCACTATGCACCTATCATTTAAAAGGAATCTAATTTACATGTAATGAAGACAATGTGAATATCAAAAATGTAAGGCACAAAATGGAATTTAAAAGTTAGGGTGTAGTAAATCCTTGCTTTTTCATCAAATTACCTGATACGCCTGAAAAAGATGCATCTACAATTTTCAAAAAAAAGTTGTATTATCATCTAATCATCAAAGCTAAAAGTGGAAACCGCCTATTCGACTATGAAGTTCAAACTCCTTCCAAAGAAAGATTGTTTTCCAGTACTGTATTACATCCAACTTAAAACCTTTCAAGAAACTGTATGCATCGATAAGCTTTACTGTATCATTCTGGATGGTTGGACTAGATGATCTTGTAGGTCCTTTGAAACCTTGTGTTTCTATGATTCTATGATTCTGTAACCTAACTGATCTCACTGGTAGGATCTTTCTCCTGACATTCACTAGATATATAACCAATTCTAGTTACACCTTCATAATAATAAAGCCTCTTCCTCTACATGTATTTGTCACATAACCAAAATTTGTACATACTTAATGACTCAACCTATCCAACTTCCTTCTTACTTTAACTATTTTTTTTAATGTTTTCTGACCTTTCTGAAGATTGACTCAACTCTGCACTCCCGAGGTACCCAAAATATAAGACAGTAGAAATCACCTCAGTGATCACAGGGAATATTCCGATTCCCAAATGCCTGATGCAGCTCTTCTGCATATATTCTCTTTTTTTGATATTAGTGATTCTGGAAGCAACTTTGTTGCCTATATTATCAAGACTTCCTACTACGTTATTACTTTTCAATCTTCTCTCCCTCTCACTAACTATCCAAGTCTCCTTAAATGCATTACCTTTTCTTTGGATCTCTTAGGCTGTGCCCAACTCTTGCCCATATTTAATTCATCTATTGGACTTCTTTCCCTCAGGTATCATATAGTGCAGTACCATCTGTAACTTTTATTAATACACTGTAGATCCCTCTTGCATACTATTGAAGATGTTAATTAGAATTACATAATCACATTACAAACAATTAATGGGGAGGGAGCAATTAAAATTGCACAATGGGATGATTCAAAGCACAATTTGTATTTTAAGACATTATTTCAAGTATATTTTATCCCTCTTACCTAATTATAAGAATAAAAATATCTCACTGTAGCTACAGTTTCTAAATGCAATACCATAATTTTTCTGCATACATAATTAAATGTAGAATATGAAACATGCTGACAATCAGTCTTCCTCCACAAGAGTCCTGTTCCAGCCACTGACCAGAGAAAAGTAAGAACATCAAGACTACTCCTCAGCACAAACTTTTAACCAGTTAATATATCTATTAATCAACATTTCTTTTAAATTAGATGCAAAAATATAGAGAAATCTAAACTTGCGCTGACAATCAAGAATTCAGCTCCTTTCAAAAATCCTTCTAGAATTCTACAGTGTGATCCTGTAATTCAAAGAACGTTCAACAACACACTAACAGTACTTATAACCGTAAAGGTATAATTTAACATACAACTTAAATAACATTTAAGCCACCTACTCTATGAAAAACATCATTACCTAATTTATGCTCTGTTTTCCAGAAGACTCATTTTCAATACAACTCATCAACTCTCCTTCTGTTCTTCAGCATGACTACAGATCATCAAGGCCTTTCACAATAGAAAGCACATTAGCCAACTACTCAGTTTGTTAAAGCTATTTGTCAGCCTATTGAAAATATGAAAACAATGTTTGAAGAAATGAACAATTAAAAATCAAAGTGAAACCAAAGATGAAAAGGTAATTCTGATGATATATTATTTGTATAAATAATACAGTCCATGTTACTTTATACACAGTTGTTTATTCTTGTTCCATGTTTTAAAACTTGGACTCAGAAAAATCACAGGAAGTTTTTTTTTTTTTTACCCTTGTTTTTCCGTTAAAAGCACCATAATTACACGGCTCAATTCAATCGTCCTTTTCTACAATCACTTCTCCATGAAGCACCTTTCTTCTCTGCCGCAGCATGTGGAAGTAGAGTTGTGGAAATACTTGATCAAAGCATAGAAGAAAGCAAATTAGATTAAAAAAAAAAATCAACAGATCACATTACGGAAAAGTACACTTTTGCAGAATGATGAATTGAAAAAAAATTATGGCACACAGTGCCACAGCTGGTTAAGGCAAATAACAGTGAGTCATGAACTTCACAGTGAGTTACAAAACAGTAATTACTCAAAAGTCAGACAAAGCCCTCTGAATGTATACTCTCCTTTTATGGATCTTCCCTTCAACATTTTATTTGTATGAACAGGACTTAACCACTTAACAGGACTTAGCAGTACCTAAGTCTTCAAACCTGTGCTAAGGTAAGCATGTTTGAATCGAGACTTTGAGGATCCAAATTTACCCTAGTTTTTGAAGTCTGAAATTAGGAGCTCTCTCTTTCTCCTGGTCCTATTATATTATGGTTCTGATGCATTTGATCATTATTTTTAATGCAAAGAAAATTGGATTTATTCCTGAAATGTAAAGTTATGCAAACAATTCTTAAACTGTTAGTAAGTTATGATAACTTCAACCATCAGTTTACTCATATAAATCTCTCTCATTGGCCTCCATGATTTCTTACAACAAGAAAATTCAAAGTGTGTGTACATACAGTCAAAGTCCACACTTTAAGTCAGTTTCTTGAAGGAATACATTTTATGGATGCACATCACAGCTCCTTTTAACTTCAGTTGTCCTGCTTCCCAGTTCCTCTGCCTAGTCTCTTGCTTTGTTTCTAGCCTCACTGTCCAGAGTATCTAACATAAACTACTTGCCCAGTTTGCTCTAGCTCCATTTCAGTTGTCATTGTGCTATATCTAAATCAGGTTGCTTTCTCCTTGGCTGCACTGTTTAGCCTACAGTGGAAATAACAATGGCAGTTCAAGACAGATAGTCTCTCTAGTCTTAGTTCTGGTTAGCCAACTGATCTGTGGCTCCTGGTATCCAGAAGTACAAGGAAGATCTGGTTAAACCCAGGTCTGAAGTACACTCGGAGAGGTTTTGGAGGCAGGGGGTGGATTTCTGTGATGCTGAAATTTTGCTTCAAGTTTTTCCTAAGCATGCTTGCTCAAATGGTCACAGGTAAGAGGATACTAACAGCAATTAAAAAAAAAAAATTAAAAAAATGAGAGAAGGCCAATCTTTGGATCTTGCAGGAGAATTTTTAAGTCATTGCTTCAAAGCAGCAGAGGCACTAGAAATTCACAGAGATACAACTACAGACAGACATTTCTGTACGTAAATATTTTTACTTATTGATGGTCTTTTTAGCATTTTCACAAAAATTTTTAAGATAGCTTATGTTCTGAGGCAAATAACAGAACAGAAAATTTCAGTTTAAATAATTAAAGCACAGCAAAGCTTGGAACAACAGAAAGCAGATGTTAAGAGTGGAAAGTGTCAGGAAATTTAACTACAGGAAGTGTTGCCAGCACTGCTGATAATTGATTATTATGTTGCTAGCGTTACTAAAGTTAAATAATACTTACATGGTATATAGGAGAACATGACAATAATAAGGAAGTAATAGTAGTCGAAGGAGACATTGTATTTGTTGGGAAGTCTCAACGAAAACATTCCTGTTTTCTTCACATAGGGTAAAGCAGCATATATAGTCAGCAGTTCACCAGCAACTCCAGCAGGATACAAAATTATAAAAAAGTTGTATCTGCGTTAAAAAATAAATAAAAAATTGTGAGAAATGCCTCATGAATTTAAAATTTCATTTTGCTATCATTAGTGGCACAGCAATATATTGGAGTAGGTCCTGCACCAAAGTCAAGGACCACCTCCCGAATTGGCACAGAATATCAATTACTTAGGATTGCGTCATTTTTGTTTACAGAGAATGAATTCCTCAATCATTTTATTTAAAAACAGAGAAATATCGGAATGCATGTATGCCTTTCTAATACTAAAGAGTCAAAAATTATTCTGTAAATTTGTAGTCTCCAATAATGTCTTTTTAATTTTTTTGTTGGTTTCCTGTTGTCACTGGTAGGACTAAAACCAGAACTGGATCCCAAATTCAGATGATCCTGCACATCCTTGTCACAGTGCATGCACACTAGGGCAACTCTATGTACTATAATTTCTTTGAAGACAATGAAGAAGTTGAGAAATATCAGAAACTTGTTTTACCCACTGCCACAAGGGAAATCTAAATAAAACTACGTTTACCACTAATAGAAATTAAAAATTAAAGAGAACAACAGCTCCAGAAAATCATCAAATCCACCTAAAAACAAGCAGAACACATTCAAATAAAGGGCAAAGACATTGAGTTTAAAGAAAATATGGTTTGAATGCCACAGGCTACAGACATGTGGACAAAATGAAAAATGTAATCAACGGGGTTTGTGCAGTCCTTATGCACAGTGCATCATGTAGCTGCAGTCTCTCCTAAGGAACAGCTCTCTTGAGCTCACTCAGGGGAAGAGCAATGAGAGCTGTCACACAGGGTCTGAGAGAAGTGTACAGCGTGCATTCCATGACCAAAAGAGATGAGATCCAAAATGGTAGCAACTGAACATGAAACCCTCTCAGGAGCCAATGGCCTTAGAGGACTCATAGGTCAGAGAACAGATTACGTGAGGTATAAGAAGGAACTGATGCCATGACCTATACACAGATTGTCTCTATGTAGTGTAAAAAAAACAACGTAAAAACTCTGAGCTAAAATTTAGATCATACCTATACCATTAACTAGGGACAGGCCAATATCTTAAAGATCAGAAAGGTCCAGCTCCTTAGGAATCCTGGATTTATGCTCAGCTGTGTTATTTGATTCTCTAAAAATCAAAAAGAGGGTATTTTGGACTCCTGAAAAGATAATACATTTTTGAATGTTTTGTTTATATATTTCGCCATACGCCTCTGCTGTGAGAATGTCAGCTTGCCTATTATGAAGAAACAAAAATTCTATCGTTCAACATACACTGACTTGATGGCAAAAAGCCCGTCAGTGTACTACTTTCTGAATGCATTTCTCTTTCTGAAGACTACATAAAAATCATTACTGAAGCTGGACCTGATAATTTGTAAGTTTAGTGCTTAAACATGACCAAACCTACAACCTCAGGTATTAGCAAAAAAAATAACGTTTTTAATAACGGACATAATTATTGGACACCTCAAAGAAGTGCATTAGAAGCATCAGAACTGCATTATCTATAGCACACAAATAAAGCAGAATAAACAAACACACAAACTTGTTTCAATAGTCACCTGTGCTGAATGTAGGTATTTCATTTCTAACAGGGGAAGTCTGTCTGTCTTGGCATATATTTTTCAAACGGTAACTACAGAGAATGTTACTCTTCCAGTTAAATCTCCTGATAAACACGCAGTCTCTGTAATATATCTGATATAGTGACAGACCTTAAGCGTGTTTCAAAATCAAAGTAGTTTTGATACAGAACACACTTTTTATGTTGGCTAAACTATGCCAATATTTAGCTTCACTACATTAATATAACTACAAAAGCTCTGATAAAGCAGAACTTCTCACAAAGCAATACTACGCATACAGAAAAAGACAACAGCTCCAATAATTTCAAAGACCTTAAATCTACAAAGACTAGTACAGGTGCTTAATTTTAGGCACTGTATTCAAAAGCTTCTTAAGGAATCATACTGTAAGTTAAAAGATGACTCCAAAGATAAGGAAAAAATATTAAAGTGAATTAAAACAGAGTTCAAGCCATGAGACAAAGAAAGCATGGAACAAATCACACCCAAAAATCTCAGCTAAAATATTTTTCATATTTTAAACCAAGTAACAATAATCACAAGTAGAGAAAGCAACCAACTTGCACTCTGCTGGCACATAACCAAAGCTCTCCCGTGTGTTAGCTCTGCATGCATGAAACTAACATGCACAGAACCATGAGAAACTGAAATGCAAGACATCTCCACCTGGCCCATTTAATGAAGTATGGCAAATGGTTGAGCAGGTTGAATGTGTAGAAGGAATATCGAGTAATCTCTGTCACAGTCCATACGACCAGAAAAAGAATAACGCTCTCCTCATTCTGGATCTGCAGAAGTATAAAGAACCAACACTTTCTTCATCCTTAAGCTTCTTTTCTGTGCAAACTGCAACAGTCTTCTGTTTAAGATATATGGAACAGAACTAACATCTTGTAAAGAAAGAAAATTTCTTTGAAACCATGCTGAAACCATGACTATTATATATATATTTACTAACATAGTGACATTTTGCAAACTCAGCAATCTTTATCCATTACGCAAATACAAAACCATAAAACTATATTTGAGCTTATTCCTTCTCTTTATCTGCACTTTCACTATGCTATCTAACTGTCTCCCTCTTTATCTGTGGTTGATTTGCTTGCTTATTTTCTTGCTCCTCAAAATAGAAAAAAGAAAATACTACGTAAGATACACTCCTTTCATAACCAGCTTTTACCTATTCCGTATTTCACTACTCTCTCTATCTCCTAGACTTTCTCTTACTTTTTATTTTGCTTCTTCCCCACCATACAGTGCATGTCTCCATGAAACTTTAGATGAAAGGAAATGTTTAGTATCGCCTGCTGACTGGAACTTAGTAGCAGAAGATCAAATCTGGCTGCAAGATGGTTAAGGACTTGGAACACTGATGAACACCAAATGAAGAGTAGTTGGCAGATCAGGAGTTTTGTGTAAGCTTACTCAACTGTCCTGTCTAAGATTTAAGTTCTGAGTCATTAAACTGCCTCATCAGTAGGTAGCACATCTATCTGCTCTTTCAAAACATCAGTTCTTTTTCACCTTAAGTGAACAAATAAACAGAAGACCCCAAATACAAAGAAGGCATGTGGGGATCTATTACAAACACTACCTTCTGAGGAGAAGAATTACACGCAAGTAATTTTCTGTTCTTTAAAAGGGAAGGAATTTTGTAATACACTTCCATGCCTGAAGGCTGAAAAGCTCCAGGGATGTCTGTGAAATAAAATAAAGTAACATAAATTTTGTTAAAATGACAAAAAGGGAAATGACTTTTTTTTTAATAGAATGCAACACGATGACAAAGCTTAATACATCACAAAGATGCTGAAAATGCACAACTCTGTCAAAAGTCAAGAAGAATTTTAATTGATCGTCTTCTCATAAAATCGCGCCCTCGATGTGTCAGTCAAAGAAGGTGCAATTTTAGTGAAAGGATCTCACAAACAAAATAAAAAGATATAAAAATCCCACCAAACTCACAAAGAAACAGCAACAATGGCAGTGCTAAGACATCCAAACAGATAAGCAAAGGAAAAGACAGAATTAGGCTGTTCTTAGCCTCATGCGATTAGAGACAAACATTGATAACCCAAACTTAGATTCCTGTCACAGTGCTAAAGCCAAGCAGAAGTGCTCTAAGTAAGTATGCAGAGAATTCCTATTTGTTGCCTTGCAAATCTCCAGTCAAGTAGAGAGATCTGGGTCTGGCTGTTATCACTAACATGCCTCTCACCACCTACGTGACCCTGAACATTCATGCCTGCTAAGCAGTAACAGCGTGAAATACAATCAGACATACATTTAGATGTATTTTTCTTGGACACAGCTGTACTGAAGATAGAGGAAACAAGAGAAATGACTGGATATGCTAAAGATTTAATCCACTGCAGATAATAAAAAAAAAAATGGCAAAAAGCAGTGCTAAATTCCAGCATTCATGTAAATATTCAATATCAAAAAAACGTGTGAATCTTTGAGACTTTTTCACATAAGGGAAAAAGAAAACACTGAATACACTTAACTTACAAAAATCTATGAAAAGTTTATTTCATGTTAAGAAAAAAAAGCACAGTAAAGGAAAAGATGAAGTGTTTAGAAAAAGTTCTCTGTGAACTGAAATTAAAGGATTTGTCAACTGAGGCAGGAGCTATGATATCCCATTGGCAGAAGGGCATATGCCATCTGCTGGTGAGACAGTTTAATGGCTCAGCTTTTTAAATTTAAAGAAATTCAGAAGCACAGACTCAAAATCTATCACTGAATTCTCACATACCCTTTACAGAAAGCAGAATAAATGTCCTGTCTACTAGCTGTAAGCAGTCTGCTTGTTTCATTCTGCTAACGTATCACTAGACTTACAATAACCACCTACAGCCAGGCAAATAAGTTATTGTCATTTATTCAGGACCTTAAGTGTTCCTGTGGCATGCTGGAAAACTTGATATACTTTTAATGAAAACAATGCAGTATGCATGCCATCGAATGCTGATATTCCCATAACAATAAAATTTTGAGAAGGTTCCTAAAATAAATTGCAAAATCACAACCATTTAAACCAGGTAAATTCAATTTAAGACACATTTTCACTTAGATTCATTCAGTAAATGCTAAGTTAAGTTCTTCAAAGGGAATAGGTAGCACTATGGTACATATGCAGGTAAATGAAAGCACTAGTGCTGATTTCACTTAGGCAGACCATAGCTGGCTGGCATGATGCTGAACACAGTGCTGATTCATACCTGAGAACCAGACCCAGCCACCTGGGTAGAAGCACATAAATTCAGTCCTGTAACCCCTATTTCAGAAACAGCACTCGAGTACGTCAGTCTTCTCTGTATGAGTCTTATTAATTTTTAAATGTCTTCCTGATGAAATGAGAACTGCATTAATAATTCCTTCTTATAAACAATTAAAACACAATTTGCTCACATACATACCTGTTTTATACTATGTGCAATGAACCACACCATGAAGATTCTTGAACTCACTTGGACCCCCGTCACAAGCACAGATGTGCGAACTATTCCTTGAAAAGAGAAACATGTTATCTCTGCTCCATTATTCATGTTTTAATTAGTTATAGGAGAAACTAAAGAAAGAACTCACCAACTGCACAGTGGACTACCTGTAAATAAAAATAAGTTAAAGGTTACTAATTTACAGTATGTTACTATCTGCACTACTAACATTGGCTTTTTGATATTAATATAAACCTAGGTTTATTTCTGCTGTTTTTTTCTCCAGCTAACATTTCAGCATCTTTAAAAGAAGTACACATTGGAGCCCTAGCAACCGGTGATGGGCTCAGTATCTGACCTGTGTAAGCACTAAATGAAAGAGATTTATTTTCCTAATTGGATATATTGAACATTTAAATACTTACAAAGCGCTTCTTTTTTGAACTGGTAAACTTCCCTTCCATTATCTTAGCCAAAGAATAATTTCACAGGACAATGTGGAAGGAGTCGTACAATGTACGCTAAATTAATAGAAATTTTAAAATGTTCTGTATTCATTATGGATTAATATCAGCATTATCATTTTGCCAATGAGAGCTATGAATCTTGAGATTTATTTTCTGGTCAGTAATGTTTAGCAAATAGAGCGATTTTCATTGTTTTGATAGACCCAAGTGGAATTACCTATTGTGAAAGTTTAATAGCAAAAAAGCCTATAGACAGCTGGCCACATGATTTTAAACAGCTGCTTGAACTACAGATGTTAGGGGCAGACTGAGAAAAAGAGTAAAAATGCAGACAGACACTCTTAGCTGAGCTTGGGAAAGAACCGTAACTGCTCAGTATACCCAACAGTTTTATTTCACGGGTGTACCATAAATTGAGACCATGAGTGCATGGTTGGCAAAGTCATATTATTTCAAGAATGCTTTGCACAACTTGCACAGACCTTGTTGTAAGGATTTATACGGGGCATGTGAATCCAGTCTGGAAATAACTAGAAGCATAGCAGTTCCCAGGGAGTATTTGATTTATGAAAATATTAAGTTTTTTAAATGTGCTTATTTGTTCCAACTAATCTCCTTGCCCCCACAAAAAATTATCATCAAATAAGGAAGGTAAAACAACTTTCAGCACTAACACAACATTTTGATATTAAATTCAGGCTAATAATGTGCTTTGCCTATGATACGCAGCATCCAGTAAAGCAAACTATGTTTGAAATTTACCTCAAGCAAAGCAAATGTCTGGAAAAATTTAAGCGTCTTTTGCACGCTTCTGAATAAGCCTCTGTGTGTTCCTTTCTGTATATAAAATCGCACCATGGCTATACCCAATACCAGCCACCTACAAAAGAAAGAGAATGGATACATTTCAAATAAGAATTCTAAAAATATCCATCCGCGGTAAATAATTTAGCAGAATATTTTCTTCACAGAATATCTTTGCTTCTTCACTTGTCGGTGTTCTTAGGAGATTGTTAAAAATATCTTTAGACAGAAATATTATGTAGTGTTACATCAACACTACGCTCTTTTATCTCTTTACCTGGAAAAGGATAGCGAATGACTTGTTTATCTTCAGAGGATTGACCTGAATTACCTAAATTAGGGGCCCACCAGACAAGAGGTGACTGTATTTTTACTGTTAAATCCTCATGCATCTTTACTGTGAATTACTGTTATTTGAAAACATCAGATGAACTCAGCACTGAGGCTACCATTTTGGTCTCAGGTTGGAACCGATGCACATCATTTTTACATTTTTCATGGCACTTTACTTGTCATTTTCAGAACCAACTGGGGATCGATGCTTCTGTTCTACAGTTCAGAAGTGCTGAGAAGTCACCTTGGAAATCAAACTCTGATGTGCTGTCAGATTGGTGCTCTAAGCTCCTGGCTTCCAGAGGCAAGAACATTTAACTAGCAGATTTGATGGTGTTGGCTTCTTTTTTTTTTTTAAGGAAACTGAACAATGCTATTAGCTGATCATCCTTTCAATGTAAATGTGTAAATGAAAGAAAGTAACAACATCTTTGAACCAAACTGAAATTTAATATAAAATTCAAATTGAGATCTCAAATGGAAACTGAGATAAAAACACAACAAACAAACAACAACAACAACAAAAAAACACTTCATAACCATGGTGGATTGACCCCCACCATCCCAGCCCAGATCAAGTACAATAACCCAAGGTATGAGCAGTTGCTTCCACGTAATTAATCCATGTTTATGAAATTAAAATTTTCAAAATAATATACCATATGTTCCATTGTTAATGCATTCCCACATTCTTACAAACATCACACTAGCAAGATTCCTTGAAACTTCAGGCTTAAAACCACAAAGGCTAAGTACAAAATTTGTTAGATATAAACTTATAGGCATAGCCAGAGCTGCGAGTGGCTATTTTGAGAGTTAAAAATGAAAATACATGAATTGCAATAACATTAGTTTAAGTTCTTGTCTGATGATATTTGGGAGCAATCATTCAATCCTTTCATGCTCCACAAAGCCATCACAAGCATATTGTAAAGCAACATGAACTCTGGCTGAGGCAGGCCCAAGACACAAAGCGGTGGGGTCTGAGAAATATTCAGAGGCACACTAGGAGAGTATAGAAATATTCAGGGAAATAAACGAAATGTTACAAGGCTAAGTGTTACATGTTAAATGTTACAAGGTCCTGCACTTGGGGCACAACAACCCCATACAACACTACAGGCTGGGGGCAGAGTGGCTGGAAAACTGCCCAGCAGAAAGGGCTCTGGGGGTGTTCATCGACGCTCACCTGAACATGAGCCAGCAGAGTGCTCAGGTGGCCAAGAAGGCCAACGGCATCCTGGCTTGTACCAGGAACAGTGCAGCCAGCAGGACCAGGGAGGTGATCGTCCCCCTGTACTCGGCTCTGGTGAGGCCACACCTCGAGTGCTGTGTTCAGCTTTGGGCCCCTCACTACAAGAAGGACATCGAGGTGCAGGAGCATGTCCAGAGAAGGGCTACGAAGCTGGTGAAGAGCCTGGAGAACAAGTCTTACGAGGAGCCGTTGAGGGAACTGGGGTTATTTAGCTTGGAGAAAACGAAGCTCAGGGAAGACCTCATTGTGCTCTATAGTTACCTTAAAGGAGGTTGTAGCAGGGTGGGGATCAAGTTCTTCTCCTAAGCACCAAGTGAGAAGAGGAGGGGAAATGGCCTCAAGTTGCACCAGGGGAGGTTTAGGTTGGATATTAGGAGACATTTCGTTACTGAAAGGGTTGTGCCCGGGGAAGTGGCTGAGTCACCATTCCTGGAGGTCTTCAAGAAACATGTAGATGTAGAATTTAGTAGCATGGGTTAGTGGTGGACTTGTCAGTACTAGGTTTAAGGTTGGACTATATGATCTTAGAGGTCTTTTTCCAACCTGAATGATTCTATGATTCTATATTTATATAAACGTTTGGATAAATATTTAACGCTTCCCCAGCTTTTACACTGTCCCCTATACATAACATTCTGGCTAAAATTGGAAACGAGACACCAAGAAAGATGGATAATTTATCGGACATGTTGTGCTGTAACGGCATGAAATTTGCATGGATCATAACAGCTCCGTACTCCCCACGCATGACATGCAGTTCAGTATCAGTCCCTCAACAACTCTCACACGTAGCATCTACCACTACACAGTCACTTCGCTTTGTCCATGCCAACAACAGTTCATGACAGCGTTTCAAGCTCTACATTAAGTTAGTCAGGCTTCCCCACACTGTTGGAATGATTCCCCTCCTTCATTCTTTCTATCTTAAGCCCTTGAATCTGATCTGCTGGAGCTCCAAAATTTGCCCAGCTCCCCAAATATTATTTAGATTTTATAACAGATTTTAAAGGTGAATGCATTAATTTGAGGTTGTCTCCTACCACGGTGGAAATGAGGAATTACTGGAATCTCACTGGTAGTCCTTCACAGCAAGGCTGCCCCGTTTTACAGTGACGTGTTTGACAAGAGGAAGGTGACAGCGCGTGTGCATCCAGCTGGCAGCACGAATGGTGACAGCCACAGCTTTGTGCTAGGCCTAGCCTGAGAAGTCATGTTACATCTAATCTCACAAGGCATTTTCTGCATCTCATTCTTAACAAAAGCGTTGCAGAGAGAAGTAGTCTGGGACTCCATTCAGAACCGAAGACTGTAAATACATTTTTTCTTAAGTAAATTATTGCTTGGACATTTGGAATTTCTGCCGATCATTTTATTTAGCTTTCAGTGGCTTCAACTTTGGATTTCAGGAAAGCCCTTGTAGTGAATACTGTAAATCAGCAGGAAATGGAAAACAATTTGTGCAATAAAGGTAGGATTTCCAGCTGGGACTTTCAGTAAGATTGGGTACTGGCCTGCCATTTTAGTCGCTGAATGTATCCCTTAAATTTTTATTAGAAAGATAAAATGCAATTTGGTATTAGACTGGTTGTTCACGTGCACTTATGTATCAGAGAGGTTGTTAAAATTCTAGAAACACTTCGCCATAGTGCACCGTCTGGACAAACATACTGTTCTTCATGTTCACCTGTCCTCTGTAGTGCCCCTGTGAAATATTTCTCTATTTCAAACCTTTATTTTTCTCTTAAACTTTATCTCTTTGAAAAGATTACAAGAATTTGTTCCTATCTCTTCTTTCTCTGTTTCCACATAAAATACGCAGTTTAGCAAGTCTGAATCCCTCTTGATGACAACAGAAGATGGGGAGGAGGAAGTGGGACAGCCTGAATCAGCACCTGAGGTCAGAACTAAAATGGTTCAATAATCTTTTACACAGATTAAAAGATGAAAGGCAATGGCATTGACAGATAAAAGTCAATGGCAAGAGTCAGCGCTCACTGCCAAATTCACACATGGAGGACGAGGCTGGGAACTCCATGAGGCGAAATTAACCTGCAAGCTACAAAAATCGCCAGTAAAAGCACTTTCCAAAGGCTTGCGATATATGAATAGTGTGTGCACGGATGCTAGTGAGAAGAAAGCCATTTAAATCCTATTCCTGACCTTCTGTGTGGACACCCTGACAGAACTATAGCATCACCAGTACTCTACGGTATTCCAAAGAGTGGGAATTCACCCTTTGGGACCCAAGATAAAGCTGTTTTAACGATTAATTCTCCCCCACCGCTCGCCTCGCTGAAGGGACAGCGGGCGCCCACACGGCCTCGTCCCCAGAGCCCGGGGGGGCTCCAGGGCAGCTCGGGGCCCCGGCCGGGCCCTCACCCGCTGGGGCCCGGCGGCTGTGCGGGCTGTGCGGGCTGTGAGGGCAGCAGGCAGCGCGGCCCCGCCGCCCGGCATTCCTGGCCCGGCTATACTTAACCTCCGCCGCGCCCGCTCGCGGGTAGCGCTGCACCGTATTAGGCAATGCCGGGCAAGCCGGGGCTGCAGCCCCGCTGCCGGCGACCCCCCGCCGCCCCCGGCTCTCCCCCTGCCCCACGGCGGCTCCCGCCCCGGCTCCGGCCCCGGCCCCGGTCCCGGTCCCCCACGCCTGGTCCCCGCCGCGCCGCCGACCCCGCTCCCCGCCGCCGGCCCGCGCTCACCCCGCGGTCATGGCGACGTTGTAGAAGATGAGCCAGGCCGTGGCCAGGGCGCCCAGGCTCCTCTTCTTGCCGTTCTCCTTCTCCTCCACCGAGCCGTTGCCGCCTCCGTCCTCTTCGCTGGACGCCATGGTTCCCCCCCAGCAGGGCAGCGAGCGAAGCCGCCCGCCCGCGGGGAGGAGGGGCTCCCGCCGCGGCGGGGCTGAGGCCGCGCTGACAGCTGGACCTCGCGCTGTCCCTCAGCCCATCTGGCTGCTGCCCTGGCGGCCGCCGCCCGCCGCCGCCCGCTCACACGGCGCTGCCCGCTCCTCCCTCCGCACCGCCGGGCTCCCCGGGCACGGCGGCGGGCAGGGGCGGGAGGAAGGGGCCGCGGCCCGCCCGCGGGGGGTGAGGCAGCGCCGTGCTGCCGCTCGCCGCCCCTCGCCTCCCCTCGCCGCCCCCGGCTGCCCCTCACCGCCCCTCGACGCCCCCCGACACCGGGAAGCTGGCGCCTTGTCCCCGGCTCCAAGCGCCAGTGACAGAAAATATCGGTCTTAAAAAAAAAAAAAACACAACACAAACACATACACAAATAAAAACACAAGGAGGTTTGAGGTTGGTTGGTGAGAGGTGGAGTTGTTGAACCAAGTCCATGGGGCCCCAGCTCAGAGGTCCCCCTAAAGGGGACGATCCCTTCCAGTGTGGTGTGTCTTGGTGTCACCCTATATGCACGAGGCAGACTGAGGCAGGCCCCCTGACAAGGGGAAAAAGTCCTTCCTATGGACTGAAGGATGAGATTTGAACATATAAGTTACCTTAAACTGTAAGCCTGCAGCCTGTGCACATGAAAACAGAGCCTGGACAGGGCTGTGAGCTGAGGACCCAGAGCAGCATCGCTGTGAGCTGTGTTGGTGTGACATGGTCCCACAGAGGTGCAGGCCATATGCACACCCTGCCATCTGGCTCAGTCTGTGCTAGCCCAGAGATGCCAGCTGCTCCACTTTGGGTGGTGGGCATGTAGCCTCAGGCCCCTCATCTCCACGGCTAGGCACTGCAACCATTGCCATTCGGGACAAATCCCTTGAGCACAGTCATGCAGACAGAAGAACTCCAAAGGCAAGTCAGGACCTATCTTTGAAATCCTACTTTGTCAGCCCCAAAAGTTTTCAAGAATCCAAGCCTACCTCCTTTAGCATGGGGTAAGCCATCTTATTGTTTAAACACTAAGGTGGTCTCAGTTCATGGGCCTTCGGTTAAAGGATTAGTAGATGTGCCATACAGAAACTTTCTCTCGCTCTCCTTACCAAAGCACACAAGCAGATGTTCAGCTTTCAGCTTCATACCACTGGCAACAGCAAATGCGTAACATGCATGCAAAAATGCAAAACTTTGGCAAATGGCACCAGATATGTGCTACTAAGACTATAGGAAGTACCAGTGGTTTTTATATATGTATGTGTATATATATATATATATATATGCATACATACACAGGCACTTTTCATGTACAAGTAGTCATAAATATAACCCTGTTTGGGAATCCTGTAGTTAAAAAACTTAGAGCAATTTATACACAGGATTAAACAATCTAATTCAAAAACTTTTGCCAACCTTGTACTTATCTGAAGCATAAAAAACTGCATAGTAGGCAAATACATGGTTTATCTGAGCCTAAATTTCACCTTAATGTAATGCTTATAAGTTGGTTTAAACTCCAAAGCTTTCGAAAACTTCTTCTGTATTTCTAGATTCCCAGCTTCTTGGCTTTGAGAATGTGGAGTTGAAATGGATATCACAAATTAACCACGTGCTATGCGAAAAGTGTTTTTTCTCTCATTTGAATTTGCCAACTTGTGACTTCACTAATGGCTTTCTGATCTTAAATTTTGGTACAAGGAAGAAGTCATTACCTGACCCAAATTCTTAATATTAGTTGTAGTTTTTAAAATACCACTAGCACTATAGTTTGCCATTTCTCTTTCGAGATTTTTCCACAGCAGTTTTGAGAGAACAAGTCATATTTGTTTTCTGAAGTAGGTATTTTCAGTTTTTAAATCCTTCCTTGGATGCTTTCCATACTTTTGCACAGAAGCTTTTGAAATCCGATAAGCAACGATATATAAATATTTTCATTAAAATTCTGTATTATTTTCCTTCTCGTTATTTGTTTGCTCAAAGTCATTGATTTTGGATACACAAATTATTTTTAATGTAACCAGTTCTGTCTTTAATTGATTTAGTTAATTAAGAACTTATTAGTGAGGATAAGTATCTCACTGTTTTTGCTCTAGTATTATATTTTTTATTTGTGAAAGTACAATTTCTTTTGCTACCACATTACCCATTCACCCAATTGATGAGAAATTTCTGAAGATCCGTACAATCCTTTCTGGATTTGAATTAACTAAACATTTTGTGTCATTTACAAGTTTTGCCATTCGATGTTTTGCCCATGTTTCCCAATCATTTATTATAAATATATTAAGCACACAACTTATTGCAGAATGTTCATAAACACCCCACTGATTTCTTTTTCCCATGACAAAGAACACTTGCTCTTTGTTTCTCTCTCCCGTGTTTTGATCCATGGAGCTATTTGTTTCCTAAGCCTCTAACTATTTCATATGCTTGGTAGTTCTGTGAAATTTTTTATCAGCAGCCTTTTCCAAATGTGTTTGCTATGTTAAAATATTTTTTTTTACCCATTCTTGTAATGATGTGTTCCAGGAATTAAAAAAAAAAAAATAGTTAAAACATAATTTCATTTTCATAAATTTTCTATTGTTCTCTTTTTAATTATGATTTTCTGTCAGCATTCTGTGTACATATTTCTGTTTTACTAGTTTCAGTTTCTGAATCACTATAAGATACTTTGATGTCAGTTCTTTTCAAAGCGTTAAGTACAATATCTGTGTTTAATTAGAAATACCGTGCTTTAAAAAGTATTTCCTCATCAATTTCTTTCGGAGTGCAATGTCTTCCTCTAATATTTAAACTTTGGCTAATAACGCCTTTTGGCCCCAAAAATCTCAGAATGATTCTTGACACAAATTTTGTCTACACACGGAAATTTAATCAATGGAACTGAATCAGCTTATATATTAATTGCATTATTTAAACCAATAGAGTTTTTAAACTCATATAATGACTGATATACCTGTCTATCTCAGCTAGGCTCTTACTCAGGTATGGTCTGAAATCAAACTTCTGAATACATTTTAAGATAGTTGGTCTTCTGTATGGTAGGTGAGCACACCATTACATTTTATATTAATTCGTAACTTTCATAGGCTGTTCTCCTTTATTTGCTCTAGTTTCAAACCATAAACAGCTACGCTGTTATTACAAAAATTAACATTTTTCCCAGCTTTCTTCATTATTGATATTATCGATGTACATTTCTTTTATACCTTTCCTATTTCACAAATAGATATTCAACACCTTAGAAACCTGAATGGCTTTTATTTCCAATTTATTTCCAGGAACACAAGGTGACGCTTTTATGAGAATTATTTTCTCCTGCAGTGTTCTATAACATTTTTTTGTTGTTGTTGTTACAAAATTTACCTATCCAATATTCCTGTAAAGTGAAAATAATGTAATGACTTATCAGCTCCACTATCACAGGGGAAAGTCACCTACCATGAAATGCTGCAGAAATTACTTAGAATGAGCCCCGCAGCATCATGAAATCACCTTTTACACTTCAGAATAGCTGAATGCCAGATGATAACTATATCCCAAGGAAGGAGAAATTGTTAAAAAGGTAACAACTGAAATTCCGTTTGTCACCCTGCCCTCTCTTCTCTTAATGTTCCTAACACACCTCGCTAGAACAAGCTGTTGAGACAACAGACTTATGTATAGGACTTGCATACTATTTTGGCTTTCTGGGATTTTCTGAGTTGTCAGTGAGGTATTCAAGGGTAAGTAAACAGAATTTAGTTACGTTTAGATTTAGTTATGTTTAGATTGAACAACACAGTGTTTATGTACTTTTTGTGTGTTGAGTTCATCCAGGCACGTGTATCTATGATTTTCTTTACTGCTGTAGGAATAGGATAGAAGATGTTTTCAAAAGACGTGGTGTAGAATGGATTGCATGTTGTCTGGAAAGAACTAGAAGATGTCTCTGTTTGGTACGTCTGAAACAGCTGGGGTTTTGTGCCGTTATCACAAGATAAATGACTCATATTAAGCCTCTGACTATATAGTTTAGCAGTCAGAGAAGAAAAATGTGTCATGAACACAGGCTGAAACTATATATGAAAATATAAAAATTCTGGTGTGAACATTTAGAAATCTGTATATGAAAACTATTGATTCTATATATATATGAAAAGCACCAGTTTGAGATGCCATTGTGTATTGTCCTATTTAATCCTCTTCAGAAACAAAAGTATAATTCAAACTGCAGTGTTGAAGGATGCACACATGTTCGGAGATGAATATCCCCCTTATGTGAGATTGGTTTAGCACTCAGTGTGCTTTTTGTTATAATAGACTAATTGGACTCCGTAAAATAATTATTTTCCTTATGGGATATTTTGAACTGTACCACTGTTTAACTATCCTGACATTTTGTTGCATTGCTAGGCTTGGATAGATTGATGGATAGACCTGCCTCACAGCCTGTAGCCTGTGCAATTGGCTTCTCAGCATGCAGACTGGCTGTATAAAAAAGCTAACTCTGCTATAATGTTCTAGTGGTACAGAAGCACGTACAAAGTGCTTAAAGCTTAAAATTAGTACCATTAAGTTCAAAGGTACTGTTCATGTGAGTTAGAGTTACATGTGTAACTGTTAGAGTAAGTTCCCTATAGCATGTAATATTTTTCTTAAATAAAAAAGCTTTGCTACCTTGTCAACATGTGTCATGCAGGTTTTTCACATAGCTTACAAAATGCATACTTCAGTAATATTAAAAATACCTTTTGATTTTCAGTATATTTCTACTGTAACTTGCTTACATGAGTACTACAGTCTCTATAGAGGAGACTGCTTCCATTAGTAGTTTCATAGCACACTCAGTCTTCGCTTGACATTTAGTATTATTTCAAGGACTTGAGTTCAAAAGGGCTCTTTACCAAGGGAATAGTGTTCCAATCTAAATTCCATTAGGGTTGGTAGAAATATCTCTATCTTCTTTGTTAGAAGAGTGGTAGAGAACATGAAGATTAATTTTAACCTCATCATTGGTGGAAATCTGGTCCAAGTTATCAGCAAGGAAAAGATATTGGGTGTAGTCAGTTTGGCCACACTGAGAACAGGTGCTGGTGCCAAAAAAAGCATTAGGACAAGTGGTTCCCTGTGGCTGTGTCAGGAACCTGGCACAGAGTGATGCTCCTGCCAGCACCCCAGGAAGCCCAGGCACCCAGAAGTTCCAGCAGCTCACCGATTATCTGCCTCTTACAGCTATATCACAAAGCATCATTGTAAGCTTACTAAAGCAAATACTATAACCACATCTTTATGTTTATCTTTGGTGGACTTGTTATCCAAAATCATTTAAAAAAACTGCAATGTAAACATATTAAATATTACTTAATGTGAGCTGCAAGTACTGCTTTGAGTGAGGAAAAAAAATAGGAAGACAAATTCCAGTTTCTGGCACAAATACATGCAAATATTAACTAGAAATTTGCACATTGATTTCTAATGTGGTCAGGGCAAATGGGATTGTTCTATTAAGTTTATTATTTGATTACTTGCCTAGTCCTAATGCTTGAAGAAACTCCAGGTATATGCTTCATGTAATTCCATTTGCATACTTCATAATTGTTGAGGCCAAAAAGGACAATTAAATAATTGTGGCCTGACTTCTTGTATAACACAGGACACCAGACTTACTGTTTTGATATGTTTCATGAATTCTCTTTATATAAGGCAATATGTAAGAATACCATAAGCAAGCCATGCAATTTGGGAATTAGCAAAATATTAAGGTGCACAATAAACTTGTGGATGGGAACTAAATCATTGCAGTCCAGTGTTTGGAATACCTACATGTGGCTTATGACTGGGATAAATTTTGTCTTAATCATATAATTGCACCGTTATGCATTACAGCATCTTGTGTGCCATCCAAAACATCTTGTACTTGCCCTGTCAAAGACAAAAGCTGTGATTAATGGACTCCTGGCACTTTCTCCGTTCTGAACTTTCCTCTTTTCCTTTGATTTTCTTTTCTGCCCAGCTTCCAGTTCTGAAAGCAATGTACGCAATAGACTGCAGTGAAAATGCAGTTAAAACCAAGGTCAGTGAGACTGATCCCAGAGACAACCATTGGTCTTCATATCTGTCTCCTTGTTAACAGTGTACTGAACTGACATTTTCCTGGAGTTACACACCTTATCTTCATCAGTGCAGCAGCTAGCAAACTAATATGTGCTAAAATAAATGGGATGCCAAGTAAAATTCTCCTCCAGTGAACTGGAACTGCAGTGAACCTTCCCTCCAATGGACACAAGGTTTTTGTTTTCCTCTAAAAAATACACTTCTTATGCAGCTGTGTATCAAATGAGGGATTTCTAAAAATATCAGAACTTTCCCAGCAGGTAAGTTACTGTTTCCAAGTATCCTTTCCTAGCAAAAAACTATAGGGAAATGATTCACTGTGTAGCGTCAGAATCTGGCACTGAGCTTGGTACAGAAAAAAACTTATCAACATTTTAAAAATAAGTAATATTTTATATAACCAACCAACCAACAGCAACAGGAAACAAAACACACCGCTACTTAGACATCAACATTCTACATGGTTTAACATATAACAACAAAAAATTGTGTCTGCACTTGGCACCTGTGTGTACTTTCCTAATTACTTCATCAGTATTAGATGAATATGGAGTGGCCAAGAACTAACAGATTATTGGATTTGGTAAATTTCTTAGTGGGCAGGTGTCCATCTTCAAAAAATAGTCTGTTAGTGCATGTTGTCAGTTTTGCTATAGAATGCGGAGAAAATGGACTACACTCGCTGCTTCAGATTTTAAAATGTTGTCAGTGACAACAACTAGCAGGTTTTAAACTTTACTTTTCTTAAATTAGAAAATTAATGTGTTTACAGTGGTCATTTACAAAATCATTCTCCGTGTTAGCTAGTAGATAAACTACTATGGTGTATTTCCTAAATACACTCTATAGTAAGTTCAGAAAATATTTAGGTGGCATCACTGCACCTTTTTCTATTTTAAATAGAAAATGTAACTCTAGTGAATGTCCTACATATCACAACATTTTTCTATAGCAACATCTTTGCATACACACATCAGTTCTTAAGCAGTGTTTTCTAATATTGCTGGTACTCTCACTATTTAGATATAGATAGCGATATGACTTGAATATATATCAGGGCAAGTTACTTGATAGTGACTCATAACTAAATTTAGAAGTATTTTACATCTTTAAAACTCAGGAAGTGAGTTGCAGTGGCAATTAACTGAATACAAACCTTGATCACATAGAAGTACATGAACAACCGTGCGATATATAAAAGGTGAAGTGTGCCAAAACAGATGTCTGTACCAATGCTTGGAGATTGTTCTATTTGGTAAAAAAGTACATACATTTAAAAAGAAAGAAAATTTATCTTGCTATAAGGGTGTCAGAAGACAAGTTCTGCATCAGAGAAGTGTTGGGCAGATAGGCTCCTCTATGAAATTAATAGTCAGACCTTTGCAAAAGGCATCTTTGGAAGGAGTTCTGAAATAGAAATAGATGAATAATCCCCTGGACGTGCCTGTTTTTCTTGATCCAGTTTGGTGAAGCTGGTGTACAGTCCCCAGCAACTCCTTCCCAGCTCTTCCCTTGCACGGGATCTAATTACAAGGTGAGGAAGATGAGTGACATGATCCAACAGGGAACTTTTCTGCAGTGAGGTAGTTTTCAGCTGATTGTGCAGCCACAAATGAATTGGATCAAATTCCAAATCTAAAGCAAGAAATGTGATGGCAGCACATAGCTGTGGGCATGGGGAGCGCAGTGTTGCCGCAGTCTGTATCAGCAGTAGTTACCCTGAAATTAGATGCAATTTGACACTGTACCCTTGGACAAGATTCCTTACTTTTAGATAGCTAGCTTAGGCAGCACGAGTCCCATTTCAAATACAGTAGGAAATAATACAAACATTTTGAACTACATAAAATAAGGGAAGCTTAACACACCCTTTTTAATGGCATGTTCCTTATACTACTCACTCATAAAGTGGAAAAGCTGGTTTCCATAGCCATCCCTGTCTGAGAGGGCAAAACCCACGCTTCATGAGAGAGTGCTCTAACCATCATCTAGTGTTGTGCAATAAGAATGCTAGAGCCATGAGATGGGGAGAAGAGGGAGATTCAGTATAGTATCGAGCATTCAGAGGAGTCTTGTACATTATGCTGTGTTCAACAGAAAAATAATAATTATAGAAACAAAACATGAGCCATAATTATAAAGCCTTAAGATGCTCCCTGAGTATGGACTACCTTTTTCAGGATGTTGAATGGGGTGTTGCCTGGGAAGTAACATTGGGCTGGAATCCATTCAGGCTGAAGAGGGTCTAAAACCCAAATTCCCCACATCTCATGTTTGCTCTTAATAAAGAAAAAAAAAAAAAAGTATAAAGGCTCTGACTGTTTTAAAAGGATTCTTACAGTTCATTTAGAAACCCATCAGAAGGAAGGGATGAAAAAGGAGGGGATAAAGCAGGCTCCGAGAATATCTGCCATATGTCTTTTGTGAACATAGTGGGGGGATGATGAATAGCGAGGAGGTAAAGCGTCCTCTGGGAATACCTAACAGATGTCATTAAATTGAGGCAGAATCTAAAAAGAGAATACTAGATTCCTTAAAAGGAGTCTGTCCTGAACAGTAGATCAATGCTGACCTGCATCAGTCTTTGTGGATAGGGAAAGAAACAGAACTTGAGATCCTGGAAAAAATGAAAACGAGTAGTGCCTGATGAATGCAAATCCCTATGGGAAGAGGCTTGGTGTGGAGTTTTCATCTAATGTGGCAAAAGCCTGCCTAATGCATGCAATTACATTCATTATTGAGCATAGTTAGGGCTATTGATTTCATCTAGTGTTTCTGCGCTGCAAACATTAGCCGTACCTTCTCCCTTTTTTGTCATTGCCAGTGTTAGAATCAGCGAATGGTTTGGGTTGGAAGGGACCTTAAAGATCATCCAGCTCCAACCCCCTGCCGTGGGCAGGGATGCCACCCACTAGGTCAGGTTGCCCAAAGCCCCATCCAGCCTGGCCTTGGACACCTTCAGGGATGGGGCATCCGCAGCTTCTCTGGGCAATCTCTGTCAGTGCCCCACCACCCCCTCAGTGAAGAATTTCCTCCTAACATCTAGTCTAAATCTAACCTCTTTTAGTTTAAGATTATTCCTCCTTTTCCTATCATTATCTACCCAAGTAAAGAGTTCTTCTCCATCCTTTTTATAAGACCCCTTGAAATACTGGAAGGCTGCAATGAGGTCTCCCCGGAGCCTTCCCTTCTCCAGGCTGAACATCCCCAACTCCCTCAGCCTGTCTTCACAGGAGAGCTGCTCCAGCCCATCTTAGCGGCCCCCCTCTGCCCTTTCTATTACTTTCTGATGTCTACACCTCGGGCGTTAGCCCTTTTTTTTTTGAGCTCAGCCTGCTCCCCAGCCAGCCCGGAGTAAATAAACCGCTGCAAGCCCAGGACAACGAGATCCCTGCGGCAGCAGGTCCCCAGTTAGCCCCTGGGGCTGGCCGGGGGGGGCCGGTCAGGCGAAGCCCCGTTCGCGTCACGGGAGGCGGCTGCCGGTGCCCCCGGCGGCCAGGCGGGGCCGGGCCGGGAAGGGCTCGGCGGGGCGGGGGGAGCCCGGGGCCGGGAGGCGGCGGCGGGGCCGGCCCCGGTTTCCCGGCGTGCTGCGCGGGGAGGGCCGGTGCCGGGCCTGCGGGGAGGCGGCGGCCGAGGCGACCCCGGGCGGGACGAGGAGGAGCAGCAGCAGCAGCAGCAGCAGCAGCAGCAGGAGGACGAGGACGAGGAGGAGGAGGAGGAGGTGGAGCAGGAGCCGCGGGCCCGTGGCTCGGTCGCCGCGCTGCCGGGAGCGGAGGGTGGCCGCGCCGCGCCCCGCCATGCCGCTCTTCGCCACCAACCCCTTCGACCAGGATGTGGGTGAGTGGCTCCGGGAGCCCCATCTCCGCCGGGGCACCGCCGCCTCCTTCCCTCCCTCTTTGCCTCCCTCCGCGGCCCGCTCGGCCCCGGCCCTCCCGCTGCGGCCTGCCCGGGGAGACTGCGGGCCCTGCCCGGCCTCGGGAGGCTCCGGGCGGCGGTGCCGGGCCGAGGGGTGCTGGGCCGAGGCTGGAGCTCGTCCTGCCCCGGGGGTGGGAAGCGGCAGGGCCGCCAGCCGCAGGCAACTCAAAGGCAGGCACGGTTCCCAGAGCGGGTTTGGGGTCGCTGCCTTAACGCGAATCCCTGCGGGAGCTTTGTTTTCCCCTCTCAGTGAAACTTGGGCTGTGGTCAGGTTTCACCCCCACCTGGCTCGTTCCAAGGCCAGGCTGCACGGAGAGGCTTCCACCTGAGAGAAATTACGCTTCGTGCTCGTGTGGCCAAACCCGAGGTAAAACAAACACGTAGGCAGTCCGAAAATTTGCACGTCTGATTGTGTAATACAGCTGGTCTCATACCTGCTGCTGACATCTGTGTAATTCCGAGCGATCCAGCAGGATATAAAGTGACTTCTTCTCATATTTGGATACGCACCCACCTCCCCCCATTACCTCCCCACAGCGTAACAGCAGTGTGACACTGTCGATGTTTCTGGGAACACATTTCTTCAGTAGCCTTATGTTTGCTGCACCTCTCAGCTACAAACGTGCCGTTTGTTTCTTAATGTTTACCCAACTGTACAAGTCAGGGCTCCAATTCAGTTATTCCAGGCCTTCAAAAAACAACTCAAAACTGTTTGGAAAGTGGCTATTTTTTTCTGGGGGAAGGGTTAGTGCATAAACAAGTGAGTGTTACACGGACTCTGTGCGTATGTTATCAGGAATTGTTAATCTGTTACATCTTAATGAAGCGTAGCTCCATTTCTTCCCATTTTGAATAATTAAGTGTGCCACGGTCTTTTCTGGTGAACACTGGCTTTTAATTTGTAATTTTCTTGATGGCAAAGTCAACAATTCTATATTTTGAAAAGTAGTATCTTTTCCTCATTGTTTCACTGTCCTGTAGCATAATTTGGCAGCTGAAAATAAGGAAGACATTGCACTGCTTGCCAGTTTTCTGTGGACCGTTAGAGGGCTGAAACATTGGTAATATCTTTGAGAATTATTTGAACTAATAAGATTAAAAAGTGGTCGCTGAGGTTCTGGAAAGTGCTCGTTTCCTTATTTCTTAAGGAAGCTCTCTAGCAGTGGTGAATATCAGGCTTCTTGAGTGAGTTTATGGAGAGCTGAGGAGGCAGATAGATACGTTTGTCAGCACTGTAAGTTTAACGATGTGGAGTAGTAGTGCCCAACTGGTACTTCAGTGGGCTATTTGCTGTTTTTGAGGACAGAGGATGCTGCCAACACCTTACCTGCTGTGACAGCCTAGTACAGACACCGGTAGATATTTTTCAAAAGCTTTATTCTGTGTATCGTATGAACACTAGTAAATAACCACTTCCAAATTGTTCTTGGAAAAGCAGGTAGTGGGCCATGGGCTGCTTTTCCCTAGGCAATAGATCCAGCTTCTTTGTGTGGGCCCCCTTTCACAGTGCCCTGAGGGAGAGCAAAGAAGCAGCAGACAGCCGAGTTGGTGGCAGAACTACTTGCTGCCTTTATCCATCGCTTAACTGGATTTGTGCCATGGAGACAGCAATGGTGAAGTCTCCAGGAAAGTGTCCCCAGGCCCTTCTTCCCCGAGGCCTCTTGGGAACGCGCTATTATCTGGATGAACTTCTTGGCAGGCTTCGTAAGATAACGTCAGCTGTAGAGTAAGCTCTCATGTTCTCGGGAAACTTCCAAAAGTTGTCAAGCAGTAGTGTTACTTTACAGTTCTTTTCTCAGAAGGAAAGTTGAGTGCTCTGCTTTTGCTCCTGCTCAGCAAGGAAGTTTTCTTTTGAAAATCACGTTCCTGAAGTAGGAAAGCAGTCAAAAGCTAGTCTTAGTTTCATATGAAGCTGGACATCGGTCTAGTTGATAGTGTTGCTGTGGTAGCTGTGAATTCTTGACTCCTGGACAGCTAATTAGTGCTGTGTAATAGTCGGAAATGACTTTGGAATCGTTTTGGATGATGGATTGCAGTGAACACATCTGGGACTAACTAGTTTGCCATTATTTTGGGAAGCATAAGTGTCTCTAAGCTCAGAAGGAGAAATTTCTCAGTTTTTCTCTCCAGTCATCAGCATCTGCCTAATCCTGTTAGCATGCTCATGCTGTGGAGCTTGGTCATCTGGAATCGTGTACCACTTGCAGTCAGCTTAGTACACAGCTTAGATTTTGAGGGGTGCACTTCTTCTTTAGATGTGACTGTCAAAATAATGTTAAGACTACTGTTAAACGTTTTAAAATATTATTAGTGTAAGCTGCCTCTAGATTTCAGGAGATAGGTCATTGTCATCCTCAAGGAGTCCAAATACTTCTGTTTTCTCAACCCTCTTTTTACCATAATTAGGAATATTTCAACATGAAGGGATGCTAATCAATGGTGACGTAAGTTGGCGTGGGTTTTCACAGTCAACTGTGGAAAACATTGGCAGTATGTCCATGTAAGGAACATAATACTGGAATATTAAATAACAAACCCCTTCAAGATACTGAACTGCTGAGGATATAGTTAAGAGTTAAGATATAGTTAATTCTCCATGGGAGGGTTTAGAATTGATGATGTTCTTAGTAGTGTAACATGAAGTCCATTTCTGCCATGTTTCATAACCTCAGTCGCAACATCTTTTGCAGAGAATTGTTCCTGAGAAGTACGGGTTTATCTGTAAGTTTGCAGGCAAGATAACGATGTAATGTGCTTGACGAACCAAAAGACTGTCTGCTAGTCTGTCATGACAGGCTGATCAGTAATGTAGCGGTGGTTAGGCTGGGTTTGATGAAGAACTTACTGTTGAAGCAGTTCTCAAGTGTTATTTAGATGCTGTCTCGAGAATACAGTCGGTAACGCTGGACTCAGTGCTGTGCATGCTTAATTCTAACTTGGTATTAAGTGTTGTAAACTTAATCTATGCTGTAAGCAGAGAATTGGAAGAGCTTTTTATTCTGTGGCGTAAACTTACAATTTCAGAAATATATTTAAGTAGTATAGGTTATAATAAATACAAATTCTGGTATGAGTTATTAAAAAATCACACAATTTTAAGGGGAGATGTTTACTTTTAATTTTGAAAGGAATTCAAATAAAAACTTTTCAGAGTTGATCTGTCATCCAGCAATGTCCAGAATGCCAAATGACGTTAACTCTTTTGGATGATTTTTCTCCCTTACCCACAGGAAGGGATGAAGGCACGTCCTGCATTTGCTTTGCATGTTAGTCTTGTTCTCGTTGTAGCTGGTGTACTGGGTTGAGGCATCACAGGAGTGGGAACAAAGGAAAGATTCAGGCTTAATATTTACACTAATAGGAAATTAAGCAGGTAGGTTGGTAATGTAGAAAAACTATCAACCTGATGTATTTGTTTTTCCCACACTTTCATCAACTACGGCATTTATCGACCACTTTATTATTACAGCTCTTTTAGAAATGTAATAATATGCATGGATTACGTATGACTGTACTCACAGTCATATGTAGGTACAGTAAGTAAGTATGTTAAGGTACCACAGCATACAGTTTGACGCATTAGGGTGTAAGAAATGCTTTGACCTCGAGTCGCATTGTGTAATTTCTCATAATAAAATACCCTTGCTCTTTAAACTGGTTAGTCTTTAGATTTATCCCATTTGGTAGTCAGCGTCTTCAAAACCACCCAACTGCGCGTTTCTGCGAGCTGGGCTTTTCTCTGTTTGCCAAAAGGAGGGCAAATCGTCACCGAGGAGACTCTTGACCCTGAAGAATTCTGGAGAATGCAGAGTGAGGTAACTTACCTCTGGCTGCAAGGAGGGATGACTTCCAAGGAGTGGTTCAGATTGTCACGAGACTGGCACTTGTTCCGCTCAAGGTGGCCTACTGCTTTTCTCAGCATTGTTTTAGGGAGAAGGATGTTAACTGTGAGCTGAGCAGAAAACGTGTGGGAAAGGGGGTGTAGCCAGCCCCTTTCCAGTTATTTATAAATGTTTCTGAAGAACAAGGATATCTCACTTTGGTGTACATTCTCAATGAAAAATGGCAATGTTGACAGGATCCAGATGAGTGAAATAAATATTTCTTCTGTAGAATAGCCAAAAAATTTTTCTTTAGTATCACACTTTTTGCAAATGAATCACCAGACTCTGAGTTGAGCTAGGCAAATTTGAAGCCGACAACTCACATTCCCTAGGCAAAGGAGTTTTTGTAGCTGTACTTTACTGGCAATTCTTTTACTTTCCTCCCAGGGAAGAGCTGTCACTTTAAGTGCTTCCCCTCATTTCAGCCGTGGCAACATACATTATGACATCAACATGCAAAATAATCAAAGTAGTTCTCCAGCATGTAAGATCTGTTCCTCTAGCTGGTAAAAATAACACTATATGTTTGATGTGGATAGTAATGTCTCTTGCTGATCTTTCTGAAATGCCACTTCTACTATGGCTTGATTTGTGGGGCTCTGCAAATAGATCCTGGCGCCATTTGTTTGTGTTACTTCCCTGTGATGCACCCTGTTTATGGAGTCATCACCATCATTATCATATCTCTCTGATGTGCTCACCTTCCTGCTCTGTTGTGGTAGTTCTGGGTGAAAGGTTGTTTAAGTTCTGAGGATTTGTTACAGTTTGCCATAAAATCTCTACTTTTTCCCAGCTTGTCTTACTGTTGTTTTCAGCATTCCTACCAGAACTTTAATCCTTCGGTCTGCGTTCTGTACAGCTCACTGAGCTGAGTGGTGTCTGTGTTGATGAGGCTGCCTCAGACACGGTGAGATCATACAATCGTAAAATCGCTCGGGTTGGAAAAGACCTCCAGGATTGTCAAGTCCAACCTTGCACTGCCAAGACTGCCACTAAACCATGTCCCTAAGCACCACACCTACATGTCTTCTGAATAATTCCAGGGATGGTGACTCAACAGCCTCACGGGGCAGCCTGCTCCAATGCCTCATCAACTTCTCAGTGAAGAAATGTTTCCTCATATCCAGCCTAAACCTCGCATGGCACAACTTGAGTCCATTTCCTCTTGTCCTATCAACAGTTGCTTGGAAGAAGAGACCGACCCCTGCCCTGTTACAACCTCCTTTGCGGCAGTTGTAGAGAGCCATAAGATCTCCCCTGAGCCTCCTTTTTTCCAGGTTAAATAACCCCAATTCCCTCAACCACTCCTCACAGGACTTGTGCTCCAGGCCCTTCACCAGCTGTGTAGCTCTTCTCTGGATATGCTTCAGCACCTCGATGTCCTTCTTGTAGCGAGGGGCCCAAAACTGAACACAGCACTCGAGGAGCGGCCTCACCAGAGCCGAGTACAGGGTGACGATCACCTCCCTGGTCCTGCTGGCCACGCTATTTCTGATACAAGCCAGGATGCTGGGCACATTGCTGGCTCATATTCAGCTGGCTGTTGACTAATACCTTCAGGTTCTTTTCTGTCAAAAGCCTTGCTGTAGTGTAGGTAGGGAACATCCACAGCTTTTCCCTCATCCACTAAGCATGCCACCTTGTCGTAGAAGGACAGGTTCCTTGTCAAGTTTGTCAAGCAGGACCCGCCTTTCATAAACCCGTGATGACTGGGCCTGATCACCTGGTTGTCCTGCAAGTGTTGCGTGATGGCACTCAAGATAATCTGCTCCATGAGCTTCCCCAGCACCGAGGTCAGACTGACAGGCCTGTAGTTCCCTGGGTCCTCCTTCCAGCTCTTCTTGTATATGGGTGTCACATTTGCTAGCCACCAGTTGACTGGGACCTCCCTGATAGCCTGGACTGCTGACGAATTGCAGATGAAATATTCTATCAGCAGCTGGGAGAACTCTCACAATCGCTAGCCCATGTTGTCATTTACAAGCAAAAGGCCCAGCTGGGCACCATCCCTCGTTGGCTCTCTCACCAGCTGTGTCAGGAAGTTGTCTTCCACATGCTCCAGAAACCTCCTAGACCATTTCCTCTCTGCTGTGTTGTATTTCCAGCAGGCATCTGGTAAGTTGAAGTCCCCCACGAGAACAAGGGCTAGTGATTGCAAGACTTCTCCCAGCTGCTTCCGGAATATTTTGTCTGCCTCTTCAGCCTGGTTGGGTGGTCTATAGCAGACTCCCACCAGGACATCTGCCTCGTTGGCCTTCTCCCTGATTCTTACCCATAAACACTCAACCTTGTTGTTGCCATTACTAAGCTCTAGTCAATCCAAACGCTCCCTAACACACAGGGCCACCCCCCACCTCTCCTTCTTAGCCTGTCCCTTCTGAAGAGTTTGTAGCCTCCCATTGCCGTGCTCCAGCTGTGCGAGCTGTCCCACCATGTGTTGGTGATGGAGCTGTCGTCGTTTTCCTGCTGCACAGCGGCTTCCAGCTCCCCCAGGTTGTTGCCCGTGCTGTGTGCGTTGGTGTAGATGCACTTCAGCAATCCTGTCACCTTTCTGGGGGGTTCTTTCAAGGTGTGTTGTAGGGAAGTACAACTAATGCTTACCTTAGTCTTTTCTGTGTTTTCCTAGGCATCTCTTTCTTTAGGTATGTTGTATATTAGAGACTAAATTTGGGGCAAGATGGAATTGGTTTTACTTGGTGTGATAGGTTGTATGAGTACAGAGGAAATGTAAAGGGAGAACATCCCTGATTTCACACTCTGTGTCTTTCCAACTGGCTAAAAAATGTGATATGTTACTTTTGTATGTGTTTCTTGTGTTTTATTAGAAGCTATCTAGAAAGGCATTCTTGTATTATGCAGAATTTTAGTTATTGTTGTCCAAAGAAGCCATAGGTCTACGTATCCGTTTCCTCTGAAACAACAACTTTTGCCACTTTTTAGAGGTGAAAGTTGAGAACAAAGAAAGAAAGCAATGCAGTAAAATTTAGAAACTAACAATTAAAATCTGAGGCAACATAAGATGGTACAGTGTTGCGGAGGTTGAAGTCGGTACATTAATTTGTAGGCCTTGCTTATGCTAGGAAAAAAAAAAAAACCGTGAGCATTTACTTCATTAGTGAGACAACTTTGTGGGAGAGAGCTGTTCTGGAAAACTAGAGACAAAGTCTGGTACGGTATGCCTCTATGTCATGTAGTTCTGTTTTCCTTTGCATTTGAAATAGCATTAATAAGTCTTAAAGAACACTGATTTTGTGAAGGAGCCAGTGCTGTCTTTAAAAGTTGTTTCAGTAAAGCCTGAAATGTTCTCTGATCTCCTGTTGGTGCTCAGCAAGCCCGGTAAGATTTTGTAGCAGTGATGAGCTGCAGGCCGGGGGTCGGAGGTAAACGTTAATATTACCATGACAGAATTATTTTTGATCAGAGATGGAGGATGAAGAACATTTCAAAGTTTAACTTGAGGTTATCTTCTTGTCTCCTGTGGTAAGCTACCCTAAGACTTGAAGTCCAAATCTGTGTTTTTACCTCCCCATCAGAGTCTGTTTTGGTGCTAAGATAGTGGCGTGCCAGCTGTACCTGAAGACGGGTGGGGTGCCAGCCGTTAGTTGGAGTAAGGAAATGCTGAACGAACGTGAAGGATTTTTTGGCTGCAGATGCATGCCTCATGTTGGAGGAGAGAGTGTTCATGGATTTTAAGTGATGATAATGTAAGTAATTTAACTTAAGTAGCCCTAAGTTGTAATTTTGTCTACAAAACACTGATGCAACATACCAATTTCGTCAAAGCGTCTCTGTTGCTCCTGCTGCCAGCGTGGTGAAAGGTGAGAGTTGCTTGCTGACGCTCTGACAGAGGCACTGGCCTTTTTTGTGGCCAGTCCGTGTCAGCTACTGTACTGCTAGCGTTCACGCTGTGCCATTAGCTTTTAACTGCCCTCCTTGGAGTCAGAATTTAACTGAACCTTTAGAGGCAGAAAACTTTGCTCATGTCTTACGATTGATTTTTATCTAAGGGAAGTAATAGATGCTTATTGCTAGAGAAGACAGAGAGCATACAGTGAAACCGGGTTTCAGAGTGAAATACGGTAAGAAACTACTTAATGTTTGGTGATGGAGGAGGTGTCCTTCTAACAGCAGAAGGTGGGGAGGTGTTACAAGCAAATGGCAGTTTTAAGACAGGACTAGGTTCAACTTTTAAGAAGAAATGTAGCTGTGGTAGAATACTTGTAATTGTATTCATGGGTAAAGCTGCAAAATGTTCCATTTGAGAATTAAAATGAAGGTTGTAATTGGTGAGGTTGGTATGGATTAGGGATTTCATTAATCACCATCTTATCTCTAGTTTTAGCCAAGCTATTTAAGTTGGCATAAAACATGGTTTGGTGATATTTTGGTGATATTTGACCTGAAGGTGCACAGGTCTGTGGGACCTGATGAGATACATCTGTAGGTCTTAAAGGAACTGGTGGATGTAGCTGTTAAGACACTGTCCATCGTATTTGAGAAGTCAGCGCAGTCTGGTGAAGTTCCTGCTGACTGGAAGAGGAGAAGCATAATCCACATTTCTAAAAAGGGAAAAAAATAGGACCTGGGGAACTCCAGGCCAGTCAGCCACACCTCTGTGCCTGGCAAGATCATGCAGCAGATCCTCCTGGAAGCTCTGCTGAGGCACATGGAACATAAGGAGGTGATTGGTGACAGCCAACGTGGCTTCACTAAGGGCAGATCATGCCTGACAGATCTGGTGGCCTTCTACGATGGGGTTACAGCACTGGTGGATAGGGGAAGGGCAACTGATGTTATCTACCTGGACTTGTGCAAAGCATGTGATGCTGTCCCCCATGATATCCTTGTCTATGAATTGGAGAGACATGGACTTGATGGATGGACCACAAGGGCAAGGAATTGGCTGGGTGGTTGCACTCAAAGAGTTACGGTCAATGGCTCAGTGTCCAGGTGGAGATCAGTGACCAGTGGTGTTCCCCAGGGGTTGGTAGTGGGACTGGCGCTGTTCAGCAGCTTTGCCAGTGACACGGACAGTGGGAGTGCATCTTCTGCAAGTTTGCTGATGACACCGATCTGTGTGGTGTGGTTGACATGCTGGAGGGAAGGGGCCTGGGCAAACCTCATGAGGTTCAACAAGGCCAAGTGCAAGGTCCTGCAACAGGGCTGGGGCAATTCCAAGCACAAATACTGGCTGGGTGTAGAATGGATTGGGAGCAGCCCTGAGGCTGCCCCCAGCACAAGTGGACATGGACCTGTTAGAATGAGTCCAGAGAACGCCACAACGTTGATCAAGAGGCTGGAGCACCTCTCCTATGAAAACAGGTTGAGGGAGCTGGGGATGTTCAACCTGGAGAAGGGAAGGCTCTGGGGAGACCTCATTGCAGCCTTCCAGTACCTAGAGGGGGCCTACAGGAAAGCTGGGGAGGGACTCTTTGTCAGGGAGTGTAGGGGTAGGACAAGGAGTAGTGGTTTTAAAGTAAAAGAGGGTAGATTTAGGTTAGATAGAAGGAGGAAATTCTTCACTCAGAGGGTGGTGAGGCAGTGGCACAGGCTGCCCAGAGAAGCTGTGGATGCCCCATCCCTGGAGGTGTCCAAGGCCAGGCTGGATGAGGCCTTGGCCAACCTGACCTAGTGGGTGGCATCCCTGCCCATTGCAGGGCATTGGAACTGGGTGATCTTTGAGGTCCCTTCTAACCTAAACCGTTCTATGTTTCTTTGATTTTAAAACCCTAAGCGTCTATTTTTTTTACTTCTTAGTTTGCCATGCTGTTTCTCTCTGATGTCGTGAGGAAAGAAGAATTTGATTATTGCCAGAAGTACTGTCTGTTATGAAGATTAATGTATGAGGCCCAAATTTCGGTTCCATTGGATTTCTCAGCCCTCTGACTGCTGAAGGATGCCCTAGCTGAAGCACAGCGTGAGGCAGAGGTGAACTGCGTGGTGTGCGAGGCTGCACGTGAGCTCTAAGCCCGGCTGCAAGTTAGGGCTCTGCAGGGCGCTGTGTAGACACACTTTGAATGGAGCTGGTCCAGCTCCAGCAAAACTGGCAACGAACTTCAGCAGGGGAGTCCTGGAACTAAACTGCCTCCGCGCGGTTTGTTTTGTGCAGCTCTGGACTGTGCTGACCAGCTGTCTGCAGTCTGGCTTTCTCCTTGCCTTTATTTAGTATCTCATTTACTTGTATGTTATAAAGTATCCTCAAAAACAGAATTGAAATTCTCAAGTAATGGAACAGTGCTCACTGATATAAACGGGGTACGGTGTCATTCCTCTGTGTTCATGTTTTGGCATTCTTAGTTTGCTTGATGACTGGGTTCTGCCATTGTGTCTCCTTTATGAATAAGATTTAAAAATCAAGAATTTCTCTGTTAGTTATGCTAGCCCTAAGTGTGATTTAGAACATTAGCAGACTGAAAGAAAAATAAAGTTGTCAGTTGATCTGCTGGTATTTCTTAGTGCCATACGTTAGCGTGTTGTCTACTCGGGGTTTTTCTTATTTTTGTTGATTGTGACATTTTTTTTGTCATCAAGTAAGTTCCAATTTGCTGTGTGGCATTGTTGTCTTCATTGCAGCAAGTAGTACAACTGATGGGTTACGTGTCACTTGTATATGGTGGTTTTTTCATTTTTCCTCAGAAATACTTTGGGAGAACACAACCAGAGAGCTTTGCTTTTCTGCATGTTAGCTCTGAATTAAAGAAGCTAAATAACTGCAATCTGACTTCAGTTTGTGGGACAGAGAAACTCATTCAGAGAGACAGAGGCCGTCGACTTTGGGATTAATAATTCCTTCTCATTTCTGGAGATTAGATGTCTTGCTTTGTCTTTCTCTCAAAGTAGTCTGAGACATTCCCTGAGGGATGGTACTCATTGCTGAGGCGTATTTTGTGTTTTACAGATCGAGGTGAATATTAGACGAAGCAGGTATAGGTTATGATTCTGTGCCCGTTTCTCCTGTGTGGAGAATAATGGAAATTGCTTGTGTGTCTCCAGCCCTGATGTGATCTGTCAGTGTTCAGATAACCTTTCGTTCAGCTCCTGTGTAAGGCTCCCTTTCCTTTATCACTTTTATTTATCATTACCCTCTGTGTACCCAAGCTTTCCTGGTGGAGAACTAGGGAAGGAGTTAGTCTATTTTACTTCTGCTTTGTTTCCTCCTACCCTCTTTATTTCTTAACTTTTCAGCAGGGACTGTTCTTGTCCTATTCAGAAGGTTTGGAAGAAAGAGCCCCAGTGGCTTCTATCAGATCAGCTTTAGTTTAGCAGTCTGTAGCTGAAAGAGAAGGTGGAATATATCACCCAAAGCAGAGACAAGAATAGGGAGGTAGAAGTTTAGTGACTATTAATGAATTGTTGAAGCCTCCTTATTGAGGAGAAAGGAGAAAATACATATGAAGCAAATGCAAGATACAGCAGCTTAGTGTCTGATGGTGGGGTAAATGCTGTTATGTCCGACTCTGCTAACAATGAATTAATACTTGGAGTATTCGTGTGGTATTAAACTTAACATTTCCAGATGCTCCCTTCCCCCTCCCCCCCCCAAGTAAATCTCTTGCTAACTGATACACTTTTGTATATGTTTATTATGTGGACAAAATATGTATATTAATTTGCTTATTAATATAACTTTAGAGCTGCAAGTGAACATTTGAAAAGTAAAAAGAATTACGTATAACAGTTTTAATATATGAATATTAAATATATTAATTTGTCATGCATTTAGCAGTATACAGTGGTAATATTGTAACATCTTTATAGTCAATTGGGTTAAATTATCTTTTTTTTTTTTTTCAAGAATAATAATTGTATTTTGATTTACTTGCGCTTCTTTCATCAGAGAAAGCCACCAGTGAGATGAACACTGCGGAGGACTGGGGCCTCATTTTAGACATTTGTGATAAAGTTGGGCAGTCACGCACAGGGTAAGTGATTTTAGAAATTGTCTCCTCATAGACTTTAATTTTGTTATTTCAGTCTTTCTTATATTCAGATGAGAGGAATGAAAGTTTTGTTGTCTTGTACAGACTTTTGAAGCAACTCAGTTTAACTTAATTGAAATCTACTCTGGTAAGTAAGTACTACAAGTAAAAGGAAAACATAGGGATTTTCTGCCCAAATATTTACAATTCTTCCTTTGGAGATACTAACTGATCTGTTAAAATTAGGAATTACATACGGCAGTTTTTCATTGGTGTAACAGAATAACCAAGTTGAAATGTTTTAGCAGTATCAGTGTAAATCCAGGAGACATCATTAGGGGTTTTCTTGTAGAACCATAATCTGGCTTGGAAGTGACCTCCAGAGGTCATCGAGTCCACCCCCCTGCTTGAAACAAGTCTAATTAGATCAGGTTGCTCTGGACTGTGCCGAGCCTTGAATGCTTCCAGGGACAGAGTTTCCACAACCTATATGGGCAACCCATTTCAGTATTTAACTACTCTCATAGTAAGCAAGTGAATAAATAAACCTGCTATCTGATTGCAATTTTCCTTGTTCCTACTTTTTTGCTGCATCTTGCCCTGTGACCACAGCTCTGAGAAGAGTCTGGCTTCATCTTCTCTGTGTTCTCAGTTTAAGGAGTTGAAGACAGCAACAAGGTCCCCTTTTAGCCTGCCCTTCTCAAAACTGAACCCAGATCTCCATGTCTCCGTGTACGTGACTCTCCTCTAACCGTCTTGGCAGCACTCCACTGGACTTGCTGCAGCGTGTCAATATCCTCCGTGTGCTGGAGAACCCCAAACCAGGCAAACTCCAGGTGCAGTCTTACAAGTGCTGAACAGAGGGGATGGATCACTTCCCTGGCCTGCTGGCTATGATGTTCTGCTGTGGCCCAGGATGTGGCTGGTCATCTTTTCTGTCAGGCTGCACTGCTGACTGCTGTCACCCACTAGGACCTGCCAATCCTTTCCTGTGGAGCTGCTTTCTTGGTGGCAGGCTAGTGCTGCCCACCCCAGATGGAACACCTTGTCTTTCTCTTGTTGAATTTGAGGAGGTCTGCCCATTTCTCCAGACCATTTCTCCTTACTGTCCAGATCCCTCTAGTTAGCCCAGCCCTCCAGTGTATTGACTGCTTCTTCCAACTGGTCAGCAAAGTTGCTGAGAGTGCACTGCCTCCCATTATCTAGGTCATTAGAGAAGACCTGTAGCAGTACTGGTCCCAAGAGCTGGAATTTGCACTACTGGTGACAGCTCTTTGATCTCAGCAGTCCAGCTAGCTTTCCAGCCACCTTATCACCCTTCCATCCTGTCAATATTTCACCAGTTGAGCGATAAGGAGACTATGAGACAGTGTAGAAGCTTTGCTAGAATCGAAATAGAAAGCATCCGCTGCCCCCTCTTTGTCACAGAAATGAGGTTGTGTGTTTTTCCCTTTGTTTTGAGAAGCTATTTTATGACATCAGGGCTTTATTAACTGTTCATTTTGAAAATGTGCTATTGAATGAAACCCACCTTGATATGGGCCATTAATGCTTCCATCATTAATTATTTAATGAACTTTCTCATAGACTTTATGCATGGCCTCATTTCTTGGACATGAAAAGTTAAAATGTAAGTTGAGATAGCAAATAAAAAATGCAGCTTAAAGACAATATTTCAGTGTATCTATCACGTTTTTATTCAGTGTTGTATTTAGATTTTGGACATGTATTGAATACGTCCTCCCCAAGCATTCTCTGAAATAATTCACGTAAGGAATAGCATCAAAAAGAGAGCCATGCCATTGCTGCTGTTTAGAGCAATGCTTCTCTGAGAAGGACTAGGACTGCCTTGTAAGACTGTGGGAAACAGTACAGGATGTCAGACAGCAAATTCTCACCTGGGATTTTTGTTCCAAAGGACAGGTTCGAAAATAAGCTTATTCCTTGGGATTAGAGATGGTCTCTAGAGGAGTGTTTATAAATAGCATGGTGTATTGAGACTGCTGTGCTGTTGGGTATAGCTACAGTTAAGATAACAGCTGGTAAGTTATTAATAATGCTGTTAGTCCCTATATGTAAAACTGTATTTCTGCTGTGTGTGTGTTGATGCTGAGCATGTAACAATAATAATATTATTGAAGGCTTCAGTATTCTATTTCATCAGTGAAAGCTTTTGCATAGGCAAGATTTAGCCTCACAGTGACTTACCCTGAGCAGCGCTCAACTGTGTTTGGCTGCAAGAGACAGCTGCTTGGGAGTGCAGACAAATCTTCTGGCAACATACAGCTAAATGTCTCCATGACAGCTGGAATTTCTGTTGTGATTTTAAAAACAGAACAAAACAAAAGTGGTTTTATACTGGCTGTGACTTTAACCTTTGTAATACTCACCCTGCTTGTAATAAGCTGCCAGCTGACTCGTTGCTTAACATCAGATTCTGTTAAAACTTGCTGATAGTGTGTTTTCTTTGTTTTGATGGATTATGTCATGCTACAGCAAGGTAAAGCAAGGCAGCATTCCCCATTAAGTTTAAGGCAGATATGCTACACTGTTTGTAACTCTTCTGCAATTTAAGTTCCTATGGTAGGGATACTGGTCATCAGAACTGGTGTCTGCTTTAATTTCTTCACCAATTCTGGTCTGATGCAAACTGTTCTTGGCAGAAGTTTAGATTACATAGTCTGTATTTTATGGATTTTCTTTTGTACTAGTCTTTAAATTGCATGCCCTGCAACATTGTAGATGGAAATCACCTTACACCAAAAGCCACGATAGACTAGAGGGATTATATTATTTATTAAGTGGCACTTCTTGTTGCATAGTGTTATCTGGCACATTGTCCCATTTAGGTCTGCTAACAATTTATTTGCATCCAGGGTAGTTGTTGGATACCTGTTGTGCTACAGAGACGTTTCATTTTCTCCTAAGATAAATTAGTTACAGTTCAGTAACAGAATTGCTAATTGGATGCATACAGTTGTGTTACTGTTAGTTTTTATGTTGTCATACCTTGGGTACAGAAAATCACCAATAGCTACTGATTTTATCTTTCTTCCCTTAATTCAACCAAAAAAAAAAAAGCCTGCTTTAGCAAGTTGGAACTCCTCCAAAGCTCCCTCTTTTTAATTGGAATTAACTCGATACTTTCTGCATGTTTTGCGTATCAGGTTCTTACAGTGATCTAAAATTTGTCTAACTATGAGTCAATCAAAACAGCTTTTTTAATCTCTGATATATGTATATTTATTTTTTTAGTAAGTTGTCCAGTTCTGCAGTTGTGTATTGCATTTTTTTATTATGTTTTTTAGGAACACTGCTAGTATCCAAAACTGTTCAGTGAGCAAGTTGCCTTTCAACACAAAAAGATTATTAAAACAATGTGTTTTTGAAAACTTATTTTAAAACCTTTGATTGTGTTTGACTTGCATTTTAAATTATACATTCTGCATATTGTTGGCTTGCAATCCAGGTGCTTACACAACTTAAGCTATAGTTTATCAGCTCTTAGTAAAATAATGTTACGACACTGGAATTACTCATTAAACAGAAAGAAATGGAAACTTAAAGGCCACGTGTAATGTGTTTTAGCATGAGGTGCACCCGTCTTGCTTGCTCTCTTTTTCTTCCTCAGTGAGTTTTAGTTCAGTGCTGACCAGTTCCTGAGTCCAAGTCTGTTTGCATTTGGCTTTGAGAAGTTTCTACCTTTTGTTTTGACTTAATGAGACATATTAGTATTTACGTTTGAAACTATAACTACTGCAGTTTTTCTCTAGGAATGGTAATTAATAAAAATGAGGGGATGAAAAAATATGAAATTGGTGCTTGGGTGAATATAGCAATGGTTGAGAAAATAGAAACGTTGTAGTGCTGTCTGTTCATGGACAGAGATTAGGATATTGAAAACCTGTCATTCAGAAATGGCTCGTCTGTGTCGCTACTTGTTTAACTTTGTCCTGAGTCCTTATGGCTTAATCACCGCCTCAATGAGTCTGTGTTCTGGTTAGCTCATTCTCCTTTTGTTGTTTCCATGCCTGTTTGTACAAGAGAAAACAGTAAAATTGCTTGCTGGATAGTCTTCTAAACCACTTCCTATCATTTTTCCCCCCCCCTCAAGTTACCCAATGTAAGTAGCATTTTACATAGTCATCCATAGTCATCCAGCATATGTGTCATACAGAAACCAGGAAGCTCTTGGACTAGCTTGTTTCTAATGGAGCAAGGAGGAAAATGGAGACACGTGGTGTGGTGGTTTTACCTTGCTGGGTAGCTGAGCTCCACCACAAACGCTCTCACTCCTCCTCCTCAAAGGGAATTGGGGTAGAAAATTTTATGGAGAGGGTTCAGGGATTGAGATAAGGACAGTGAGATCACTCAACAATTATCATCATGGGCAGAACAGACTCAGCATAAGGAGATTAAAGAAATTTATTGCCTATTACTAACAAGCTAGAGCAGTGAGAAACTAAAAACATCTTTCCCCCATCCACTCTCTTCCACCGCCTTCCCCTGAGCAGTGCAGGGGAACAGGGAATGGGGGCTGTGGTCAGTCCAAAAATCTTTGCTGATGTATTTATAAGTTTTTATGAATTAATGAGAAAGGTGTTTTTTTATATATATATATATATATATATATTTAAATTGTACTTGACGTATATGGAAGATCATTTGATTTTGAAGGTTTCCTGTTAGTTTATTAGTTTTTAGAAGGAGTTACCGTAACAAAATCATCTTAGGCTAATGGTCCTGTTCCTGGACTACTAAGCTCCTGACTGTGTAGCCTACTTTTATAAATACTGGCTTAGCAGTTAATGTCCATTGTCCATGATTTCTTTTTGTTTGCCGTTCTAACACATTGATATCCTACTCATAAATTAATGCAGTTATTTATATATTAACGTATACATTAAAAACACAGTTATTTCTGAAAGTTTTATCATGTATTCTTTCTCAGGTAAAATGAACACAGCAGAAGTCTTGGATAATTAATAGGTAACGGACAGTACTTGTCTTACAGCCTTCATTTGCAGTAATAATTGGTTATATGAAGGTATACACTGAGTAATATGTAGTCTTTCAGTGTGATGGCATTTTCTATAATTAGTACTACTAAACATGAGAGAGACATTTCTGTAAAATGTAGACACTGCCAAATATAGTATAGCCAAGCAGTGGTGTAACTTATACCTGAGTTTCATATTAGTTCTTGGATATCAGTTCAATAGAAAACTGATTTTGCTTCCAAGAAAAAAACAAACCTCAAAGTTGCTGTAAATACTCAAAAAAGCATAAAATCTCTTACTTTTAAATTTACCCTTCTCTTTTTCTGTTTCCCTACGGTTGCCTATTTCAAGGCTATCTTTTTAGGACTATTCAATAGGTAATGCTTGTATGCTCATGGTAATTATACCCTACACTTGCTCAGCCTTCTACCATCTCCAGAGACAAAATAACTGAGACACACACAGATTTAAATACACTAAACTGTCTGAAAATCCCATGCAAATTGATTGTTAAATTTCCTTTTCCCATTATGTCTATCTAGGACAACATAGGTAAAACGTGAATTCTATATTTAGCTGTTTTAAAACTTTTATGCAGTATGTCTAACGCTTTTTTTTTCCACTTGTTTCTTTGCTATGTATTTTCTTTATAAATGTTATCCTGTAGATTAAAACGGACTCTGAGGAGCATAGTGGTGGTAATTAAAAAAAAAAAAAATGCAGCAAAGGCATGTTGGTAATCAGTATGTAAGCACATATTCTTAGGTATGTATGTGGAACATGGATTAGCAGTAGATTTTAAGGAAATGTATGTGGAGGAAATTATCACCCTAATTCATTAAATAAATATTAATTGCATAAGGTGATTGTATATCTACTAAAAGGAATAGAATATTCAGACTAATTTTTAAGTATGGAGTGGGATGTATTGAAAGTGAAGCTAAGCTTACTGAGCATTTTTCTTGATGGTAATTGATGAGCATGACACAAGTTAAACGTAGGAAACTTTGCTCTCTGCTTAACTTCAGTTACTAATAAAAATTATAATGTGACGTTAAAACATTGAATATCCGAGAAGGAGACTTCTACAACATTTATGTCTTAATTTCAGGTTTTTTGCGTATCAAGTTTTGTGTTAGTGACTAACGCTGACAGTTACGGTATTTTATATGTATTTCCAGAGAAGATTCTAACTGACTTAGGCTTAGCTTATTTACAAAACTGACATAAGTAGAGATTGTAAACTAACTTTAAAAAGTCACAGTTTTTTCATTGTGATTTGAATGGATGCATGTGGGAACTAGAGAGATGTTAAATGAGGGAGAAAAGGAAGGGATTTACAGTGCAAAAACTTGGTTATGTTCATGTAAAAGCGACAACTTCTGCCCTGCTCCTCCTTAAACGAAATGCAAGTATTCCTTTCTCGAGTTGTATTGTCATTAATGGAGTATGAGTTCTGAATCCTTGCAGCAAGTGTTCAGTGTCCTTGGGCACTTGCAGAGCTCACTTGGAGAAGGGGGAAGTAACTCAGAGTTTTGATAATTGAAGGAGTTCAACGTGTTTGTTGTGTGAGAAGGTTGGAGTGGGGAAAGAGTAACCCACACAGGGAAAGACACTCTGGGGAACAGGTAGGAGAGAAGCACAAGAAATTGCGATCCTGATCATAGAAACACTCTCTGTATTCTTTGTTCCGATTATGAAATATCTTAGAACACAAACATGCCATTGAAGTGATGATTGTAAATTCACTTGCATGTCTTAGATGCTGAGAGGTGTTGTTTTGATACCAGATTAAGAGGTCTGTGTTAAAAAGAAATTAAAAGCAACCAGACAAATTTGATGTATCAAAAATATTTTCATTAAAATCATATTATGAAATTTTGAAATACATTGCAATCATATAAAAATATTTTACATGATGATTTATCTGATAAGAGTTTTTCTTAGAGTGAAAAAAGTATTTAATGAAGGTGTACAGACTACAGAGAACTACAGTACTCTAATTGTCAGGAATTTTATGCATTTCTGCAGTATTTACAGTAATTCTCTCCAACTAAAAAAAGGATTGGTTTTGATAACCAAGACTAGCAATCATACAGATAAAAATGGCTAGAACGGCTAATGGTGTTGATTTTTTTTTTTAATTTAATGTTGCACTTTAAAGCTACTAAATAATTTACTGTTTGTATTCAGGAGAGCTTGCTCTCTGTTGGCGTTGTCATGTGTGCAATAGGAAATGTTCATTGCAGTACATTATTTTAAAGCTGTCTTGTGTTTCTTTAGGCCTAAGGATTGTCTCCGTTCTATTATGAAGAGAGTGAACCATAAAGATCCCCATGTTGCTATGCAGGCGTTAACAGTAGGTTACTTTTTAATGTAGTCTTTTTCCTTCCTAGAAAGCTATATTGCAAAAACTCTTAACTGACTTTTAATCTTTCTTTCTTTAGCTTCTAGGAGCGTGTGTATCAAACTGTGGTAAAATCTTTCATTTAGAAGTCTGTTCAAGAGATTTTGCCAGTGAAGTAAGCAATGTGTTGAATAAGGTAATGTATTACATTGATTTATATGTTTCATATAAAAGCTAAATCAGAGAGCTGGGGTAACCTGAAATTGGAGTGGAATCTACTTCTGGAAGATTGGAAATTTTGGGAGGGGAAACAAGGAGAAGGGGGGTGTGTGATTTGGGCAGAAGGATACACGTTGCTGTGAAGACTGACTGTGAGAAAGATCTTCTGGAATATCATTTCACAGTACTGTTACTTATGTATTCTGTTCACTTGGGCAGTGGGATTACTTTATAAATATACAAACGGAGATAACACGGGACCTTTCTATAACCTTGTTTTACGCTGTTTTGAGGCTAGTCCTTATTGTTTAAGTGATATTCCTGAAGGCCATCAAACACAGTGCTGAAAAGCTGGTGTCCCCTTTCTAATAAGGACATCACTTAGTATATACTTGTCAATATACTTGACTTTAAAGTGTATAGTGTCTATACAGTTTATGTTGACAGTAACATGAAATTATGTAAAATTTAGGAATTAAGAACAGATTCCTACGTTATTTAACTAGTTTCTGTTTTTCTGCAGGGTCATCCAAAAGTTTGTGAAAAGCTGAAAGCCCTTATGGTGGAATGGACTGATGAATTCAAGAATGACCCGCAGCTTAGTTTAATATCTGCTATGATAAAAAATCTTAAAGAGCAAGGAGTTACCTTCCCAGCTATTGGTTCACAGGTATAATACATTTTGTGGTGGTTCTTAAAAGGAATCACAAATTCTTTTTATCCTCAGTTCTGTATTTTAAAATTTGTAGTCTTGAATTCTATAATGCATTTGGCAAACAAAACAAAATCTTTCTTTTCTAAATAAAACATTCATATGAGAGTTGAACTGCTCTGTTTTCCTTTGATTTTTATATTGCAGATGAATGCAAATCAAAACGGTGAACTTACTGCGTTGTCACAGTTTTTCAATTAATTTACTTTTACTTCTTTAATTTTTTTGGCTAGGCTGCTGAACAGGCAAAAGCAAGTCCAGCACTAGTTGCCAAAGATCCTGGTGCAGTAGCTAACAAAAAGGAAGAGGAGGATTTAGCTAAAGGTGAGTACATTTACTTGCTGACCCAAAGAATTTCTTGGTAAGTATCTAATAAGGCAGGAACAAATGTTTTGCTTCCTTCCTTACTGTGTGCAGTGCGTTTATGGATTATAGATATGATTTCTATTCCTTCCTTTTTGGAGGGTTAGAGATCAAAACTATTCTATGTATAAAACAAAATAGAATAATGCCTGATTTTTTTTAACCCTTGCTAGACCAAAACAATGTAAAAATCTGCAAAACCTCATGTTCAGAGTGTGCTCCACAATGGAAATGTTTTATACAAGTTTTGCATTTGGATTTTCCCTCTCTCAGGGGCCAGTAAAGCACATTCACTTGTAATTTAAACATTTGATTGAAGCAGACCATAAGGATTATAGTATAAGTGGTATGCAAAGTTGGATTCAGTATGTTGGGTGTGCTACTTTAAACTTTGTATTTCTTTGAATAATGGTTCCTTAATATACTTAAAATAACTTTAAGCCTTTGGCTGCTGTAAGCAGAGTGTTAAATGTCTCACTGCAGTCCCAGTAGACAAATCTAGGATGTTTTTTTTATTTACTGTTGTACCAAGGTATATTTAAAGATCATTTAATGATCCTATATGAGGTATGTGCAAAGAGTTATTCTTACAGTAGACTGATCCTTATGGCTTACAGAGTGTTCAGATTTCAGCAACATAAAGGCATCAGTTAGCCCTTGTATGTAGTATGGTTTTTCGCTTAAAGTTATAACAATGACTCATTCATTATATGAATGAAGCTCCTGTGCTAGTAGTTGGTGGATATTTGCAGTTCCTCATCTTTGATAGAAAAACTCTTAATTTAGCTATTATCTAATATAACTTTGACCTATTTAAATCACCATTAGCCCATCTGTAAATGTTACTTCTGGCTTCTTCTGTAGTTGATCCACCAAAGTCTGTTTTTCAAGGGTTTTCTCTGTCTCAAGGTTCAGATTCTGCATGGGTTCTTTAATGTTTGTCCTATTCTTTTGTGTCTCAGTCTGTCCCATCTTATACATAGTCATCTATTTACAAATTTGGAGGAGTTTATTATGACTGAAACTTCTCTGCTTAGTCAAGTTTAGTTGAAAGTGATCAAGCAATTTAAAATTATTCCAGGAGAGATAGGGAGAGAAAAAAGGGATAGACAAATAGACAAGCAAAAGGCTTTCTATAAATTATGATTTAAGGACAGACTTTTTTACAGTTAGGTTGCAGAGAGGTGGTAGAGTCTCCTTTCTCGAAGATATTCAAAAGCCATCTGGACATGGTCCTGGACAGCTGGCCCTAAGTGACCATGCTTTAGTGGGGGTTTGGAACAAATGACCTCCAAAGCTCATTTCCAACCTTAATTAATCTGTGTGATTCTCTGATTTAGGCTAAAGCCTACTGATCTAAAAGGCAAATAGTGTGCAGCTGAACAGCTGTATCTTTTTAGCATTTTAAGCAGTCTGGAAGAGTTGAACCTCGTGTATGCTAGTTAGAATGTAGATCTCCATATCTGTTTAAGATGCTAACAGTAATAGTAATAATAATAAATGGATCACTTCACTGAGTTTTCCTGTTTGTGCTTAAGTGCTACTCATTCCTCCTGTCCACGTTGAAAGTCTCAGTAACTGTAGGAGCAGAATTAAGCTCCATAGTTGTAAAACATCTTTTCATCTTTTTACCATTATTTCTAAATGAAAGTCAGAAGTTGGTTATGATGCAAAAAGAATGGAATTATACTACAAGTTTTCATAGAGTTAGATTTTCAAATATAAAGTGAATGTTCATCTGGATAACTTTGCAGGTTAAGAACTTTTCATAACTTAACTGAATAACTTTTTCTTTTGTAGCTATTGAACTGTCACTAAAAGAACAAAGGCAACAGCAAACAACACTTTCCAGCTTGTATCCAAGCACCTCAAGCCTTTTAACAAATCACAAACATGAGGGCCGAAAGGTTCGTGCAATCTATGATTTTGAGGCTGCTGAAGACAACGAATTAACCTTTAAAGCTGGAGAACTTATAACTATCCTTGATGACAGGTAACTTGTATAGAATGCTTTATAGAAGTGGTTTAGACTCTAAAAATCGATCAGGAATAATGGTGTCTGCTATGTAGAAGCATATTGGAATACCATTGCAATAAAATACATTTATACATTAAATATTTTCTCTTTGGTTTTTGACACAGAAATGTAATGGTATAAAGACTAATGTATAAAGATTTCTGCATATATGTAAATTGTGTTTATGTACAAGTAATACAAATGCCTTGTGCAGTGCAATTCTTGGAAAAATTCCATGTCAGTATGGGGTTTTAAATGTGTATTTATTTTTATCTTTTAGTGATCCAAATTGGTGGAAGGGTGAAACTCATCAGGGTATAGGATTGTTTCCATCTAATTTTGTAACAGCTGATCTTTCTGCTGAGCCAGAAATGAGTAAGTAACTTTATGTTTACATATATAATTTAAGCTTTGCCTTGGTTCAAGGGATGTTTCTGTAGTCAGGTATTATCGCTGCTTCCTTTCTTGAACGGGAAGGGTTCAGCTGCAAGTTAATGTAAAGCTCTAAGTAAAACTGAGCCCTTGTTGTGCTCTTAGTCATGTCTCTGTGTGCCAGACCAAGGTTACCTAAGCTGGCATCTGTTGAAAAATAGGATGCTGCATACTGCTGGCTTTGTCATTAGCTTCCTTGAGACTCATTTAACAATTCCATAGACAGCTAGATAAATTTTGTATGCAACAGCAGCTTTTTTCTAAATTGTCTTTTTACTTGGTTGCAACAGTACATATTTAATCAAGGAAAAACTGAAGGTAGGAATCAGAAACATTTCCATTGCTCAAACAGTTTAAGAAATCTAAATTATATCGGTATGTATGTGTACATTATGGAAGGATTTTTTTGCTGCATATTGATTTATCTTTCTGTATCAACTTATTATCAGTCTAACGTACTCTAAGCATGTAGTAAAATAACATTATATATAAGGCAAAGATTTAAGATGCTAAATCTCATTTCTGTAAACCTGATGGGTTTGCAAGATGAATTTCTTGTGTTCTCAATATGTGTGTGTCAGGGGTGTGACATGCTAGCTGTGTAACATTGTCATTGCTTTGTTTATTTCTATTTTAAAAAATAAAGATCTGACTTTACCTTACAGTGAAAACCGAGAAGAAAACAGTGCAGTTCAGTGATGAAGTTCAAGTAGAGACAATAGAACCTGAGCCCGAACCAGTTTATATTGATGAAGTAAGTGTGATACAGGTACTGAGTTTTCAACTGGTGGTATGTTTAAACATGCGATGTTTAACTCTTTCATCCTTTACCTTGAAAGTAATCAGTTTGAAATATCAAGAGAGCATAACCAAAAGAGAAATGGGAAGGAAAAGTTGAACTTTTTATGAGTATCTGCAGTGCTCTAATTTGTTCATTTGCCTTGAAGTTCTTAGGAATTTCGGAAACTGAATTTGGAGGCTGCATTCAATTTAGGGCCCCACTCCAGGACTGTACAGCTGTTTACCTCCCATCCAGATGCCTGGTGTGGAGTGATGCATTTGTTCTAAAGCTTAGCTTTAAGGACCTCAAGATGCTTCAGATGTACCAATCTTAAATACTGTCTTAGATTTATCTCTAGTATAAACACTGCTGTCTTCGCCTGCACTTCCTTCTCTGAAAACTGTGAGCTTTTTGTAGCTCTAAAATGTATTTATTAAGATTCACAAAATCTCACCTTGGTGATACTGCAGGGTTCCCAGGAGCTCTCAGTCAAAGCTGTTTTACCCTGCCTTTTTCTTTTTCCAAGGGGGCTTAGATCTATTGTCTTAAGATTTTTTTTTCTTTCTTTCTCATGAGCTTCTATATCTTTCTCAACTATGGTTCTTTCGTTGTTTTGTGAAATGAAGAAAATGAGTTACTGCCTTCCTAAAATCCTATATATCTCCTGCCTCATCTATCCCTTTCTCAGGTAGTCTTCCTCCAGAGAGGTATTTGTTAGTTTGTAATCTGCAGAAATGACTTACCTCAGGCCTGTGTTGAGGTGCCTTTCAGCTTTGTCTTCTGTGATGATTCCATGTTAGTTTGCATGTTAGCATTTTGTTTTGTTGTTAAACTTCCCATGGTATATTTTTTAAGGAAGTATTTCATTTGGCTTCTTCCCACGTTTCCCCAGGGTTGAGGAGGAAAAAACATGTCTAGTTTCCACTTTCTGCCTATGTAACTCTGCCCTGTTAAGACTGTTTATTTGATACCACTCAGCTAAAAAGTGATTCTTAATCATTTTCATGTAATGTTTTGTTAAGCAGTATAGTTTACAGCAAGGCATATTTTTTGAAGAGCTTATGTATGTTAATTTTTTTTCCCTTGGTATTTTTGTAAATGGGTTACACTTAACCTTGTTAATCGAGGATATAAAATTCTGAAGTAAACCATACAACCCCTCCGAACATCATCTGAAAAAACTCTTTCCTATATATTAGTTATGACATTGCTTATGTGCTGATGGGCATCGTGCATGTGCAAAATGTGGGTTGTTTTTTTTTTCAGTGAATTTAGTTTTAAGTACCTATTTTTTTTCTCAGTGTATTCTGTCAAAACATTTGCACTAATCCCACTAGGTGGTAGTATTGTGTATGTAATAAGTAGAATGGAAAAATGGAAACTGCTCAGGAAATACTGTTTAGAATGACTTTTAAAATTAAAGGGGTATACTGCACATTTCACTTGCAGATACTAATCATTTTTTTATCATTTGGCTTATCCTTGTTGAAATATCTTCATTTGTTAAAGCTAGTATAGATGATTTCCAAGTTCCAAGAGACCCAAATGGATGTTGTAAATAGCTGCTTTAAGTTACTATTCTGAAACTGCTGATTCTTCCCCCACTCTATCCACACTAATTACACAATTTTTATTCTAGGATAAAATGGACCAACTCTTGCAGATGTTACAAAGTGCAGATCCATCTGATGACCAACCTGACCTTCCAGAATTGCTTCATCTTGAGGGTAAGAAAATCTCAGTGTTGTTGTTATTGTTTTGCTTTCCAGTAATTACTTATGTCAAAATGAATTAAAACTACTTCAGCTTTGTATGCGTACCACAAATATGCCTGAGGAAAGTGCTTAAGCCTTAACTGTCTTCTCACTTCCTGTTTCCCACATCTAAGAGACCAAAATGCAGTATTTTAGCTTTAAGAAAATCTACTCTTCTCTCAATTACCTTATATTACATTTTCATTTACTTTTCAAGACCCAGGAATACTTAATTCAATTTTCTCCATTTTTTTCTTCTTCATAGAGTAGCACAGCATAAGTGGCAAAAGCAATGTAAAGAGAATTCCATGAGAAGAATAAAAATTTTTCTGTGACTTAGGATGGGCCTGTGGGTGTTCCACATGCTTTTCACTTGCATGCATTTTCCTATTAGCACTTTAGAGTTAAGAAATACCGTACAGAGTACTACAAATACCTTAGACTAGTCCTTTAGACTCAAAGTTATTCAGAATACCTCTTCAAAGAGGCATTATAGACCATTCTATCTGGGTCAATAGATGCAGCGAAGGTTTTAGAAGGGAACTTTGGAGAAGGAAGTAAAGAAACTTGCCTGTTAAGGAACAGAACATTGGCTTTAATTTACAATCCAGATAGGACCAGACTTTAAGAAAATAGGAGATTCTGAATCTATCTAGAAGCTGAGCAAGAAAAGGTTCTTGAGCTTGTAAACTTGGGTATCTCCCATCTTCTCACAAAATCACAGAATTGTAGGGGTTGGAAGGGACCTCAAGAGATCATCGGGTCCAACCCCCCTGCCAAAGCAGGTTCCCTAGAGCAGGTTGCCTTAAATTAGTAAATACTTCATTGCTTGGATAAGTAGGCACATTTTGCATTCTGAAGTAGGGTTAGGCTGTAGTGTCCCATTTCAGCTTTCCTTCCTGTTTATTTTACGTTTGACAAAATCAGACTTTCTGTTAGTTAATTGTTGTTTGCTTTGCAGTTACATGAACCCTATGTCCTTATGCTGGAAGTTGGGGTGAGGAGGTGCACTTTTATTTTAATGTTCTTCCATTCTACTTCTGCTAGGTTTTTCTTCGTGTTGGCTTTTCCATGTAATATCTTAGTGGTTTGAAAAAGCCTTACCTGACAGGATCCCCCTCACGCAGTTAGGATTCCAGTGAAATAACAATGTGCTGTTAGTGGCTTTGATGTGCAGATAATTTAAATCATTTCAGTCTGTTTCCCCCTTCATTGTTTTGATAGGCAATCTTTTTTGTAGTACTGTTGATGGAGCACATGATCGAGGTTCCAGTGGCAAATTTTCTTCCTTGAAGAAAGATTACCTTTCAGATTACCTGAGCTTTTTTTAATGCAAAATAGGTTCATCGTTCTATTTACCTTTTTTATGTGCCGTATCTACAGCTGATACTGCTTTACACTCCCTGGATGTTAAATGTGTTTTGTTTTGTTCTATTTAAACTGGGATTCTTTCTCTGTGCTATTATTGAAAACTTCAGCTGGATCTCATTATTAAATTGTTCATGAAACTGCATCTGTTACTGTAGTTCTTTGGCATATAGTTTATAGTACTGATCATAATTTTCTTTTTTAATGTTTTTCTTTATTTTTGCATCTACACATTTCTATCCGATAATTCATTTTAAAGCTATTTTCTGACTTGCTATATAGAAATATTTATTACTCTGATAATATTTTAATGTTCTTTTCTAGCAATGTGCCACCAGATGGGACCCCTCATAGATGAAAAGTTGGAAGATATAGACAGGTAAAACATATGTGTTTTGACTCAATTAAGACAGGTTTTTAGAAATAATGGAGTTGCTACTTAAATATACTCTTAGCCATTTCTGTCAATACTGGTAAAGAAAACAGGTGTATTTATTAGTATCTTCTCATCCGGGAGGAGGTCTGAAGGATTTTTTTTTTTTTCAAGGTCACATAGTATTTTATAGTATTCTACCATTTGACATTATGGCACTTAACAGGCATCACTTGACAGGCAGTAGGAGAATTTTGCTTATCACCCCTTGTGAAAGTTCCCCTGTTTTGTATGTTCTATACTGAAGTTATCTAGACTGTAGAATAAGCTATATAACGTATTTTCTAGGAAACACTCAGAACTCTCAGAGCTCAATGTTAAAGCAATGGAGGCCCTTTCTTTGTATAACAAGTTGATGAATGAGGACCCAATGTATTCAATGTATGCAAAGCTACAAAACCAACAGTATTACATGCCGTCATCGGGCGTTTCTGGTTCTCAGGTATGTACGTAAGCTTTAAGAGCAATCGACATTATCAAGTACATACTAGGCTAGAGTTGATTTGCTCAAATTTTGCTGAAATGTTTTTTTACAATATACTTCTGTACATTACTGAAATAAATTACTGATTTTGTAAGAAAGTGCAAGTTCTAAAGTGTGGTGGGGCATGTTGGTGGCAAGTATTTCCTGTTTCTGCCCTGCTGCTGCTGCCTCCTCCACCCTAGGAGTTGGAAACCTCTATGAAACTTCATTGCCTTAATGCTCGGTTAAAAATCATCTTGCTCCCTCAGAAATATTCTAAAATGAACTAGCAAATCTTTCTCATCACAGTATGAAAACAGAATATTGTGTTTTCAGCTGCAAGCTTTAGAGATTTTCCATTTGCTAGTTTTTAACAATTCTAGTTCTTTTCTGCTCAGTTTATTTTGATCAAGGAAAAAGTCTATCCTGTTTTGAGTCACACACAAAATAAACAGCTGGAAAGTTGAAGCTGACTAGGCCTTTGCATAGTGGGTCAAAGAAAGTACAGAATCAAAGGAGTAAAATTCCTGTTTAAGAATTGTGATTCTTAGATTACAATTACACTCCGCCCTAAAAATTATACTCCACCCTAAAATCAGTGTTGGCTTTTAGCTTGCTTTTAATTCCATAGTCTAATGTACATTTGCTATATTTCTTCTTTGTAGGAATACGTAACGTTTCAAGTTGTTTTTTCAATAATTTACTTTGGTTTTTAGTGACTCAAAAAAAACCTTTGAGCCAACTTATTAATGCTCATAAAAGCATTGGAGCAGATTTAGTTCTTTTAGCTTCCTACAAATATACCCCTACTTTCAGTGTCTTTTAAAAAAGATGTGTTTTTCCAGTGTCATTGAGGAAGACATTGTATACCATGCATGTCATACAAGCAATCATGTCACAACTCTTATAAAGTAATTTCAATATTTAATTAAAGGGCATGTTTCTGGGGATTTTTGAAAGGAAAAACTGGATTTTGGGGGTGAACGTGAACCAGTATAAAGTCCTGAAAAGTTAGAAGGTCTCCTGCCTTTTCTGGCCTCCAGATTATTTTGCGATATTGATCTACACTCTTTAAATGTTATAAGAGATTCATGGATCTTAAGATAGAAGGGCTGTATGATGTTAACTTACATGAACTCAATTATGCATGAGACTTCATAATTTCTTCTCTTAATTTTTGTTAAGCTAGATAATTCAGACTGAACAAAAGCATAGGTTTTAGAAATTTAGTCTTCATTTGGAATATTGTTGAAACATCTAGTGGCAAGCTTTCCCTCCAGCTAGTTATAAAACTTTATTTTCCATTGAAACTTTTTCTTAAAACCTCTTTTTTTATTCTGCCCCCCTCAAACAATGGCAATCTCATCTGTTACAAGAAATTATAGGTTAGCTAAAGGTAGGAAAATAATGTGTGAATCGCTGTCCATTTTAACTTTCACTAAGTAGAGTTGTTATCTGGGCATCAAAAACCTCTGCTTTAGACTGCTATTTATTATACAACATAATCAGTATTTTCATTCAGAAGTGGAAGTTCTAACTAGCATGAATGATACTCATTGAAATAAAATGAGGAATACAAGTTGTCCAGTGAACTGTCTGACCTTTTTGGTACTAGAGCCTGAGGATAGAAATGCAAATAGTGTCCTTTACAAATCCGGTATTTTTTCGTACTTCAGCACCTAATAGAAGACAATCAGTCACTTTTTATTTAAAATACCTGTAATAAAAGTTTTGAGAGACTGTCTTTAAGTTCTTCACCAGATATTAACTACCAAAATTTTATTTTCTTTTATTCTTAATATTCCTTTATTCCTTCCTAGGTTTATCCGGGGCAACCTCAAGGTAATGCATATTTGGTGGCAGGCAGTGCACAGATGGGCCATATTCAAGGCTATAATCTTCCTCCTGAACAACTCTCCTCCCTCAGCCAAGGCACAGTTACTCCATCTGCCAGCTCGGTACTGCCTGGCCAGCCTGCACAAACGTCTTATACAAAGTAATTTTAAGTTATTTTCCTATTTAAACTTAAATCAATTTAAACATAAAGGACTACATATTTGAAGGAGAAAATTTGTCTTGTAGAAGTATAATTTCAATGACAACTGAAGTATATTTCAGTGCAATTACTTCCAGTGGTGTTTTATATTGGTGTTGTAAATTTGGTAAAAATTCCTGACAAATTTCAAACGTTTCTTTGTGTGTGTATATATATATACACATACATGCATATGTACGTATATGTGTATATATAAAGTTAGAGAAAATATATAAACTAGAGAAAATGCTATAGTCATAATTTTCATCATTAAACATCTGTTAAAAATTATTTAAAAAAAAATCTGCTGCTCTGTCTAGCTTTGCATAATTTTTGAGATAGTGGATATTATATCACACTTGTTTCAAATATCTTACTGTGGAAGCATGGGTAGGATTCTGCTCATTTTGTGAACAAAATGAATGGTCTATGAATTCTTGATAAAGTTTATACAATTTCCCCGTATAAAGACACTACAAGTGGCTTTCTGCTTTGGGAAGATGCAATGCGTAGGCTAAAATGTCTATATTGTGAGATAGTTTTGAATTGACCTTAGGACTCTGTATAAGGTAATTTTATTTTAAAAAGTCGAGAGAGAGATCCATTTTGAGTTATTAAAGTATTTGTTATTCTTTGGTCTCCCCAAGTTATTTAAATTTTAGGGTGGTAAGACACGCCAAATAAACAGATAAAGCAAGCTTCTGCACACTTCACCTAACTTGTTTTGCCATATGAAACACTTGGCTTTTTTCATGAGCAGAACAGAAAATAGGTGGGGTTCCGTATTGCACATTAGACTGAATGTATGTTTTATTTTAGTTTTAAAACTATTAGAAGTGTGTTAGGTGTGTTTAAATCTGAGGAGTATGTTTAAACTTTAATTGGAATATTCACTGGCTACAGCTTTATATATGCAAGGTGCTCAGAGCCAGGAGGTAGCTTTTTCTGTGTATATATAGCATGGTTAAAGGAACAATAAAAGTTGTGTTGATGTTGCTGCTCTGATGGTTTTTTTTTTTTTTTTAATTTAAATTTTTTATTTTATTTTTCAGTGCAATGGTTGGCTCTGTTGCTGGAAACACTTACTCTAACCAAGCTTCAGTGTACAGTCCACCACCTGCTACTGTTGATGTTGCTGCTTATCAGAATGCTGGAACTAATATGTCCCAGGTGCCAAACTATAACTTAGCTTCTACGTCTCTGCCACAGACAACAGGCAGTCAACAAGCACCTCCACAACAGCCACAGCCTCCGCCACCTCAACAGCCACAGCATACTTATTCACAGAAGGCTCTGCTATAGGATCCAGGACTTCGGATTCCTCATCTTTAATCTCTGCTAAAGGCAGTTGACAATGCTTTGAGTTTCTTCCTTTAATCTCTTAAACTTTGTTTATCTCCAGCTTAATAAGAATCTATCTTGGTGAACAAGTTCAATTTGCACTGACTTTTTAGGATTTTTTTTTTTAATTTTGCAGAGGAACAGATATATTTAGGACATATAATTCCTTTTAAAATGCCTAAAAATTGGTACAAGATTATTTATGTCTGGTAAAATTGGCTAGTCTGTGAAAGCTCAACACTTGCAAACTGTTGTGGCATATGTTATGTACATATAGTGTGTGATTGCAGTAGTGGCCATTTCGTATAGCTATGGTGATCATGTGAATATATTTAACACAATGTTAAAAATAATTTACATTACTATTTTATTTTAATCATGAACTGACAACCATGTTTCATAGTTTTATCTAGTTTTATGACAGCTGTGATGTCTTTTTCCAACGCAGGGAAAATGGTAATTTTGCGTATCATAGTTACACTCACAAGCTAAGGTCTATAAGCAAATTTCCAAACTTACTGGGTCTAGGTTTCATTACTTCTTGAACTGAACACAGATGTGTCATGACTATTAGATGGCTTTATCTACCAAAGTTAATTAGTTAACTAGTAAGTGATCTGGGAGGATAACAGCAAATTATGATTCTGTTTCACATACAACTAAAACTACTATTCAGAGGCTGCTAAACACATCATGGGACCACACGACAGGTTAGGATTTTGCATTTTATCATGAGAAGCACATAATTTATTTTTTCCGAGTTGTTGGTTTTTGTTTTTTTTTTTTTTTTTTTTTTAAAATGAGAACAGGAACTGTATTCTATATGTGTTGGTAGAGAGTACACCAAAGACAGAGAAATTGAGTTGGAGGAGAAATGATGGAGTTGTAAACTGGAACACACAACATGAATAACACTACTATATTCAAGTCCTCTTAATTGGAGAATTAATGGAGAATGATGGACTTTTAAATCTCTTTGCTGAACAAACTTTCAGGGCTTTATTTTTATCTCTTGTGGCCTTGCTTAGCAATTTGTTCTGTTTACTGTTCTAACACAAACACTTCTGCCTTAAACATCTGTTAATTTTTCAATTTCCAGTTGTTCTACCACTTGAGTTTATTTAGCAGTATAAATAGTTCTATGAGGCCTCTTAATTTCATTGACTTTCAGATTACTTTGAATTTTCTTTTGCAGCAACTTGCATTTCTCAGAAACTGAGCCAGGTGGCTCTTTAAGGCATGATATTTTCTTTCTACAGCCAAGGTTCTGCAAAACAAATATGGTTATGGAAGGCAGAATTCTGATATGCCTGATCAGAGTTTCTTGTACAAAGACTGGTGTTACTTTGCATTTGTATTCAATCTACTAATGCATCCTTATTTCCTCTACCTTTTCTGGTGACTCTAATTCCGGTTAGAGCAAAAGAACTCGTGGCTTCAACATCAAAGCTGTTTTCTCAGTCTCGTTAGTGTGTATGCCAGAAATTGTTCGCTTTTGTGTACTGTATTTTAGTGTGATGCTTCTGGAATTAAATGTTGCACTTGCAATTGTACTGTAAGTTAACCTCAGTTACCCCATATACTCCTGCTTTGTCTGCGTACGGTTACCTTACAAGCCTTTGTTTCACTATTTTAATAGACAGTGGTGTGTTCTGCCTGATAATGTTTTCAGATGACTAATTTGCATAACTCTGTAGCCAGGGTGGTTACAAAACATGCCCATACCTGATGTTTTCCAGTTGGTGATGTTCTAGCCAGGACAACTGGTTGTTTTGATTATTGGTATTTTCTTTTCCTTTTTTTTCTCCTTTTTCCAGAATTCTTAAGCACACTCACAAACTGTCAGTACATCAGTACTTGGTGTTACCACGAGAGTCTGTGGAATTTGAAAGGAAATGCTACCAAAAAAAATAATTCCAAGCCATTCTGTCATAGATTGTTTTTAATAGATCAGAGAGATCAGAGGTGGTTTTCTGTAGAAAGGGCATACAGTATCAGTTAGGTAGTGTCTTCTGTATGCTTTAAGTATTCGAAAGCAGAGAAACAGTGTATAGAAGTGTGTAATTTCTACACAAAAGTGAAAATAACTGTTCCGTTCAAGGAGGAGCTTGAAGCATCAAAATAGTCCAGCTGACTTTGACAATTTGTATTAGTTCTTCACATGTTGTATAATGAACTGGAATGGCTCAGCAAAAATACTTTATATTGCTAATTTGTCATTTTTTAAATTTTTCAATCTTTTTCCCTTAACACATAGAAATGCTTGTTCCTGCTTTTTTCTTTGATCACAGAAAACTTATACGTATCTTCATTTTTTCTGCCTTCCATCTTACTGATTTGGGGCATTTATCCTTTTTTTTTAAAGAAATTGAAATCACCTTTTATTTGTGTTCATCGTGACCAAAAAACACTTTTGAAAATGCAATGCCATATAAATTCAGTATAATCTATATATATTTTTTTTTTCTTCATGCCTTTATTAGAGCCACTGCTCTAAAATATTTCCTGGAACAAATCTGTGAATTTTAGTTGATTTAAAATAAGTTTTCGTTGTCCACAGTTGGTGTAGTAGATCACTAGATTTTTGGATTCAGTCATAGCATTTCTATTGCATCCTACATTTTTTTCATTTCAGATGCAGTCTTCAGATTAAATTGAATTTGGAGCTATATTACTTCATGTAGATTTTTTTTTCCATTTAGCAGAAAGATTATTTTGCCTGCTCACTTAGTTGTGTCCTTCACTCTAGTATTCTTCAGTGATGCCTCCTCCTGCTTTGCTAGCTGCTGTCGTTGCACTAATTCCTTCACTCATCCTCTCATGTCCTCTCTAACTGATAATTCATCAATTTCAATTCACCTTTCTGATGATACAGTGTCATCTACATGGAGGTGTAGCACCTTACTGGTGCTTCTCTGCTGTGATTTGTTCTGAATTTCCTTATTTATGCATTGTTTTGAGCAAGCTCATGTCTGTTCTGTCTCACTACGGTATTGAACACTGAGTATGGGTGAGGGAGGGAAATGACATGTACAGCTACTGTATGGAAAAACTTCTTAGCAAAGAAGTTAAGCGTCAAGAAGTTAATCTAAAAGTTAAGAACCGCAGGAAAAGACATGTCATTCGTGTTCCAATAGAACTAATTTTTTAATGTCTTGTTTCTTTGCATGTAAACTGTCAATGAAAGGCTGAAATATTTTCATGATATTTTGTGTAAACCTTTGTAATTTAATCCTTTCATTAAGGAATACAAAAACATTAACTTCAGGAGGGGTATCTTTGTAGCTTGGATTTCTTGAACAGGAGCGAACTCTGGAAAGTGCCTTCTGCACACTTCACATCTATAAACGAAATTTGTTTACCCATGTGTATCATCTCAGTTTTTGTGGACATAACAAAGATGTAAAGATTTACTGTAAAGCGTCCCAGGAAAAATACTGAGGCAGTTTGTTTAAGATTTGGTATGCTACACTGATGTCATGGTAGTATGTTCAAGAGTGTGCAGTTGCAGTTACAACGTATTTATCCACCTGTGCTTAATAACTGTTACCCATGTAGATGTGTATTTAATGTCACCAGACAGTCCGTATACAGCAGTAAAACAACAGTAAAAAGAACAGAACAGAAGAAGTACCGCATGTTTCTCAACAGGCGTGGAGCAGCATATTGATGGCCCTCATGGCACCCTGATTCTTCATACGTTTTGAGGGGGGAACTAAAATGGATTTGAATAACCAGAACTTCCTATAATTCTGTCAGATTGCAAATGTTTAGATACAACAAAGGAGATAAATCTGCTTTTAATAGCATGTACATATTTTGCCAATCAAATCTAGGCTGCTATTGTAGTTCTCTCTGATATCATCTAGATGGCAGGAACATCAGATTTACACTGGAGAACTGCTTAATACCTCAATTTCCTTTTTTTTTTTTTTAGTATGTTCTAATATCACTTACCTTTATTTTTGCAATCTCATTTCAAAGATTTCTGTGCTGTCTTCACTTTTAAAGGTCATACTTTAGTCCTTGTCTGCTGGGTTTCACAGACAGAATGGAAGAGAATGTCTCTAATTACAGTGGCTACAATGGCACTTTGAATTACATAACTGCAGTTTCCTGTGGAGAAGGTGCATCTGTTTTGAAGGACAAGGGAGCGTGATTTTTCCATTTAAAAATCAGGAGGAGCTTTTCAAAAAAAAAAAAAAATCTACAAAAATCTCCATTGCTAACAGCAGGCAGAATCATTTTTTACTCTGTTATTCAATTTTAGTAAAGCTGACCATCTTCACACTACAGATCCTCCTTTCTCAGTTCTGGCTGTGATGAAGAATATTTACTTTAATACTATCCAACAGCATAGTAAAACCTTGGAAGGCCTTGAAATTTGAACTTTTTGCTTCCATAAAAACACTATGTAAGTTTTTTGCAGCCTCGTTTCCTAAATTAGGATGTTTGTAATTAAAAACATTCCATTTGCTACTATGTATAATCGCAGACCTCATTCAATTTTCATGCTGCCACCTTAGCAAAAAGGTGGTAAGAGTTTTTGTTCTTCTCCCTTGCATGTGCTTCTGGAAACCCAAATCTTTTCTTTCTTTGTCACAAAAAAGAAAAGAAGCCTGCTCCAGTCTGTTCTGGTTGTAATGAAGTGTGCACAGTAGCAAAGTGCATTTTTGGTTTTGTTTGGTTTGATGCTCCCTTTGATGTTGGCATATGTATATATTTAGATATACTGCACTGTTGTACAAGAATTGTTTTAGTAAATAACACTATTTGTAAAAACTGTTAATTGTTTTTGGTATGAATGCAAAATATTAAAGTTGGAGTATTTAGTTCATTATGTTGCAAAGTCAATTTATAAATTTCATAGAAGAATAATCAGAAAAGGACTTTGCTGGAAGGACTTGGGGATGCAATGGACAAGGTCTGTTAGAAAAACTTGAAATCAAATTTTCTTATTTCTTGGAGGGGTGGGTGGTTTTTGCTGTTTTGCCACTGCCGTTGTTATGATGTTTACACAAAGATGATAGAATTTTTACTTTTCAAGATTTTCATCTGTGATTAACTTCCTTCAGTTAAAGTCCAAGTAATACATTATACTTCTTCAGTATGCTGCATACCCCCATATATATATATATATATATATATATAAATAAAATATTTTCAAGTGTTAGTAATGAACAAAAGGAAACAACTCTATTTGTGTAGTCCAATGCATATATTTGCTTATGCATCAATAAGCAGATACTAGGGGCAGGTTGTCTACACAGTTACTTGACAGCTAATGCCATTTCTGATGATGGTAACTCAAAGTAGCCTAAGATTGGGTTGTTAGATCTATGTGAAATATGTTGAAGATCAGGCTAAAGCCTGGTTCATGAATATGTTACTGCTTAAAATAAGGCCACAGCCGAAGCCTAATGGTCTTGACAGTGTTATGCTGCGTTCCTAACACAATGTTAAACTTCATAGATTTCTTGCTTGATCCAGTATAAGTACTGAAGACCACCAGAGGGCTTTGGAAGCAGTGACAGACAGGTTAGCAGTTTTGCCTGTGCTTAGGGTCTCTTCCCAAGTAAGATGAGCTAAACATCTTAGGATAGCTGGTTATGTGCACTGTGGCTTAACTCAGTGTGACAATTCTCGTGTCTCAAGAGAAAATATCAATTTGGCTGACAGGAATAAAGTGTCTTGCAGTTTGTATAGAAATGAAACATGTAAAGTCTCTGATTTGGAAAAGGGAGGAAGAGTTAAAATGAAATTTGCTGTGCCACCCCTAGCTTTAGGATGGGAAGCATGTTTCTGTTGAGGTGTCTGTTTTGAAAATAGTTTAAGAATTTGTTCCATGGTATTTAAGGCTTACTGTAAATCTGCCACCATGAATCTGTGCAACACATAAAATAAGCATCAGTCTCCACTTAAGGAGATGAAAACAACCATTTTCATTTAAACTTTCACTGAACTGCTTCATACATAATGTCTCTTCATAGTGGTCACTTCATACTGCATTATGAAGCTGGAGAACTTGATGCCGTGTTTTACTACCAGACCTGTTTTTCAAAATCTTGTGCTACTGTGTTGCAGGATGAAGGCTTTCATAAAACATAGAAGCATTTTGGTTGGAAAAGACCTCTGAGATCAGATCACCTAGTCCAACCTTAAGCCTTCATCAGTCCAGCTGTCTGGTCCAACCTTAACCTTCATTGCTCACCACATCTGTGAATTTAAATTACCTGGATTATTCTAAATCAAGGCTGTTTTGGTTGATACTGATTGTGATCCGTGCTTTAAGTGAGAAATGAGTCATAAGCCAGTGTGAGAGAATGCATGGAGAAACTTCCACAGATAAAGGCTGATTTGCATTTTTCTTATGTTCACATTGATGTTTGAGTATGTATGGGGTATATATCGGCAGCATACAATACAGAAAATAGATAATATAATAATATATTAAAATAGTATAATACTAGATAGATAATACAGAAAATCCATGGGAGAAAAAAGGCAAGTACATATTTCTAGGTGAAGACTGGGAGCACAGGGTACAACCTCTCATTTGGCTGGCCGGTGTCTCTACCACTTTATGGTTGGTCCACTTAATTTTACACTGTATATTCTGTAGCTGTTTCCAAAGCTTGATTTACTAATAAGCAAATTATTTGCCCTAGCTGCTACTGAAATCGCACCGAAATCTATTTCTAGCCAGTGGTGATGGCTCACCCCTGTTGACTCATCCATCCTCGGGTATTTGTGGATCATGCAGACATCTTGCTTTTGCAAACTGAGTGTCAGACTGTCCCAATTTTCTCTGCTTCACAAAGCATTGTGAGCATTACATCACTGGTTCTGATGTCTTTTAGGGTTGTGAAAATTTCCCCAAATTAGTTTTGTGTTTGTTCCCTGGTAACATACTCTTGTAGCTGATGGTGAAGTGTTGTGGCAGAGGTCAATTAGGCCAACCCTGCAGCAATAAGCATGGTGGCCTCAGGAATACAGGTAATATGATGTTGTGGCGCCTTGCATAAACACAAAAGGAATCATCAGCTCATCACGGGACATGGGGTTTCAGATAAACCATGGGTATTGTCTAACAGGCTCTCTCCTTAGATCTGTGTTTGCTGAGAGGGGCTCTTTTTCCTCATGGTGCTGTGAGGAGGAAAAAATAAAAATAATTTTTTAAGTGTCCACGAGCTCACTTTGTAACCAATTTCTTGCACCTTCTGTTGAATCATAATTTGTTATCTGCTTGTGTGGATAATGGCACTCGAGTAGGGTTCAGCATTAGTAAGTCTTAAAATTCCTCCTGCTCACTTAATTGTAAAATAGATTATTTCCATTTAGTCATTTATCTTAGTAAGCTTCTTCTCAACCAAAACAGCCGTGCTTTCTACTCTTGAGTACTTTTTATCTTCCTGATAATCAAGACTTCCTGTAACTGCTGGCTGTTGCTCCTAAGGTCTGGGAGTCCTGCTGATCACTTCAGAGGGCAGCTGTTTGCCTTGGTTGCTCAAACCACTCCTAATTTTGCCTGTTCCAAGAACCAGACTCCCTTGAGTTTGTCTATCTGTGAAGCTAAAATTGACACCAGATTTGTTGCTTGGTTTATTTTTTCAGTACAGATAGTAGGTAGCAAGCAACTGCCTCTCTGTAAACAGCACTGAGCAGTGGCATCCTGTAGTTCAGCAGCAGAAATACAAGGAATTCAAATCCCATCTCTCCTGTACATATATGTATAAACAGGAGAGCTGTAGATGTGTCTGTATATATATAGTATATAAATGTGTGTGTGTGTGTATACATATAATATTCCAGCAGCTCCATATGTATGTGTGTTTCTTAAGTTATCCCCTTCTTTCACATGCTTTTTCATACTTGATCCTTATGGTAAGCATGTCCATGGATAATAATGACTAGTAATATATAAATTTAATTCATTTTATATATACACATGCATATATATTGGTATATTTGGACAGTTCCACTCTGCAGATTCTCCTTCCATAATTCTTTAAGTGTCCTGTGTAGCTTTTAAGTTGTTTTTTGAATGCTCTTTAGCCTATGAAGTACTATCTCTTTCCCTCCCCACTGGTTCAGTCACACAGCTCCAATAATTGGGCTTCATATGTTTCGAGTTCCTCTAATGTTGCTTTAGCCTACAGTGTATTTGTCATGTAGCACCTTGCCATTGACTTCAGATCATCGTTTTCTGATTGGCAATTATCGTTTTTCTGATTGGCAATTGATTATGCTTATACAATCCCATGGATGATTCCAGCTTCCATTTCCCTAGGCCACACGCTTAGCAGTTTTTGCAGCCTTGTTCATCTGTGCTAGAGGCATTGGACGTGCTTTGAACTCGAGCTTGTCACAGAGGACTTCTGCACGTGACAGATGGGAGGCAGGGAGTGTAGGAGAAAATTGATAGTTAATAGTGTAAGAGCAGGCTATCCCTACATTGCATTTATCAAAGTGTGTCTCTAGGTTTTTCCAGTGTTAATTTGTATCTTCCAAAGTGAAAGTATGTCCTTCGAGACCATAGGTTGTTTCCGCAACTTTCTGAAAAACAACAAAAAAAAAGGTTTTTCAACATAAAAATTTTCTGCCCATAGTGGAGTTATTCCAAAACACCATGCTGCTCTGAAATTATTTAACATATTCTACCCTCATCTTTGAAACTTAACTGCAAGAAAAACATTCTGTTATGAAACAGCTCTAAAGATAATAACCAAACTCTCATAATCAGCTCTCCATTTCTTTCTCGTATTTCACTCAGGAGGAGGCTATTCTAGTTATTTTAATTATACCATTAGGTACAGCAAATAGGCTTAAGTGTTTAAAAGCAAATGCTGTTCTTTGGAAGTCAGTGTATGTGAAGTGTTGTACGCTGCTGAAGACAATACTCCAGTGGAAACGTCAGTCTGCCTCATTTGCCTACCCTATTGAGAAGTGGGATCTGTAGTAGACCTTGTAAGAGTTTCCACTTCAGTGTAAATCAGCATGTTTCTCTATTTTTATCATACTACATGTATTATTCTGTGTCCCGCCTCCTCTTTTCCTATTATTATTTCAGGTAATTTTCTTCCTTTTTTTTTTTCTTTCTTTTTTCTTTTTTTTCTTTCTTTTTTTTTTTTTGAAATAGAGTTTACCTCAAGACAAGTCCCAGCTAAAAAAGTATTGCGTTCATAAAATAATAATAATAAAAAAATACAGAGTCAGTCATGGGTCCAAATGCAGCACATTTGCAATCACATTGGGAATAACCATCCTGGTCTTCAAAATATTGCATTTAGCAAGCCTCTTTTACCAACTCTTTTTTTGAGTATTAGGTGGAAAAATTAGTCTTTTCTCCCTACTGTTTATATTGGCTAATTTTCAGGTAAATCAATAACTATTGTACACAACAAATACGGTGATCTTGATATTTTTCTCCTAGTATTTAGTCTTGCCTCCCAGTCTTTTCTGTGGTTGCATTTTCCTTTTATTTTTACCTAAAAACCTCAACACAATTACTGGTCACAATTCTCAGTAACCCAGCCAGGCCGCAGCCAGGGCTGTGTCACATAGCTCTTCTGAGCACGTGGAAGCAGTGGTTCACGGCTAAAGACTTGCTACAAAATCCTCCAGTGGTCTGTCAGGAATCCCGTTGCATTCATTGCAGTTTCTGGTCACTTGATTTGTTTCCGGTCATTTTCTTTACTACCTTGATTTTTAAAATGTTTCAGGACTAGGATTTTACATAATAATGTCGTTAGCCTACTGCTGTTTCACCTTTATGATGCTGATGTTGACTATATTGAGGTTATGACCTTGGAGTTCCTCCTTTTTCATTTTTTTCCTTTATTATTATTATTATTATTATTATTATTATTATTTATTTGTAAGACATTTGGTTCAGATTTAACCAAAACCAACCACCACCAACACAACCCCAACCACCCAGGAGCTCTGTCATCACAGCTATTTCCAGTCCACAGTTCATCATTTTTTGATAACGAGCAGGACCAGCCCCCCGCACCCTGCTCTTAGGGTAACTCGTTTTGGAGCAGCTGTAAGCACAGGAGCCTTTTCCCTGGCTGGGCTCCAAAATCTCCAGATCCAAATACCCACACACCGTGTCCTGGGCTACTGGTACAGGCCTGGAGTAACACTTTAACCAAGTGCTTTGAAGGAGAGCTGCAGACCACAGCACTGCATGCTCATCCTCACCAAGGTACAGGGGCGTCCCAGAGGCTGGCCCCTGCCCAGTCCATTTTCTGCATCCCAACAATGCTGTCACTGCCACAGCACAGCTCCGCGTGCAGGCAGCAGCCGTATGAAAAATGGTGTTGACCTCTCACACGTGTAATTTTGTTTGACGGTTGTGCTGTTGTATTACAGAATATGATCTCCTGGTTCATCACCTCCAGCCTGGTTTTTATCAGGCTGCACGTTCCACAGCAGTAAATTCTGTGGGCTTAAGCAACTTTCTTATCAACATATTCTGGGAAAAAAAAATAAAAATCTCCTTCATGTTTTCCTCCTAAGCCCCAGGATCCTACAGGACAGCAAAGTCTACACATTCAGGAAATTTTTAAGCCCAGCTTATGCACTGAGTTTGCAAAAATATCAAGATTTCTTTGGTTTATCTATTTCCATGAGAGGCACAAACTTTTAAATTGTTCTTTGGAGAGAAAAAAAAAAAGAAAAGAAAAATGGAATTTATCACTGTGGCACAATAGCTTTGGGTTGATTTATTTAAAGAATAAAAATCAGTCCTATGTAAACTCAGGATCAATACTGCAAGTGTAAAGTCTCAGGAGTCTGTGCTTCTTTTGAGAAAGCTGCTGAGGGACATTATTTGCCGCTGAGAGGCGGGTGCTCCGTTCAGGTAGTGACAAAACCATCACTTCTAGCACACGCTTCTCATGGACAGAAGCCTCTGCTCCGCTGATTGTTTGATCGATCTTTCATCGGTTGTGACACTGAATGCCAAACTGTAAAGGAAGTTGTGCCATTAAATGAATCTTAACTGCAGATCTAGCTTGTCATGATTTCATAATTACCAAGAAACTCTTTTTTTGTCTGAACTTCTCAGCTAAATCAGACTTGTTATCCATAGCTCTCTATGGCTATTTGGTCTTCTTTGGGGGGTTGAAGGGTAGGAGCTGGTATTTGTTTGACAATGTCTCACAGAACAAAAGTGTTACATGCACAGCTACAAGCAGAAGGGACAGCTGTTGAAGATATTGGTGTTAAAAATGGGGAATATAATAGTCAATCTTCTTGGGTAATGTTGTACTTTGGAATAGGAATGACAAGCAGGCCTTGAAGAAAGGGATACAATGATTTAATCTTCTCTTTTCTCAGCACTTCCCTGTCAGGTTTGTCAAGCACTGGCTTCGCTGGAATCAGGTCTGATGTGGGGTAGTGTCTCAAAGTCGTACAAATGGTGGAGGGAATGGAGGAAAAAGGCAAATCACCACTTGAGATGGAAGATTCAATCAGGAGAGACAAAAAAAGGAAGACTGTGCAAATAAATGAATCTTTATCATTAAAGCTTTGTTTCTGGAAGGACACACGTGCTCTGTATATAGGGGATTAACCCATACAAACTTGTAATTGTCTGTAAACCGAACAGTATCTTAAGGCCGTTTAAAAAGTAAGCTTTTTTTCACAGAGCTGTTATGAAAGATATGAAGTAAGGCAGGGCTCTGAGTGAAAACAGAGCTAGGGTGTGTTCTGTAGCATCAAGGGACTTACGGGAGCTTCCTGCCCTGGGTGCTGTAGTAAGGTGCCTCACCTAGGAGAGGTTTGTTCAAAACAAACAAAAATGGAGGATAAATAGGCAAATCTTTTTGGCTGGTGTTCTGACTCCTATGACATGTGATTTCTTGACCATCTCAGTGTTCATCTTCAATTGCTTACATTTTTACTGGCTTGTAGGAAAAAAAAAAAAAAAAACAACCAACACAAGAGTTTCTATGATTTATGAAGCACTTTATCTTTCTTCCCCTTATACCTGTTCTTGCTGTTTGCCACTTTGCTACAAAGGCTTAAAGGAAGCACGGAATGTATATGCAGAGCGTGGTTTGCTATATCCTGCTTTACTGCCTCTGTGACATTTGCTGATTTGGTTTCCTGTAAAAACTTGGATACATCAGCTCACTTCTGGTCACAGATAACAGGCAGGAAGAGCTGCCAGGGCTCCAAAAAAGAATACTCCATATAAATCCTCCATGCGGCACTGAGCTGAAGTGTTTTTATTTTAGGAAGAAAAAGCAAACGGCATGTTTTGATACTGCAGGAGGAAGCTGTTCTCAGAAAATACAGATACCTCAAGTCGTTCGTGACTTCAAACCCGTCGCTTTACAGAACGACTCGATAAGATGACAATGTCCGTATGAAATGGAAGGGGAGAGAGCGAAGTTGTCGTGGTGCAGCCTTCCTGGCTGCTTGGCAGGCTGCCGCGCTCGGTCTGCCCGAGCAGTTACACACTGTGCTGGGTAAAATAACAAATGGTACGCTCGCTGTTGTACGTTCAGAACAGACTGTGAGGAGTTGTTATAAAGAGCCGAGCAGTGCAGATATCTAGTTTCTGGGAGGGATAGGGGAGGTAATCTGACTTGGGTTTAAATGCAGATAGCAAAGCCAACGAGGCAATGAAAAATCAGGGTGTTTTAACTACAGGCATTGCTTGAAATGACAGAGAATTGCTTTGAAATTTTAGGTTTTTAAAACCTAGAGGCTTCAATGTCTTCTGTGAAATGGTGGAGATAGCAAATTATAGGAGACGCATTGGTCTTTCCAAAAGAAATGTGCCCCAAAAGGGAAAAACATTACCCTATCATAAAACTATTCTTAATCCATCATAACAATTGTTTCCTTTTGCATTTTCCTGATTTAACTGCCACTGGTTTCACATTTTCAAAGCCATTTTGATGCCTGCCTCCTGTTGAAATGAGGCATCAAAATAATCCAGCCATGACTGTGGATGATCTCTTGCTTCCAGCCAAGGTACCAGGAAAGGCAAATAAATAACCCCAAACTCTTCCTGTTCTGGATTATTATCCCTTTCTGCTAGGTACCTTTTACATTTTTCTGGATGCTTTTTCCCGTATGAGTGTGTGTTTTTTAAAGTTTGACTTACAAAAGAAATGCTTTGTCCATCTATGAAAATACCTACAAAATTTTGGAATCCAAGTCACCCACAACCAACCCGTATCTGTATGAACACAGGAGATGAAGGCTTTTCTGGTAACAGGACCACTGCTGTTTGACCACATTGGAGATACAGGATTATTTCCTAGGAGAGAAAGGGAGAGTATAAGAGGCTCCTCAGCCCCATGGTGCTGTAAGCATCCACGTGTGAGGGCTGAGCCCCACTGCTGGTGTAAAAAAAAAAAAGGATGAAGTCACAGACAACACTCCTCCTGTGCTCTGCAGATTGTCTCGTGGAGCAGGATTTTATCACCTTGTACTCAGACCAATGCTGCTTTGGTCTTTTATGTGGTTTTCAGAGCAATGTTTGAGTTTGGCTGCCCGGTGTTCTGAGGGAAAATTTCGTGAGAGTACTTCATCATTCACTCTGCAAACAAGTGTTATCTTTGGGAACATTACTGGCTCATCTATGCATGGTCATCATACAAACATTGGTCAGCCTACTCAGTACGTTACATTGGCATGCCTTAAACTAGTGAAATGTACACAAAGAACATGCAGAAATCCAGTAGTTTAGTCTAAATTCCAGGAGCTGTGGATTCTGGTCCTGTTTTCACGTCACAGGAGTGCTGTTTTCCTGGATTTGAAATCTCTTGGCATAACTCCCAGGAATCTGGACTACTTCCCTCTAGATTTTACAAAGTCAATATTCATAAATATTCTCAAGAAAATGCCTGTCGAGTCTGTTACACGGTGGTACAAGACATTTCACTTAAATCTCAGCATTTAATGCTTATTTTAACAGTTATTTTGATGGGAAGCCAGTTGGACAAGTGACAATGAAATTGGTTGTTTTCTCTAAGTACGTAGCAGGTACAGCTTGGCTTTGGGGCAGCGTGAGATTTTCTGACTCCTCATAACACTCCCTAGTAGAAGAGAAAAAGGTGATTCAGCCTCTCTGCTTGCTCGCCAGGGCACTTCTGCTTAAAATGCTCTCCAGTGAAGAGCTGAAGTGATGACATGCATTAGGATGCTTCTGGCCCAAGTCAACAGTTTCATCCCTGGTTCACAACAGCACTCAGACAGCAGGTCCTTTGGGGTGGTGTAGTGCTGTTCTTGTGTTTAATGTGTTGCTACATTTCTTACTAACTTTGGGGCTCTTGCCAAACTTCTAAGAACTCAAGGCAAGGCTGCTGAATTTCCAAGAACTTAGACTCGCCCTTCCCATTTTATCAAATGTTGTAAGAGGAGAACAGTTATGACTTTGTTTTCTCTTTATCTTTCTCCCACTAAGATCTAGCAGAGCAGATGCTGTATCAAGAGAGGGTGGTAAGGTCTTTATTTCTTGGAGCAGCACTGCCCCGAAGTTCAGCTATGGGTGAGCAGATGGAGAAAAAATGAGAAAGCTCATTATCGCAACTCCAGCAGCCTCCCGAGGTCCAGGTAAGGATTAATCCCTCAAGTGTCTTTTATAGCACTGTTTCAGTATGTCTTCTCACAACAGCACTCAGCATCATCCCAATCCCTCCACCAGAGCTACTCCCACAGGTCAGGTAGCACCAGCCTCCCTCCCTCTACCCATCTCACTAGTGATTCCTCTTCAGACCACAATCTATGAAATTGTTGCATGGCTTTCATTTCATTTGAAATACGCTGGAGGGTAGGGATAGCTGTGAGAATGTCTCAGCCGCTTTTTGGCTCATAAATTTCAGTGTATTTACTACTCAAATACATGCATCTCTATATTTGCTCCTCCAGTAAGTCTCGGTGGGTAGTAACAATATCATTTTAAGGGTAAGCAGGCAAAGGTAGGAATAAAGCGAAATGCAGTCACTACGTTGGGTACTTCGGGCTGGCTTTGTGGAGAACTGTGTGTTCATCGGGACTGGCGATGTTCCTGGGCGATGCTGCTGCAACAGGACACATGCTGTGCATGTGATGGGAAGTCTCCCATGGGAGGCATCCACCGCTGTACATGTGCCCAGATCTAATGCACCCTGCTGCGGTCTAGTGAGTCAGCCCATGTTGTGAATCCACCATGACAAGCATTTTTTAAACAATAGTGAGCTGAGCCTGAATTCTAAACAGTTTTGGACTAATCAAAACTAAATTATTTATTAATTTTGAAATGTAAGATAAAAACATCATTCTCAAACTTGGTTATTCTCAGCAGAGAAAAATTTACTGCATTTATGAGCAAACATAGGGTGAGCTGTATGGCAGCACAGGGCCATCTCCTGGTCCTGGTGCTGGCCTAAAGAGAAGTCCTTGGGAGGGACACTCAGTCTCTTCTGCCACAGAGGGAATTGAGGCATTGAGGCATGATTTTTTTTTCCCCATTCTGCATGGAATGTTATACAAAAAAAAAAAAAAAAAAAAAAAAAGCGCTATTAAAAAGCTATTGCTGAAATTAGAATGAAATTCAACAATTTTCTGCAACATAAAATTTCACTTTCTCCCTACTATATTGAAAACGCAATAATATGTAGTCAGACACTGTTTGGTTTACACAATACTTCAAAATATTTCATCTTTCTTGAGTTCATTTTCTGAGGAAAAAGATTTTTAGATTCTGCAAAAAAATCCAGAGCGCAAGGCTTCTTTGAATGAGAAAGGATACCTGAACATTAAATGGTGGATGTAACTGCAATTATTAGTGCCTTTACTGAAACAAAGTATATTTCCTTTTAGAGGTCTAGTATTCTGCCTGTGGATAAACCCAATACTATGGGTAACACTTCATAAACTTGAGGATAGCATGTATTTAAACTTTAACTTCTTTAACAATAATCTGACTCATTTTGGGAAGGTATCATTGTTTTTTTAATAGGTGCAGATTTTTTAACTCTTACTGTTTAATTTCATATTTCTTTGGGAATCTGAACTTAAATCAGATTCCTTTTTTTTTTTTTTTTTTAATAAAACTCATCTGTCACATGTGCAGTACTTTGTTGCTGTAACCATTATGATTTAATATCCATGGTGACAGAGATTTAGTGGTATACTGATTACTGGTATAGACTTTTATTTTTTTTTTTAAAGTTGCAAAGTTTTTCAACTACTACCCAACAGAATAGTTGCTAAAAGCATTGGCAGAATTCAAAGACTTCTCAGGTATCATCTTAATGCTTACAGGATCAAACCAGTGATTAATGAGTGTGGTCTATGCTTTTGTCCCAGGTTAGATTACCTGAAGTAAAGCTAAAGCTAAAAGAAACAAAGAACCCCACAAATAATCTTTCCTGCAAACAAAGCCAACCCAGACTTTCTACTTTACAGTTACCTAACAATCCTCTAACCTGCTCAGAGAAGTTTCTTCTTAGATACAGTCACCTGCTCATTTCTTTCTGTCCTAGAGTATGGTAGTCCCTGTTGGACCTGTGAGAGCTCACGTCTATGGTTATATTTTGAGTTAGTACTGACAGTGGATATGAAGACTGTTGTCTTTGAATTAAACTGGATTTTCTTGTGTTTGTACCATGATGTGGCAAATAGAAGTGATTGACAAACCAGCTTTGTATTGTTTGTTCTTCCAGCTTTCTCTATCATGCCTCAACATTTGTCTTTCATTTCTAAAAAGCCTACTTCTCGGTGAGAAAAACCTCCTCATCCTTTATTAAGGTCTTTATTCCATCTGTGAACTGCCATTTTTCTGCTGCATTTCTTTTCATCCATGGCAAATAACTAGAAGTGAGTGTAGTATGGAAAGGTAGTAACTATTATCAATACGTTATGGCATTGCATTAATTTCAATCTGTGTTCTGCTCAACTCCCACTGAGTTCCAAATTTTGCTGAGCTACTCTTCAACTGCATATGGATATTATTATGCATGAAGAAAACTTACAGAGACCACTGCTGTACTTGAAAAGTTACAAGGGGATTAAAGATGTGTATCCAAAAGACTTTTGGCAGCTAGATTAACGAGAAATGGTAGTTTATGACTTTATAATTCTCTCCTGTGCGGCTGACATCGACGTGTCTCCCACTGCTCTGGTTGTATACAGCTCATTGTCATGCAGGGCTCTGTAATTAAAAAAAAATAATCCACAGTTATCACTTCGGATTGCTTTGTTATTAAAGAATGGGAGAGAAAACTGAGTACAATGTGATCAGCAAAGAATGCTTATTAGTGTTCCCTTTCTCCATCCTGTCTGGAGAGGATCTGCAGCTTGTATTTCATGTTTGAGATGAATTCTCTTCTGAGAGTGAACTAAGGTACTTTATCTCCCAAATCAGCAGTGAGATATTTTCTTCCTATAAAACAGATAGCTGAAATAGCTGTAGGCAGACAGAGAAATGAAGTTAATACCATTTGCTTTATACTGGAAAACTGAAAATTTTTTTTTAAAAAAAAGGTAATAAGTAACGGTTAAAAAAATTGATGTAATTCTTATGAAGATAAAGAAACATGTAAGGCTTCACAAATAATCATAGAAGTATGGAGTGGTTTGCGCTGGAAGGGACCTTAAAGATCACCCAGTTCCAACCCCCTGCCATGGGCAGGGACACCTCCCCCCAGACCAGGTTGCTAAAAATAAAGGCTTAAGGCGTTGCCTTGTGGATAAACAAAATGGTTATCCTGATTTAGTATTTATTCAGTATTTCTACTTACCACAGCAGTGTATGTATCCCACTCAGGAAGGCAGGCCCAGGTAAGGCTGGATATCTGAGGTGTTCACAGATGGCTATGAAATCCAAGTTGGTCTCTTACAGCCTCTTTTTCTCTCCACTGACAGCAAAAGAAATTCAGGGTGATTGTGCTGCTGTCTTGGGAGTTGTGTTGGTATGATGAACACATTTGGGTATTTAGAAAAAATTTCTTTCTGTCATTTGAAGTAATTACAGAATAATGAAACTACTTTCTTGGCAGTGCTTTATTTATTTATTTATTATTGTTATTATTTTATTTTTTCCTTACCAGTGGTCAAAATTGTTCGTTGTGATAATGATATTGCAAAACCGATGCTGAACAGGACCCTGCATACGCATTGGTTTGGTCATTGTTCCTACCAGCTGTCTCATTTCTATGTGCTTGCAGAAGTGAACAGGATGAGCTTAAGTCTTGCAAAGTAAAATATGGGAGAAACAAAGTGCTCTATGATTATATCAGGAAGCTTTTAAGAACCTTCCTTCCACTGTCGCCTGTATGGAGGAAAGATGCCTGACTCAGCCTTGGCTACATATAAAATCAGCATCCATAGGTTTGTGTCTTGGTTCTTTCCGTTCATACACAACAGCGCTATAATTTTTCCTCGATGTGATTGTTATATTCAGTTTGTCTGTCAAGAAAAACTTTGAGAAATGTCAAGATTTCTGTCCATTTTCTGTTATTTTCTTCTTAGCTTTTCATTCTTCTTGAAGTCTGAAAGATTCTGGTTTAAATACAGCTAAGTTCTCTGACTCCTATATACTATTTATATTTAGTTTAGTTAAGGTATAGAATAGTAAAGTTCTTAAAATGATCTTTGTAAATAATGTTTTAGACTGTCTTTAATTAGCTCTTTACAACAAAACAATCTTGAAAGCTAACTTTCTAAGATCTTTAAATATTGTGAGAATGTTGTTTAAATACTCTTAAGATTGACCACTACAAAGCTTATAGTGTTCCCGTGTGTTGACAGAGTAAGAGCATGAGGTCTATATTAAGAAAGCATTTACAACTTTCTCACAAGTAAACTGTGATGTCAAGCACTCAAGAAAAAACACTGGAGAGAAATAAGCTAGAGAGAAGTCATCTACCTCTTCTTCCCCTGCAGAACTTCCAAACATCGGTGTCTTAATGCTGGAAGGCATCTCAATGCATGTGAGAGAAATCTTTCAACACAAAAATCTTTGGTATGTTTGGATTCTGTTTAAAGTAGATGGTTTTTCTTGGTGGGTGGATAGGAAGTAGCACAGTTTTTAGTAATGTTCCTCCTTGTTTCTAAGCAGACTGCCTTTACTTTCCATTTTTTTTTTTTTTCTGAAATGTATGTACCTTATGAAGTTTCTGGTTTTGAGATAAAAATCATATATACGCTGAAGTGGTGGCTTGCCTAAGAAGAAAGACTTACTTTCAAACTAAGTCTGTCTTGGCTGTGTTTACCAGTCTCCTAATACACTAATTTTAAGATGTGAACACCTTATAACTAAGGACCTCTTATCCGAATTACACAGTATGAATCTGATTTACAATATATTACACAAACTGAATACAATATTACAATATATTACAATCTGAATACAATTCCAATATATTACACAACCTGAATTACACAATACAGTCCCTCCACACAATCCAATGTCTAGCTGTATTTCTGAAACAAGACATAATAAAATATCCTGGAAAACTGAATAAAAATTGGTAAGAACATGACATGATCTATATAGACACACCGGGTGTTTTACAGCCATGGGTCTTCTTTCCTTTTCCTCTTGAGACTCCTCTATGATGACAGAAAGAAAAAAAAAAAAAAGAAAAAAGACCTTTTTAAATTTCTTTACTTGACTTAAACATCTGAAAACGTTTGGTTGCATTTTCTGTGGCTTTTAACTATGCAGGCAACACCTACTTGTATAAGGAAACAGACATGCAAGGACATCGAAGTTCGTCTTTATTTTACTAAGGTGGGTCAGACATAAACCAAACTCGACATGTTAGAAATCATGAGAGTATAAATAAATTCCCAATATCCATGTATGTTTATAAAGCAATTAAAATGTATGCAAGGAATAATGACATTCTTACTTTACAGTAGAGGCAGTATGCTGGATTATTTTACTTTTTGTTTTACATTTAAAGCACAGATAAAAGTTTGCATGAGTTGAACTTAAAGTGAATATTATACATTACATTAATGGTATCTTCAAGGGATTTTGCTAGGAAAAGGCTCTCTGGTGACAGGTATTAGAGCCTTGATTTTTCTTCTTCCTAAAACATTTTTTTCTGTTTTGTTTTTAGAAATTACAAATGTCAAAATCAATTTCTGAATAACATTTCGAAGCAATCTGATTTGCATAAAAATGAAACATTAAATTTGCCAATTCCTATTTTTTTCAGTGCCCAATATCATATTCATACAGCTCCTTAATATAGTATAAGTATTGTCATAATAGTGATGATGAGCTTTTTGTTCTTAATTGTATGTTTATTGTACACCACAATGCAAATGTTGAAATGTATAGAAAACTACTGAATGCCCCCTGAGAGATACAGACTCACACACGAAACATCAAAAGAACCATCTTGGATGTAAATGTGAAAGAATGGCTAATAATCCAGTTCTTTTGCTTCAACACAAACAAAATAGGGATATTATGTTTCAGCGCTGGATATGATTTCATTTATACAGAACTTTCCATTTTCCTGTTGACTATCAAAAGTCAAGAGCCACTGCAACTTCAGGTTTTCAGGGTATTTTGCCAGGAACAGTCACCAGTTGCAAGTACTATATGTGCCAGAACTGGAGAGAGTCTGACCTGCTTTAGAGGAATTTAGGCCTTTGTGTTCCAAATGTAAATGGCAGCTGGCTTGCTACCCACAGAGAAAGATGAAAACATATGTCTATCTAGGGTGTGTTTTAAGTAGTAACCTGTCATTAGTTATTTAGCAGATTGGAGTTCTGGTAACTATTTGCCTACAAATCACTATAGCCTAAGACTTTGCTGAATCTTTTTGTCCAAAATAGAGAAATTCTTCCCCTTGCGCTACAATCAGAATATACTATTTATGTACTTGTACACTGTTTCCTAAAGCGTAAGCTAGACCCAGACTTAATTGTTGAGCAGTATTCCGCAGATGAGACATGGAGGCTGAATAAACTCATCCAGACCTGTGCTGTTCTAAGCGGGTCATGTGTCTCTATATATACCTGCACCACAATCAAAATGAGTTTGAAGTGACAGTACTTCCAGTGTGTGTGCAAGGGACAATGAGGAAAAGGCATTTTTTAAGAATTAGGAAAGGAACTAATTCAGTGATGCAAAGATCTCAAGAAAGGCTGGAATTCTAGTCTTAGTAGTAGCTCTTCTGATGTCTCGCTTTGGTTGGAAGGGACCTCTGGAAGCCATCTGGTATGACCCCCTCACTGAAGCAGGCCTACATTGAAATTTAGATCAAGTTGCTAAGCTTGTACAGTTCAGTCTTGGGAATCTCCAAGAATTGTCTGATACTGTTTATTCTGTTACCTCCAAATATAGTTCATTCCTGGTGCGGCCACTGACTGTTCCCTTGTTTGTATGATGCATGTAGGCACTTAGGCTATATGCAGCCTGTTTTGCTATTTCAATTTAAAGACTTTTATGGAAGTTGTACTTACATGGAGACTGAACTTGACATAGTGTGTCCATTCTTTGATTATCCTTAGCCAAAAGAATGCCAAGGATTCCCAAACAGAATGTGGATGATGGTCTGCTGTTGGGACATCTGCATTATTCTCCATGGTCTGACTTCTTCCTTCTAGCACTAGATGTTTTCCTAGGCTTCCCATAGTTGCTAACTACTATTAAAATAAATGTGAACAAATATTAAGGTGATTTAGGAAACTGTTTTTTCCCTCCACATCTAAAAGCCCTTTTCAATGCCTGAATGTTTCTGAGGTGATAGTGGTAGAATATGAGGCAACTCTTCATTTTTGAGTTGTGCTATGATTATTTAAGTTTGCTGTATCTCCTCAGTGGAAGCACTTGGATCTTTTATTTGTTCAGCATAAAGGTTATTGCAAGTAGTCAGTGAATAACAAGTGCCAGATACTGCAGCAAGAGAATTCATATCAGTTGTGGGACGGAGTTTCCCAGATGAAAATTCATCAACATAATGATACAGAACTCTGCAGATTATGGTTGAAATACTTCCCAGCTCCTGTGTACATGGGACCACAGATGTCAATACAAATTATGAAGAGTTTCCTCTTCACTTCCCATACGTTGTCCATAGGAGGGCACAACAGAGCTCAGGTGCCTGGCTGGCATCCCTGCTTGTGTTACCGGGAGTTTTGTCATGGAATTCAAATGGGCTTGGATTTCATCTCCATTGTTTCTTCTCCTGTAAAAGCACTGTAAAAGTATCTGCTCTCTCTGCCCCTTTTCCTTCCATACTAATTTCACATGTATGTTTGCTCTATTTTTCCACCCAGAACTTCCGGCAAAGAGGCTTTAGAAAACTTTCTATACTGACCAGAGATTTCTGAGTGCACGATGGTACAAGAACAACTGCACAACATGCACCATGCACATGGTGCAATTCATCAGGCATGTATATGTGTATGCTCAGTAAGTCCAATATGTTACAAAAGCCTCTATATGTAAGACAGCAGTAAGGCTTATGTTTTCCATCAATTTGGGACCCTTCAGATCAAATACTGGTAACAGCCTCTAAGCAATAATGTGCTGCTCCTCACAAAAAAAAAAAAAAAAAGCATTTAGTGAGGTACGCCCAGGAAGAAGCTGTAAAAACTTCAAGACAGATTGTGCTCTAAAAGCACCTTTTCAGAAAGATTACTTAAATTCCACAAAGATGCTTCAGCTTGTGAAAGCTAGCAAGTTTCTATTTCCCCCCCCCCACCTCACGCTCTGATTACGTGAGCAAGATTTACATCATGTTAAAAGTAGATACAGCCATCAAAGTCAGAAGGAGAACAAAAATCTATAGAAATTTATTAGAGCTCAGAAAAAGCTGGAGAAATATTTAAAGAGGTGTTTCAGTCCTTCTCTTTCTTCCTTTAGTCTCCACAACTCCCAGTGACTTCACTCACACAGGCAACAAATCTGGTTCTGATCCTTGGCATTTAACGTTGAAACGTGGGTATTAGTGCAGACAAGAAAAATAATAACAGTAATCAGGGCTTGTTTCCAAATGATGCTGTAAAAGCCAGCATTTACAGATGTAAACCTAATTGCTCATAGCAGCTGGTGATCAAAAACCAAGTAAACACATGTGTGGCACATTTTCATGGAAAGCCGGTGTGCTCGTCTGTAGCTTGGGCACTGATGGCTGGTGTGAGCTTGCAGCTCCGTGCATCCCCACTGGGCACCTGCCACCTGAGTGAGGTGGGGGGGGGGCAGCGAAATCCTGATTTCCAAAAAGTAGGGCTCTCCTCCTCCTCCTGCAGTTTGGGAGAAGCCAGGGCGAGGTGGGGGTGTTGCTGGAGGTGCGGGCTCCCCTCAGGGGGCAGGAGGAGCGGTGTCCTGCTCGCTCAGGGTGGACGCTTCTCTTCCCCGTCCTCCCCGGAGGGCTGATTTTCTTAGAAAAGCAAGCAACGACTCACGTGCAGCACTAACAGGGTCACTAAGGGGATCCAAAAAAAAAAAAAAAACAAAAAAAAAAAAAACAAAAAAAACCGACAACAAAAAAAACCAACCCAGCCCGCCCCTCAGCTATCACCACTTTATCACCTGTATGTGCCTGGAAGGAGGCTCTTCCCTCCGCTGAGGAAAATCAGCTTAGGAAAGCAAAGTTTGAACAGCGAATTCCTGTTATTTCAAAGCACCCCATGTGACAGGATATTTCCTTATCATCTCGAGCCCAGAGCTTTCCCCCGATCCACCAGCCCTGCACAAGTGCGGAGGACCTGCCCGGCGGGAAGCCTTCTCCTCGCAGCGGAGGGGCGCGACGGGCGAAGCCGCGGCGATGGCTCCCTCCCTGCTCTTGCTCCTCCTCGTACTTCTTCCCGGGGCTTTTCCGCTGCTGGGTAAGTGCCCGCAGGGGCTGTGCACGATACGCCGGGAATTGAGAGGGGTCTCGGCAGGCGCCGACCTGCGGCTGTGTGTGGGGATAACCCCCGCGCAGGTGGAGGGCAGCCCCGCGGGACGGGGTGAAGCCCGCCGCCATTTTACCCCCCTCAGTGCTGCCCGAGGGGAGCCTCGGGGAGTCGGGGAGGGCCGGAGGGAAGGCGGCCGCCACCCGTCCGTCCCTCCCTCAGCCGCACGCCCCAGCTGCCGCCCCCTCCCCGTCCTCACCCTGAGGTGATCAGTGGGTGAAGCTGCCCCATGAGACGGCCCTTTGGGTTTCAGGTTTTTTGGGTCGTAGTGGGCACCAAGCAGGGCTGCCTGGGGATGTTAGAGTACCCCAGATATTGTCATAGGGTAGTCTGGGTGAAACATGGAGCTTGCACCTCAGAATTTCTCTGATTTCCAGTGCACTGCTATATTCCAGCAAAAGTTTTGCCTCAACCCTTCCTGAAAGCCTTCTCGGCATCCTTTGCAGTCCAGTTTGAGGTCTACTGAAGCACAGCTTTGTAACACTAGCTTGTAACCTTTTTTTGCTCTGTGTAGTTAGCAGCAATCATTGTAGGCTATCTGGTAAGTGAGAGCCTCCGTGGAGAGGAAGACAGTCATCCTACCTGCTTGCTGCCTCATTACTTCCTGCTGTCTTGCCTCTGGCTGTTGGGGTGCTCTTAGTAGGTGTTTGACACTGGTAGCCCTTCACTGGCTTAATGAGTCACTTCTTAATTTACACTCATGTAGTCTGTGATAGTTTGAAAAAGCTGAAAAATCTGAAGCTGTGTTGGCATACTGGAACTTTTAGAATGTAATCTCTACTGTGGAAAAGGTACTTGGTCAGTAACATTTTACAGTACATGCTTTCTGGGGCCAGAAATAGGCAAACCATCAGTGTGATGGGTAAAGAAAAATGAAACCTTGTGGGAAAAAGAATCTGTTATTAACTGCTTGGGACAGTTGAGGTAAAATGCTAGATGCCTCTGGATGGGTTATTGTTGTGGTTTAACATTGACAGGCAGCTAAATATCACACAGCCACTTTCTCACTCCCCCTCAGCAGGAGGATGATGGGTGTGGGGAGAAAATTAAATGGAGGAAAACCTGTGCGTTTGAGTCAGGAGTTTAATGAAAGAAAAGCAAAGAAAAAAATTATTCTCTCTACCCTTTAGCAAATGATGTCCAGGCAACTGCTGGAACGTCCTCCCTTGTTCTTCTTCCCCCGAAGCTTTTAGTGTCGAGCACGACATCTTATGGCATGGATTATCCCCAGCTATGCCCCCTCCCAGCCTTTTGGCCACCCCTAGGCAAGTGGCCTTTGGGGGGGGCCGAGGCCAGAGACACAGCCTTGATGCTGTGCAACCACTGCTCAGCAACAGCCAGAACATTGGTACAGTATCAATACCATTCTAGCTACAAGTGCAAAGCACAGCACTGTATGAGCTGCTGTGGGGAAAGTTAACTCCATCCCAGACAGACCCAGTACAGTTCTAAGGGTGAGATGAGTTGGTACTTATGCCTGGAAGGTTTCTATGAACCTTTTTCCAGGAGTAATTTTTGAAACCTTCATTATATGTTACTCTCTTAGAAACTGCCATAATTCAACGTACCAAGACCGTAGTATTTGGGATGATGCTCTGGTGAACCTTCTTGTGTACCACCTCCAGCTCATCTATAGTGAAGAATGGGCCCCTGTTATGGGAGCTCTATGACAAATGTTGCTACAGAATGGTGAAGAAACACAGTTAACAGTTACATGAATAGTTCTGCACAGCCCATTTTACAGATACAACTCAATATGTTGACAAGAAGTGATATCAAGCGGTTACAGAGAAGAGCTGCCAGGGCATAATGGGTGTTTCACAGATACCTGGCTTGTTTGATATTCTTATAGACTCTCTAATATCTCACACAGAAAGTATTGTGTGGGAATTTGGTTTGGTGTGCAAACAGGCAGAACAGACACAGCAGTAAAGCCATAACTGGAGCAGCACAGGACCGTGATACAAATCAGCTGTATGGTCATGGATGTATCAGGAGCTACAACAAAGAAAAGGAAATTCTCCAACTGCAGTCTCAACCACAGTTACTCCTGCCTTCTTCCACCTCTTGTTCTTCCATCCTGCTTTGGTGCCAATTTCTTTTTAATGCCTACTTGGCTATGTTGGCCCTTTATCTGTTTATAACTCATAAGTGTTATTCCCTGTCAGATCCCTGTGTGCACTGGGGCTCTTGTAAAAGCTTTTGTGTTGCGTTTACATACTGCTTACACTTTGTAAAGGTACAGTCAGAAAAGCAGAGGACCAAAGATTTTTTCACACCCCCACTGGCCAAGCCTCTTTATTCAGCTTTCTGACCTTGTTTCTGAAGCCAAAACTTCACACTCTTTTGGGCCTGGGTACAGCAGTCCAGGCTTTTGACTTTGGGGTACATTTTTCACATGCCTAGTGTCCTCTAACGCCACAAGTCGCATAAAACATATAATGTTATATTAAGCCACAAATAAAATTTTAGCAGCTTAAAAGATCAAGCAGTGTTTTCCACACTTGTGAAAAAGTGTGACATTTTCTTTTAACTGGAAGCTTTAAATAAGATTTCAGGAAAAGGAGAGTTGCAAGCATTGCATGTATCATTGTGCTAAATCCTAGTAGAAATGCAGAATTAAAATAAAGTTATCACCAGAAGTGATAATTATATATTTCCTTGTATTGTCTGTGAGTAAAGCTGATTGGCAAAAGGCAACAACTTTTGTCTCCAGTGCTCATCAGTTTTATACTGCTTCCCAGTGAGTTGGAAGCCAAAGGACAGGAGAAGGAAACTGAACCATGGGTGAAATAAGTCTAGGTCAGCTCTTTCTCTGAGATAGAGGTTATTTGTTTCCAGGTTGTTCTCCTGTAGTAAATTATGATCATTTCCACATTGGAGCCTCAGCAGAGACAGGAAAATGTTTTGTGGTTAACCTGTTTCCCGTTAAATATTTTTTTCATTGTAGAATTTGTTTAATTTGGTAATCTAGCATTAAAATAAATAATATTTCAATTAGCTTCAATCCCCAGAGTAACATAAATTAGTCTTTTTCCTAGCTTGTAGCCCAGTTGAAATACAATTTTAAGACCTTGTGCAGTCTGTTACATTTTGAGATAGAATATCAGTGAACTGTTAATTTACCATCCTAAAATGTATCTCAGGGGGATCAGAGGAAGGAGGAGAAATTCTCAGTCACTGGAAAAATGTAAGAAAGGACAAAGTAATCACCGATTACTGCAGTTAAGTGAAAAATGAATATGCTGTTCTAGCCCTACAAGTAGCTTGTTTACAAGGGGTAAAAAATAAAAATCCTTCCACTCAGTTAAGACTTCAAGGATTTTAGCAGAGCTTATGAGAGCAAAAATCTCCATCAAGGGGAAATGGAGCCTGAAGAACTTATGCTGTAGGCATCTTCTCACACTTGGGAGCCAGGATCAAGGAGCTGAGTGCTCAGCGCCAGTGCATGGCGTGCGTGCTCCCTCCTCCCATTAACTCCCGCGGCTGAAGCTTTAAATGAAATTGTGAGTGGGCTTTTTTCCTTAGGGGGAAAAAAAAAACAACACTTTTTTTAAAAAAAAAAAAATGCTTTAAAGCTGCAGGAGACACTAGATCTGTCTCTACTGCCTTGCTCTTTTGAGTATAGATGCTTTCACTGATGCAAGATAGTTGAAATGTTGCAAAATCTGAACTGTTTGCATTCTCAGCCACTTGAACAGATGTAGTCCACAGGAGTAACACACCTTCTTTTGCTGAACAGATGATGAGATTTTAACCCCAAGAGCAGCATCCAGACTCATATTTCATTTAGATAGTAGGTAAGATTACTTCAAACCAAATAATTCCATTGCTTTTTGTCTTACAGATACTAGCATCTTTTTAATATATAATGAAGACCACAAGCGCTGTGTACTGGCTCAAAGTTCTAATTCAGTGACTACCGCTCCTTGCATTCAAGAAAGTGAGTCACAAAAATTCAGGTGGGTCTCAGATCACCAGCTTATGAGCGTAGCGTTCAAATTGTGCTTGGGAGTGCCTTCGAAGAAAGACTGGGTTCCGATCACTCTGTATCCTTGTGACAAGGCTAGTGAACTTCAGCGATGGGAATGCAGAAATGAGACTCTCTTTGCAATCCAAGGGGAAGATTTGTTTTTCAACTATGGAAACAGACAGGAAAGGAATATTATGCTGTACAAGGGATCTGGTTTATGGAGTAGGTGGAAAGTCTACGGAACCACAGACGATCTGTGTTCTCGAGGCTATGAAGGTAAAGTTCTATACATTAATTTCTGTATTCTAAGCTCATTTCTATGTGTATCTAATTAAACTATTCAGAAGTGTAGGAGAATTACCTTAGTCTTTTCAGTGATCAGTGAGTGTGACTTCTGATGAAATCAACAACACATGAGTGTGCTTTATGTTTTCTGAGGGGTTTGTTTTGCTTTTCTTTTGTCAAAGTTATGATAGATAATTAACCATATAAGACAGTGATTCATTTTGAGGAAGAGGAAAGCCTGTGGTTATTCAGAACGTGTATAACCATTACACAACAGTTAGTGATAGCTTTGACTATTTATATGTCTACAGAAAAACATAGTATCAGCATATAGTCTGATTATGTTCCCCCCCCCTTCCCGAGGAGCAAATATAAATTATATTGTGAGGATTTAATTAACTCATGGTATCTTCAGGTCCAGTATACTGAAGGTGCATTTCTAGGTGTTTGAAGTGCCTCTCAGGGTTGGTGCTGAAGTGAAAACAAGAAATAAGACATTTTAAATAGTTAAATATAAAAATGTACATGCATGTATGTTTATGATAGTACCTGGGAATACATTTGGCTTCCCTTTGGTAAACAGAAAGGGGCAGAGGAAGGGAAGGATGCATTTCCTAGGGTTAACATGAATGCTGATTACAGTATTAGTCCTTGACCCAGAAAAAAAAGAACCCTAGTGAAGCAAATTATGTGAAAGGAGGCAGGGAGGAGATGGAGTTATGGCCCATCTCTCCTTTGCCCTTTGTTTTCTAGCAGCTCTGTGAGACAGTGACCTTGGTATGTCAGCTCCGTAGTGGTCCCTGTCAAGTGGTGTTCCTCTGTACATCCTCTCACCGAGGTACATACATTGTGTGTGCACACAGAAAGCTGCTTTAGTTACTGTGATAAGTTTCATCAACTCGTCTGCCTGATGAAACAAAATTGGCCTTTAGATGGAAATTTTATTTGGGCATAGTATGAAGGAGTGGTATGTATCACTCTGTGGTATATATCCTGCAAGTTTATACCTGTGTGACGTTATATCTAAAACAGTAATTGAATGAGTTATCAACACAAGAACCAACAGTTGTTTGTGCTTAAAAAGAAAATTGGTTAACTTTGTGGATTTTATACTATTGATTGTTATGCATGTAAAATTTAGCGTGGGAAAGCACCTGCGTTGGCTCAGTCAGTTCTGGTCAGTAGTCTCCTTTTCTGGCCAGTGGTCTCCTTAAGTGACAAAAATTTGTCTCATTGTGGAAACAGGTATGAGCTTGGACCTAGAGAGTAAAAACTAGCAACATCCCATTTCAAGTACAGGTTGGAATCGAAGCTAGCAAGCTCTGCTTTGCTATAATATGATCATAAAGCTTAACTGATACATATCCCATGCTTATTACCTCTTAGACATCTTTAAATTGTTGTGTCTCCTTAGATACCTACACAGTGAAAGGAAATGCCAATGGAGCACCTTGTGTATTCCCTTTTAAGTTTGGTGACAAATGGTACGCTGACTGCACAGATGCTGGCCGATCAGACGGCTGGTTCTGGTGTGGAACCACTTCAGACTTTGATGTTGACAAGATGTATGGATTTTGCCCACTGAAATGTGAGTTTTGTATATTGAAGATTCTGCTGTGCTCTGTTACTCAGCTGCCTAGGAATATTGCTGTTCTTGTCGGCTGCTTTACTGTACAAAAGTTTTAGATTACATTTATGTTTTCTGTCTCCATGCAGCTTGCTATTTTTTAGGAACAACTTAACTATGAGAAAATAGGGCTCAGCATACAACAATTGTCTGACTATATCCTGATGAAAGTGTGTTAATCATATACTGGAATCTGTAATTGCAGCATTTGCTCAAATAGCAAGTTAATTAGATGTAAAGGTATTACATTAGTACATACAAAAGATGGCAAAGAAGTTTGTGCTGCAGAACTGGAAGCGAGAATTTAACAACTGAAAAATGAGACTTCATACAAATGAATTGCCTTGTGAACATAAGATAACTTATGTGAACTTTTTACTAAGTCCTAGTACATTACTTACTCTTCTGCATTACTTACTCTTCTGTAACTAAAAGCAGTAAGAAAGGTCTATATTCTAAATTCCCTGGTTTTGAATATAGCTAGGTTTTAACTGCAGTATTATGAAAATACAGAACTTTATGTAGAAATGTTGACATTCCTTTAAGTAAATTGGAGTAATATGCTTGTATGTATTTGTATTATTTTCAGTTTGAGTAAAGTTTCTCTGAACTTCTGTAAAATATGTACTAAGCAATTTGCCTGCAAGCTGTATTTTTTTTTTTTTTTTGTCATGCTGGGAGAGGTGGCACTTTTCCTTCCCTTCTTCTTTATGATTGTGTTTGGCTGTAAAGCTCCAACTGACCACAGTAAGAACAAAAGAGAAAAACGTGTCTTTCCTTTGATGTGAAGACAACAGAGTGGGTTGATCTTAACTGGTCTGATGATGAAGTATCAGTGTCCTCATATGATTTCCATGAATGTTGCATTCATTATTTCAGAAAAACAAAAATTGCATGCTATTTTTTCCCTAGGCCAATATTATTTTCAAGATATAAAAACATGTTGGAAATATCAATCCCATAAAGAGAGCACATGCAAATCAGCTTAAGTATGCTACCTGTCTAGAATTCTTTGAGCAAGGCAAATAGGAGGTATCATTAAATTTTTGTTTAGTTCTCTGGCATAATTCAAGGAAATCCATTCAGATGACTGTGATTGTTTTTGGAAAAAGCTGCTTTATGCTGATTGCCTGCACGTTTCCTTCCTAATTCTTCAGTACTGGCTATAAAATATTCATGTTTAGGTCATATATTTTAATGAGAGACAGACTGGGGTAGAAAAGTTTTATCCAGCTGTATGACTGAGAACTGCACTGCATGACAGTGGTAAGTTGTTAAACATCGAGAGCACCTTTTAGACAGAAAACATTGAAGTCTTTTGTATGTTAAAGTTTATTTAAGAAGATTTAAGCATTGTTCTTTTTCTAAACTATCTGGAGGGAGCAAAGGTGCTGATATGAAGACCTTTACAGCTCTTCATAATAGGGCCTGGACACACAGTGAAATTACAATTGAACCAGTCACTTTTTTTTATTGTGAGCAACACCAACTCAAATGTTCTCCAGTATGAAGAGGACTAAGATTATACTCATAAGTAATTATTATACTCAAAAGAAATGTGGAAATTTGACCAGTAGAGGTAACATAATTATAAGTATGAGCCCTTTAGTTGGTGCTTTAAAAAGATGCTGATACACTGACAGATGAAACTTAAATCCCATAGGAAGAAACTGAGAAGTGTTTCTGCCACTTCAGACTATTTTCAATACCCTAGGAAATACTGATTCTTTACAGGTATTATTATTATTACAGGTATTATATTATTATATATTACTGTGTATTTTTGAGCTGTATGTTACGTTGCAATGTAAAACTAGGCGTTGAGGAAGAGAACAGGTTGCACAAGGTAAGATTACCAGGAGATCAAGTCATGACGTATGTCCATAGCTGTATTGAAGTGGGCAAAAGTCCACTGAGGCTCTTTTCTTGAGAGCTGAAAGAGCTAGAGCTTCTGTAAAGAATTTAGAAAGCCTAGGAAGTAAACAAAGAATGCAGGGAGTAAGGAAATATTTAAATAGTCTTAGCCTTGCATATTAATCATTGGGCAAATCTACATCCTTGCATTCATTCAGAAGTATTGATTTAAAAAAAATATTACTTTTTTTTTTTTTTAATGTCAGGCTTTTCCCCCATGCTGGCATTTCAAGGTGTTTTGAAGGATTTTTCAGTGTGGTTTTATGTCCAGTTCAAAATGCCCTGTGAAATGGCCAAATACAGGGTGATTTACCATGTTTCTTCTGAGTTACCTGAAAGTCATAATCCGACTTTGGACCTCACAAATTTATGTAGGAAAAAGAAAGAAACACGTTAGGAAAAAATATCTAAGAGAAGATAACTATGTGAAGGAAATTTAGTGTACTTTAGATTTTCTTTATTACTATTGACAGCATTTAGTTATATCATATACTATATTATACACTCATAAATTATAAAGTCTTTATTATGGGATTCGTTCCTGGCTATCTGGTCAGAGAGGAAGAGATGGCAGTTATATTATGGGCTGTCTAGCAAGATTTATATTCGTTTTTCTTTTGCCATGATTCTATTCATGCGGTTTCCAAGAATATTGGACTGAGACTGTTACGTAACTGAGCATGTTTTGGATGGCTAACTAAGCAAACAAGAACACTTGTGTTGTTACTGCTAGTCAAAGGCAAGATTTCAGCTTGCAATTTTGGAACGAAAACTTCTCAAGACCATTACTGATTTCCCGTTTCTTCTGTTTCCAGATTCAGTAGAAATACTGTATGTGATAAACCTATTAGCATTCTTTTTAATTTTAATTGTAATAAATATTTTCATCAATAGGGCAATTTTTCCTTCCTGTAGGTTTTAGCTTGTTTGTCAAGGGCTATGAGTGAAATTCAGTGCATTTTTGGTCTGCTTCACTTTGTTTTAAAGACTAAAGATGGTAGTCTTAGTGGAAATACCTCTCTCTCACTAATTTCCATGTATACAAAAATGCATGTTGAGTTCATCAGTGTAGGGATAAAGTTGAGCTTTTAAAAATTCTTTTTCCAGTTATGCAGGTGTATTTTATTAAGAATTAAGTTTAGATGCTAAAATATATCATTCTAGAAAAGTGATTCCTCTTCTGGTTTCTCTGGGGATACTGAGCTTTAAACAATAACACGTAGGTTTCCTAAAAACCCGCTCTGTGAAGGTGTTTGTCCTCATAAAAGTAGAAATATCTTTAAAAAAAAAAAAAAAAGGGTTCAGAAACGAACTTTATTTTGATGAAAGACCAACGTCCTATAGAACAGCACCAAATGCAAGTAATCTGTAAATTAAGAGACCAAGGGAGGGAGGTTGAAGGTTGGATGAATGCCTGAGACTTGTTTTTCTTTTCTTCTCTAGTAATGTACAAGGTCTGTAAAACCCTTTTGTCAGAGACAAATTTTTTTACTGAATTATAGACTCTTAATATTACGTCTCTATTTTATCCCAGGCATGTGCATGTGCCTAGGAATTAAAGCTTTTGTAGAACGCAGTGTAGCGAAGAAATTTTGGCTTCTGGTAGTCACAAAGTGCTTTGGCTAGAAGTTAGTTTGTGGGTAATGATACTTGGATGAAAGTTCCCATATTTAGCGTCTATATTACAGTATGCTATGTATTTATCTTGTTGTCTAAGGGTAATTTGAAAAGAAGCACTTCATATTGTCTATCAGATTTAATACAGGAAAAAGTGGAACTGGTTACTGACCTGCTGACATTTAACATGTACCATCCTTTGTCTTGAGTTTTGTTTATTGTACTGTTTTCCTCTTATTTATACTCTTACGTTTTCTGAGATCTCTGAATTCGGAAAAGGAAAAGACCCCTTTCTCTTAAATTTTTCACAGCTTGCAACTTAAGGAGCTGATAGAGGCTGCAGGAATTTCAGTCCCTTTCCCGTTGTCAGCAGACCTACAATGACCTCTACTATATTCTGCTTTTGTCATGCAACTTTATGGAGTGATATTTAGTTCAGTGTACCTACGGTAGTTCAGTGACCTACAGTAGGTCCTGTTTTTGGCAGAGCAAGATCATGCTCCAGCATGTTGTGTTGTGGAGATTCACCTGACATGAGCTAGGAAAGGCTGTAATAGTTTGAGGAGTGTGGTTACTTCTGGGGCCAATTCTAATGTCAGGCCCTGCTAGGTGACATTTTCACCGGTTTGACATTGCCAAGATGTGCCAACTTCAGGTTTTCAACAATATTCAGTCAAGTCATGGGACAGAGAAGAATGCATGGAAGTATATTGTATACATGCATAAAACAAGTCAGGAATTGCAGAAAAGTGTGAGACTGATGCTGATAATGGAAATTTTGTGTCCGGTGTTTGGGTCTAATTACCTCTATCTCAGTTAGAGAATCCACAGCTGCTTTATATAGCACCCAACATTTGTAAAATAAACAGGGGTTTCTTAGCTCAGAACAGTGGGCAGCTTCACGTACACCTTAGCTAGCATGAGTCTGTCAGGTTTCAGTGTTTTTCTCCATAGTTAAAAATCAGTTCTTTTGGAATGACTTTAGCCATTCATCTTCCATTTTAAACAGAAGCTTCGTTATACCAGAGAAAATAGGGGGATTGTTTCATTATGTGTCTATTGTCTGACACTACCGTCATAGTTTAGCTCAGGCCTGGGTTTACTATCATATTAGAGAGCCTTGGGACTCCTTTTAAACCAGTTCTGTACTGCAGTGGTTAGGTTTGTGTATTTTTGTTGGGTGATTCATTCTATATTTTATCTGGCTTAGTCTTTGTGATCAGTTACACCATTTCTTTTTCTCCCTACAGTTAATAATATTGATTCGCTGTGGAATACCGATCCTCTAACAAATGTCCAGTATCAGATAAATTTTGAGGCAGCGCTGACATGGCACCAGGCAAGAAAAAGCTGTCAACAACAGAAGGCAGAGTTATTAAGCATCACAGAGTTGCATGAACAAACATACCTGACAGGTAGAGTAATATCATCCTGCAGTTTTTTTAAAAAGTGAATTATTGTAACAGTGGCACTTATATAGCATGTTCCATCTCAAAAGTTGGTATTTTGTTCAGTTCTTTTAACTAGTAGATGTAAATTGTTGTCTTGAATAATTCACCTGGAGAATTGGAAAGTTGATGATTATTTTATCCTGAATCAACATTGCCAGAAACTTACAGTAACATGAAAAATAACAGCAAATAAGTAATGCAAGCAATAAAGAAAGAATTTTGGAATGCATGAAAATTCAAAGTGGTTTTGAAAGCAAAAAGGCAGATACCAAGATTGCATCTTTTTCAAGCTGCACTTGCTGTGTGTACTAGTAAGCATTTTGGCCTATTGCATTGAAGCTGTTACATCATCACTATGTACTGAAATATGAAAAGAATGAAAAATAAGCAATATACAAGAGGACTTACAAATAGCTTGTTTTAATTTCGGTCTCTTTCATTTTTTTCCCAAAGTCCTTTTCAAACTTCTCTCCAGAGAAAATTCACTCCTGAATTCATGCTTGAATGTATTTGCATTCTATAAAGAGGCAGTCCTGTCTTCATTACCTTCTTAGCCTGTGCACACACATGAAGCAGTCCACTATATTACATCTATTGAATAGATTAGAAAATACTTTGAATATGTCTAATCAAACGGGTGATAAAATTTTCTATGAAATATAACATGCATGTTGTGCTTTGTAAATTCAGAGGATGACTGGGTACTCAGTAAATGCATTTTTAACGTGATGCATAGCCTTTCCTATGTAAACTTCTGTTTTCAGTTTAAGTATTTGGTCAAAACCTGAGTCTTATTTACTACAATAAATTTATTGTTAAAATTAATGCTCAAGGAAGCATTGAAATTTAGGAGTAAATTACTAGTAGGCATGTTTGAACTGCAGACTATTATATATTGCTGCCAAACGTATGTGGAAATCCATTTTTCATTCTGCGACTATTCTGGCAGAACCAGGATTTCCTGTCATGCTCAGTTTTTGATTCTCTTAACCTCCACTTGTTTGTACAGAAGTAGTACTGGAACACGTTACTGTGTTGTTGCCAGATCAGGCTCCAGTATGACATTGCAGTCCTTTCCAGTGTTTAACTACCCCTGCTTTTAACCTGGCCATGCTTCAAGTGCAGCTCATAACCACAGTGTCAGAGACAACTAAAATACGTGGAGCAAAATTGCTTACTGGCATAATGCCACCAGTAACAGCAGAAATTAATAATATATGTTGTGAAATGATTTTCTGTAAGCTATGCAGAAATAAATTAATTCAAAAATAATCAGCAGTCATCCAGCTAGGCTTCCAAGTCTTATACACAAAGCAGAGAGAGACAATTGATTAATAATTACTATAAATAATACCAGAGAATTCAGTAGGACCATACATGAGCATAATAAGTAGTTTTCAGATGTGGAGCAGTAGGTTGGAACAGCATTTGGAAACGTGACTTACAGTTGGCTAAAGAAGTGAAATCAGATGAGTCTGAAAATGCAAAAGGTGTGCTTTTAAAAAGATGATTTTTGGAACGATCATGTTTAAATATAGTGTGATAAAATATGAACAGTTTACAATATTAGTTTACAATATTTTTTATATTTGAAACTGTTGGAAAATACACAGCAGGAAACAATTCATCTTTGTTTTTTGGAAAACTGATTTTTATTTTTTTTTTCCTTTTATGTAACTTCCAATCTTATATTTTATAATTCTGCACCTTGCTTCATATTTATGATAATGAGCTTACAAAGAGCACGTATGTCATTTTGTTTTCCATTCCAACACAATTCCCTACACATAGAATTGTGAAAACTGTAAAGCTGAAATTAATCTTTTTGTATGGCCATGTAAGACTACATGTTGTGCAAGTTTAGCATAGCCACCTCAAAAGTATATATTTAAAAGTTTAAAAAACTTGTACTAGGAAAAAGGAGAACCAAGGGAGTTCAGCTTTTAAGTTCTAAGTGAGTGTTTGCTCTTGCTGTGCACTGCCAGTGTCTCTCTTTGTCTCTGTTACCTAGGTTTGACCGGCAGGCTCAGTTCTGCTCTCTGGTTTGGTCTTAACAGTTTGAATTTCAACAGTGGATGGCAGTGGGTTGGTGGTGCTCCTTTTCGATACTTAAATTGGGTTCCAGGTAAGATTAAATGTGTTGCTAATAGGTTTTAAAAGAAAAAAAAAAAAAAGGTCTTTGTGTAACAGATTTCTTCTCTTGTACTCTATTGTACTGTTGTTATTCATCCTGTAGATGTTGTTCATCCTATAGATGTTGTTAATGACAGCCCTCATGCTAGGTATAGATGATGGGTTTAATTTATTACTTAGGATGAAAAATGTAGCCTCCAAATTCAGAGGAAAGTTTTAAGTCATCTGTATATCTTACTTTGCTTCATCTCTATGTGAATGCAGAGTAAATCTGATGCTCAAGGTCTTTTCATTTGTGTGCTTAAACTGGTCAGTTTTTTTTTTATTATTTTTATTTTTATTCCTTTCTTTTCCAGTTTGTCTTAGTTATTTGCTTAATGATTCAGTTTTTATTTTCATCTTGGATTAACCGACCCATGGTAATACCACATATAGAAGTGAACATGTTCGGCTAGCCTACTTTGAAGCAAAAACGGCTGCTCCACACCTGGAGACAGCACTGTTGAGCTCTGGTGGTGGTGTTAAAAAGCTAGCTTCCTATGCCTCAGCAGAGAAGAGGAGATTTTCCAGTTTACTATTTGGAGTGTCTGTGTTAGGTGACTTTTAGCAGGACCTCTGTTTCCTTGTCCTGAGTATTCAGGAAGTCTTTGGAAGCTAATATAAACTTGAGGTCTGAAGTTATGCAGTGGGAATACTCTTCACCTCCACTGAGCATGTCCCATGTATTTAATCTGCAGTAATGGTGTAAATGTACACTCCATCTTATCACCCAGTAGCTTCCTTGTGTAGATAAGCCCAAACTACATTTTAGGTAGAGAAAACCTCTTTGTAAGCTTTGACGTGGATTGAACCACTGTATAAATAGCTCTCCAATGGAGAGAGCACATGAAGAAAACAGATGGGCTGAACTGCAAGTTGCTGTGAGGGTATTTATAGGTCTGTCTTCTAAGAGCACAGGTGAGAATCTGCATGTAATGAGCGGAGGAAACCTGATTGTGAGACAGAGCCAAATCAGCAAGGGAAGCTGTTCATGGTTGTTAAAACTGCTGACAACTCTCAGCTATCCTGTAAAGAATTATATGAGTTTTGGAGTACCAAAATGGGCTCCGTTTGTCTTTAACCCTTTAAGTTTCTTAATTTCATTTGAAGGTAATACTCTTATGTCTATCTAACAAATTTTATGCTTGTAATATCACCTTCACAGTTTTACTTTGGTCATCCTATCTCTGTCTCATCCCCATTTTCCTGGATGTTCAAAAGTTGACTGTTCTTCCGCTAGTATGTTTTTAAAGAATTTGTGGAAGCTTCACATTCTTCCATCTCACTAGCCCTAAATAGATAACAACAACAACAAAAAAATCTGCAACAAAGGAGCTAAGTTGTCAACATTTAAACTAAAGTTATGCTGGTTAGTCATTTGGGAGAGCTAACTGCCAACAGCTGAGCTTTTTTCATGCATTAAACCAATTAAAATTTTTGTTCTTGAAATAAAAGTATTTTTCCTCCCACGGGAAGGACTGTAATTTAAGGTAATGAAATCATAATGACACAAGAAAAATTTCAGTGAATCTTGCACATTAGAAATTATTGTTTTGCTGTATTTATTGTTGAGCCCTTCTGACACTTCCTTGTGTAGTGTAGTGACTTGTTGAGATGTGAAAGAAAATCCATGTTAAGTTTAATCATAGACCAGGTCTTAAAAAGTTCATCCAGTTTATTGCAGAAAAGTGCTGTATGCTACAATTTCTCTTTCCTTCTAGATGTTCCTGTTAGTGCTAATGCTAATCTTCAACTGAAGAGAGCCAAATATCTTGCTGTTGTTGTGTTGTTTAGACAAGTGGACAAGAAGTTCACATTAGCAGCATAACCACTTACTATTTTTTGTGTCTTTTATACTAAATGCAGAATTTGACTAGCTTACTGAACAGGTTTTCACCTAAAGATTATACTCTGGAGCTGAGAAAGGGGAAAAAACAGATGAAATATGTGCACTGTAATACCTTACAATGAGACTTTGAGCCTGTGAAGAGGTTAAAATTGTGAACTGGATAAATATCTCAGCTTGTGGTTGCTGTGAGAAGAGTATCTGTTAAAGGAAACGAGCTACACCATTTAGGCTAAGGGACTGTTGAGAATTACAATTGCCGATATATTGACATATCTTATAATTAATTAAAGCATGGAACAAATTAGAATATGTGAGCAACTGGAAGCGTAACCACGAGGTGCTTATACTTGGTTATTGTTGTTAAATATATATTTTTTAAATTTCTATTTATCTAATTTTCTTATTGAAGGGCATCCTTCTCCAGAACCTGGAAAAATCTGTGCAGCATTAAATCCTGGCAAAGGTGCTAAGTGGGAGAATCGGGAATGCAATCAGAAACTTGGCTACATTTGTAAACGAGGAAATGCTACTTTAGAATCTTTCATTGTTCCTACAGGTAGGTTTGGTAATAATCCCCTAACAAATAATTAATGGCCAGTGTTTTTTATCTATAATTCTAATAATATAATTGTTATTGCACATGGTAAAACCAAGCAAAGGTCATGTCTGTGCAGAATGTGGCTTGGCCAAGATTCCTTGTAAAAGTGAACAGCGTGTACTTCCCCTTTATTCTGGCCTCCCTACTTCCTGTATAGGAATCTTTTTTTCAGTAGCTTTTCTAAATTGCAGAAATGGTTGAGTTCTCTTTCCAAAACCAAACAGAACTGTTAGATTTTGTAGATAGAATAAAAAGGTAAATTAATGTTTAAAAAAGTGTGATTATCTAAAGCCTCATGTTCTCATTGAAACAAATCTATTTCTTCTTGTCATTTGTTCTACTTATGAAACAGAGTAAGTTTCACAGTGCAAGTTGATAGTGGAATTTTTTTAAATTCTTTTGATATTTATAAACATTTATTTAAAAATATTTTAAATATACAAATTTGTGCATACAAAATTATTATAAAAACTATCTCACCTAATTATAAAATCATTTAAATTATATATATAAAGACACTTTTTCAGAAGAAATGTAATTCTGGCACTTGGTTAAGATACACAGGAGAAACAAACCAGCGAGAGGTTCTCATAGCTTTATTTAGACCTGATTCCCTATTTCTATAATTTACCTTGTAGCTTCTTCCTTTGTTTCTTCAAGCTTTCCTTCTTTATCCCTTACTTCCAAGTTTCTTTATCTTTCTAGAACATACAGGTGTCTCCTAAATCCATTGACATTATTTTGCATACGTTTTAGAAGCAGACAAACTACTACCCTATTTCCAGTCCATTTATTAATATACATTATTGGTGAACCAGATGTCAATTGTTGAATTTCCAAAATATTCAGCTTAAAAACATTTTAAAATGTTTTCTTCTTCCATAGCCAATATATAACCAGTCCAGTCAAAACCACTTAGAACAGCCTTCTGGCAAACTTGTTTTGCTTTATTGCAAAGAGAAAAGAACACAAGAATGAGCTAGTGTATTGTTAACTAAATATTGAAATTACTTAATATTAATTAAATAATACTTCAGTATTGAAATCAAGCATAACTATTTGCCTGGGTTGGTAAAGATTTTAGTGCATATTTTAATGCTTTCCTGAATTAAATTGCAAATTTTTGTTAGTATTTGTGTACATCTGATGACCAGATAGCTTAATTAATTTGGGTTGTCTTTGTTCAATTAGCTACTGCTCAGCTTTTCAGATTCATATATCCATCTTTAAACATTGATGCATATAAATAAACTACTGATTCAGTTCTGGCTGCTATTTTATTTTGTTTTAAATTCAGTCTAAATTAAGTCTTAATTCAGGGCTAATGGCCATTTCTTTCTTATGCATTAGGCTTTGACTCATCCTCTCCCTCCCCCACCCCAAGTGCATCAATAATTTGGAGGAAGAACACCAATGAGACAAAAGTTTTCGGTTCAGAAAATTACTGAGTAAACATGGTGACAGATTAAACAGAGATTCGTGGTGGTTCACATCAGAAACTACATTCCAAAATGTCCTGTGGGAGGAAGTCATAAAAAGAATAAGTGTGCAATCACGCAAGGTGTTAAGTGTCCTCAACTTCTAATGATGTAAAGGAAAACTCATGGCAGATGATGTTTTCCTGAACAGGGTTCCTGAGTCAAAATATAAATTAATCACAAATTCATGCATGCACTTAGCGGTGTATGCATTAAATGCAAAGGCAATCCATTGAAATTTTAAGAGTACAATTAAGTCCAACAAAGCAGTGTAAATACTGTGGGATAAAAGAACACTTTACAACAGAACATAAATCATGCTTGTATCCATAAGAAAGGAGAGAAAAATATTTCTAGAATCTTTATTTTTGTAACACTTTTTGCACTAAGTCAATAGCTGTTTTTTTTTTTTTTTTTTTTTTTTTTTTCCCCCCCCACAGGAAAAGTTTTTTTCCAGCAGGGAGCCACATCATTATATACATTAAGCCACGTAGAATCATAGGGCTTCAAAGCGTTTACTCTGTAATACAGCAAAGTGGATCAATTTGAACCTGTTAATTTCAGTTGCAAAACTTTCTTATTTTTTAACTTCATTTCCTAAGGAAGGGCTGGTTGACTGTCTACCTCCACCAAGTGACTGACAAAATAGATTTTAACCCAATTGGACAATGTGCAATGGTCTTAAAGTATTAAGTTTCCAAATATTTCATAAAATCAAATATCCATGAGAGAATTAAATGGTCTTCGTGTAACTGTTGTGACTGCTCTGTGAGCTTTCTCTTATCAGACTACAGAGAATGGATGTGTGAGAGAGAAATATTAATGCCTTAATTAAAACTTCAGCTAGTGATTTCACCCTTGTAGACACACAAGTCAATCACTGGGAGATCTTCAGCCTTCAGGAAGCCAAGCTTATAGGTTACAAAAATATTTGTTCTCTTTTTGAGGGAAAAAAACAATCTCTGCTTAATTTCTGTATGTTGTTCTATTCCACAGTATTCATCAGCTTGTGATCTGGGATAACATTTTTTATACAAGAGAATGATTCCCTTTGTTACATCTTATTTAATTTGCCTTGCTTCTTTTGCTTATGTCAGTTGAAGTTCAGGGTTTAGTACCTGTTTCCCTTAAGATGAAAAATATATCGTATGGCCTTGTATTACTGTGTGTTGTCTTTAAAAGAAGAGGGAAGCACAGAGTTCATTGCTGACTAATGGAAATGGAGAACTGAAGGCTTTCTCTTACTGAGAAATGCCCAGCTCTGTCATCCAATGAGACCAAACGAAACCCAGTAAGACCACCAAAGAAACTGGACTGTCATCTACTATCCCTGTTTTTCTGCCTGCAACAAATTCCCTGGTGGTATTGGATTTACAACTAAAGGAGTCTCCCAGCCTGCCCTAGCTGCTTTAGTGTTTACAGTAATAATCCTACAGTCTCCTTCAGCCTGGCGGAGAGACTCTCACAGATTTAGCGGGGAATAAAGACGTTTGTGATTCTCTTTGTAGCCCTTTCTGAACTGCTGATATCTGTTCTATTCTGTTTACTGCAGAAGGGTGCATGGAGTGTGTTGAAGGTGCATATAAACCTAGATTTTTTTTTTTTTCAGAGCTGCTCTCTGACTGTTATAGCAAAGCACTGTAAAATGCATATGCTCAGAGTTGACAGCAGACATAAGACAAATCAGGCAGCTGTTTAAAGCATCGAACAAACCTCTACAACAGCATTTGTCACCTCTGTCTCATTTCTCTGAAGAACACCAAGTGCTATCAGTTTGTCTTTCCACAGTTTCCCTAGTCTCTATTCCAGTTCTTTGTTTCTGTGGCAGGAGTGACAGGGCTCTGACCATGCACTGAGCCCTGGGGTGACAAAGTTCAGTTTTACTTGAACTTTTGTTAAGGTGCTGGCACTTTTTTTTTTGGCAGGCAGACAAGTAGTTTATAGCTGTGCTAGAAATCAGGGTTCTGACACTGAGTACCTACTAATTGTCAGCATATTCCAGCTGAAACGGGGTACATACTTGCAAACTGGGCATGATTGATTGTGACTTGGATGCCTACTTAAATATTTCCATGGAATATACTCACCTGTCCTACAGAAACTCATTGTTTCTCCTTCCCCAACACATGTAAGTTTATTTTGCCAACAGAATTTCTGCAAACCTGCTGTCCTTGTTCTACTCTATATATTGGTGTTTGCTAAACCCGTCTGCAGATTATGAATAAAATACTGCAAGAGTCACAATTTGTTTATGTAGCAGTGGTATTCTGTTTATTATACATTTGGATGGCACTTCTCAGGCTGAATTGTTTGCTGAACAGCAGGGTGGTTGTTGGCAGTACTCTGGTTTGTTCTGCTGAACTTCTAAAAGCAATTTTTTAAGCATAGATCATTTACTTTGACAGTGTAATTTTCTCAATGGAGCTTTTAAAAAAGACTCCTAAAGCGGTGTTCTTATCTGGGTTTGTGCACGATCCTGTAGAATCATTTTGTTTTTTTCTTTGCTAATCCAGCAAATGTGGCTAATCCATAAAATGCTTAAAGTCTGATGAGGAAAGGAAAAAAACCAAAAAACCAAACCATCTTCATATGTACGTTTTGTAAGCCTAGGTTCTTATCAGGTACCTATGCAATATGGAGATTGAAGGGACATGCTGATGTGAGTGCAGAAAAGTGTTAGAGCACAGCTCTGTAAACTTTACATTTTGGTATACATGTATGCTTATAAAGGTCAAAAGTGTGTTGTTGTGGTCAGTTTAAATCTGTCTTTTCACAAGTTTCAAGCACTTGTTTGCAACTGTAGTGTTCTTAAAAAAAAATCTGGAAGGTTTAACTTTTGATCATACTTGTACATTATGATTCCTTTACATATTTTTCAACTCTGTTCTTTGTGAAGAAAATATATAATTTATTTCTTTGTTAAATTTTTCCTTATGTAATTTTTGGTCTTTAGTTAAGAATAGAATCCTGAAATTCTTCATGGTCATTTTTCCTTTCAGAGACTAATGTGCCTATTAGATGTCCTGATCAATGGATATCATATGCTGGTCACTGTTACAGAATTCACAGGGACCCCAAAATATGGAAAGATGCCTTAACATCTTGCAGAAAGGAGGATGGGGATCTGGCAAGCATCCATAATGTTGAAGAGTACAGCTTTGTTATTTCTCAGCTTGGGTACCGTGAGTACTTTTTTGCAATAACATAACAACTTTTATACAAAGAAAATAAAGAGTTTTAAAGAAGTCTTACCTACTAAGGAAATTTGTTTAAAAAAAATAGTCTTGATCACAGGTGCAGAAGGAGAATTTTAAACTTCAAAAATCTTTGGAAGAAAAATACCAATATGAGAATTAAATCTACACGGACTATGATGTCATGGAAAAGCTGTGCTCAGTGTTAAGACTTGCATCAAACACAATCTCCTATTTATCTGGGTCTGCTTCTACCTCCTTTTATACAGATTAAGCAATTTATAACCTTCTCAGATTTTGGAAGAGTTTTTACTATCAGTCTGCAAAGATAGGTGAGGCAAACAACGTCTTTTAAGTCAGAATTTGGGAAGATGTGGATCCTGTTACCAGCACTGCCATGTTTCTATATTTCATGTCATGTCACTTGTGTTTCTTCTGAAAAAGGAAGTTGTCTGTCCCAGTATGTGGATTCAGATGTGCCCCACCTGAAACGTGGTACTTAGGTGCTCCCACACTCGAGTTGTTGCAAGGCTAGTTAAGCTACAGATGCTGTGTGTTCCTTAGGTGAGAAACAGCCATTCTGATGCTGAGGCAATTTTGTAGTTGCTATTGCTTTACTTGGACCTGATTTTGCATTTAGCATCAGACACGACTTTTTGATGGGGGAAACATGTTCACACCTGTGTTTGTTTCATTGCAGTAACTGATCCTGTGTGTGCTTTTAATGCCAGATAAGTGTAAGTTAGTTTATCCTCACTAAAAGTGCAGTAGGCTGCCTTGGGCAGCTTAACAGCAGTCTTGGAGCAGCAATCATAAAACAGCTGGCACGCTTTAGCTTTGTATCCTGTCCAACTCCATAGCAACTTGTGCTTGTCCTCACATTCATAGTATCATAGAATATCCTGAGTTGGAAGAGACCCGCAGGGACCATCGAGTCCAACTCCTGGCTCCAAATAGGACCACCCAATAAAAATCAAACCATGTGTCTGAGAGTGTTGTCCAAATGCTTCTTGAACTCTGTTAGGCTCAGTGCTGTGACCATTGCCCTGGGGAGCCTGTTCCAGTGCCCGCCAACCTTATCAGTGAAGAACCTTTTCATAACACACAGCCTGACCCTCCCCTGTCACAGCTTCATGCCGTCCTGTCACCTGAGAGAAGAGATCAGTGCCTGCTCTTCTACTCCCCTCGTGAGGAAGCTGTAGGCTGCCATAAGGTCTCCTCTTGGTTTCCTTTTCTCCTTCTTCAAGCGACTTCAGCAGCTCCTTATATGTTATGCCCTCTACACCTTTCATCATCTTTGTAGCCCTCCTTTAGACACTCTGTAATAGTTTTATATTCTCCTTATATTATGACACCCAAAACTGCACACAGTATTCAAGGTGAGACCACACCAGCACAGACCAGAGCGGGACAATCCCTTCCTTCAGCTGGCTGGCCATGCTGTGCCTGATGCATCCTGGGGTACGCTTGGCCCTCCTGGCTGCCAGGCGGCACACCACTGACTTATGTTAAGCGTGGCATTGGCCAAAACCCCCAGATCCCTTCTGCAGGGCTGCTCTCCAGCCTCTCGTCCCCCAGTCTGTACATACGGCCAGGGTTGCACCTTCCCAGGTGCAAAATCTGGCACTTGCTTTTGTTAAACTTCATGTAGCTGGTGATTGCCCAGGCCTTTAAGTTGTCAAGAGCTCTCTGCAAGGCCTCTCCACCCTCGTCACAATCAACAGCTCCTCCCAATTTAGTGTCATCTGCGGACTAACTTAGTCTATCTTCAAGTCCTGCATCCAAGATTTTCAAGAAGATTGCCCTTCTTGAAAATTGGAACAACATTTGCCGGCTAGTTAACAGAGACCTCTCCAGATTCCCAAGGCTGCTGAAAAATAATTGAGAAAGGTTTTGTGATGACATCAGCCACCTCTCTGAGGCCCCTGGGATGAATTCCATTGGGTCCCAACCCCTTTCTTGCATGAAACTTTTATTCTTTCAAATGAGACGATTAGGAAAGGTGGGACTTCTTGATGAGGCATTAGACATTTGAAATAAGTTAGGCTCTAAAGGAAATTAGATGCATTTTCACCATATTCCTTGGAAGTTGATCATTTCACAGATAGATTAATGCCTTTTCCAAAGGCCTTTCCAAGACTGACTGCACTGCACTGTTTTTGTAAAAGCGAATGTTTCTGAAAGGCATATAGGCCTGAAGGAAACCAGGCCTCTCACATACGGCACACTCACTGCCACAGACTATTTTGAAAGTATTTTTTTTCAGAGGGGGGAAACTGGAACTACTGAAGAAGCCTTTTAAGGCATTTGTAAGACAGTATCAGATTGCCATTGCTCACCACTGAGATAAGAACACTGTGTATTTCAGTGCCTAGAAAATCTTGTCTGCATCAAACTGTGCTCCAAAAATGCTGTACAAACAGAACAAAAGTCCATCTTCACACCAAGCAATTCACAGCCCCATGATGCAACCAAGCAGTAAGGGGTATAATGAGATAAGTATTGATGTACTAGCGAAGCTTCTTCAGTTTTTCTTGGCATCACCCACAAAGGAGAACTTTAGAGAGGAACATGAAGAATAAAAGAGAAGTGCATTGTATATGTTTACACAGAAGTGCAACGTCTGATATTGCACAAACGTGGCCCAGTGCATATCTGAGAGAGGGGGAAATAACTCGTTTATACTGTGGCTGTGGAAAAAAATCTTGGTATTTAGTCACCTGGCTTCAGAGAAGATCACAAGACTCTGACAGCATTTCTTCTTCAGAGGAGAAAATGTTATGTAGGAAGTGGCTTCGATAATTCTTGGTGATTTCTGATTTATATGGCTTATTTAGATGAGTTAGATGTAAACATTTTGTTATGGATTGCTGTTTTTTGTTTGTATTACCATGGTAATACCAACCAATAGCCCACCACACTAGGAGCTCTTGCCATGGACCTCTGTTGTGCTGGGTGCCAAATAAACACAGTCAGAATTTTTTTTACAGATAAAAAAAAAAAGAGAGAGCATGGAAGATAGCAGCTAAAGAGGGAACAGGACAGTAATGAGCGTGATGGGCAGTGAAATAAGAAGCTTCAGTTTTGGTATCAGAGGAGAGTTTAAAGGATGGTATTGAGGTGTGTTGTTGGGGGACTTCTGAACATGAAAGTGCAGTCTGGAAGAAGGGGTAAAGGTGACTGTTGAAGATGGACCTGGTGTCCTGTGAGTCTGAGCCCTTGGTGTTGGGGGAGAGATGGAAAGGACAGTATGGATGAGCTATGAGGGCTGATCGTATTCGGGTATAATAAAGACAGGAAGGGAAATGGAGGGAAACAGAAAGGAGAGGTGACTCCATTAAAGTGACAAACTGGGAGGGTGATTTTTTGCAGGAGCTCGATTTGACAGAATGGGAAGCTTCCATGTCCTTTTATCTAGCAGATGGGAGAAATGTCACAGGAGAGTTTTAAGTTGTGGGGGTGTCTATTAAAACCTCCATCCAAAAAGTGTTATCAGAAAAGGATTGCCTTAAGGGAGATGACTTTTAACAGTGCTTTGCAGACTTGTGTTGCTAGTGACAGCAGTAACAGAATAGAAAGAGCTCCAGCTTCCTTTCAGAGACCATTGTAGCAGCAGATATCTTTATGGGTGGACTAACAATCCCATTTTGAATTTTCATGGGTGATTCCGTTGTCAAGTTGCCTGTGGTCAGTCTGGACAGAAGATGTTAAAGGAAGACTTATTCAGAAAGAAAGAAATGTGGGAACAGACTGTGAACAGGAGAGTGTTGTACAAATTTTGCACAGGATGAATGCTAGCCAAGGGAAGGATTGTGTGTGTGTGTAGCTGGTCAGTGTGATCTGATTCATGGTGCTGTGGACCAAAGGAGACATCTATACTGCCGTTAGTATAGGCTTGATGACAGACTATATGAGTTCTATAGCAGGCCTTAAAAACAGGGACATACCAGAAGGAAAGCAGGTCTTTTACTACAGTCATATTCAGATATCCATCAGTTTATGATTTTTTCTCTCCACAAAGGTATATTTACTTCAAAGTACAGTTCTATCATGCTGCTAATAATGGAATTAAATCTCTTTTATGCTTTTCATAATAAATGCACATAACAAAGTCATAAAATCAGTACTACAAAGGAATTCCCTTTGATGATGATTGAGTTCACATTCTAAATGCCCATTTTTTCCATATTCAAATAGATTTTTTTTCAGAAGAAAATTAGATAATGAACATTATAGTAGCAATATGGTAGAGAATTTTAAGCATTGACAAATAAACCTCGAAGATATATCTTCTGTAAAGTAAGATACTTAATTATTCCTGCACTTCCAACTAAAACCCAGCAGTTTACCCCATTGTGAACTAAAAAAAAAATCCAACAACTACATGAATTTCATTTTGGTCTGAAATGAAACAAAATATAGGAACATGTAATGGGAAGACTTGCAAGTGCTCTGATTGTCAACTCTAAAAGACAGCACTGGGTGTGTAAGCATTAGAAAAGATGGCGCTTCTGCTTTCTTTGCTGTACTAAAGTTAAGAGGAAAACAGAAAGCAGAATTTTCTTTAGGTATTCAGTCATATCTCGTTGTATATGTTATACAACGGTTTTGAGCTGGAAAATAAGAACAAACCAAATTGTGCTAAAACATAATTCAACACAGAGAGTAAGTTTGCTGTTTTGTATAAAGCTAAACACTTTTATTGTGTTGCCACTAGAGTGAGTGGTCTTTCCTGATGACTGGAGTAGGTATATGAGGAATGGTGTGCTGTCTTTATGAAACAGGGAGATTTAATTTCCTGTGACTGCCTTTTAGCCTTCCTAACAATAAACTCTTTGCTGTTCCATGAAGATAAAAGTTCCCATCATATGAAAGGACTGTTATCAACCTTGTTAATCATATGTTTTAGAGCCAGATGATGAGCTGTGGATTGGGCTGAATGACTTCAAGGTTCAGATGTATTTTGAGTGGAGTGATGGGACACCTGTCACGTACACCAAGTGGCTTCGTGGAGAGCCCACGCATGCAAACAACAGGCAAGAGGACTGCGTTGTTATGAAGGGAAAGGTAAAGTCATGTTTAGCTATTGACCTAATTATCTTACCATTTAATTTATCTTTTGGGGTATTTTCTATGTAAGAACGCAAGAGTGGGGGACATTGCCGTTTGAAGCAGCCCATTTTAGACTCTTTCAGGTGTTGTTTTTTAGATGAAAGTTCCCTGTTCAAGGTTGTTAAAAGTTTTTTGTTGTTGCTTCTTTGAGAAGCAAGTGGTGGCTTTCCTTCAAGGTAACTTTAGAACAAAAGAGAAGCCTTTGTTTTCTTTATCTAGGCAAGATAATAAAACCTGGGTCTGGGATCTAGATGGATTACGTATTATACTTGTATCTGCACTGCACGTGAAAAGCTGTGAGGAAAGTGTTTAGCAATGACATTAGAGGAGGCCTTTCCTCAGTGACCATATGCCTACAGTTACAAGGCTGTTTTGAAAAGGCTACCTTTTAGAATATAGCAATGATCAGTATCTAAGTGTACTGTAGGAACTGAGATAATCATCTGGTATAAAAGTCAGTGTGATGTTGCAAAACAATATTTTTCCTCTTAGTGATAATTAAAAATATTGAACTTAGCACCTCCTTGAGGGTTTACCTATTTTATGAGGAGAAAAAAGAGCATTTACCCATATCAAAGTATCTTCTTATTTAGCAAAATTAACACTTGAGGGCTGTACTTTTGGTGAGTGCAACTCTAAAAGATGAGAGCTACAATTTTTTTCCCAACTGGCCTGAAAACTATACAGAGCTTACCTCACAGGGCAAGCCCACACTCGTAAGCAAAATTAAAGAAAAAATACAAGAAACTTTAGTTCTTGCTTGTAGTTCCCATATTTCTCAAAATATCAAGTCTTAGAGTATTCTATCATTCGTAAGGAACAAATACACAAATATAACTTGTTTTGTATTTGTATATTTCTGTATTTGCCATTGATACTGAGAGAAAAAAAGTCTTTTTTATTTTTTAACTCCTCAGTATGCTTCCTGGGAAGTACACCGTTTAATGACATAAATATATTTAATGGCAAATATCTAAAAAAATCTGGAAAGACTTCAGTATTTATTAACTCAAAATGAGAAGCTGTTTGAGAGACTGTTGTGGTTTAACCTGGCAGGCAGCAAAGTACCACACAGCCATTTGCTCATTCCCCACTCCCCTTTCACGTGATGGGATGGGAAGAGAATTGTGGAAAGAAGGTAAAAACTCATGGGTTGAGATAAGGGAAGTTTAATAAGAAAGAGAAGGGTGGGGGAGAACAAAAATAAAAGAATACACAAAGCAAGTGATGCACAATGCAATTGCATACCATCAGCTGACTGATGCACCCCCAGCCCCTTCGCTAACAGGGCAGTATGAGAAGCTGAAAAGTCCTTGATTTAGTATAAGCACTGTTGAACAACTGAAATATCAGTGTGTCATCAAGATTATTTTCCTGCTAACTCCAAAACATGGCATCCCACCAGCATTATGAAGAAAATTAACTCTCTCCCATTCGAAACCGGGACAGATACTCAAGATGGAAGAAAATTTGAAGGAAAGTGAATCCAAAGGTGTAAGGGTAGCAAAATGGACTAATGGACTCAAAAAAAGGGAGACTTCACTAAATTTAGGGAAATTAGGATTTTTTTTCCCAATAGGTTTAGTGCTATCAAGAGCAACAGCGGTGTGTATGCATGCAGCTGATTCAGGTGTCTGCATTGTTCTGGTGCACAAACACACCAGTTCAGAAGGTGAGACTGAGTGCAGAGGGAGCCAGCCCTGGGACACATCTGGCTGTGAGGGGCATGGAGGAGTTAGCAGCACTAGCAGAAGAAGAGACCACATCATCAGTTCCAGGAAGAAATGAAGAGAACTGGAATAACAACCTTGGGAGAGCAAAACCACAGTAATAACCATGAAAGAGGAAGGACTGTGTAGGCTACAACATAAAAATCTCACCAAATTGAGAAGAGCTGTGTGTGTTTATTGGGGTTGTTCTCTCTGGGCCAAAGTCGGGGTGAGGTTATAATCTCCGTTAAAATTCTTCTCCATTGCAGTAGTGGTCATGCTCTGGTGACAAGGGTGTAAAGGTGTATTTCTTCCACGACAACCAGGCCATGGTGTACATAGTAACTGAACAAACAAATTCTTAAGGGCACAAGGATTTTTGTACTTCACTTACTGTGCTTCCTGGGCAGTGGCTATGGCAGTGTCAGATGCGGATGTAGATGCTTTGTCCAGCTTACAGAATTATAGGGTCCTATGAAGTTTCATTCTTTCAGTACAGCTCCCACTGAATGCCATTGTTTCTTCTGAGAATCTGTAATATGGGGAGTAACGACCTTAATACTAACTTTTACAAGGAACTTTTTGCATCTTCTAAGGAATTGTTACAATGAAGTTTCTGTTTTCTATTGTAACTGGATTTCTGCAATGAGAGATGACATCTTTCTTCCAGTACCTAAAGGGGGCCTACAAGAAAGCAGGAGAGGGACTCTTTGTCAGGGAGTGTAGTGACAGGACAAAGGGGTAATGGTTTTCAACTAAAAGAGGGTAGATTTAGATTAGATATAAGGAAGCATTTCTTCACTGAGAGGGTGGTGAGGCACTGGCACAGGCTGCCCAGAGAAGCTGTGGATGCCCCATCCCTGGAGGTGTCCAAGGCCAGGCTGGATGGGGCTTTGGGCAACCTGGTCTGGTGGGAGGTGTCCCTGCCCATGGCAGGGGGGGGTGGAACTGGGTGATCTTTGAGGTCGCTTCCAACCCAACCCATTCTATGATTCTATGATCTCCCTTTCCTTCTACATAGTTATTAAATTAATAGTCTTTGTAAAGATAGTGTATTGGTGTCATCTCGGAGCACTCACTTTTCAGCAGGGTTAATCAAGGAAAGCGTAAGTGAGTGGCGAATCAGCCTCAGTAGAAGAACGGAGGTTGGAATGAATGGCTACTACTGAAGTTACATGTAGGTTTCGCTTCCTCTAAAGGTAGAAAAAAGTTGTTAAATACTTAAAAGCATAGAGCACGTACTTTGAAAACTAAATCCAACTTGACTGTGTTGTTGTGTTCTAATGTTCAGGATGGATTTTGGGCAGACCATTCTTGTGAAAAGAAAATTGGCTACATCTGTAAAAGGAAACCCATGTCAGAAGCTCCAACAGAAGAGGAAACTATTGACACGGGCTGCCAGAGAGTAAGTAAAGGAAAAGTTGTCAGAGCTGAGCAGGCTGCTAGGAATGACTAAGAGGAGAAAATAGCACCTGGATGGCTCTGCAAGGACAGAGAGACAAAAAAAATGGATTCTGTGTTGTCATCTTAGAACAGTTGGCCTTCTCATTTCTATGACAGATGGGCGAGGCGATACATATGAATAAATCCAGGCTCTGACTGTCATTTAACTCTTGAAGTTCCCTCTAGTTTTCCAGAACTTCAAGCAAAATTCAAACGTGTTGTCCGTGCAGTAGACTATTTTTCAGTTATTGGCTTTCAGGCCTTCGTAAGAAATTTGCTTGCACCAGCAGTTGCTCTTCAGCTCTACCTACAGTTTTCTTAAATATTATTTGCAACAGTAAGGGTGTGCTTGTCTTCATGCTGTTCTGGCAGTGCTCCTTACTTTGAAGAATTTGTTACCAGTGCCTAAGCAAAATAGATCCACTGTGCTCTTTCTGAACTGCTAGTGGATCTACTGCTGATTTGGTAATGTTCTGTTGACACAAGTGGTTCCAAGAAATTGACTGTAACTTGTTATGTCATAGGGAATCCTTCTCCCCAAACTCTGCTCTACACAGCCACAGAGAATTCTTTGATATTAATTCCCTGTATTTGTGAAAGAGTCCCTGGGAGACGATAAAGTGATCCTAATGCTTCTGTATGCTGTCCTTGTCTAGAGAACTAAGTGCATACCGGTAGAAAAGAAGTCTCCTTGGTGAAAAATTTAAGACCGTCTGGAGAAAATTTGTGTGACTTGTAGCTCCCAGCAAACTATTCCTCTGCAAGCATATTCCTGAGCTAATGACATTTGAATGACAAAACATTAGAAAAGAGTGTTAAAGGTAGTTTATAATAACCAAACGTATTTGAGGTGCCATTTTCTTTCTGAAAAGACGAGCTGAAATTTACTTCTCATGAGCGCTTTCATGATTGCATGCTCATGTGCCAGACAGTCCAATAGTGAGCACTGAAGGTCTACAACAAAGCCTCTCATGCCTTTATATAAGTGAAATTCACTGATTTATTAATTTATTATATACCAAAAATTATTTTATGAATCAGAACTTTAAAAACTTTGTTTCTGGCTGTTTCCAGTCTGCCTTTTCCAGTTTAATTGTTCCTTTGTCCAATGGTTAGCTGACAGTGTCATAAATCATTTTTTTCACATTTTTTACATTATTGATTTATTTTTGATAAGCAGTTTAGAAAAGCTATAACATATGTGATCACTTAATGTTTATTTTCACAGGGCTGGAAAAGACATGGCTTTTATTGTTACTTCATTGGAAATACATTTGTATCATTTTCTCAAGCAAATCAAACCTGTGAAAGGCATAAGGCTTTTTTAGCAACTGTTGAAGACAGGTATGTGAAAACTGCTTGCATGAGGGGCCCCCTGAGTATTTAACATCTAACATCATCAGAATATCAAAATAAAGATTTTGATTGGATGACAATCTTGCTTGAGAGGACAGCTGTCTGAAGATACAGAATTTCTAAAAGTTTTTGCATATGTATTCAAATCCAGGAATTCAGTTTGTAGTAAAAATAAGCAATGTCTGTAAAATCATTGCTATAGGTGGTTATGCTGAGGAAAATAATATAATTTTATTTTCTTTCTTTAATTGCAGTGGATTGAGGATGAGTTTACTTGAGTGTAGTACACAGAATGATTCTGAATTCTTCTCAAAAGTTAGTTTGAATGAGCAAGAGAACATCAGTTTCACCTATCTGCACTTTTCAGAACTGAGCTACTTATTCAAAGTTAAAATGAGAATCCAAATGAGGATGGAAGGGCTTGGTGCCTGAAAATCCATCACAATTCCATCAGGGTTCAGACTGTGCTAAATTTCTGAGCAGCTGATACACATTATCGAATATGGCATATTGTGAAAATGAGATAGGGTTAAGAAACGAAGCTCACTGCACCTGCAGTTGACTCAGTGCTTTACGCTTTGGCTTACTTGCTTCATTATAATTTAAATAGATGTGTTCTGGCCTGAAAAATCTGTTGTGGATTGTAACTCTCTAAATGTAGGTGGCACTGCAGCTGTGATAAAAATTGTTTAACGATAATGTGGTCTTTAGGCTATATGTTTTTATGGGGAAGCCTTTTTTTAATTTGCTCCGATTTTGCAAAAGCTGTTTGTTTAAACACTGTAATAAACTATGGCAAATTTTGCCTCTTTATAGGTTTGTTTCCCAACATAACTTTTCAGGTGTGATCATTGGATCTAATTTGGGATTTTCCTTAATTTCACAGTTAAGTGTCATACTACTCTGGCCTTCAGTTTATTTTATTTCCCTAGTAGTCCTGAGTTTTCTGGTTTTGGATTTGTCTGTAGCAAGAATTCATTAAATTCAGTGGTATCAGAAACTCTCAGTAATACAGTAATATTCCAGTTAAGTCCTGTAAGGTTTCTTCCTTCCCATATCCTCTCCAATTTATAGTCAGTCCACCCTTATACCACTTTCTTTATTGGACATCAGAAGAGAAGACAGAATATTCTGGTATTCAAACTTACAAAATAAATATTATGAATGTTTTATTATTTGGTTTGTTCAAGTAGATCCATCTAAAACATTATTTCAAGAAAGTACAAAGGTAATTCTGAGAAAATAAGGAACTATTAACAGCTTTAAAAAATATTTTAGTGGTATTAATTTAACAGTTGTGTTCTTTTGAACAGATATGAACAAGCCTACCTGACTAGCCTGGTTGGGCTGAGAACAGAAAGATACTTTTGGATTGGACTTTCGGATGTAGAAGAAAAGGGAACTTTCAAGTGGGCTAATGGCGAATCTGTCTTATTTACACACTGGAATTCTGAAATGCCTGGTAGCTATGACTCTATACTCTTTAATGAGTACAGTGCTCAGAAAACATCGCTCGCCACTTGTGTTTTTTTTTTTGTTTCAGTCCATAACCCCTTCCTGGTGGTATACTGAGCGATTGCTCTCAAGTATATCTCTCTGCTCTCTCAAGCATGCAGTGCTGTTGCTAACTTCCTGCATGGTGCTCAAGTGAGTTTTTAATATGAGCTCAGAAAAAACTTTAAACTGATTTACTTCCATTCCGCATGTACTACTCTATAAGGTCAATCTCTGCAGACACGCTTTGCCTTGCTTGCAAGCCCTGCCTGTGCAGCATATCTCATAGTACACTTGCTCACTGCATGCTTTGAGGTGTGTGAGATCACAGCACACATAAAGTCTCTGGTCTTAGAGAAAATGGGATTGTGGGAAAGGACAAGAGGAAGGTTTGTGTTTAGTCTTTTTTAGTTAATATCTTTTCTAGATGAGTTTGATTTCCTTATTTACTAAGTTTTGTTGATGAAAACCTTGCTATTTTTACCTCTTCTAATGAAACATTGGGATGGGAAGCCTTTTTATCTCTGACACGGTCACATCATCACATCAGAAAGAGGATGGTCTCTAGCATTCAAGATTCTGGTGTGTTGTATTTGGCTTTCAGGAGATCCTCTGATCCTCATTAATTGCAGTGCTTTAAATGCTGATTTAAATGTGTCAGGTGGAGTGCTAAAACTACATAGACTGTGAAGCCAACAGTAGGTCTGCACATAGCCAGCTCGTTTTTGAAAATCATAGTCAAATGAGACAAATTTGAGAAAATAGCTCTAAACATATCTTCAGTTTCAGGGGAGAATTAGTAGAATTGCAGGTTATGATGTTGCTTGGAGGTTGATGTGAGTTGATGTGAGGCACAATTAAATATCTCAGATATGGGTGAACAACAGGTTTTTTTTTTTAACCTTTTGCTGTTTTCATGAACTTGAAACATTTGTAACTCTGTACAGACAAAGACTTTATTTCCATTATCACAGAATATGAAGTTTTCTAAGTTTGCAGTGACCCCTGAAATGCTGCTTTTATGCATTCCTGTTTACAACCAGGAAGAAAGCCAGGCTGTGTTGCCATGAGAACTGGAATTGCAGGTGGATTATGGGATGTAATAAAATGTGAAGAAAAGGCAAAATTCTTATGTAAAGTGTGGGCAGAGGGAGTGACGCCACCACCTGTTCCTACAACTACTCCTGTTCCCAGGTGTCCAGAAGGCTGGGACTCAAACAATCGTATCAGCTTCTGTTTCAAAGTAAGTATGTTGCTTAGTTCTGAGTTAAGGTAGTTTCTATTTGCTGTGTTTATATGCAGTAAAAATTGTTTTACAGAAGCTTTGCTGTTTCATAAGCATATTTATGGATTATATGTGGAGGTCTTGTTCCCTTTTATTGAAATGCTTATGGCTTTGTTTACTCCTCTAAAGTCTGATCTTGAGGTCTGATCTTCTGAGCTTAATTTCCTATCCGTGGTCTGTTAAGATTGAAAATACCTTTCTCTGTCTGTTGTCTTGGAGCAGATACTGCTGTCAGCAATGTAGTCTGCTAACTTGCCTCAAAGACACTCATGTGAAACCCGTTTCTCACACAGATGAATGCTCATTAACCTTATATTCCAAGTTTCTGTAATCCCCACTGAACAAGTTAATTGTAAATGAATTGCTTTTGTGTTGCTGGTGTTTCTTTTTCTTGTGGTCTGTATGGTCTACTATATCTGATTGCAAAATATGCTCTCTTTAGCCTTTTTCAAAAGGAGAGCAAAAGAAAACATGGCTTGAATCTCAACAGTTTTGTCGAACTATAGGAGGAGATCTGGCCTCCATTAATGGTAAAGAAGAACAGTACGTGATATGGCGTTCTATTGCGTGAGTATCTGTGGCGTGGTCAACCATCCGCGTCAACTACCCTTTTGATCTTTCTGAAATATTTCATTTTAGGTCTGCATTTTTACTTCAGTATAAGGTAGTCTTGATTTATTATCAGCACCTGTATCAAACACACAGCAAGAAAGCGGAGCTGATGAAACAGCAGTTGTAGTATGACTAGTGGCAGTCACCCCAGAAGCTAATGCTATTGTGAGATTGGCAGGATACCTCGCTGAGACAACATTTATGATCAGATATAAAAATATTTCATTTGGATTTGTGGATATTATAAAATTACCTCAGATGCCAGTTGGTTTGGCATAAGCAAATGTACAAACAGGGAAACAGTCATGATATAAATCTGGTCAGTGTTTTGTTTCATTATTTTATGAACAAATCAGGAAGCAGAGGCAACTTCAGATTCATTTTTTTCCATAGACGGAAAGTAAATAAAGTTTATAGGTCCCTGAATTGTAAAAAATAGGTGAAAGATTTCTGAACGTGTTCAAGTACTGTTAAAAAGGTAGCACTTGTGATATGACCTGAAGAGGCTGGGCTCAATGAGCACATACCTGTCTGTCTATCTAGAAAGCACGACTGAGACATGGCAGCCTTGTAAAATACTACAACCGTACTAGAATCCCAGCTATATACTTCTGGAAAGGAAGAAGTCTCAGGTGCTGCGTTACCATATATTGACTCAATAAATTCTGAGAAATCAGTAAAGTGTGTCTGCTTGTAGACAAGAATTCGTTTAAGATGCTATTTTTTTAATGAGGTTCAACTGCAGCAAATATTTGTCAGCTTGGATACTGTAAGTGCCTTTAAAGACAAAATGAGAAACAGTAGATATTGGACTATTAGAGAAAAGTATTAAACAACCTTATCAGATTTTCAGCAGTTGGATTGGATGGACACTTTCTGAAAAAAGTCTTGGCCAGTGTTTCAAATTGTCTGAGTTAATGTCGAGTGCTAAGAGCTAGAGATAGTTGTGTTTTAATTGTTGTCCTCCCTCATTATTGTTTCTAACAGCTTTAAGGATTTTTACAGAAGTTTATCAGCTGTTGTGAATGATAGATTTTAAAAATATTGTAATGCCCTTATTAGCTTTGTTCTTATGTTTAAACTTCTTATAAATTAGATGTTTATTATTTTTGTTTAGGAACAATGGTTATTACCACCAGCATTTCTGGATGGGTTTATATTATTTGAATCCTGATGATGGCTTTGTTTGGAGCGATGGATCTCCGGTGAGTGGTTTAATTATTCACAGCTGTTATTTTGCATTCCCTGTGTTTCTCAACTGTGTGTGGTGGAGATGTCTGTGTGTAATTTCATGTTTAATCATAATCCTCTCCTGTGTCATGCTCTCTTTAGGAAAGCTTATGAATAGCTTTTCATGGGTTGATTTTTTTGGCTAAAAATACTGATTTTTTTATAAGAAAATGTGCATTTAATTATTGAGAAAGTTAAATTCATGTAGATGAAAAAAAGGAGATATATATATAATTGAGTATATTGAGTAAATATAGTTTATTATCAATATATGTATATATTCAGTAAAATAGTCCATCATTAGTATTTCTCTTCTTTGCTAATTAGCTCTTGATCTGAAATGACCTATATTCCATGGAGCTGAAGGTAATTTCTTATGCCAGTGTAGAAAACTGTAGGAACAAAAGTGGTTCTAGAGATGAGGTTGCATTTCATTCAAGGTTGGTCAAAATATATTGATGGAAGTTTACCATAGAGAAAACTGAAATTGGAATTCATACAGGAAAGTTAGAATTAGAATAACAGGATTTTTGTGAGTAAAATTCCAACATTTTTGTTGTGTCTCAGCAATGGCCTATTATTTTACTTGTATAGGATATGTAATAAATTTAATAGCAACATGTAGCATGTATCATTGTTGTTAGATGAATTTTACAGAATTTATATCCTAAAAAAGATGTCAATATTCTTCCAAGTGTGAAAAGAAACAAGTTATCTAAGCTGTGGTTGAGGTTGCAATCTGAAAACAAATTTGAAATGTCAGCATTTGCAGGGGGAAGTTCTGGTTTCCTCCTATCTTACAGACTGACAGTAGGAACAGATTTTAGGTGTGTGTTTTGATGCTGTATCTTTCTTATTATCTTGCTGTACACCAGAATCCTCACAAAACCTTTTCTTTCATAGGTGAGGTATGAAAACTGGGGCTTTGGAGAACCCAATAATTATCAAGGAATTGAACTTTGTGCAGAGATCAGTGGCGATTCCAGCATGCTTTGGAATGACAGGCACTGTGATTATCTATATGGATGGATTTGCCAGATAAGAAAAGGTATTATTGCTTCCTTCTGTGTATTATTATAATAAGAAAAGATTCTTGGTTGATTTTTTTTCCCTTAACTTTGAGAAACAAAAATTTTCAAAATGTGTTTATCAGAATGGTTCCCTGTGGAAGGTGAAATATGAAAGTGGCATAAGGATTTCCAATGTATTTGAAGATACAGAGCCTGTGTGGCACCCTGCTGGGAATTCTCACTGATCTTTCTCTGTGATTTCAGAAAGAACAATGTGATTCCTCAAAAATAGGAAATGTTACTTTGAATATTCATGTTTACGTCTCAATCCATGCTTTCTCCAACAAATGGTATTTTGTGTTCTTTTCATTTTTTTTGTGAGTTGAGCTTCAAGTTATAAGAAAATGGTTCACAAATCAGTTCACATACTTGAATTTTTATATGTGAAAACTCCCTCTTTTACTTGGCTTAGGTGCTTGGCTTGGCTTGGCTTTGGCTAATTGAATCTATAATTGCAAGATGCAGCCTGATTTGGGGATATTTTATTTTACTTTGGCTGGGTTTTATTATTCATTTGTTGATTTCTTGCAAAGTCCTCTCGAAATCTAATTTTGGATTCTTTTAATTTTCTGAAAACAACAAGACAAAATTTGTAATTTAGGGAAATTCTGAGTTCTACAAACAGCACATCTAACTACCTTTGAGTATTTTGGAAAATACTTGGTTAAGCTTTTTACCACATTCATATATTGGGAGGGCAGGGTGCAAAATAAATATGCCTTCTTGGGTTATGGACAATAAACCATCAGATCTGCTTTATGTTGGACAGAGAATATTTTATTAAGTGCCAATATCTATAAGACTGTTCTTACCACAAAGTAAATGGGTAAACCTATACAGTGAGAGATGTCCTGTTTTAGAAATTGTTTTCCTGAGATGCTGATGACCTCCATGATGCTATCTCTATCATGCCATAACCAAAACAACTAGGGGAATTCTTTAGCATGAAATCTTCTTGTTAGAAAGAACCAGTTAATTTATTGGCAGCATATCTTTTTCCAGTGGGATTTTTTCTATGGAATTTTTTTAGAAGCTCTTTCTTCTCAGAGAAGATGGAAACAACATCACTCTAGTAGCTGTGGCACCATGGAAGAAGATCACCCAGCCTCATTCATGCTATCTCTAGTTTAAGCCAGAATTTGTGTATACATGACCTGGGGAAAGGAGGAAGGGGAAGATGAGCGTTAATGCTTTGGGACATGAGGTTTTCAGCATCCAGTGAATACCAAATATAATTACACAATTCAGACAAATTTCAAGGTAATTTATAATACCTTGTGCATTAGGGATAGCTTATATTTAGAGCCTAAGGGAATAAGAATATGTATTTAAATTTGGCTGAAAATAAGACATGTAGGCCACTTCATTCCCTCTAGATTTTGATGTTAAATCCATTGCTAACACTAAAATTCAATGTCAAGAGAAAAACTTGCCCATCAGTCATGGTAAACACTTTCTCTTACAGCAGAAAGTGTACAGTCCTAATAAATATTTTTTTTCTTACAGGAGCAAGTGTAAAGCCTGAACCAACAGAATCTCCTGCACCCAGTAAGTGTTATTGCTTTTACTTTTTGTGTGTGTGTGTTTAAATGCATTTTTATAATTCTACTAACGAGAATATTTGTACCTCAGGAACAATATAGTTAGCTTAGTATTTATTTTACAGAGTACACGACTACTGAGGATGGATGGATTATACATGAAGACAAACATTATTATTTCAGCACAGAGAGTGTTCCTATGGAAAAAGGTCGTGAGTTTTGCAAAAAGAACTTTGGAGACCTTGCTGTCATCGAGAGTGAAAGTGAAAGAAAGTTCCTCTGGCGATATGTAAGAAAAATCACTAATATTGTGGAATAAATTATCCAGAGCAAGTGATTGTGGGCACAAATCTTTTTCAACCTGTTGTTTTCCCTACAAGTTTTATGAAAGCGAAGTCAGTAAAATTCCAATGACATTAAGCCAGATGAAAATGAAGGACAAATCCAAGTCTTTTCTTAGATTGTTTCCTATCTGAGACAGGGTCTAGGTTGGTCCAGGATTTTTTACAGAAATAAGCACAGTAAGCATTAAAGAAATCATTATCCGCTTTTAAATACACAATGTGGAAGTTACACCATGTTAGCAGTGAATGATAGAATCATAGGCTTTCCTGAGTTTGAAGGGAACGAAAAAGATCAAGTCCGTTATATCTATCTGCAACTGCTTATGTGTTAAGGTAAATCTTAATGCTTAATTTTAATTAATCTGTGGCTTCATTTTAGCAAGAAGTAAGTTGAGCTACAGTTCTGTAATGCAGGTGGGTTAACTGAAAGTGAAGGTCAACAGAAAAACTCAAAGTGTTAAGTAGCAAATCAAAACCAGCTATTAATTTACATGCAACTCTCAGAAGATTGGCTTTTGAACTTGTCAGTATATCTGAGTTGTAGCCTACCTAGCAGCATCTTTTTGGTTCTCAAGTTTGCCCCTTTGCCACCTCGTATGGATTATAATTATGAGGGAAAAACTTGAGTCATGGATTATGGTCAAAGAATTTTTAAATGATGTTTCCTAGGTGACTGGGGGTTAGTTACCTGTTTGCTGTCTTGAGACCAACTTCTTTAAATCATTAACATGCTTAAAAGTCAGATTTGAACTACTTAAATCTTTTCCTAAAGTGGCTGAAAAGTGTCAGTGAGATGACACAAGAGCCTATATTAACTGTCATCCAAATTGTAGGAGGGTTTGTTTCTTGCAGAGTATTTGCCGGATATCTACCACAGAGGCTGTGCAAGAGTTGATGATTTCACTGACTTTCGAGTAAGAAATGATGATATAGTAACCAAGCTTTTTGGCCAATGGTGAAGTTGTCTGAGGACTGTCAGCTGTGAGCTGCTTTAACTTTAGCATTGTAGCTAGAGGATATAGCAACTCATAACCCCTGTTTATAAATAGTATATTACTCATTATTAACATAACAGATTTCTGTGATAAAAAGAGGAAGTGTATACAATTTTAATCATTATATTCTAGATCTTGAAAAACGGCAAAGAGGATTCATATTTCATTGGTTTACAACTGAGTGTTGATCAAAAGACAAGGTAGGTCAATGAGAACCATCAAGCTTGCATTGTGCTTTGAAATCAAGAAAGAAGAAATCTACTGAGCAGAGAAAAAAATATGAAATGCTTTTATGAAATTGTGGCCTATCAAAGTGAATGAGAATGTTCTCGTGTTTTTACTCTGAATTGCCTGGGATTGGTATTTCATGCTTGATGGTTTTGGTTATGAAGGTTGTAAAAATGTATTCTGTATTAAATATATCACAGTGCATCATTACATTTAATCCACTTTATTTTGAATCCCTCTTCTTTTGTTAGGCATACTCACCCTACTAATAATACTGTTGTTCTATATTTTTTATAAAATGAAAAAAGCTTGATTTGAAATTTGCCCTGATCTGTTGACTGCCTTGCCCATACTCCAGTAAAATATAGCTAATATAAGGAATTTTTAAAAAATAAAAATTCCCTGTTGATACTAGTGAAATTTTTTATTTAAGAAAGGATCAAATCCTTTTATAGTGACCATAAGATGAATATGTGCTTAAGTGAAGTAGCTGGTGTGTGTGCCTGAAGACATAAAGGGCTCTCTGGGCATCTCTGTCAGTTGCAGTCCAATAGATATATATCTTCACATTAATATTTGATTGCCTGGCTATAATTTTTTCTTGATGGTTTAATCTACACTGATGTACAACTTTTTCAGTAGTTCTATTTTACCTTGTGGGGAGGGAAAATTGTCACAGGAATTGCCTTGTAGGCAGTTTGTCATGACCTCACAATTTTTCCTCTGCATGGGGAAATGATCAAACATTTGGTTAGTGTTATGACTAAAATCTCTTCTCTGTAATAGGCAAAGTGAATGTATGACTTGGTGGGAAATGGTGAGCACCTGGGCTCTCTCATGCTGAAATAGTGTCTGGCTTTCATGTTGGCCTAAATGGTGATTTTGGGTATTATTCCATCAGCTGCAAATTGTCAGTGTATTGTATAAATTCAGAGTAAGCACAGCTTCAACACATATCCCATATCTTTGCACAGACAGTATGTTTAGTGCAATTAGCAGGGAGGCAAATTGGTCAAACATTACGCCTTAAACTATGAGCAGCTGTATTAAACATGCTGGAGAATAACTTTTTCTAACATGGAAGCAGTCCTACTTATATGCTAAAGAAATGTTTTGTTGAATTGTTTTTCTTAAGCTGGATGGATGGCACCCCAGTGAATTATTTGGCATGGGCACCACATGAACCTAACTTCGCAAATAATGATGAAAACTGTGTAGTCATGTATAAGAATTTAGGTGAGTTCTGTGTCATTGTTACTGAATTTCATTGTTTGTGTGTTTGTGTCATAACTTTTTTCTTCTGAGAGGTGAGAGGTACCCATTCTTTTCTTCTCTCTTTTTTTTTTTTTTTGTTCTTTCACATAATGTTGTAGTAGAAGACCTTACTATTATACTATTACAGGACTTAAGACTCCTGTGTTCCTGTGTTTACCTGAAGTCTAACATGAGGAAGCACTAATAGAGGTCTGTGGTTATGACTGCTATACAACTGTTTTATATTTTTTTTATTAAAATTGGCCTAATATGCCACTACAAAATTGATATCTCTAGTACCTATTTCTACACTGCTTTCAACACTGTAATTACAGTGTGTATGAAGTGGTGTATTTATCCTAGATGCTGTTACAGAATGAAAATAAACTGAGAGACTCTGAGGATTTGATCTTGTCTCTCAACTTTTTTTTAGAATGAATGAAATTGTTTTTGATTTAAACAATGCTGACTATGGTGTCATACAGTTCCACATTTATCTTACATTCAGGATTTTGGAATGATATAAACTGTGGTTATCCAAATCCCTACATATGTGAAAGGCACAACAGTTCCATAAACTCAACAGTTCCTCCAACAACAGTTTCAGCTCCAAGAGGATGTCATCCAGCTTGGCTTTCCTTTCAGAACAAGGTACCATAACAGATAAAGAGCATGTTGGATGTTTGGCACAACGTTAAATAGAAAGCAAAGGAATGATTTAATAATACTGTTTCTTATTAGAATAAAATATTATTTGTTCCGGAGAGCTGGTTGACGCCTACGCGCTTTGCTTTGTTTGCCCATCCACTATTTTGCTTTTTAACACTTCATTAGAAGTGGTATATAAGCATATTTAGTTGTAGTTTATGAGAGTCATTCTCTAGTCATCTCTTCAAACCTTTTGATATGATTTTCCTAAAGAATTTAGAGAGAGTTCTTGAAGTATTGACACTTTGATTTTAACCAAATCATAATGTTCTTTCAGTAATGAATATATTTTGTCTTTCTTGACTTTAACACTGTGATATGTTTTGTAGAGTTAAATAAAAAAGGAACAACAAAAAACAGGCAGACTAATACCAGTCATGTAGAATTTACCAATATTAGTTGGCTGTCTTTAAAAGTCAGATTTGCTTATTATTATTTAGCAATTTCAGATCAAATCTATTATATGTCTTGTTTAGCAAAACATTTTCTTGAAACATTAAATTTTATGCAGAAAATGGACCAGCACAAAAAGCTTGCTTTAAGTTGAATGTGTTTTTTTTCTAGATAAATCTGTTATTTTACTGCCTTTTCACCATCCTGCTTTGCTTGAAGCAGTGATTTTCAATCTGTAAGAGATGTTGGAGTAAAGATAATATATGGAGAATTTGTTCATGTTTTAGTGTTACAAAATATTTGGATCTACAGAAGATGAACGTGTCACTTGGCATGCTGCACGAACAGCTTGTATGAATTTAGGAGGAAACCTGGCCACTATCTCTAATGAACAAGTGCAAGGTACTGTGATTAGTTCTATAGCAACTAGATGAAATGGCATTTAATCTTTACAGGATGCCTGTTGTATTTGTATAAATATGGGCAGCATTTGAATGATGTTTGCACATCTGATTTGGGTTCCAAAATATACAGTATTTAGAAATTTACAGTGGAATCTACACATGAATCTACAGAATTCTGATGTTGGCTTAGATATGTGTGTATATTATCTTGGCAGCCAAAGTAATGCTTTGTCTGCCAGCTGGACCCAGCACGATCCATTCCAAGTGATGTAGTTTCACTAGGTGGCATTAACTCGCTGCGTGTCTTTCCATATTAACTCAAGCAGAACACCTTTGGGATTAGAACTCACTGTCTCTGGGCTGTTTGGGGCAGAGGTTTGACTGCTCATACACCTCCCCACAACTCACAGCATAGATGTTCTTCTTTTCCCTAGAGAAGCTGATTTTAATGATCACAAGAGCCACATCAGTGACTGGGGAAGATGAGCAGAGGGAAATTACCCCATGTTTCAATAAACATGGCACACATTCAAATTAAAAATTGGGAAAGATTTTGATAGATGGTAATAACACCCTCTTTTTAGCAATACTGTTTTTTACTTTTATACTGCAGTGATGAGAAACAAATGCTGCACACCACAAACTGTTTGTGAACTTAAAAGAGCATACTGAAAAATCAGCTACTGTAAAACAAGTCATTGTTGTAGTCTGAGCAATTAACTAGTTTAAATTTAGACTGCTAACATGACTTTAGCACTACTTACATTTTCCACATGTGAAGACATGAAGAATCAGATTTTCACTTTTCAAACATAGTTAAATCCTTATCTGACAGAATAGGTTTCTCAGGTGGTTCATGCACAGGGCTTGAATTCTAGATAACAGAGAAATGACCAATAAAGCTATTAGCACAATACTATTGTTATTACTGGCAAGATATAAAAGCTTGAATTCCTGTTACAGTTCCTGGCAGATTGACAATATTAACATTTGGCAAAGAAATCTATAGGTCTTATTCCTGGAAAGGTAAGTTGCATTCATTTTAAAAGACTAAGGCAAGGTGAATGGTTGGTAGAGCAGACAGTAGTGTAAAGAAGAGTGAGCTCTTAATGTTGACTAGCAATTGGCAAAAGCCGTGATACATTTATTTTAGCACAGTGTTTGATATGCTGTGGTTTAGTGGGTTGATAAATGCCAGCTGACCTAGCCTGCTCTGTTTTTGAGCTAGCCACACTAAGATGCACAAGCACCTTCCTGGACTGTGCAAAGCTGTGGTAATCGATTCACTTGTGATAAACAGTTCTGTTGAAACTCATTTTAAAGCATCTCTCTTGTGCACTCTGCTCCCTGTTATGGCAGTGCAGGCTATTACCCAGGTATTCCATTGTAAGAGGAAAAACATTTGCTGTTACAGCTGCAGGCAAACAAGTGGTTGGTGCTCAGTTGTGTTGTCTGTATGCTGCCACAGTGGCATAACCACACTGGTGGGATTATCAGAAATGTATGGAATCTACATGGCTTTATATTTCAAAATCAATTGTAGGACTGGGATTTAAAAAAGCCTTGAGACATTTTAAAAAGCATTCCTGTCATGATTTCGGGATTCATCCCTGTACCAGGTTAGATACTTAGCTGAAGTATCTAGCACAAAGCAACACCTTTATATGTGATTCCCTGTTTATTAAACTAAAAAGTCAACTCCTTTTCATCTTACCTGTTTGTTTCGTCAACAATAAATTGTTCTGTATTTCAGAAAAATACTTAAGCTCTCAGAGGCCTTACACCTGGGTTCAATTACCCTTCATTAAAAGTATCTTTTTTTTTTCTGTCTCTCTCTCTTTTAAAACTCTAGCTTTCCTCACCTTTCATATGAAAGATTTTGTTACTGACACATGGATTGGATTAAATGATATAAATCATGAACTGAGGTTCCTCTGGACAGATGGAACAGGAGTTTACTTTACAAACTGGGCCAAAGGCTTTCCATCAGGACATATGGGTTTATACTCATATGATGGCCAGGTAAATAACAATCACAAACTGTCCACTGAAATTTGATTTTAGATTACATGTAGGCATTTGCTGGGATTTGAGACATGTTTCTGTTCGACTTTCTAGTTTCTTGATTACTATGATTACTTACATATCTAAAGAATGTAATAACAGCACTGTCCTCACTGTTATTTTTCTTTTTTCATTCCCCCCCCCCACCTCCACCTGAAACCTGGCATTTTTAAACTATTATTTAAAGTGGTTTACATGGTGCTACATATTTCATTGATATAATAGTTAATTGCAATCCTTCTTATACATGTCACTCACAAATCGAAATAGAGTGAAGGGCTCTGAGCCCTTGCGAAGTTGCTGTATTAGCTGTTGGTAGGATCTGTAGAGTGCTCATACAAAGATTACTTTCAGATTTCAATTTTCTGTGTCCATGAAGGCTGCATGGCACCTGTGTTTGTCCTGCCTTTTCTAATTAATACACTTTTCCAAAGAGATGGTGGGATTCCTGCCTTGTGGCATTGCCCCAAAAATGCACTGAATGAGCACATCCTCCTAGTCCTTTGACCATAGTTGTGCCTGAACTTCGAGGGTTTCTCAGTTGGCATGCAGCTTGCAGGAATCATTTACGGGAAAACCTTCCCTACTGTTCATGCAAGCAAAATTTGTCATTCACATTTGCAGGAAGGACATGTTTCTGTAAAAAGCTAGCCATTCAGGCTTTATGGGGAGAGAAAAAAAAAGCAAAAAACTTCCCCTATTTCTCTGTCGTGCAAACTGATCTGATAGGTCACAGAGTCCCTCTCTTTAATCTTACATATTTATATCTTACATCTGTGCTATGGAACTACAGCATATTACAATACTAGCTATATTTCTCTTGAATGGAATTCTTACCATAGAAGGCTTAGTTTTATGTACAATGTCCTTTTCCTTTTTTTGGAAGCATCACCTCTGAGCTTCTTATCCCTAATGGAGGAGGAAAATTTGGGACAATAAAAATAGAAAAGCAACCTTAAAATGTTACTTTTGGAAGGAGCAGTATATATATATATATATATATATATATATATATATATATATTTTTTTTTTTTTGGTGAAAACTAGCAGGGTTTCTATGAAGTCATCTGTGAAAACTAGTAAAGCCCCTATTTTATAAATTTTAAATTTATTTTTACTTGACCTCAGCAAAATAAGAACTTGTCACAGTTAATAAAAAGTTCTACGAAACTGTTCAATTGGAAAGATTTAAGTCTTAATGTATTTCACTTGCAAATGAAGTTTTTCTCTGTGCATCTCGTCCTGGACAGCAAAAATAACTAAGAAAATGGAATAAAATAAGCATGGATGTTCCATTGCACAAAACCATTTGTAAACAAAAAGCCCTCTGCATTAGTCACTCTTCATTCAAAATGTGCTAGCATAAATTCTAGCCATTGAGTCCATGTAAGAGAAGCTGAAATGTACAGCACACTGTAAGGGCAGTATGTACTTATCTGTATAAGTGGCTGACTTTGAGCTCGAGCAGTTCTAATTTTGCTGTTTTTGTGGTATTACAGCTTACAACACTAGATTTAAATAAGGGACTGATATATCAGAAATGTTCCGCTGCCCATTGAGGGTCTTTTTTTTTCTTTTTTTGTTCTTTTTTTCCCCTGGGGCAAAGTTTAACACTCTTTTCTACAAAAGTTGAAAAGTTGATTTAATTTCTCCTTAACTTGCTTGTGGCTTTCCTTCTCTCCATGCTGTATGCCTGGGGATGGGAGGATGCCAGAATTTCTTTGGTGTGCCTGTTCACCCCAGTGTTGTGCAAGACAGAGCAACTTCAAGAAATTTGAGAAGTGCAAGAGGAAGAGAAACTCCATGTCATTAAAAACTTATACTATTCAATATTACAAGGATTGGAGAGTAAAACTACAGTATTATTTTTGTCTGAAGATGTAAAAGGGGGACAAAAGTTTCTTATTAGCATTTTCTAGTTATTTGTAACTCATTTTGTATCTTTTTGCCCCAAGGCTGATTGTGTTGTCATGAGAAACAATCCTGTTAAGGAAGCAGGGAAGTGGGCTGATGAGAGTTGTGATAACAACAGAGGATATATATGCCAAATTAATGCAGGTACTTGTGTTTTCTTTTAAACTATAATCAAAGCTCATGAGTTTTCAGGCTTTTGCTTGTGTGTTAAGTGTGGATTTCAACACCATTTCACTCCCAATAAAGATACATCCACAAATTGTTTTTCAGGCAGGAACACAAGGGTCATATTTGTCAGACCAAAGGTCCAGTTAGGGTCTGCTCTCAGCAGACCCTTACCAGTAACTGCCATGTTATTAACTTCCTGAGCTGGAATATTTATCTGCATGTTTGTGCTTACTATGACCCTTAATATGATATTTGTTGCATGATTTTGTCTGCTGTTTTCTGAACATGTTGGGTTTCAGAACACATCCTGGAAAATAGTGAATTGTACACACAGCATGAACTGTCTGGAGTGTGAATGTTACTCATCCACATTGAACTTGAACTAATTTACCTCTAGAAAGGAAATTAAAACCAGTGGAAACCTGGATTTAAATATCAGATTGATTTGTAAGGGCTGGTCTGTTACGGAGTTTTCCTTTGCTCTGGCAAAAAATGAAAAATCTGTCCAAAACAGCCAGTCTCTGCAAAACACTTTTGTTGAAGATAAAAATATTAAAGAAATTGTGACCTACGCTAATCCATTTCAGTAATACTGGGTTATGCAGAATGCTCCTTTACTCTGTGTCACAGGTTGCTTTAATTAGCTCCTTTCCTTTCAACAGTTCCGTACTCGACTTTTATTACTGATGCTGGCTTAAAGAATAGCACATCTAACCCATGCTAGTCGGGGAATATGAAATGAAGAAAAGAGGCAGGTTGCTTTATCCTGTTTGCAACCACAGTCAAATCATAATCACCTTTAGAACAAATATATGAGCCTTTATCTCTCCTTTATTTTGCAGATGCTGAGCTTCTCCCTTCTACAGGTACAGACCCATCGAGCATTTTCCGATATGGTAACAGTAGTTATTTGTTCATCCATACCAAAATGAAATGGGAGGATGCACGAAATAACTGCAGACGTGATCAGTTTGATCTTTCCAGCATCTTAGACCCCTACAGTCATTCGTTCCTGTGGCTGAAGATATTAAAGTATGGGGTGCCCATGTGGATTGGACTTAACAGTAATGTGGTAAGAACATCAGACTGGCTGAACATGATGCTGCTCCTCTTATGGACAGCTCAGAAAATGCAAAGTCTTATTATCTTGTTTTACTTTTAGCTTATTAGTTTATATCTTGGTCCTAAATACTTTTATGTACTGTCAGATTTATGGGTTGGGATCTCTCCTCTTCCATTACTCTGATTAAATTGTATATAGCGGACATATTTTTCACACTTGTTTTATGACATTAAACTCTGTGCACTTCCAAACAATACATTTTAGGCTGGCATTTGGAAATATTTCTTTGTATAGATAGTGCAACGTTTGCTTTTTGAGATAAAACCCACAAATTTTAAGATGTACAGTGAGAATCACTTATTCTAAATAACAACATTTATTTTTCAGAAATAGTTAATTGTTTTACCTCATTTTATTTTACTTCTCTGCCCTGTCCTAGTTCTTTGATACATTGATACTTTCTGGATATTAAAACGCACCACTTTTTCTGCTTGGCACAGGTTCTTGTCATGCATTCCCTCCATTTGGCTGAGCACACAAAAGAAATACAAATTAGTGAACATAATACACTCCTTCTTAAATAAATAAAACATTCCCCAAACCTACTCAGCTGAATGATTCCATTGAATTCACAAGCTTAGGTGGGAGATAATTCAGTTTTTAAACTTACTTTAAATTAAAAAAAAAAATACATTTTTTGAAACATGGGGGAAAACAAAAATTACTCATCAGAATTTCACCCCTAAAAATATTCATATGAAATGATTACACCCAAATTAACAGTTTTGTTAAGTTCAAAATTAATTCAGTGTCGCTTCCTCTGCATTTCCTTTTGCTGAAAAGCATTTGTTGCTCTGCTGTATTTCTCAATGAACAGCTGCTTGTCACAACATAAATTTAAAAGTCTGAGCAATTTGCATTTGTTATCGATTTCTAAATGAAAACTTCTGGCACAAGCATCTACATAGACATTTGACTAACAAAGAAATGGTTAATGCTTAGGGTTTAATCATACCTGTTGTTTTGTTTTTAGACTAATGGACGTTATGAATGGATTGATAACTGGAGAATGAAGTATACTAAATGGGCTGAAGGGGAGCCAAAGCAGAAAATAGGCTGTGTCTATCTAGACATTTCTGGAGCCTGGAAGACAGGATTCTGCAATGAAAGTTACTTCTCTGTTTGCAAAAAGAACGATGGTAAGAACTTGAATCAAACCATTGTAATTACAATGATGAACTGTTTAGAGTTCATTGTGCTAGGTGGTATGCTAATATGCATTTAGATGCCGTGTTTCATTTCAAGAACTAAATAGATGAAATGATTAAAATGTAATTGGTTTGAATGGGGCTGCTTTCAAATGAAGGCCAACACTTATTACCAAACTAGATTGACTGTGAATAGCCATCACTTTACATTATTAGTTATATATATATATTTCAATTTTATTCCAATATTGTGTAAGCATGCAAAACCAAAAATCTTCAAAAATCCAAATGTAGTGACTATGGTCACAATGGTGCGGTGTTGAAGGGGGAAAGGCTGAATGACCAAGACATAAACTTACAACAGAGTGTTTACTCATAGCAGCTTTCCAGGTTTTCCCTTTATAACTGAATAACAAATTACAGATAGTACTGAAATTTTCAAGGACACTCCTTCAGGTCTTCGCTTCTGTTTTTGATCTGAAACTCAGATTGCTCTCATATGATAATGCATTCTGCATTCCACGATAGTAGATCACAACCTGTATGACTAAGGTCATATAGCCCCTAATTCAGCAAATAAGTCAGCTGTGATTGTGGGTAAAGAGTAGAGCTCAATTTAAGAATACGTCAAAAGGTAATAAAAGTATTACCCTCTCTCTCTCTCTTCTCCCCCTCCCCACCCTTCCTTCCTTCCTTCTTTTCTTCCTTCCTTCCTTCCATCTGTCTTTCTGACAGTTCAAGCTCCCACTGAGCCCCCTCAACTTCCAGGAAAGTGCCCTGAATCAGAAGGACACCAGTCGTGGATCCCTTTTCGAGGTCATTGCTACTACATTGAATCTTCATCTACAAGAAACTGGGCCCAGGCATCTTTAGAATGTCTTCGTTTGGGTAAGTATCTTCAGTCGAAAAGCACATCTTTCCGACATGCTTTTCCTCCTGTGGGAAGCTGAACATGTGATGTGCATTTTGTGACTTTGAAGATGGTCCAAGTGTTGGCCCACAGCACAGTTCAATCCAATTATTGCCTTAATTTTGAGGAGATGGAGCTACTGTCTACCACTGGCACACACTGCCTTTCATGTGTATGGCACCAGGCGTTAGAAGAACTGCGTGGCCTGCAGTGAAGATCACTAAAATGGAAACTTGGTCCTTTGACCCTGCTAGGAGGTAGTCAACCTCATCTGTAGCAATCACTAAATCTTGTTTTAATGGCATTTTTAAGATTTGCATTTCCAATCTGATTTTCCCCTTGATTATTGCCATTTTATGCCACTGGAATGAAAAAGTTACGGCTGTCTAGAATGGGTAATGTATTTAGTCAGCTAGGGCTGTTGTTTCATTCTTGTAACTTCCTTCTCTGGAAAAGTGATGTAAGATTCATTATGCCAGACTTCATGTGTCAATAGCAGTGGTGGCTATAGCATCGGTGGCTAAGTGATTTAGGTGTTTAGCCTCCTATTAAAGTATGCAGAGACCTCGTTAATTCAGTCAGTGGAACTAACTACAGATTATTCTTCACCAGAAATATATTTTGACATTTGGTCAGATGAATTGCACACAAAATGGGTTGCGTAGGTCTCTGCTGGCAATAAACCTACCAGTCCTACCAGTAAAACCCCTATCAAAGTACAGACACTGGAGTTGGATGAGAAGAATCTCACTCTTCCTGCTGGTAGTCAAGTTCTTTCTTGGTTCTCAGGAATTAGTACATTACCAGCTTTAGTTTGAGAAACTTTAGTATTCCTGAGGGAAGGTTGAAGTTTTGGTATGTGTTCTTTAAATCTTACTATATTCTCCACATCAAGATTTGCATAACATTTGGATGAAGACGTAGCCCTCCTTTGGACACTCTCTAACAGTTTTATATCATTCTTATATTGTGGTGCCCAAAACTGGATGCAGTGCCTGAGGTGAGGCCACACCAGCGCAGAGCAGAGCAGGACAATCCCCTCCCTCCCCCAGCTAGCCATGCTGTGCTCGATGCACCCCAGGGTACGTTGGCCCTTTTGGTTGCCAGGGCACACTGCTGGCTCATGTTCAACTTGCCATCAACATGTCTTGATGAGTTTTGTGCCTGGACACTTGGACTGACGCTGTCCTGCGACAGCCCTAGGAAGGACCAGAACAGGATGTCCCTTTTTCCTGAGTCCATAATTTGGGTTCTTCCCTTTCCATTGTGCCTCTTTCCCCCCTCTGGGCTTGTGGGGCATGACCTTTGATGGGCTGATGGCTCCTTTGATGGCCCTGAAGTAGCCAAAGAAGGGTACTATTTGGGTTCCCCCCTTGTCCTTGTGTCTCTGTGCTCCTTTGTGGATGTGCAGAGGATCTTTTTACAACAAACTTAACAGTAAACAAACATCTGAATCATTCAGCAAAAGAGGAACCACTAGAAAAACATGAAGACTGTAGTGACAAAAGAGGAACGTTCCATGTTCTCCTATATTCTGCTGTCGCTGCTTGCACTCTGGGTTTTGTTTGCAGTTGGGAATTTTCCAGTTATATCTCGTGCATAGTAGAATTCTGAACCATAGTAGAATTTATCACTAGCTCAGCAGTGACCCAAATTACTTCTACGTTTTCACTCCCTGTAACTGTGCCTTCTTTACCTGAGGAAAAACACCTTCAAAAATTCAACTGCCCAATCAAACCAGTGGATTGTCAAACACAGCTCTTGATATATACCTATTGACTGGATTCCAGTCTCAGACAAGAGGGAAGTGAAGATGCGCTTTATCCAGTGTTTAATGCCACTCCATACAAAACTGTGCAGCTCATTCTCTCAGCTGGCACACTGCAGGCTCCATGCTGTGACCTCTTGTCTTTGCTAGAGCATCGGAATGAATGAATCAGAATGAATCATTATATCAGAATGCCTAGTGTTGCGTGTGGATGACTAACAAGGTATCACACTAACTGGACAACAGATGATCAAAACGATCTTTCTTTTTCTGATGGGTACAATGAGAATGTAGGAAAATAAACATGACCCGGTTGAAGAGTTACACTAATGATTTATGCTTCAGAAAGCCAGCAAGTGTGCTGTACGTGATCTATACATAGGCTCAGAAAACATTTAATCATCAATATGTAAAGTTATATTGCACACAGACTGAAGATATAGCTACCGTTTACTAAAAACTTGTAATTTTGTTTAGAGACTTATTTTTACAGTAAAACATTGGTAGAAATTTGTACTGGATAACATATTGGCCTGTTGTATTTTTCCTTGAGTTGTTAGCTGCGTTGCTATTTCCCAGTGAATGAGGAAACAGTGCTAGTGCAATGTCATGAAAATGGTGAGAAATACATAAGCAACAATACAAGCTTGGAATTTGGCACAGATTATCAGTAGTAAAAATAAGACTGACATCTCACAGGATAACAAGAATACATTCCACTATGAAACTTATGCCTCTAAGAGATTTTTGTTCTCTTTGGGTGTTGCAGGTTCCTCTTTGGTATCAGTTGAAGACTCAGCTGAAGCCAGCTTTCTGACATACACCATTGAACCACTTGAAGGGAAAACATCAACATTTTGGACAGGAATGTACAGAAATGTGGATGGTAATTTCTTTTCTTTTGAGATTTTTTTGTTTGGTGAATAATTATCACAAGCTGTTTGACATGGATGTTAAAATTTTCACATTATACTTCTGTAATAAATATCAAGGGAAATTAGAAAAGCTAGTAGGGGAAACTGGTCAATTGTAATCGAGCAGTAACCAACAACGTATAACAGAAAGACCATGCTCAGAAAGTTCATCTTGAAGCAAGAAAAGTACTTCACAGCAACGTAAGGCTCAAAGGTGCATACAGCAGAGTGTAGGCAAGACCATGCTGGCAGTTAAGCTGAAGTCAAATGGTTCTCAAATGCAGAGGCTCTGGGCTGATGCGTTTGTCATGGAGATACTCCAGTTTTAGAGAGAGAGAATAATGTGTCTAACATTACCTCCTGTCTTTGGACTCACCATCCTGTATGACTAATCTCCCATCTTTAGTTAAGGCCGGCCCTCAGAACTTTGCTTTGAAGCTGGAATTGGTTTTGTCTTCAGAATTTTGTAGCATAACTTTTCCTATTTTCTGCCTCACTGTCAGAAAGGGAAGGAAAGAGACAACAGACAGTAGGCTACTTTAATGAAATTACTGCTTGTAAAAAAAAAATTTGCTTCTACTGTTTATTCATTAATAAAAATAATATTCAGTTACATAGTTATTTCTGTCTAATTGATAGATCTAAAGGCTACTTCAGGCTTGTGCTACTCGAGCTAAGACTCCAGTTTAACAACGTCAGAGACAGGACTGCAGAATGGTTCATAGTACTGTTTGTTTGTTTGTTTGTTTGAGTTTTGGAGGGTTTTTCCCATCATTGCATGTTCAAACACTTCAATACACCACTTGAGGGCAAGAAAAATATTCAATTATAATACCTGAATCTTAGCCAGGAAACAGGAAAGTTGTCACTAGAGGAAGAAAGAAATTCAATAATAATTTATAAGTATAACACATCAAGAAAAGCTGAGATTTACTCACATGGTTAATTGTTGCATAAAATAGTTTTTGAAAGTAGTTCTAGAGTTGGTGCAGAACAATACAGTTCCTACAGCGATCATAAACATGAGAGAGCTTCAGCAGATATATGCCATTGTATAGCTAGGTAGTGATTTCAGTGTAACTAAATTTAATGATTGTATCAAAATATCATATGCTGGCAAAAAAGGCAGGTATTTAAAACTAAAACAAGTAAAAAATGAAGACTTATAAGAATAAAACAACTTTCATGCTGAATCTAACCATTTGCTTATCTGAGTACAACTTAAAAGTCACATGGGGCACATTTATTCTAAATAAGTAACGCTATTAAAAGAAAGTAAAGAAAAAAAAAGGAACAGGAAGGATGAAACAGAAAGTCCCAGCACACTTGAACAACAATGATCACAAGATTTTTTAAGCAGATCTTCAGAAATGAAAATTGTGTGTGCAGTCAGTGGGAAGGAGCAGAAATTGAAAACCAAATGGGAAAAGATTAGAATTAAAAAGACTTTAGTGGGGGCTTTGAAAAGAGTTATATAAAACCTCTCTACATATTACTGAAATAAAGCCCATTTTGGTGAAGATAAATTGTGTGTTTATTTCAGTCATTTCTATAAACTGAAAAAGAAATTGATGCTATACTAGTGCAATAAATTGTGGGAACTTCATAACTTTATAAGCCAGATTGGTCTTCAATTTCCCCAAAACTGATATTTTATCACTGGCATAATAACTCAAGGGCAACCATGATATGTCAGGCCAAAAATCTAAAAAGCGTAGTGGCCTGTCTCCAAGAGTGGCCACAAGATTTCTTAGGAAGGCAACAAATGCAGAACAGGTGTCAAAGATGGAAATAAATACTATCTTGTTTCTTTCCATGTTCAATGTTTCCCATTTAGGAGAATGGCTGTGGCTAGACAACACCGCAGTGAATTTTGTCAACTGGAATGTAGGAGAACCTTCCCCTCAACAAAATGAGCACTGTGTCGAAATGTATGCAAACTCTGGGTACTGGAATAATAACTATTGCTCTTCGTACAAAGGCTATATTTGTAAAAAGCCAAAAAGTAAGTGCTACATTTATAAATTTGTTTTATGTATGGAGTATTCTTCTTGTGTGCTAGTAGATGGCCTTTACACACAGTGAACTTTAGCTGGGTGTTTTGTGTTTTTACAAATGCCAAAGGAAGCACATTTGCATACCAGCAGAAAGAAAGACCAACTCTTGCCAGAAAGAATTGCAGACTAGCATTCAGATCCCTCAGAATTGTTTTGAAAAGACTGTTTTTCGCATTTACTGTTCCTAGTGTAGACACTTTACAAGATTGCCTGTCCTATATTGATAATTGTTCAGTCATCACATTGTTAATACTGTGCTTTGCACACACAAATTAGTCCCATCTCTTTGAAAATATGTTCCTCGGGGAATCCCTTCTTCTCAGCACAGGGAATGCCCTTAGCTTATTTCCCTTTGGCAGGCTCATGTGCGTGCTATTTGTGAGTATGAAGCAGCGCTTCTGTAAATTGACTATTCATGAATTGTAAATTAACAATTTTGGACCTTTTGTCTCTGTGTTGTCCTGTTTTGAGATGATGAATAAATGAAAAGCAAAGCAAATAGCATAGCTTGAATGTACTAAACTGGAAGTGTCCTGAAATAGCAGAATGTGCATGTTTGGCAGTAAGGGCATCTAGTGCATACATTTTCATAGAAGTCATGCTAATCATTTCTTACAGCATATTGCAATATCAAATATCAAATATCTACATTTAGCAGAAAATTTAGCTGAAATATACCCACTTCCTCTACAAGACTGGAAATGAGAGAAGTTTCTGCTATACTTTCTATAAATTTGCTCTCATGCCCATTTTTCCTGACTTACTCAGATACTTGTAATGATGACTGTATCTTGCACAGAAAATACCGCAGAACTGTCAGATATAGCCAGCCATTCAGATTTTACTTATCTGTCTTTTTACATTGTGATTGAAAAAAGAAGACTTTAATTGAAATAGTCTTAGTGGTAGATAAAAAGCGTTACAATCAATGGCCACCATTCTTTTTTGACTATTCAGCTCTCCTCTTTGTTCTGGCACTGTTATTCACCTGTTTCAATACCAAGTCAGTTCAAGGACCTTAAGCAGACGGAAGACAGTTACTTTTTTAAGGACTAGCTTCAGCCAGTCTAGAGCTGGAATGCTATGGAGTCAGCGAAACGCCAGTGTCAGCGCAGGGACTCTACATAGCTGCTCACTCAGGGACAGGACTCAGTTGAGTCTTACAGTACTGTAGAAATGCAGCTCGGGTTCGCAGAATTTAGCGAAACTATGATAGTGTTCCATTTGCAGTGTTGAAAAGATGCATTGAACAGCTAAACGGAGTGTTAGAAACATCATTTTATTTAGTTGCACTTGCTGTGCCTTGCTATGTTTGCTGTTTTCTGAAGAGGCTGCAAATGCAAACCTGTGATTGAAGTTTTCCTGTGAAATAGATGCTATTTGCTGTTCCACTTATTGAGGTAATTTTTACTGTAGCAATTTGAAATTCTGTAGCTGATCTATTACATAAATAATCTAACTTTGTTTTGTAAGTAAGTAGGTATTTCAAAGAAGTGTTCAACAGTTCAACAGGTGCTAGTAGACTGTGCTGCAAAATAGTGGCTAGGAATATTATGTTCATTGCATCTCACTCTCACTTCTTAGAAACAGCAGATCTGTACCAGTAAATATAGTGCTTGTTTAACATGTAGGTGAGGTTAAAATGCAGTCATTTCATAGCAAAACCCAACCATAATGTGCATAATACACATGATCAGTGGAACACCACACTTGGTCAGCTGATAATTTTTGGCTGAAAAAAATATCTAGGTTATTATATTCCACTTTTTTTTTTCAGTCAAATGAAGCAATGCAGCCAGAGGATTATTTTCCAAATGTAAATTATTTCCTCCTCTTTCCTGCCAAGACTGTCTCTTACACTGTGATTTCAGACAGAGGGTAGCATTATTGTCACAGAATCACAGAATGGTTGAGATTGGAAGGCACCTCTCTAGATCTAGATGCAAAGATCTGGAAGCATCCAAATAATCGTGTCTAGTTTTACTTTAAAGAGCTAGATGTAGAGCAATGTAGTTTTGTCTCTAAATGTAAAACTAGCTGTGCTGACAGTCCAGCAGTGTTTTGGAAAATCTTTGGAAGCAAAGGTTGTTGGATTATTAATTAAATCAGGCAAAGTAAGTGAGGAGGTTGATAAAACAATCTAACTTCCTGGGTTCACCTTCATCAGAATGAAACATTATGCATTGATTCAAGATATTAGTTGTGTACTGATTTTATGTCCACATAGCAAAGTGTGGATTTAATCTTTTATAATCACCTACTTTTCCCAGCAAGCCAGATTTCATTGTCCAAATATTTAATTTTAAATGGTCTACAGACATTTTAAGTTTGGATGTGATAAGTGCTAAGACATTTTGGAGTTCAGGAATGGATTCAGTTATCTGTTCAGGCTGGTCGTCAAGGTCTCTTAGCAAACCAAATATGTTATATTTGCTACATTTATATAGAATGACAAGTACTGCAAGAATTTATAATTGAGGATCATGTCTGAGCATCACTGCCCTGAAGAAGCTGTGTAGACTTTCTTGTGGTTTTTCAGTGATGTGGGGATTTGTCTCCATGGTGGTTCTTCGCTTGGATTTGTCGCTTCTAGTAGTTTATATAAACACATACGTAAGAGACAATAGCACAATAATCATTGTGCTATGACTTTTGATGGGTATATGTGGCTTTGTGTGCTCCAAACCAAGGTGTATGTAGCATTTAGAGATCCGTATTACCATACGTTTCTCTGAATATGATTTTCACTATGTTCCAAATAACGTAATTATCATATAAACATAAATAACAGAAAAATACAATAATAACGTCATTGTTTTTCAATGTTTTAAAATGCCAGCAATTGAAATACCGCCATCAGCCGAAATGCCACCAGCTGAAATGCCTACAAAGGGTAAGAATATTTTCTTTCAGGTAGACAAAATCTTTTCCAGTGTAATATCATAAACAAAATAAATCTTATTCTGTATTATATATCTTACATTTTCTGATGTATCTGAGTACCAGATCTGTTTCCTATGAGCATATTATTACGTAGTGGAATACAACGTACTCATGCATTGTTAGCCTTTTAAAATCAATTAATTTTATGCTATTATATTTTTCTCTAATTATTTTGAAGCAAATTAAACACTTTGTCTTCAAACATAGTGGAAAAAAATTGCTTCCAGTGTTCAGATAGAAATGTAGAACAACCTCTTGATTTCTTTGTATTTGTTTTCAGCAATGACAAAGGATGAGAGGGCTCCTACTCTAAGCCATGGAAAAACAGGAGTTGTGGTTATTGTTGTCATCCTCATCCTAGTTGGAAGCAGCCTTGTGGGCTATCTCTTCTACAAAAGAAGAAAGAATCGCTTGTCAACAAATGACAGCTTTGAGAACAATTTGTATTTTAATAGTGATGCAGTTCCTGGAACTAGTGACACAAAAGATCTTGTGACCAACATAGAACGGAATGAACATGCAACACTGTAATGTAATAAAATGAAATGTAATGTAATATGTAATGTAAAATGTAATGTAATAAAATAAAATGTGCCTTGTTTTAATAAAATTATGCAATTACAATTAAGCCAAAGCTATTTTTTCATGTGCAAATACTATATCAGCCAGTTTCAGTGTGTGCATAACATTACACAGAGCAGTGTCTTTATTCTGTAACCATTTTATATAGTGTAAGATTTCAGACCTCATAATCTGAAGACCCACACTGCATTAGAGATAATGCAAACTAATTATTAAATAGAACAATAGAAATGGTTGCAATAAAGAGAGTGAAATTTAGGTAGATCCACTCGAGCAAGCTTCCAAGATTTGTAGTTTCTGCACCGGATTCATTTCAAACCTACATTTCATGTAATAAGGTACAGAGTTCCAAGCTGTTCAGCAAACATCTCTCTAACTCAGCCAGCTTTCAGGTACTCCTGGAGGCTTAACTACAGCAGTAGTTGCTAGGTGATAAGTCTGTGTTTAGGCACATCCTCTTTGAACCAACAGATGAAAAAAATCCTCTCATGGCACAATTTCAGTTCCCATAATTTCACACAACATAGAGAACCAATAATTTAGTTCTCTAGGCTTATTTATCATCAGGTAAAATCTGCGGGCAGGCCTTTGAAATGTAAAAGTGTGGTTGGTGTTAATTGCCAGAGTTCTGGCTAATCACAAGTGGATGTGTCTGGGAGAGGTGGTAAAGGTCATGGCAAAAGTTGCTTTTTATAATGGCAGTTATTGAGGAGGGGAGGAACATTACCTATACATGTTCTGAAGGCTTATGGGAGCGCTGGGCTGTGGTGATCCCATGTTGGTGCTGCTCTCCTATACCCTCTGAATAAATGGCATAGGTTTGTGAGGTGTGTACTGGAAGTCAGGAACAATTTAGCTTTACCAATGTATCAGTTAATGCTGATTTGTTTCCTTTCTAAAATGCCTAGATCAGTTACCATTTACGGAAATCTTAGATTCCTAAATGTGGAGTCTATACTCCTAATTTTTGCAAATCTTGTAAAACGCAAATCATGCATGATTCCTCACTCACATAAAAAGGTGTGTGAGATTTAATTTTGTGGTTTCAGATTTTGTTCCATGAAATAAACAGTAATCAGCTTTGATTTTTTTAAAAGCAGTTTTGCATTGTATAGTCTTGCCAACGTAAGACTGTAACAAGATAAAATGGAGATGATCTGACCCTGGAGACATTCCATCCTAAGCTGTTATCAAGTAATATATTGACCATATTTTCCTGAATTTGTCCGTGGATTACGTGCTCAAGCAATGCCATCTGAGTGATCTAGAAAAATATCTGGAATTATATATGTGTGCAGGTAAAATGGGGAAATTTGTTCTGGAGCTCCCTTTCTCCGGGTATTTCCTTGCCTCTGTTCCTTTGGCTGTCTCCTTTTTCAATGCACAGCTGTTGGAGCATGTCTTTTCAAGGATTAGTACTTCTAATGGTCCTTCATCCCACCTGATGTGGTTTATAAACCAGAAACTTCATAACTGATTACTGATGTTGAAGATGATGCCATTTCAACTACATGGTTGAAACAGAAAGGTATGCGAAAGGGGCAGTGAAATGCCAAGAGGCCCCGATTGCAATCCCAGCCTCATTGCACTGGCTGTTGTGCAAAAACCAGGCAGGTGCAGTCGCTACCCAAAGTTCAACCCTGTTCTGAGGCCCCGCACAATCTTAAGGTGGTATCTGTACACTGAATGGTTCTTCCAGATAACATTTTGTCACATGTACTTGTGACAGCAGTAGCTGCTTCTGTGAAATGCTGTGTCTGGTCTGCTCTAAGACATGAAAAGTTTTCAGTAGAAGGTGAAATTTAAGCCACATGGTTTACTGTCCCTCCAATTGCAATAAAATGGAATTGAAGCAAATCTCCCATTAAAAAGAGAAAAAAAATGAAGATAATTGTGGTTCCATTTAGTGAGCTTAAGATGAGCACTGATGCTCTAAACACAAACTTTAATGGCAATTTTTGGATGGAAAGCAGAGAAACTAACATGCTTGGACACTTTGAACAGTATCTAATTAACATAAGATTAAATGGAATGCTAGGAACTCGTAATCACGCACAGAAAAATAATCCTTTTTTTTTTTTTCTTTTTTCTTTATTTCTTTTTCTTCCCCACATAGAAACTTTCCTGATGGCAACTAATTCCTTAGACTGTCTGAATAAAGAGCCCTGGGTTTTTACTATCATTATTCTTTTGGTCATACTTGTGACAAAACTGATCGCACATCTTCAAGAAGGATTGAGAGAAGAGTTCTTCAACAGCTGTTCCCTTTCCACACCCTCATGTTATTTCCAGCCTCCCTGGGCTGAGCTGGAATGCAATGGATTTACCAAATAGCATTTGGTGATCTGGCCAATGGACTATGGACTATGCCCGCTTTTTCTGTTGCTAAGCTATAAGGTTCCTACCAAGTGACAGCTACACAGAGAAGTTTCTAAGATTGGGCTGCAGAAATTATCCATGTTGCTCTGTCGGTCTGAATAAAATCACTATGTCTTCTTGGTAATGATTCTTATTCATACAGATGCAATACAATTTGGGACAACATATTCTAAACCACCACCAATTCTTGCAGCCATTCTCTGCTACCAGCTGCTGCTAATCCTGGGCTCAGTCAGTTGCCTTAGAAGCACCCTGTTGCTCTTGCGAGCTCTTATTTTGTCTCCTGACAGATGCCACTACTTAGATCTTGCTTTCCTGAAGTATTCTTGCTGTAAAAAGAACAACAACAAATTTATTGATAAACCAGATGAAAGAGAAGGGCTGAATAGAAAAGCAAAAGAAACTTCTAAACGGATCCTTAATAATTCAGATCCATAATCCCTGATTCTGCCAAGTTTTGTTATATTTCATCTTTGAGGTTTAGATAAATGGAAGTCAAAATAAAGTACCATGAAACTTTGTGATTATGCTATGTATGGGGTTTCTGTGTTGATAATCACAGAATTCCTTTCAGATTTTTAATAGCAATTGTTTAACTTCTGTAGGGAAGCATCTGGTGGGACCTGGCTGGGATCACCCATTCATTTCCGCAGGCAGATGAAGAAAGACTTGGTGGTAATAGTCGACAGCATGTAAATGTTTGCCTCTGTGCACGTTGCTACATTTCTTGGTACACTTGCACTTTATTTCTGTTTCCCCTTTTCTGCAGAAGGGTTCAGACATCAGAGAAAAGATGGGGAATCTGCACGCTGTGAGTGTAACTTCCTGCCTGGGAGCAGAGATTGCCAAAGGAACAACGCTGACTCAACACAAACCCCAAAGGCTTTTCCTCCTCGACACTTCTAAGAGTTTGGACTGCTTTGCCAAGTGGAAGGTGCCAGACTGCATATCTGCCATCTTCTGATTTTCTTTTCAATTTTTGGGCTGTGGCAGGGTCTTCTCAGACAAGCATGGTGGTGAAGCTGACCTTTGTATATTTTACTCTCTTTCAGCTTCTCCCAGCAGATTCTTGATAAGAGTCCTTCACCAAACACCAGTCTTTCGTTGGAACAGAAGTGGATTCTTTTCCCCTGTTACAACTGCATTTGGTGCCGCCCGTTAGCTTTGGAGGTGCTGGGACATTGTTTGTAGCAGAACCACAGGACGTTACATTTCTACTGCCTAAGTGATAAATGACATTTTTCCATTGCACATGTGAAGCTCCCAAAAAGGAAGCAAAGAAAGTTGGAAAGCTGATGTAGCAGCGTCAAGCATTCCCATGCTGGGGAGTACTAGAACACTTTATTCCAGAGTTGATGTACTCATCTTGGCATATGCGTCATAATTTACAGAACAATTGTCCATCTGTTTCTTTGTTGAGGCAGTCCTCTCTCTTTCCTCTTTCCTCAGCTCTCCTCATCCTTCCCAGGCTCCCATCCTTTCCTTGTTTTCAGTCAGTGGCCTCCTGGTCTCACTATTTTCTCTCAGCATTGTGATACTTGATCTGCTCTAATTCCTTGTGTACCTTTTTAGACCCAGTGCGTCATCCATCTGTATCTGAGTTGGAACAATAGAAGTAGGATCCCAGTTCACCATGTAGGTACCCGGAGTTTCTATTGCCTACAATAGCAGCAATTTTCAGGGGAAGTCTTATTTTGGCTTCCATAGTTCATGGAAGACCTCGGAGTGCTGTTAATAGAGTATTAGGGAAATTATCCCAAAGCAGCCTTTCCTGAAGGGGACTGAGATTTTTCAAAGGCCATATTTAAGAATACAAAAAGCATTGTAAACATACCCCAGGAATGAGTGCCTTTTCTCTTCCCTCCCCTCTACGTATTTCTAATTCTTTTATATGCCACAAAGGAGGGAGTTTTATTTCAAAGTAAACATCAGAATTTTTCAGTGTCTGAACAGTGTGTACTGCAGTGGGTGCAAGCTGTCATAGACTAGATGGGTGAAAAATATGGCAGTATTCCTAATCAGTTTAGTTTTCCTCTCTAGCAATAACTGAAAACCCACCATTTTCCGGTGACAGATTTTTTTTTCCCCCTGTAATTGTGCGGTTTCTTTTCAGAATTTCACCAATTGTTGCTGTCAGTTTGGGGATGTTGCTTCTGCTTATGTCAAGAATGGAGCAAAGGAAGGCACAGGTGCTTCTTGTAGTACACAGAGTCTTCTTCTGCAGCTTTTCTTTATGGAACTGCAGAAATAGAAAATTCAGTTCTTTCTAATTCCAAAGTCATAGTTACTTGATTTGCACAGTTTTCTCAGCCAATTTTTCACAGTATTGCATTGCACTTTTTTTTTAATCATTTATTGATTCATACAAGTCTTTTTCCTTTTTACTTTTTTTCTTTTTTTTTTTTCTTTTTTTCTTCCTTTTTATTTTTTTTAATGTTTCCAGTAGAGAGACATTGATGCCACCTACTTCCCCAAAATAATGTTCCTGAATTGCAAGGTATGTTTCCAAAACTCTACACTAAAATGTGATTTCTTAGAACTAGTACATCCATGGAAAACAAAACTCTTTATTACAGTAGAGAAATTAGCTTAGAAAGCAAGGTTTCATCATTACAGTCAAAGGAATCATTACTTCAAAGTTATGTACGTGACACAATCCAGTTCCTTATTTGCAGACCCAAACTTCCCTGTATCCGTCAAGTCGGAAAAGCTGAAAAGGATTTGTTAATCTGGGTCAGTGCAGAAGGGTTTTCTTACAAGGCACAAGTGTGGGCTTCAGCATCGCTTTGAGGTGAAGGGGAGAAAGGAATGAAACACCTGGCAATGGCTGTCTGCCTGCTCCTGGCTTTTCTCTTTTCCTTTAGCACATCTCTTCAAGTGCCTGGTAAGTCTGTGTTCTCTGCGGAGTGTGAAGGTTTGCAAATGTGCTTTCTCGTGCTTTCCTCACATCCTTCTTCACGGAGAGAGAGTGCAGTTTAGATCTGTTTGCAGCATGTGATTTGGAACAGTTTCATTCAGCTCCTAAATCCGCTGTTACCTGTATAGGCACTCTGTTTCCTTAATCTGGTTTTCGAGGAGGTGTTTGAGTGAAAGAAACATGCCAACAGCTGCGGGCATAGCCTAGGCAGTGCTGAGTCTTGAAAATCAGCCAGCTGAATGGGGACATAGCAGACCTGAAATTACTCCATTGGAGGGTAAATCAGCTCAGAGGTACTAGGCAGCGTCCTCTCAGCACACACAGGACCACTGGCTGATGTGCGCATTGATCTGGTGCTCTTGCATAACCAGCAGCACCAATCTAACCCACTATGGGAGAATTTCCTCTGTGCAAGTTTTTGGGCAAGATCGAGCTGGCCCTAACCCATCCCCTGCTAACCTGAAGCTCCACTGAAGAAGGAGAGCTGTGCCAGGGGAAATGCCATCTGGTTGTTCTGGCCTTCAGCCCTTTATAGGAACGTCACCAAGGCAGTTTGATGGTTCTCTGGCAGCCCCAGGATGCTGGGGTTATGACGACCCATTTAAGTATTTCACTCCTGGCAGGAAGGTTGGGTGGCAGTAAAGCTCAATGGCACAGCAGAGCAAGCTGGATGATGTTGCTGTCGCTTAGAGGGGAGCTGAGGGTAAGGCCAGCAGCAAAAATATTCACAGTTTGGAGCAGGCTGAAATTCTGCCCTGTTTTTGCAGTTGGTCTTTGGAAACAAAGCTGTGCTGTGCAGCACTTCACATTTCTATTTACATTGCAGCTATTAATGGCACTTAGGACGCGTGGCTTAGCTGTGCTCAGGACTGAAGTGATGATGCTGCAAGTTGTGGTTTCCCTCCTGAGAAATGCACAGGCTGAACTCCATGAAGAAATGACTTTTTGCACTGTTGCCGAAAATTTCCAAAATAATTACCTAAAAATCAAAAACACTGCACCTGTTTGATGATCTGCAAACCATGGTGTCATTCTGGGCCAAATATAAAAATGGTTGAATCTTGAGTAAAACCTTTTTAATAGCACTAAAGCAAAAAGCTTTTTTACTAGCAAAATTAAAACCTATCCAATATTCTGCGTGGTGGTGAAAGTTTGAAACATAAAAAGCTTTTTTATGGAAAATAACTGATGACATTTTTGATTAGCATTTTGAGAACAATGTGCTTTAAGGAAGGATGTGAAGATGAAAAAAAATTATCTTGAAAGTGCTATATTTCCAGCTTCTGTATTGTGTGTATCTTAAGAACATTTTGATGAATGTCCTTCATACTGCTGATGAAACTCCCTGGATTTCTTTCTCTATTGACTCTGAATATTAATTTATTTGTTGTAGCAAGCTGTCAAATAGCAAGTAACTGACCTATTTCCTACTGCATCTCTCCTCAAATATTTGCATTCTGATTTTGCTTTATAGATAGCGGAAAATTTCTAATCTATAACGAAGACAGCAAGCTCTGTGCCCAAGCTCAGAACACTAGCTCGGTCATAACTGCCACTTGTGATGAGCACAACGAGTTCCAGCAGTTCAGGTGGATCTCTGCCATGCAGCTGCTCAGCATGGGGATGAAGCTGTGCCTGGGAGCACTTGCCAAGGACGATGAGGTTGCCGTCACACTGGAAACCTGCAACAGGACGAACGAGCTTCAGCAGTGGGGATGTAGAAATGAAACCCTTGCAATTAAAGGCAATGATTTATTTCTCAACTATGGCAAAGGGAAGGGGAAGAAAATCAGGCTGTCCAAAGGAACAGGCAAAGGGAGCAGGTGGAAAATCCATGGAACCACAGACAGCGTGTGCTCCCGGCACTATGAGGGTGAGTACTGAAAATTAATCTCTATTTCTAGGTAACTTAGCTGCTCCTGTTTACAAAAACCATTCCACCCCCTGTTGGTCATGCAGCCATCCTCATGGTACAGTGACATCAGTAATAGAGCTGACTACAGAGAGTAACAATGCAGTGCAAACAGGATTGTCCACTTTTCTGCTCATCTCAGAAAGTATGTTTCTGTCATATGAAAGAATAAAATGGCAAAGGCCTATGATGAAATCAAAAGGGAGAATGGGCATTCTTTTTGTACAGCAGCACGGGGAGGGAGTCTATGACTGTTTCAAAATCAATCTGATCCTTTTGTGGAAGAAATGGTGAATTCTGTTATATTTAAATGTTTAATGTTGTTCTGATTTGGTTTGACCATGTGTTGTCATTAAGAAGTTAATTTCTGATTGACATAGTTGTGATCCTCTGCTGACAGTGTTTATCTGGTGTTTCTCAGTCCCAGCAAGAAGAAAAAGTAGAAGAAAGCAAAAAGGAAAGACAGCACTTTATTGTTTTAGAGTTCTATAAGTCCTAACAACCTAGATAAGGAAACACTGGAGAGTTTGATCTCCTTTTCCTACCTTATTACCCCTCTTGGGTTGCATAGACCTGGTATCCAGGTTCAAGTGTCCAACCTCCTTTCTACCATGACACTGGTATGGTGGGAGGTTAAATAGGAAGGGATCATTTTTTTCCCCTGCCCTACGACAATTCTACCTGGAACAAATTTTATCATTATTTTGTTCAGATATCAGCAAGTTAGCCTGAGTAGAGATAGGACTGTCACTTTCCAGCAGAGTCACTTCTGAATTTAAAATATACCTTCCTCTGATGTAGAACAATAAAAAACATCCTAATACCTCCTTTCCAAGCCTCTTCAAACATACAGGGAAAAAAAAGAAAAGATCCTAAACATCATCTGAGGACAGAAATATGTGTGTGATGGGAGAAGTTGAGTCATGAGCACTACTGAAACAGCAGTCCAGATAGAAATGAAAAGAAATGATTGACAGAAATTTGTCTGCAGGCCAAATCAAGGCTGTTTGAGAGTTAATTTTGAACATCTTGCCTCAACCATACCTAACTGGCATAGCAGCCTTGGAAAAATTTGTAGTAATGAAGTACTGACCTGCTTTCTCCATATCAGCTCGTGTACAACTCAGCAGTGTCCATGGAGAGCTGCCTAGGAGCACACACTGTGGTCAACACCAGATGCCAACCGACTGCTTTTGATCTGTTTCTCTCCACAGATATGTATACACTGGGAGGAAATACTTTTGGTGCTCCTTGTGTGTTCCCTTTCAAACTCAATGGTAAATGGTACGCAGAGTGCATCGCTCGGAGTGATGATGCAGACTCTCTCTGGTGTGCAACTTCTTCGGATTTTGATAAAGACCAACGTTTTGGATATTGCCCATTAAAAGGTAATTTATTCAGAAAGATTTCAAGAAAGGCATTCAGTAAAATTTTCATCCTCTCTCACAGTCAAAATCTGCTCAGGATGTGACAGTGGCATTGGACAGCAAGCTCAGTTCTGGCAAGCCTAGTTCACTGGTGAGCGGTGCGATACAACCTGGGGTGCCTGCTCTGACCTCTCACTGCTTCTCCAGTTGAGGAGAGGGCTTACTGGGCCTCCCAATACTGGTAGATGTGGAGAGTACTGTCAGGGTGGTGACTGGGACTGATGGAAAAAGGAAGAGAAACTGCTTAGGACTGGTTGAGAAGAAAGTCAGGGCAAATGAAAGGCAGAAAGAAGTGCAAGGGATGAGGCAGATGGGATATGGGGCAAGAGGGGTCCCGAGGTAAGAAATGGATGTGGAGATCAAGATTTTATGTATGGGGAATAGGGAATAGATCAGCGAGTGGGTTAATGTGGACTGAACTGAGAGAGATGTAGATGAGATATAAATGGAAAGGGACAGGATGAATGGAGAAAAATGAGATTTGTAAGGAGAAATAATTCATTATGTTATTAATGTATTATTAATATTGAACAGATAAAACATGTAAGAGGTGCAAAACCTACCTACCAACAGTTACACTGTTTTAGTGTGCAATAAATATATATATATTTATATATTTCTGTGTTAGCAAGTGTGATTATCTTGTCAAACCACTTTTTCATATTTATAGACACCATCCACAAAGACTTTTGGAAAACAAATCCTTTGACAGGAACCTACTATCAGATAAACTCAAACTCACTTCTGACATGGCACCAAGCAAAGAAAAGCTGCCAGCAGCAGAATGCAGAATTGTTAAGTGTTACGGACCTTCATGAAGAAATGTTTTTATTAGGTAAAGGAGAAAAAAAGTATTAACATGTTGATGCAGGTGTTTAAAATGAGCTTTAACATGGATACATATATTCACCTGTGAAAATACATTCAAGTGCCAAGTTTTATTTGATAACTTATCAGAGGCATTTAATAACTTCATTTCTTTTGTACATGTAGGCCTCACTAATGATCTGGGTTTCAATGCCAAGCTCTGGACTGGTCTTGTCAATAGACTTAACAGTGGCTGGGAATGGACTGGGAGTAGTCCTTTCAGATATCTAAACTGGGCTCCAGGTGAGTGTGCTTATTTGAAATGATGATCGGTACTTGGGCCAAAATTCTCTTCTCTTTCCTGAATTCCTGTTATCTAATTCCTTTGGTAGAAATTTTTGCAGGTTACAAAAGATTATGATAAAAGTAGGGTATTGCAATAATAAGTAATATTGCAGGTCACACCTGAGATGGATCATCATTAATTCTGAATTTCCCAGAAAAAACAGATAGCTCAACCAAAAAAAAAAGTATTATCAACAAGTATTTGCACCTCATTCAATGTTTGATTTTCCATCTACAGCTTTCTCATCACAATTATTGTTCAAACAAAACAAAAACCTCATGAACAATGATATAAAGAAAATTTAACGAGAGAAAATTTTAAGATAAACATCACATAAAATATACTTTAATTGTTTTTCTCATGTATTGATTATGACATTTATGTGATAAACTTTGCTATCTTAATGTTTCCACTATATTTCTTAGGATCTAATTCACCATTGTGCATGTTGCCATGTTATATATTTTCATAATAGCAGTTGTGGCTACAGGGAAATCCAAAGGGCAAGCACTCACGTGGAATTAAATATCTATTTCATGTCCAGTGTTTAACAGCACAGGACGATGAGTTTTAGCAATATTACCAACCCCTAGGGAATGCCTTTGCTGAGCTTTTATAAAGTGTTTTTCTGTATGCTGCAGTATTTCAAACACGCTGAATTTCTGCTTAAACAGTGCATGTGATAAGAGGGGTAAGTCTCGTTAGTGCTGGCTCATTTGTGCCCCCTCGTCATCTCTCTTGGGAATTATCACTCTGAAGAATAATATTCCAGGGGCTTTGTTGCTGCCCATACTTGCACATTCCTTCCTGTGGTGAGACGAACATTTTCAACATTAACAGAGGGATTCTCTGTATATTTTGCCTCTTTCCTAAAGGAAATCCGTCTGTGGAACCTATAAAAATCTGTGGGACATTCCAAGGCAGGAATGGCAAATGGGAAAACCAGGCCTGTGATCGGAAACTGGGATATATTTGCCAAAAGAGAAACTCCTCCACTGTGGATTCTTCCACTATTGCCTCAGGTATGATGGTCAACAAATAAGTTTATTTTTATATGAGTGAGAAATACTGGGCAGGTGCCATGTATGAAATGACATGGTCAAAATTGTTGCACTTGCTGACCTGGGAGGACTTTCATTTTCCAGTTCATTTTAAAGATGATGTCTAAAAGTTGTTCAACCAAAGATCATTTTGAAAAGACCCCAGGCTACCAAAGAAGGTAGGATCACACATTAAGTCATGTGATCCAGATGGCAAAATACTGCTGAATATTCTGTGCTCTGCAAAACACACTAACGACGTCTTGCAAAAAGGTGTGAGCCAGAGTTCAGGCTCCCTCTGCCCTATCTGACAGTTCCTATTCTGTTCCAAAAAGAAAAAGTCAGATCTCGGGGCTGGAACTTTTTCCCAACTGAGTGCCCTCTTCACCTGAGGCAAGGTAGTCTTATTTATGGGAAGAGAATAGTTAGCAGTTACTTCACCTGGAAATTCCCAGCGAGCTACTAGCTCTACCATAATTCGCTCAACAATACATATAAAATAGCATATAAGTTTATTCACTGGGGATGAATGGCACATCATCCTATATACTATGGCTGCATCCAGACAGCTTACTGACCTGTGCTCACTTCCAGACCATGCCAGGATATTGTCTAGGGGAACGCAAGCTTGCACAGGGCAAAAATGTGTCTGGGGACTGTGATTAAAATTGAACAATGTGGCTGACCAGTTGGTGGGTGCACATCCCGCCCTCTTCAATATACAATATAGGTGTAGACAATGTGAACCTTCAAGGAAGTGGAAGGTGCTTGATGACACTAAATCTACACCAAGACATACCTTCTGAAGGAAGTGCACTGCATTTGTGTGCAGCTGGCATTTCTAACATGTCTGGTGTAACAAGAACATATCTGGGCCTTCTTGTATATGGTTTGGGCTGTGCAGGAGCTCAAAGTGGCTGCTAAGCACTTGGTGTTTCCAGAGAAAAACAGAGAATCTCCACAATTCACCAAAACAGAGTTTCTGGGTAGGAAAAGAGGTACCATATTGGAAAACATGGCTGTACCCAGCGCATCATGGATTTAACATAGAGTTGTACCCTGCAAGTTTCCGTGGCAAATTAATTAGTATTAATTTCATTTTGTAAAAAGAGCTTTTGGGTAGCTCCCAGCACGATATTGTACTGATGGAAAAATCTGTTTTGCATTCTTTGTGATCCTCCCAGCTTTGTTTGTCTTCTTTACCAGTATCTACTCCAATATCTCAGATGTCAGTTCAGGTAATTTTCTTTTTGATGGACAGAAAGCACTGAGCAGGGCTGCTCACTAATTGTTTGAAATATTTTTTTAGGTGACATTAAGCCTGTTAAGTGTCCCAGAGAATGGGTGGCCTATATAGGCCATTGCTACAGAATTTACAGAACACCCAAAATATGGAAACAAGCCCAGTCATCTTGTAGAAAAGAAGATGGAGACCTGACGAGTATTCATAATATTGAGGAGTACAGTTTTATAGTGTCTCAGCTTGGGTACAGTGAGTATTTCTACTTTTTTTTTTTTTTTTTTAATCTGGAATTATACTGTTTCCACTACTCATTTAATCATTTTATTCATTTTTTTTTTAAACTCCTTGTTCAGTCAACTGTAGATGTGAGACAGGATTGCTCCATTTTAAGACAAACCAATGCCAACAATTAACTTTGTGTTTCCAGAGCCAGATGATGAGCTGTGGATCGGTCTAAATGACTTCAGGTTTCAAATGTATTTTGAATGGAGTGATGGGACACCTGTGACGTACACCAAGTGGCATCACAACCAGCCGACCCATACAAGGAATAAGGCAGACTGCATTGTTATGAATGGAGAGGTACAACTCCTTCTTTCCTTCTCTCCTTCATGCTTTTTTTAGTCTTTTGTGTCCCCCAAAAGGGAAAAGTCTGTAATAAAAAAAAAAAATGGACAAAGGTTTTAAATGTTTTTAGGAATTTAATTTGATTCAGAAAGTCTTCGTGAAGAGGAAGACTGGAGGCCAGATTTAGGGAGACGGCATGGTGGAGCACAGGAAGTAACACACTGTGCTGAGACTTGGGCTGCTTTCTAATAGTTGCAACAAATCTCCCATCTGAAATTGGTTGAAGTAACTCAACTTCTGCATTCAACATGGCTGATCATAACTGCATAGTGTTGTTATTGGAATAGGGACTTTCTTATGTTTCCCCTAAAGCATCAATACACACATTTTTTAGCTATTCTGGAAGCTCATATTACTGGAAGCACAAAAAAATTGGTTTAAAAAATTACAGCCTGTTTTATCCTCACTTTAAAATGGCATATCATAACACTACTGAGAAAGACAAATAATATATTTTTAATATTTTATTTTTAATTTCTCCAGCACTTCTTGCTATTGTAGTCTGGGTAGATGAACATACTGTTACATATGTGTGTATATATACTGGTGAGAATAGGGTGGAACAGACCATTCCCTTACTTTTCTCATTAGCCAGTGAACCTTTAATACATGCAGCCCTGATTCTCACACCTCTGAGGAAATGTGGCCCTCTGTTTGTTGCGTTCCCTGTTTGGGAGGTTTGGAGAAATTTTCAAGGTGTGGAAATGCTGAAACAACCTCAGCCATATGACGAGAGAAGTGGTAATGATAATGATAATGGTAAATATTCCTGTTGGACCTGCCCTAGATTTCACTTCTCTTTGTTGTTTCTTCTTACCATGCCCAGGATGGAGCTTGGGCTGACAGTGCTTGTGAAACAAAACTTGGTTACATCTGTAAACGAAAACCTTTGCCAGAAGAGTCAGGGGAAGCTGAGGTTACTTACCCGGGCTGCCAGAAAGTAAGTGTAAAACAAAAGCAGTGAAGGGTAATTGCATCTCACTTTCACTTCCATGATGCTAAGTATCATAGACACCAATTATTTTGACTGTTCTTTGTGGAGCCCTAGAAAACTGTTAATTCATATTATTGATACTTCTCAGATTAACGGGGATGTTTTTTTATTTCTTTATTTAAATAAAATTTAGGATCACTGCTCTTTTTTTCTCGGCTACATGTGCACTTCACTCAGCTCTCACCGTGCGGAGCTGGTCACTTCACCCGTGCCAGCATGTCATGTTTTCATGCTCTATCCCATGGGTTGCACACAGCCGTCTCAGTTCAATCAACTCACCCTGCCAGGAGGGAGGAATATCTGAGCCGACTACGTTGCAGGTTGTTTGCAGCATGGTTTCTTGCAACAGCTGCACGTACACAACAAAGTAGCAGAGCAGGCTTTACAGGAGGAGCTGCATGGTGACTGTGAGCATGCTTTCTAGCTCCAAGCTGCAACAACCGTGGCCCATTACTCACGAAGGCCCCTTTTAAGGGGCAATGAACAAGGCTATGTTTGATTATCCTCTTCATTTTGTCTCATGGCTTCTGAGGCTGATTTTGGCTTGGGCTCTGGTGTTAATGGGGCTTTTAGAAGTGCGCTGTGGTGGGCAATCTGACATTCCCCCTTGCGTCTCTGCTGTTTGCACTGGCAGGGCTGGATGAAGCACGGCTTTTACTGTTACTCCATTGGGCAGTTACCAGCAACATTTTCAGAAGCAAAACAAATCTGTGAAGAAAATAAAGCTCATCTGGCTACTGTGACTGACAGGTATGGAAATGTAATTCTTATCCTTTCAGACATGAAACCAAACCAAAAATTCATCTCTTCCCACTTTGCAGTTATTAACAGTGTCCAGTGCGATACCACCCCTGTGGTGGAAAATATACAGTAGAATTGAGTAAATGTTACAAAATAAAAGAGGGGATGGTATGTCATCAATGTTCAAGCCACAGCTGCTACTCCCCTACACTCTTGTTGACCCCAAGAATTAAAAATTTGAGTCAGCGCCTAACAACCCCAAATTGCCAGACTGTTTTAAAACTCATGGAATTAAAACTAAACAGATAAATATGGAACTATTTACTTCTTGAGGATATGAGCTTTTCAGATTTTTCTTTGCAACAGGGACATCTGAAAAATTACCCTTTTTAGAATAAAAGTAATTTTTTTTCGTAGACTAAAAAAATTTAAAAATCTAAGCCTTATCTTGAAGCTCAGTAAAATACTGTATCATTTATTTGTGCAGAATGAAAAACACAGATGCATTAACCCAAGTATCATTTGGTTTATGCTGTTCATTGTACGCTACAAAGGGAGAGTAGAATCACTTTAAATTCTAAACAGATTTACATTGCGAAATTGTAAAATAAACTTAATTTATGTAATAATAAGACCTATAAAATTAAGACCATTATGCTCGCTTCAACCCATGCTTATTTTTCCAACATATTAACAATTCTTCTTAACTTTATCACATTTGCTACAATGAACTGTTTGAAGAAATGGGAAATTGTGTTCGTATATTACTTTAGTGCTTATTCTTCACAGATATGAACAGGCTTTTTTGACTTCTGTAATTGGATTTAATCCAGCAAAACATTTCTGGATTGGCCTCTCAGACACGGAAGAGGAGGGGACATTCAAGTGGGCTAGTGGGGACGCGGTCATCTTCACCCACTGGAATGTAGGAATGCCAGGTAGGCGCTGCAGGGCAGCAACACCTCCGTGACCAGGGATGCAGAATTTCTGCTATGGGGAGCCAGAAAGTTGGAGTTTAGAAGCTAGAGGGTGGTTTTGAAGCTCTTCTGCCATAAATGTGCAGAAACAACCAGGCAACTTCTGTTTGTGCTGAAGTGGTTGAATTGGGTATTGTAGTAGCCCATCCAAGAGGTCACCTGAGATTGCAGAAGTCTACTGATATCATTCACTATTTATTATCTGGTGGTTTTGATATTTTGGTGAGTCATAGTAAGTCATAGTACAATAGAGAAGGAATTTGTTTATAAATTAATTCAACTGCATGTGGATTACTGGCATCCAAACACAATGAGGACAGGTACCTTTTAAATAGATATCATATTTGCATATTTGGAGGGTTGGACCCTATGATCTCTTGAGGTCCCTTCCAACCCCTACAATTCTGTGATTCTATGATATGCTTTGAAAAGATGCAGCTATTTATCAATAAGATTTAAAAAATTTTGTCTTTCATGAAGGAAGGGAGCCAGGCTGCGTGGCCATGGGAACAGGAACTTCAGCTGGATTATGGGATATTCTCAACTGTGGAGAAAAAAATATGTTTCTGTGCAAGCAGCTGGTGGAAGGAGTGACCCCTCCACCCCCTCCAACAAATCCCCCCCTCCCGTCCTGCCTGGAGGGGTGGCATTCTGTTCCTCAGAGCAGCTTTTGCTTCAAAGTAGGTGTTTAACATCTGAAGGCAAGCAATTGTCATTTCAATAAAGAATGTGTTTTGTCTGTGCATGGAAGGTGGATTTTACCCTGCTTACCTGATCAGTAGTCTGCTGTAACGCGTCTCCAGCCATGCCTGCGTGGTGAGGCCAGGTGGTGCTGCAAAGTGGTGTATGCAGGTGGAATTGAAGTTTGGACCACAGGGACTCTGAGATGATGGGAAAGGCAGAGTTGTGATAACCGAATTTGCTAGGTGACATCACAAGTACGGTGGCACAACTAAAATAAATGGCAAGTGATAAAACTTGAGGCTGGGAGACCAGAAGAAAGACAGAATGCTGTTTCTAAATTTCTGTTTGAGAAACTGTCCGAGACAGTTTGTAACTGCCCACTTTTCACAGATTTTTCAGAGAGGACGGGAGAAGATGGAAACATGGTTTGGAGCAAGAGATTTTTGCAGAGCCATTGGAGGAGATCTGGCATGTGTTCACAGTGAAGAAGAACAAAATCTAATAGCTGGCATGTAAGTATCTGCAAAATTCACTGTTTAGGAAAGAAAGCAATAAAAAAAATGACCTTTCTGTTAGACATAAAGAATTTCTGGTGATCAGTTTCTACTTTGGAAAGACAATATGTATTTTTGCAAAGTGGCAGAACTAAACAGCTGGCGAGAGATGAGAAAAGGGCTCCTTGGCAGGCCTCTGGGTAGATGCGTCTATGTGTGGAAGTAGCCTGAATATATAAAAATGAAAGAAGCATCAGCAAAATTGGTTTAAACTGAGTTTAGTTCAAAAAGAGAAACCTGATCTTTTTAGCTCATTTGTAATTGACAAGTAGATGGAATAGTCTTGATTAAAGGAATACTCTGTGCTGTGAAAGGCACAATTCTTTCTTTAGTTATGGGAAAAAAAATGGAGACTAAGGGAAGCCAGACCTATTGATGTTTTTATAAAAATTTTTAACTCAAGCATGTGACTACAGGCACATCTAAGTTTGGATGCCTAAGCTTCTTTGGGTGACTAAGACCTTCAAATATACTTTCACTTAACTCAGAATTTATGATATTGTGATATCTATGATCCTCCCCGTGCAGCTCTCTGTGTCCCTGTTTCCTGCCATGTGCAGTGCCAGGGTGTTTATCTCTACATAAAAATGGAATGATTACTTTATATGAATGTCTCAAATGGTACTTCAAGTACCAAAACACTGAGAATGTAATGATATATATTTTCCATCTCTGTTTCACACTGTGATTGTGATATTTGTGCATAATCATTCAGGAAGAGAGATTATCTTCACTTGTCTTACTGGATGGGTTTAAGTGCTTTGGACTCTGATGGAGGATTTACATGGAGTGACGGCTCACCAGTGAGTAAATAATCTCTAGTTCCAGCTTTTTTTGCTCATATTCCATAATATCTTGGCAGACAGGTACAAACCACAAGTGAGTATAAGTCTTAACTTCCAAGTCCCACTCTACAAATTAGTTTTTATCTTATGTTAGTTCACAATCCCACACAGCAGTTATGTTTTTTATAGCAATGAAATACCATCACCAAAGATGGTGATACTTACTTATAAGAATAATCTTATTTACTTACAGTAATGCTTATTGTCTCTCTTGGTTTTAGCAGTTCTGGTTGTACCAATCTTTATATTCCCATTTGTCATTCACTGTTAGAAATAACTGTGTATATCTAGTCAAGCTGAGCTTTGTGGCCCTTGCCTTCTGACATAGCAAGGCAAGGCCCAAGTCTGCACCACAGCACTTATGGATTTCTCAGGTTGAAACATCAGAGCAGAATAATCAACCTGGGAATCAGAGGAAGATTCTTAGATGCTTCTTTCTAGACCTTAACAGGACAAGTTCATATCTCCTGATAAAAATAAGGACAACTTCTTGTCTTACTAGCATGGCTTATAGATAGGCAGCAAGATCGTCGTGCTATACAATGGTCAGGTCCTTCTCCTTACAGGGTCTGGCACCAAAGCATAAGACGGATCATGAAATCAAATGAAGTACATTCTTCTTTAACAAGATAATATAAGACAATTGTTTTGTTTCAGAAGAAAATACTAACAAAGTTGTATTTCCACTATAGGTAAATTTTGAAAAATGGGCAAATGGAGAACCAAACAATTATGATGGGAATGAAAAATGTGGAGTGTTTAATGGCTACAATGATATGAACTGGAATGATTTATTTTGTGAACATATGCAGGACTATGTTTGCCAAATAAAAAAAGGTAAGATGACTTTTTTTTTCTTCTTCTTTTTTTTTTTTTCCCTTCAGAAGTGTTTAGAAAAGGTTAAGAACATCCTCTCAATGTCAAACCAGAATGTCTGCATGCAGTAAAGCTAGGTATGCCATCAAGTACAATGAAACACAGTACATTTCAATTTAAATAAAAGCAGCTGAAAACAACAAATTCATTCATGAGATACATGTGTAAGTTTACAACGTACATGCAGCATGTTGAGGAATTGAAATCAGGTAGCCTAAATCATGCATAGTTTCTGTAAGCTTAACTTGTGCTGGTTCTAACATGGTAGTTTACTGAGTGTAACACTTTTTTTTCCAGATATTTTAGAAATTCTCTGAAAAAAAAAATAAAGAGCGTAACCTCTAGGATTTTTTTTTTGTTTTTTATTTGTTTTTGATTTAAAATCCTAACAATGTAATAAATATATTTAATTGAGAGATGTAATATACTCAGATATCGATTTATATTGCAGGAGCATCGTTGAAACCAGAGCCTACATACACATTCGGTAAGTCTTGTACTTCTACTAACAGAAAGAAGTTTTCATATGATGACGTTAATGTCTATTACAGACACTCTGCTTAATGATTTATCTTGCAGATTATGAATATATTGTTAGCGAAGATGACTGGATAATATATAATCACAAGGAATACTACTTCAGCAAGGAAGCAATGGCTATGGAAAAAGCGAGGGACTACTGCAAGAAGAACGGTGGTGATCTTGCCATCATTGAGGGTGAAAGTGAAAGAACATTTCTTTGGAAATATGTAAGAAACTTGCTTTACTTCAAAAATGCACAGTTCTGTCCTGCACTGAAGTACCTTTTTCACCTGGCTTCTGAAATATTAGAAAGTGGACCCCATCATAAAAAAGCAGTGCCACCTTTCATGGGCCTATCTAATTAGAAGCTTTACCATGACCATTATTTTGACAAAAAATTGCTACACGTAGACAAATCCTCAGTTTCTTTGCAAGAGCACTCCCAGAGTGTAACTTTCAAAAACCCCATTCTGTTTATTTGAAAGCTAGTTACTGAGTTTGTTTTCCACCTCATTCTCTTAACAGAATTCCAAAAAAAAAAAAAGCTTTTTTCCTCTTTTTGTCAAAATAGATTTCAGATTTTCAATAAAAAATTAAGCCAGATTCCTTTCTAATAGGAAGTGAATAACCTGGTGATGATAGTCTTTTGTAAATAGTTTGAAAACAAATATGATTCCTTCCTGTCTTCCACATGACTAAGTACTAAACTCCACCATTTATTTGTAACGTTTTAGCAAATTCTCACTATATTTTCCTAAAACTCTTAAAAATACTGCTTAATTTTATAACCTGCCTAAGAGTTGTTTTTTTTTTTAAATCTTGTTAACACAGTATTTTACTGCATTTCTTCTTCATCCCATTCTGCTTTTATTTTCATTTAAATACTAGAAGTTGGATGAGAATTTTACATTTTGCAGTTCAAGAACATAATCCCAGTGAATCCCTGCACACTGCATACTGTGTAACTGTACAACTAAAACTAAAGTATTTTTAAGTACTTGTTTATTTGAAATGTGTTATTTTTACATCTCACTGAAACTTTTTAGTCTTATTTATATTTTTATTTTTATTTTTATTTTGTGTATTTTAGATTTTCTATAAAGATTGGGGAAATAACTTCTATATTGGCTTAAGTGTGAGCCTTGATAAGACATTCCGGTAAGTGAAAATATTGAGTTTGTCAGACTTATACATCAAGTGTGAATATTTGGCATGGCTGTCTGTAAGAGACTGGTCAGGTTCAATGACTGACCAAATTTGTCTACAGCCATATTTTGGCATAAAGGTTTAAAATACAATTATCATCCTTAGGATAACAGTTCCTCCATGATGTTTTCATTATCTATTTCCCTATCTATTTCCCCTTCTTCTAGTTCTAAGCCTTTTTTTTTTTTTTTTTTTTGTGAGGGCATGTTCACTCTGTCAGTGCAGTGTCATCCCCTTTTCCTTGTTAGACAAGACATAAAATAGGTTGGAGGTCTCTAGGGATGTTCCAGATGGTACTTGAAGACATTACTGAATATTCAAATGATCAAAACCTTCCTCCCCCTTCACCTTCCGCCTTTTTCTAGTGTCTTTTCCTGGGATTTCAAGCTTGGTAAGATGAGTCTCAGCCTCTTCATTTCTCTTAATGTCAGCCTTTCTTCTAACCTCTCGGGATGTCTTTCTTGTCCACAAGCCACAGAGGCTCATCTCTGTGGAGCTGAGACAGTCTTATCCCCTGGAGCCTCTTCTCTCCAGTTTTCCTGTAGGCCTCCTTTAGGTACTGGAAGGCCACTGTAAGGTCTCCATGGAGCCTTCTTTTCTTCAGGCTGAACAACCCCAACTCCCTCAGCCTGTCTTCACAAGAGAGGTGCTCCAGCCCACTAATCATATTCATGGCCTTCCTCTGGACGCATTCTGGTCCATGTCCCTCTTGTGCTGGGGGCCCCAGAGCTGAATGCAGCACTCCAGGTGGGGTCTCACAAGAGCAGAGCAGAGGGGGAAAAATCCCCTCCCTCGCCCTGCTGGCCACGCCGCTTTTGATGCAGCCCAGGATACAGTTTGCTTTCTGGGCTGCAAGTGCACATTGCTGACTCATGTTGGCTCACATCATTTGTCTTTGTATTATTTCTCCCTGTTTATTATGCACTGTTTTTCCTGTTTGACTGAGGAATACTCAGGAATACTCAGGAATTCAAACTAGAAAAACACTGGATCAGGTGTTGTCTGAAGTCTTTCAGTCTTGGCAGATTCCCCACTTGAGTGTGCTCCCACCAGCACTCTGAGGCTTTTTCATATTTTTTTTTCAAGTTTTTTTTTGAGAATAAATTTGTGAATCACCAAATAGGAATTGTTTATCACACAACTGAAAGCAATGGGTATATAATATTAAAGACCTCCTTTGTTTAATAATATGGTTCTCAGTGTTCCCCAGTATAAGGTTCAAGGATCTCTCTTACCCTGCAAGATCTTATATTACAGTATTTTATATCACATTATTTTATCATATCTATATAATAATTATATTATTATTATTATTATTATTATATTATATTATATTATACCTTATATTACTCTTTCTGGCCCCAGGAAATTACTAAACTAGGCTCACGTTTCTGCTTCTGTATTCCGGGGAAGGTGAGGTCCAGTGTTACACTGGTGTGTTTTCTTTAAGCTATTCATGCTCAGAGGCCAAGAAGGCTGCAACCACCAGCTGATTAGTTGAGACCAGTTCCAGGTCAACAGAATAGGTAGTTGACATAAAGATTTTTTTTTAGTGATTCCAAGTGAAAGTGCTTTCCTTTTACCAGAGAGCAACGCATGTTGGTAAACTAGGATACAGGAAACAAAATACCAAGCTCTAGTATGTTCCTTATAAAGAAACACTTCTCTGTTCAACTAAGAATTATTATTCCCCTAAATTACTTCTTTCAGATGGATGGATGGAACTCCTGTCAACTATGTTGCCTGGGCTCCAAATGAACCCAACTTTGCAAATAATGATGAAAACTGTGTGGTCATGTATACCCAAACAGGTGTGTGCTGTAACAACATTCAGTCTGCATGGTGTGGTATAGGCTTGGGAGAGCTGAATGTTTAAGTCAGGGTCTTAGAGATTTGCACCAGATCTCAGAGAGGTGAATTAAACATTTAAAGTAAAACTCCCCTTTGGCAGTGTTATCGCTTTCAAACATTGAAATATTTCTGTTCTCAGCCAAAATATTTATATTCTCAATTTTGCTGGAAACCTGAATATTTCTAAGGAGAATGTACATAAAAATTACTCATTATTTCTGGGGGAGAGAAATATAAATATGGTAGTCAGTTCTACTTCCTATGATGGATTTGTTTTAGGAAAGGATACTCTATCCCGGTCTCTGTTTTGTTTTGTTTTTCTTTAATTCTAATTTGTTTTCAGGTACATGGAATGATCTAAACTGTGGCAGTGTTGAATTATTCATCTGTGAAAGGCTTAACAGAACTGTTCGCCCAACTACTGCTCCCACCACACCACCACCAAAGGGTGGGTGTCCAGAAGACTGGCTTCTCTTTGATAACAAGGTGCAGTATGAAAAGTTAGTACACTGTATTTAAAACAAACAAACAAACAAACAAAAATACAAAACAAACATCTTTGGTTCAGTTTTTAAGTTGTAGCAGGGTTTTTAGTTATCATAAAATATGTTCTGATCATGTACAAATATGTATAAATGACTCTAAAAATAAGATTTCTGATATCGAGATTATAGCCTTTATTGGGATCACAAGAGTTCTGAAAGAGGTCATGAGCCATACAAGAACAAAGCTTCATCTTCATCTAAATTTTTATTTTATTTTATTTATTTTTTTTTGCTATGATTTAATGTTACCAAAGATGGTTAAGTTGAGTGGTTTCCCTTGTGTGGGAGAAGCAACTGCAAAGCTGTTGTATGTTCTTATTTACTTTGCTGTGTTTATCTGGCTGTCATTTATTGCCTGGACACTGTTTTGTTCCTTGCCTAACATGCACTGGCTCTTAAACCACTAAAGCACCTTCCTTTGAACATATTTGTTAGGTTCTTTATGCAACTAAATAATTGTTAAAGTAGACCAGTTCTAAGCTTCACCACGATTTATTACGTAAGATCACTCTTGGTCTTCTCAAAAGACAAAATTTCAGGAAAAAAGAGTATATACATTTAAAACCCAGAGATTTTTGTCACTAATACAAAGCTATAAACAACCAGTGTAAACTGTTAAGAATACACCTAGCAGTACAGATAATCCTTGATTACATTGCCTCATCTGGCTCCCTCCCCTTCTCCCCTTCCCTCCCTTCCCCCCTCTCTCTCTTCTCTCTCTTTTGGCTAAGCCAAAACAAGATTTAAGTTTGATGGAACCCCTTTGTGTGAGATTAACTGGCTGCTGTCTCCTCTTTCCTTCTCTCTCTCAGTTCCAGGGAAAAGAGTCACAGACAGAGATTTTTCCCTTTTTTGATGCTTACTCATCCTAAATGTTTCTCTCTTTCTTACCTCCTGGAAGGGAAGCTTCCAGGCGCTCCTCTCTGCATGTTTAGATAGCACTTGACAGTCTTTCGTCCCCCTTTTCTCCAAAGATTCCTGATGAACTTTTCTATTGCATGCTTTAATTAGCACATTTGAGTTGCTTGACACTTGATGTTTAGCTTCAATAATGTCTCATCCCTATTGCACATTGCTTTTTGAGATCTTAGGCATTTCTCTGAAATGCTGAGGAACCATCACTTTTGCTTAATTTCTACTGAAATTGTTAGACTGACATATTCCTTATTTTAAGGAGATGCTAAAATATGGAGCTTTAAAGCAAGCTACAGAACACTGTTAAACCACCTAACCTCCCTTTTTTTTTTTTTTTTGTGTGTGTGTGTGTGTGTGTGTGTGTGTGTGTAAAATATCTAACTTATCTCACTTGTTACAAACAGAAATGCTTTCACTGGAAACTCTGAAACACCATCCAACTACAGCTTTGGCACACTTATCTTTTTCAGTGTTTCAAAGTATTCGGCCTTGATGAAAATGATACACTGACGTGGCACGCTGCACGGAACAATTGTATTAATTTTGGAGGAAACCTGGCTACTATTTCAAAAAAGGAAACACAAGGTATAAAGTACAAATCTTTTGATACTGAACGAGACTTCAAATGATCGTTGAGAAACAGGTTAAAACAAATATTAAATTTTCTGAAATATATGCCACATTAATATCAAGTCATGTTCAATGAACAAATTGCACTTTGGAAAAAAAGTTTGTGTAGATATTAGTGTCCGGATTAACTTTAAAAATCATAGCTTTGGGAACCTATAAGACCCACAAGGGAATTTATGCTGTTCAAATATTAAGATTTTTTATTAGGGGCTTGTCATATAATAAAATGCCCCAGTACTGGAGTTTCCATGTCCCCCTGTTCCTTCCGCTCTGCTAGACCTCAGCCTGGTTTTGTTGCTTTTAAGCATTTTTTTTTTTTTTTTTTTTTTTTTTTTTTTTTTTTTACTGAGGCCTCAAACTTCAATACTGAATGTAAGGCAAGAAAAATAATATATATAATGAAAGGAAATGTCATGCCACAGGTCTGCTGAGGGCTGTGTAGACCACTTCTTAGCTCATTCCATCAGTGCTTGTGTTTTATCCTTTTTTTCTATAGCAGAGGAAGGACAGTCTTTGAAAGTCAGTCTAAGCAGGAGCTAAGGGAAACAGCATTTGGCCTTCCGACATGCTGAGGTCTCAGTACATACATACTTAGTTCTTAAATAGTTTTATTTACATTGTGTCTGTTTCGAAACCAAGTCTTCGGATCTGGTTAACAAAGAAATTACTGAAGAAGAAAATGGACTGCAATCTGTAGACTCATTTTCTGTGTGACAAGGTGTACTGTACTGATGTTAATTTCTGTAATACCGTTGAAACAATTTTCCCTTCTTCTTCAGATGATCAATAACACAAAAGAGTGGGCACACAAATTCCTCTAAAAATGTTGAAAACTATTCTATGAATCAAACCCTGTCCATATTTTTATTTTTATCATAAAATTACCTCTTTATTTAAAAAGAGAGAGAGAAAAAATCATCATCCTTTTTCCAGGCACTGTTCTATTTAGGAAAGTTAAATTCAGTTTCCCTCTTTGTGCAATTAATCTTTTTCCTTCAGCTTTCCTCATGTCCCTCTTAAAAAATGCTGCAACTGATGCCTGGGTTGGACTGAATGATATAAATCAGGAGCACGTATATTTATGGACAGACGGAAGCCCAGTTTACTACACAAATTGGGCAAAAGGTTCCCGAAGTTATTATAGTAAGGTAAACATTAATTTACGATTATCAGTTATTCATGATAGCTTTGGTAGATGAATAAAATGTATGTACAGACAATAATATTTTTTGTAAAGTTTCCTTTATAAAGTTTTTTAATGATCTTGTTGCTTCTGAAAGAAAAGTAGTCATGTGAAAGGTCTACTTTCAGATATTTTCTTCAACTTCTTTGTTTTGTCATGATTTTATATAAATCCAGACAGATATTTGGAATTATTGTGCAAAACTCAGACAAACGAGCAGTTTTCCTTACTTTACCATGACTGATCAGGAGATTCAAATAAACCACAGTATAGCAATACCTGCATAATTTAGTGATACAGCGAATGTCATTTAGACTTGAGGAAAATATGAACTGAACAGTTTACATTTCATGGTGCTGAGCTTAGTAAGATAAATGCATTGAATGCAACCCACAAAAGGAGAATATGGGTCTTCCTTTCTTATTTTCTTCTCCCTCTATACCTTCTATTAAATTTTCTCAGTTTTACAGAAACTTCTCTTCTGCGTGCTTTGAAACTTTCAGCACTGCTATACCTTTTTTGTTTAATTGCAAGAGAAATCTGAGTGTTCTTCAATAATTTTAAAATGGCTAATGAAGAATACTGATTGACAGCACCACTTCTGTGCTCCTTTGCTAGCTTTACCAAGTTTCTCTCTTTTTCGTGACAGAACTGTTTTGAGTCTTGCTGAAACAGGAAACAGCTCTGTGAGGTCCAACCTTTGCTGCCACCCGGGCTAGAGCTGGGTTTTAGGCTTTTCAGGACTTCCCCATCTCACACACACATGTGCTTTCTGTAGAAGGCTGTGCCCATTTCCCTTCACAAATTGTTCCCCATGCACTTTCCTTCAATTGCTGCTGGGCTACTGTCTCTGAGGGGGTCAGAGACAGCATGAGGTTATGCTGAGATGAGGGAGGGAGAGCTGCTGCTTCCTGCTGCAGAAAGCTGGAGGAGGCAAAGGAGGAAGCAGAAGAACCAAACCTGGGGTGCAAAGGGTTGGGGAATTGTCCCCCACAAAAAAATTGTTCCTGCTTGATACCTCTATGCTACTGAGCTGTGGTGACATCTTTGGTTTCTAGCGCCAGACTGGTGCAGAATGAGGGTTTTAGCTCTCTAGGCAAGCTTTAGTGCCAATAAGTTTCTGCATAACCTCCAGGAAAATAAAAAAAAAGCTTAAATGTCCTGTGTGCCACATCTAGCATATGTACATCTACCTGCATGCACACACACACACCTGCAAGCACAGAGATTATGTACTTACAGATAGTCCCAGATGCTTCTTCCTGCCTCGGAGCTGTGATTTGCAATCCCTCCATCATCCAAGTACAAACTGTTCTACAGCCGAGTTGTAAATGGCTATTGTCATATTACTGCTTCTGACTATTTCTAATATGAGTTGATACAGATTACCTTAATTTTACTCAGCTGTGTGTGACAGGTGAGTCTATATATCCTGTAGGAAAAGGAATGTTTCCTATTTTTCCACATCTTTTTCTTACTAATCTCATCTCACATGTAGGATGACTGTGTCTCTATGATGAAGAACCCTATTGAACAGGCAGGGAAATGGAAAGATGAAGAATGTAAAGCAAGCAAAAGCTACATATGCCAGAAAAACAGTGGTGAGTTTTCTTTCAGTACTTTCTAGTACAGGTAATTTATTGTGGTTAAGTTAAACTGGTGGTAAAATTAACTTCCCATACTCAGTGCTATTTTAATTGAAATTAATTTGACAGTGTCACTTGCACTAGAAACCATTTAAACAAAATGAGCACACATTTTATTTTCTGGAGAAAAACTCTTGATCCTCTTGATCTTTCCTATTTTAAGCACCAGACCAATGCATTAAAAATAATAATAATAAAAAAACCTCTATGGAATATCATGTATTTTACTATTTTTGGCAGTCAGGAGGGAGAGAAAGAGAGAGAACAGTGAAGTACTTTGCCTTTATATGGGCAAATTCTTTAAAACTGAATTCTACTGTTATATTTAAAAGCACTGCAACAACTTTGTTTTGAAAATCTGCCCTGCTTGATTCCCTTTTACAGTCTTGGGCAATTTCATCATCAGCAGTTATATCCCTTTGTTTGCTCACAGCATGCCAGTTTTACCGTCTGCTGCTTTCCTTACTCTTTTTCTTATCAGAAATACACCAAATACTAGTATATCACAGAAAAAGTGGGAGGATTGTTCCCTTTAATGCCTTACACGGTCACTTTGGGAAGGTCTAGAGTTTATTGGGCGTGTTCCTGGAAGCGATACAGATATTTATGTTAAAAAGTAATTCTAAAAGGAATTAGAAAAGTTTGTTACAGAATGTGAAAACATGGCTTCATCACTGCAGTGTTAGTTGGGAAGCATCTCAATTTGTTATTGCAGCCTCCTTCAATTACTTGACTACCATGATAAAATAGATCCTCTTTCAACATGATAATATGTCTAGCCAAGATATAGCTATGGACTTTCATTTTTGTTTGTTTGTTTGTTGCAGACCCTAAACTGCAAAATTCCCAACCCACGGTCCCAATGTTCGGCTTTAACAATTACGGTGATGACCGCTATGCAGTCATCAACTACAAAATGAGCTGGGAAGAGGCACAGAAGAACTGCAGAGACCAATATGCAGAACTTGCCAGCATTCTGGATCCTTATGCTGAATCCTACCTGTGGTTACAAATATTAAAGCACGGGGAGCCTGTATGGATTGGTCTTAACAGCAACACAGTAAGTCCATCAAATGCTTGTGACAATCAAACCTCTACTCTAGATCAACATAGATCAGTCATGTTTCTTGCTCAGAGGTTGGCAGGATCCACTCTTGCAGGCTCCAGTGTGAATGCTCTCAATCAGATCTGTGACTGCTTGGCAGGAATCAAAGTCTTGCTAAGGTGCTTTGCTCCACTTCAGAGGTTTTAAACATCTAAGCATTTGGTCAAATTGTAAGTCAGAACTTCCACAGCCCGCATTTCAAAGGCCACCAAGGATACAGCTGCAGTAGCTAGTGGCTTCAGTGGCTTCAGTGGCTTTGAATTTTTGCTTCCTATGCTGTGGCCGGGCCACACACTCACATGTGGCAGCACAGCTATTTCTGAGGACATTCTGTGGAGCACACCACAGAAACAGCTTGGCTTAAAAGTAGTTGTTTCTTTTTGAGGTTATTTTAAGCTTTATTATTTCAATTGACAGCCCAGCACTACAAGAACATGAACTGTTGTCCAATCAACAGGAGAGACGGCAAGCTGCAGCACAGAGGAAGGAGCAGGCCTCTGGCAGGGGGGATACATTAGGTTGGTTTTCAGAGCTGATGCCAGTGCCTGAGGGAAAGCTGCCAACAGCCAAGAGCATGAAGGCCTGAAAGGGGAAGTGCTTGCTAAAGGCATATAAAAAGGGCATGAAAAAAGATGATGCAGCTGGATATTTGTGGAAACAGAGTTTTGAGGAAATAAAGAGCAGAGAGGTAGAGCTAGCCGGAGGTTGGTGGGACATGGGGCAGAAGGAGGGCACAGTTCCTGATGTGGGAGGAACCACAGCTGAACTTCATTGAGAGCAGGCACTGGGAAACCAGGATTAGATAGGAAGCTGGGCCAGGGAGTTCAAAGGAAAAAGGACAGGAAAGCAACTGTTACAAAGAACAGAATAGGAGCCTGCCTCTAAAAGGTGGCAGGAAGAAGGAGTCAGACTGCACAGGACAGGGTGAGAGGAGCCGTGGATGTGACTGCTGTTAGTCATGTTTTGGAAATAATCGTGAAATCCATTGAAAAAAGAACATGTTGTAGAGAGAAAAATACTTATAGTTAGTAGCTGGTTCTTACAAGAGCTAAAAACCTATTGCAAGCCCTGTTAGCATGGGTGGCAGAGGTCTGTGGTATGTCACATGAAAAACAAAGTCAGTATTCTTGTTCAATTGGAGCTTCTGCTTTCTCTCTCTCTCTCTCTTTTTTTTTTTTTATATATATATATAGAGAGAGGAGCTTGTGTTAGAGGAAAGCTAGGAGTAGTTTCTCTGCAATCTTCATTTGATCTCTGTGTATATGTGGAGTCCATTGATAATTTTTTCTATTACATATTCATATTTGTTACCACAAGGCTCTTTGTCCCTTTACTGCACAAGACACATGGTGTGAATTGAACAATGCAGGTTGAATAGCGAACAAATGTCAGTAAGATCACTGTCCTATCTGCTATAGAGAGTGGAAGCTTGGACCAGACTTTTATATAATCATGACAGAGGAATAATAAATTCTGTGCAGGAAACTGTGATTCTGACCTGTCCTATCTTTTACATACCTGCAAGCAATCTTAATATTCTTTTAACCTAATTCATGTATTTGACATAATCTGTATTGTCATTTGCTTTTAGACTCGTGGCCGTTACATGTGGTCAGATAGAAGGAGGAGCAGGTATCATAACTGGGCCAGTGGAGAGCCAAATAAAAACACAGCCTGTGCCTATCTAGATCTGGACGGTTTTTGGAAGACAACATCTTGCAATGAAACATTTTTATCTCTCTGTAAACAATCTGATGGTAGGTTATCAGTAGGAGAAATGTGATTAGGGAGGCTGGAATTTAAATTCTTTATTTGAATTTAGGTTTTGCACATACACAATGATTGTGACAGAAGTTTTATGCTTTGTGATAAACTATTGCTTTTGTTAAGGAAGAACACCTAGATCCAGGCTGTCTTGAACGATTTCCAAAGACTTTCACATTTCATTTCCCAGGCCAGTCAATATGTGCACATCATAAAGTCAACTGCAACATTTCATGCCACAATAAGCGGGTATTTTCTGCATCCTTGTTTGTCGGGGGTTGCAGAATTGGTCAACCTTAATCCAACTGTAAATACATTAATAATATATATTACATTTCATATTATCTTCTGTAATATTGGGAGATAAGAAACTTCACTTTGCGGAACCAATAAGTGCAGATGGAAAGAGGACCAGGAGGTAGACAAATATGGAGGCATTCAAACTGATGAATTTATATTCATGAAAAGTATAAGATCCTGGGAAATTTTGCTTGAAGTACTTTTACTGAAGTACCACAGGGGCTCAAATATTATACCTAATTATCAAACATGTTTTAAATTATGTATGGAATTTATGATCTCTGTACCAGACTTCACTGCAAAATTTTTGCTCATTTAAGCTCTACTTTGGCTTTAATCAGGTCACTTAATAGGTTGCTGTTTCTACTTTTACATAGTTTAAAATGTATGTACAAGGGCAGATACAGACAGCTTCTCTGACCTTGCTACAAAGCAGCTGGACACAAGCCACTGGCAGTCCATAAACCAGACCAACACAGTCCAACTATGCCCAATACCATGTATGCTTCTGCTGCTGTGGAGTATTGCTCATTCTGTCTTTTCTTTTCATTGTTCCTCACTCTTGCATTTCTCAGAAGGGTGCTGCTTGGTAGCTGTATTCACAGGAGAACAAAAAATACTTAAAAAACATAGGAAATCTGAATGCTGCAAAGCACACCTCAGCAGTGAATGAGCGACACATTGGGAACCCATCCCCATGTGGTGGTGGTGTTGAGATACTTTTGGCATACTGACCAATTCTTTTTTATAAGTTTTGAAGTTTTAAATTGCCTGGCTGAAGACAATTGCAGTTAGATTCCAGTAAGCCTTCTTGAGCAGATTGGAGAACAGCCCCATCCAGAATACATTACTAGTTTACCATGATTAGTCCTGTTTTTGTTTTTTTTTTTTCATTAGTTGAGCCTATGGGATATTCTTTTTACTGGAATCACTGTCAAAATGATAGGGCTGATGTGTGGTGCAGCAGTACATGTTACCCTTATCTTTTAAAGCCCTACTAAAATCTGTCTCTCCTTAACAGAGTTAATCCCTAGTGAACCACCACAGCTTCCTGGAAAGTGTCCTGAACCGAAGCGTGGTAGATCTTGGATTCCCTTCCGTGGCCATTGCTACTATGTTCACACCACTTCCGAAGAAAGCTGGCCTGATGCTTCCATGATGTGTATTCAGATGGGTAAGTGCCTTTTTTTATTAGTAGATTTTAAAGGTTGTTTGTGCCCAGAATAATGTGACAAGTTGCAGTCTAAATTTCATTTTTGGCTTATTCTTCCATCTTTCCACTAGTTCTAGTAAAAATTCAAGAATCTCCAAGACCAATGTGGGTAGGTTTTAATCCTTTTTCGATTGACCATTAGCAGGGTAGGTGGCTTGAAAGTGTCCACTTGCCGTTTTCACTCCTTCTCTGTTACACCTTATGCCTCCCTGTTCAATCTGTCATCACTTTGATTTTCCTGTTTGCTTTATCTGACCCTTTTGATGTCTGTTCTGCATTTTGTCTTTTCTTCCTCATCTGAAGTTCCTACCCTTGTTTGTAGAGAGTCTGTATTCTTGCTCCCGATTTGTTGCAGTCCCTATCAGGTTGAAGACAGGTCATAAAAAGTAGAAATATATAAACATGTCCTGAACCTTGGGAAGGACTTTTATTTTTATTTTTTATTTTTTATTTTTTAGTTTTTAGTTTTTATTTTTTATTTTATTTTTTATTTTTTATTTTTTTTAAATCCAGAACCAAGAGAGAATGTGTAGATTTATGTCTGTGTATATCAATTATAAGCTAAAGCTAATTTACTCTCAAGCTTCTCTACTATATGAAAAATCTTATCATGAATCATATCATGATTGTTTACTGAGGTAAATAATTTATAGTGGAAAATATTGCTGAAATTATAAGTAATATTTAATTTCTATTTTAGGTGCTTCTCTGGTTTCCATAGAAGATCCAGCTGAACTGAACTTCCTTTTACTTTACTTGTCTCCACTTGCAAGTGACTTCAGAAGGTTTTGGATAGGATTATTCAAAAATATTGATGGTAATTATTTCAAAATGCATAGTGAGATGAAAATAAATACTAAATAAACAGAGAGAATGCTAAATAACACTAACATTAAATACTAATATGTTAAATATTAAATGATTAGACAAAGAGATCAACTGTTAAGTGTTTAATAGCTTTTCAGCTAAAATACTTACAATATATGCCAGCTAAAGGCCTATATTTTTTGTATCTTTATGGTAGTTGGAGTATAGTTCAGTCCATAAAAGATTCTAGCTTAGCACTGCTTACTAACTAAACTACTTACTAACTGCTTACTTACTAAAATTGCTTGACAGTTAGCCAGAGTTAGTCTTAAAAAAAAAAAAAATTGTCTAAAAATTGAGAGGTGAGGCAGCCTTTAACTGAAATTTATTTCTAAACAAAACAGAGAATAGCAGCTCACAAGCTGCCTAGCAATATTTCTTAATCTAATTTTTTAAATATTTTTCTTCATAAATTTTTGGTGGAACTTTTTGCTTTCATCCAAAAACATTTCAGCTATTTATTTGGAAATACAGTTCAAAATTTCTCATTTAAAAAGTTGGTAAAAACAAATTTAATAATGTTTTCTGTTTAATTATAATTCTGAAGCCTGATTTTCATGGCCTGCTTTGAAGGTAGAGCTCCAGAGCAAGAGGGCTGCTGAGGCCTCAGTCTGTCCAAGTCTCTGTCTCTCCCCATCAGCAACGGCAGGCACCTTGTAGCATGGTTGGCCAGGCTGATCTATTCTCACTGAAAACTAACAGTAAAAAATAAGTGATTTTATTTCCTGACCTGGCCCAATAGCTTGCCACATTGCTACATGCCAGTGTAAGCGGAGGCAAAGGAAAGTGCAGCTGCTGATTGGGGGACGGAGGTGGTGGCACTCAGGTGGAAGTGAGTTGATAGGATATCCTGCCATGAAAGCACAACCTGAGGGAGCAGAGATGACACTTATTTCTACTTGATGGCCCTCAGCAGGAGATGAGCAAAAAGTTATTATTAAACAGATCTGATTCAGACTGCAAAGGCAATTGATTATTCAGTGATCTTGGATCCACAAGTAAAGAAAATTTTCTGAGTGATCTGGATACTTAAACTGCAGAGCATGGCTCATGGGGGCACTCTGCTTTTCTGAAAAAAACAAAAAACAGGTGGGTTCTGGGCACAGACTTCAGCTGAAAGTCCTCAGGCAGCCTGGGCATTTCTTGCTTTCTTTGTTAACAGCCATGGCTCTGGAGGGTAATGGAGTTAATTTTGTGTACAGCATATGAGCATTATATTTCGTGCATTCCCATCCGAACATCTCTGACTATTAAAAGAGTGAAAACTGAATCCTCTGTGATGATAAATTAATCAATAATAAATTCCATATGCAATGTCATTGGGCCTGGTAGACTAGAAATGATTCCCTACTTCATTCACTTACTATTTAATACTCTTAATTTTAGGGGAATGGTTATGGGCAGACAGAAGTGTGGTAGAATACGTCAACTGGGAGAAAGGAAAGCCTACAGTAATTTTTGATGAACACTGTGTTGACATGGATGTCTCAAGTGGAGCCTGGAGGAACTATTACTGCTCTGTTGACCAGAATTTTATTTGCAAAATCCCCAAAAGTAAGTTCTGAATTCTGTTTACTGCGTTATTTTAGAAGTAGCAGTTAACATATAATATACCTGGTCAAACTAATCATACACTGGGTACTTTTTATGTGTTGATGTTGATGCATGTGCATCTGTATCAAAGCCAAGAGTAACTTTTGTTAAGGACAGAAAAATAATGTTAGGGATTTTTTTTTTTTTTTTTTTTGGATCTCAACATGTTGTCAATGGAGTAATTCACAAGCTTTGTAGGACCCAGCCAGCCAGACCTACATGGAATTGACTGAATCACAAGCAAGGGAGGGAGGAAAACAAAAATACAGCTTAAATGCTTTCATGTGTAAAAATGCTTTTCAAGTATAAAACATTGAATTTCTCTATGTGAAGGATGGGTACCGTGGAGGTGTGAAAACTTTGAACATTTGTCTCCCCTACCAGTAAAAGTGCTCAAAGCAATTAACAGTGAGACAACAGTTTGGGGTTTTTATAACAAACACTTTAAACAAGAATACTTGATTAAATCATTGTGAATTCTCAGGGAAAATGCTTTCATATATTTTTCATCTGTATTACGTAGAATCTAATAGGAACACAAAATAACAATTATGTATACACTGTGTATTTAGTCTTTGAATGGTTGTTTGTAAACTATGTATAATATATCCATATTTTAATTTTAAAGTTATTGAAGTTGAACCAACCCATGACTCATCCATCAATAAAGGTAGGTTGGTTTCTTATAAGCATGTTAAAAAGAAATTTCAGTACATTTATATGCATTCGTTATTTACAAGTAAAATTGCCTCTAGATGAATTTCATTTAAATACCCATCTAACTATCACTGATGATTTTATTTTAAACTTGTTGAAAAGAAGAACTTTTCTTTCAAACTGGGTGGCTTATTGATATTTTTGTTATTTTCTGAATAAAGTGGGGTACAATATAATGCTACTTCTAAAAGGAATGTAGGACAGATTGAGCCCAATTTTGCTCTGCGCATTGAGACTGGGTGTTGATTTTAAGTGTGGTTATGATTGTTCCATACTTTTATAGTTCACCCAGCTGGTTTATTTAGGAAAATGTTGTACACAATAGCAGTCTCTGTTCATTTGTAGTAACTGTTCTGTTTTGTTTTTCATAGCATCAAAAAGAGAAGCTGCTGCTTCATCCTCACATAGTTTAAGTGTGATGATTGTTATACTGATCTTCCTACTGCTAGCAGGAACTGGCCTTACAGTCTATTTTTTCTATAAGAAAAGACACGAACAGAAAACAATTACAGCCAGTTTTGACAATACTATATACTGTGGTGATACTGACCCTGGAACTCATGAATCAAGGTGTCTTGTGACCAATATTGAAGAAAATGAACAGGCAACAGTTTAATAATCAGGACAAACTTGGAAATGAATTACTGTTTCATACTAAGGACTGATTTGGAAATGAATTAAAGCACTGGAATATCAGAATTCTTAAGGTAAAGTGATTTTCTTCTATGGAAACTCTAGTTCATTTTGCACAGGTTGCTTCTTGCCTTATGTACTAGCAGGAATAAGCAATCTTGCAACACTCCGGATTTGCTCACGGACAGTATTACCTGGCAGGACTGTAGGACATGCTTATGACCCTGGAGCTACACTGTGTAAAGGAACACTCGGGCTGTTCCAGTCTCTGTACAGGTCCTGCATCACCTTTGGGCATGAAGAGAACCATACTCATCACAGGCAATTGTGAGAATAAATGTCTTAACATTCTCCAAAAAGTACATCCAGATCTGTAGGAATCCTGAAAATGCCACTACTGATCTCCACTGACTGATCACAGACTGGCAGAATTGCATAGGTCGGATGGGACTTCCCAGCTTACTTCGTGCACATCCCTGCTTGAAGCAGGACCAGCTCCCTGCCCCAGACAGGCAGTCAGCTCCCATGCTTATCCACACTCTTGGTGAAGATTGCTTTCCTTATACCACATTTGAATTTCCCTTGCCTTCCCACTTTTGCACAGCAAAACACGGCACACCTCTGAGAAAATTTTGGCTGCATCTTTTCTCTAACCCCCTTATAACTAGTTGAATACAAGACTCAGGTCTCCCCTTAACTTATTCTCTCTGCTCTGTCAGATTCTTATTGTTACCACATACCCATATATCAAGTCCCCTACTCCTTTCAGTGGCCCGTGGCTAGACCCTTCATTTTTCCACCATCCAGTTCCAGCATTTACTGCTTCATGGAGTTATACCCCCACAGGTGCAGGCTAGACTTGAAATAATTGACAATATATTACCCTTTAGACCTGCTGGGCCAAGCAGCTTTTCACCAACCTTGCAGTCGACCCACTATATTAAGAGAGAGGATTTTGGTAGTCCTGCTAAGATCAAGGTAAATGACATCCACTACTTACTCCCTTCTCTGGGGACTGCAAGACAATCATTTTGTCATAGGAAGTAATTGATTTGGCCAGGCATAATTTGCCCTTTATAAGTGAGTTCTGGCTGTTTCCATTCCCCCTTTTTTTGTCTGTTTTATTCCTGGAAATGGCTTCCAAGAGAATTGTTCCATAATTTTCCCAAGGACTGAGGAGAGGCTGACTGCACTGTAGCTCCCAAATCCTTCATCATTCCTGTTTCGAAGGTGTGACATCTGACTTTTCCAGTCACTGGTGCCTTCTTCAGTCACCGTGACTTGTCAGAGGTGACAGAGTGCAGATTCCCAGTGACCACAGCCAACTCCCTCAGTATCCTCAGATACATTCCCTCAGGTCCCGTGGACATCTATAGGTACAGCTAACCTTACCTCTAACTCAGTCCTTCTGCACCATGGGTTGTACTGTTCTTCCCTAACATCTGCTGCTAACTACAGAGACCTGGGAAGTGTGAGAAATGGTTGATAGCATTGAATACCTCAGCCCTATGTCTTGTAGGTCTCCTGACCTCTTCAGCTGTGGGCCCGCATTTTCCTTTTGCAGCTGAGGTACCCACAGAAATCCTTTGTTACCCTTCATATTCCTGGCTAGTCTGAACTCCAGCTGAACTTTGGCTTTCCACATTCTGTCCCACTGTGCCCAGGACATGTCCCTCTTTGCATGCTGGGTAGCTTGTTGCCTTTTTCACTTTCCATACACTTTGAGCTTTTCGAGTTTCAAATCAATCGGAAATTCCCCATGGGGTCAGGCCCTGCCTACTTTGTGTCTTGCATACTGGTAGAAACCATTCTTGAGCTTTAAGGAGGTTGTCCTTGAAGATGGAAAAGCTGTCCTCGGCTCCTTGCCCTTTCAATAACTTCATTCAGACTTGATTTTTCTTTGGGTTGGTGTTGTATAAATTCAGGTCAGAAAGCTCCAAAATGCAGATAGCATGCATTCTCATACTGGGATATTTAATTTTACAGCACATACCTGTAATATAGGAATGATACAATACTTCAGAGTATCTCATCACAAAAGTATTATTAAATCTTATTCTGTTGGACTTTTGTAAAATTTCAGTCTTATCTGTATAAACACATTTTCCTCTTTATATGACTTATATAAGCATTGAAAGATCAGCTATCATAAGAGGTATGAGTGTATTGTGAATAGAAATATGTTCTTGTTTAAATAACAGACTAGGCATTTCAAAGGAAAGGGGGAGAATGGGCAGGATACTTAATACACAGCTGACAAAATTGTGTAAAATTTATTCTTGGAATCTCCAGTACCAGTGAAGATTTTGTACCTTTTTAGGCCATTTTTTTTCAAAGTCTAATGAAGCTTGTTATTAGAAAGGCTTTTATAATTTCTAACCAAATTTTCCCTGTCAATGTCTGTTTCAGTCCTGTAAATGTCATTCCAGACTTCCATCAGGACTGAGCTGACAGCACTGCATTTTATACGAGTGTATCCTCTGTGTTCAGAAAGCTTGAAAATAAACAGTTTGTTCCTATATGTTAAAATATTTTAAACATTTTCAGTGTACTTTATGCTAAACAGTCAAATGACTCAAAGATCGTAGTCTCAAGAATATCTTTATTTAATTTGACATTTTAAAATATTTTAATCTTTTGACAATTTTTAATCATGTTTAAATTAAAATATTTTACTTGTATATGAAATACATGTAAATAAGTTTTTGTTCTACTTTGATTCACTAAATAGTCATTAAAAGGTTGGTTATAAGTAAAAGTTTGTGTCTTCTTAAATAGAACAATTTATCATAAAAGTGAAATAACAGAAAGGAGGGATGGGATTCTTAAGGTTCTGTATTCAAAATAAGCATCTATTTTTCTTAGTCTACTGTGTCCTTAAATTCTAGTAGTGATTTGTCTTTGCCATCCCATGAAACAACGTCTCACTGTTTCTTTATTCCTGACATTTGAAAGTTTACCTCAATAAAAGATAGTGTAGTTTAACATTGTTCATGTGCTGTACTGAATAGATAGACTGTTGTGAAATTAATTTGTGCCTTCAGGCGAGATTCCAGTTGGCAAGCGGCAGATTTTGCAGGTTTGAACTGCTCCATAAGCATAAAGTTGCCCTGATGTCACCATAAGTGGACACAGGAAAAGTTTGGGTTCATTTTCTCTCTTCTCTGCTGTGTCATTATCTGACATATCTAGCCTTCTTCCTTCTCTGATGTTCTGTGGGGCACAACTTTCAATATGATATTTGATAAATAATGGCATTTAAAATGTTTTAAGAATATGCTTAGCAGTTCTGGTTCCTCTGAGAAAATATTTACTGCCATTTCAGTAGAATGAACACAATGTGAGCGTTATACTGTCTTTTTTATCCAGACTGCTCGCTTGAGCAGCTAGATGAAATTAATTTCACCTACTTTCAGAACTTGTTGACATAGCTCTCCTTTGTAGTCAATGCTCAGGAACATACTTGTAGGGTTATCTGTTCCATGGTCCACCAAAAGTGGCTAATGATGGGACAGAGCTTCCAGAGGTGGGAGGAAGTAATGTTCAGTAATGGAAAGAAGAGGAGTTCATGCAGTGAGAAATGTAGACTTGGGTTGATAAGAGGATGGATCTGACCAGCTGGGAGAGCCAGGCAAGGCTGGCCAATCCCAATGGCTTGGAATGGCAGGGATGTTGGAAATGCTGGAGTGCAGAGAGTTCAAGGGTTGGTTTGTTACTGCAATGGAGGAGGAAGACTCCTGGTTATGAAGAAGCAACAGGGGGAATGAGCATACTTTAAGTAGGAGCTGCCCAAGAGATATTTGTGTTTGCTCCCAGTTTGCCACAACTGGGGATCAGGGGGAAGGGAGGCTCCCTCCACACCTTGAACTGGCTCCTGATGTCTTCAGAGGGCAGAGCCATCTGGAATGATGAAGAGACTGCTTCTTCATTGAGAGCAGTGAGTGTGCACAGGGTGAGGGAAGCACTTTGGAGCATTGTAATGGAGTAGACAATGGGAGGGAATCTTTGGTGCAAATAGAAACCAGGGCTTTTGTGAGAAAAACAGAAAGTAGATTTGTGGGGAAGCCTGTGGAGTGATGTCAAGGAACAGATTTCCACTAGAGAGTTACAGAGAAAACGTGTAGGGTCTTTTGCAACCCAAGAAGGCACTGAGTGAAAGTTTACAGGCAAGCACTTTCTCTGCAGAGATACTATAGAAAGGGGAGATATTTGTTTCAAAACAACCTGTTAGAGAATAAAAACGCTTTTGGTGTCCTGGGACATGCTTGGTCTGAAGAAAAGGTGCCGGTAATTCCACCTACCAGAACTGGCCAGTTTGGGGTTTACCTGATGGATGGGGAAAAAGCAAGAAGAACAGGGAGGAGAAAAGGTATGAGTGTATGAGTTCTGTGGTCAATGGAGGCAATGAGGGGGATGAATCAGCCATGAAGGGGCAGGTGAAAAAATGATGAGGATTGATTACACATCTCCTGTCACCCCAAAGATTTCTCCTGCACCCCATATTGCAAGAAAATTGCTTTTTATTATCAGGCAGTGGGAACAGCAGCCTTTTCTCCTGGTGATGGTGCTTCTGATTTCAGAGCTACAGTGTGGGATGGTGATGGTAGGTAGGCTCCTATCAGAAAGCGAGTTAAAGGCACAGTTTTCTGTGTACTCTGACATAATGATAGAGTCAAAACCAAGCAACATTTAGGATGTATTTAGAGTGAAATCTGTTTACAACAAAATTTTAACAGGAAATGGGAAAAAAGAAATGTGCACTCTCCACGCATTGCAAAAATAACAAATGTCTGGGAAAGGGACTGCCTGGCTTCTTGACTGATTATTTCCCAAAGCAGATACATTTAAAGTACACAGCATTGAAGTTGTTCATTCTTAGTTGGATTAAAACTAAAACAGGATTGATTGCGCCACTAAAAGCTGTCCTCATTACAATTACTTTACTGAAGGTTTGAAATTTAATTACAAAAACAAACTAACAAACAAAAACTTGGCATAGTGGCACTAAATAGGGAAGGGATTTTAAATAAATGGGGAAGCTAGAAATATATTAAAAAGGAAGGAAATCCTTAGATTTTGCTTGAAAGCTATTTGTATTCAGTTAAAGAATCATGGACGAAAAGCATATTCTATGAATTGTCTTCGTTTAATTATTTTCCATTGATTCTTACGCACTTTCATAAATTGACTGAAATTACGCTGAATACAAAGATCATTTCAGTTCCAAAAGTTTAATATTTTATCCCAATCTTTCTAATGATTCATACGCTTTTTTTTTTTTTTTTCTACCACAAACAATGAAAGTGGCCTGTTTGCACACTTAGTATATCAACATAGATAAAATTACTAGAGAAAAGCCATCCTTGGTGTGGAATTTCCATCCCTGGGAATTTTCAGAACTCAGCTGGAAAAGGCCCTGAGCGGTATCTGAAAGGAGATATAGCTTTGAGGCCCTGCTCTGATCAATAGGTTCAACCAAATGACCCCCAGCGGTCCTTTCCACTGTAAAATCCTCTACAATTCTGCAGCTGGTAGCTTTATACAGGATTATACATTTGGAACCCGGTTCTACACATGGCGTGTGCAGTGCAGATCTCCATTCTTTTGGAGGGGAATCACCCTGGAACTTATCCGTCTTGGATTTATTGAATATGTTTCAGGAGTAGGCAAGAGCTTCTTGAAATGGCGTACAGACTAGCAGTTGTAGAGTGTCCTGAAGTGGTGAAGAATAGCAGTAGGGGTTGATTGAAAGTATGCATATGACCTGTCTTCTGTGAGATATTTTCTCCAACCCTAGCAACACACATACATGTAGAGCCCTATCAGATCTACACAACAGTATTGACAAGGCTGTCTACTTGAATTAAGCCAGTAATTTTGTCTTTTATCACAATTTAAGAACAGCTCTACAAGGTCAGATGAAAGCTATGCTTAAACCAGCATCCTGGTAGTGTCCAAAAGCTTAGTGAAGAGCCCAGGAGTTGGCAAATATTCAGTGGTTGTTCTCTTGGCCTCAACGTTTGTAGGTTGGGGATTTCATTGATTAGAAGAGGTGTTTTGCATTCATCTGTTTATAGAAATGAGCATACAACTAAGCTGGGTTTGAATTTTACAGAACTCTAGTGACTCCACTGTAAATCCTCTAATAGACAATTTTTAGTGTGCAATAAATGTGAGGTGATTTACTGTGATTTGCATGGAACAGGAAAAAAAAATCCACACAGAGACTTAACAACAGGCTAGAAATACACTCAGTGCATTCTGATACAAAATTTTGCTATATAAATAAGCTAGCAGAGAAAAAAAATACAGTATTGCAATACTTCTTTAAAATAGAAAAGCATTTAGTATTTCTTCAGCATGCTTACTTCTTTTTTCTTCCTTTGGAATATTTTTGGATGTTCTGAAACTTCACATGTATCATAACAATTTCTGACAGCAGTCCTTTATGTTTTCCTTACAATTCCAGAATTTCCATTTCTATTCTAATAACACCTGCCTATTAAATGCCCAACAGGATGAACAGCTTAGCGCAGTGTAGCATAGTTTACAGAGTGGCAAAATATTAAAAGATTTTCTAATGGTCATAAGAGGGTAGCGATCTGACACTTCTGAAGGTGCCTATTGTTTTCTCCCTCACATTTAAAGACATTCCATAATCTTGCTCAATTCCCGGTCTCATGCCAACATAGCTTGACTCACAGTTTCTCAATTGACAACTTTAAAAAGAGAGCATCTTTCAAGAAAATATACCTCTCTTTTTGTAAGTATCGCAATAGCAGACTATTCTGGTTAATTCAGAGTTTATTTTGAGTTTAAAGAAATATAACCCTGAGTCACACCTTTTCATGAAGAACAGTGGTAGTTATACATACGCGTTATCCTTTATTGTTGCTTTCATCAGAGGAAACTTTCTCTGATCAGTCTTTCCTTGCACAATAATCTTCAGTTTTGTATTTCATTTCAAAAGCCAGATACTATGTATTCTTTATGAAGTTCATTCTGCATTTTAATTTAGGGGTGTTTTCTGCATTGCTCTCTGCCCCAGAGTTTGGGCTTCATCAGGAACTGTAAGTGCCAAGAAAATGAAGAACTGCGTCTCTTCTAAATATTAGTGAAAAGAGTACTTATAGAATTTTGTATTTAAAAATACCTGAAATGAAACAACTGCTTTCATGCCAGTTTGAGAAATAAATGCAGCTACTGATAAAGAATGCCAGAGCTTTGTAATTATATCTACAATAGCCAGTCTTTTTCATAGTTTGTCTGTATACAGCATGAACTAAAGATCTGGTATAGGAAAAACCCTGTGCAGCTCAGTGAATATTAAAAACTGATCAGAGATAGTAGTGGGGTAAAGTAATTATTTAACCCATGCTTTAAAATATTATGATTTTTACTGTGTTTCTAGGAAAGCTGTCTGTCCATTCAAGTTCACGGTCTGCTCTTGATAAGGCTCTTGACAGAAAGCGAGTGTCATTCTGCTATACCTCTGAGTTTGCCAATGAGAGCAGGCATGGATGTATGCAGCCCCTTCAGATGCAGGAGCAGTGAAGGCATGGTTCATGTGGCAGCCTTCTTACTGATTAACACAGATTAACCTGGTCACGAGGCATTGGCTTGCAGATGGGAGCAAGGTGGCTCTGGGCCAGCTTAGAAAACTGGCACTGATGTGCAGACCGTGAGTGGCTTCCCCAAGGTGCTGCTGCCCTGAAAAGCTGCAGCATCTTTTATTTACCACTGAGGGGAGTGCTTATCAAGACTGCAGATGTGCAAGGCTCGATTCCCCAGTCTGCTGCACAACATCTTGCTCAGAGCAGCTTGGCAGTGAAGCTATGCCCTGGATGGTTCAGGGCATGGCTGAGTGCAGGGCTCATACAGGGTTCCCTTTTGGGGCACCACTGTCAAATCTATAGTTTCTACCAATGGTTTAAAGCAAGCAATTTTTATGTAGCAAATGAGAGGCCTGGTTATAAAAGAGAATTCATTTCAAAATACATATATCTTTACCTGTTAGAGACCACTGGTACTTTCTTACCTGAATGTTCTGGATTCTCTTCTATGACCATGATTACTATATTAACCAACATGGCAAGCTGAGCTGATGCTCCCATATTTTCAATTAATTAAAAGATTTTGATTGATCCTGCAATCTAGATAGATTATCGTCATAGCCTGGGGTGGGGAGAAGAGAAAACACATGCTCTAGAAGTCACAAGTGATTTTTTCCCCAATTTTTAAATAATTCAGTGGGAATATTTAGTATCTCAGCATTCTGTGGAAGCCTAATGTTCTGGAAATGTGCAACAACTCAAAATCTCTCTTCAAAACTATGTATATAAGGCTATTGAAGAGCTGTTTTATTTTATGGTTTTCTAACTATGTAGGAGACATTTCTGACTGATTTAAATATAATTATTACTTCAAAATGACATCTCTAGCATTTTTGTGATCTGAAATATAGTGAGTCATTGCAATAATTAAGTTTGCAGCATTTTTTTAAAACTATATAATTTGTGGTAAATGAAGATTTAAATATCCTGAATAGTATCTGAAAGTTATGGTGAGTGAGCTGACTTGAGAACTTACACCTAAAGACAGACCTATGTCTTATTAATGATCTAAAAAGACACCAAAATAAGCTTGTATGTATTTATTGACATCTAATAAAATTAACCACAGAAATTCAAGAAAATATTGCTGAAGTTATAACAGATTGTTACATCTCCTGTCTGTCTAAAATTGAGACTCTTCAAACTTGATCTCATATAGACTTCAAATGAATTAATTATGGGTTGAACATACACAATACATTTTACCATACTATTTTTGTAGCAAATATACCAGGAAATATTACTGATTTTAAAATAAGATTCCAGTCAAGGAGGCCTGATTTTCAGCTGAGCATGTAGAAGTAGCATTAGTTTCAGAAGTCTTTATGATTTTGCAGAACTTTGAAGACATCAGATTCATTCTTTCCCATAGTCAGATATGATCTTTGCACTTATCTAAAGCATTCAGAAGAAGCATAAAGCTGTTGATACATCTTAATGAGATCAGTAGCAGTAAGTAGTTCTTCTTGCTCTCAAGAAGTGACAAAGCTCTGGCAGACTTCAGTCATACACAGTAATCTACATGAAATTGCTTCTGAGAGATCAATTAGAGAATATTTTTGTCATTAAAAAGAAAGAAAGAAAGAAAAAAAAAGGAATATCATTCCATTACAAGTAAATAAAGCTTCTGATGGATGAAGGTACTTGTATTATGAACAGTCAAAAGCAAAGTGGTTTTCTCCCGGAGAAGTTGTTCATTTTGCCTGAGCAGTTTTACAGTTTGCATGTTAACCGAAAAAAAAACCAACAAACTATGATTATTTTACAGGATATTGAGTCCTATCTAAGCATAATTCTGGGATAAATATTATAGTATGAAACCCACGTACTATGTGAAGCAGTTACCTACTTATTCTAGCCTGTACACAGGAGTAACACCGCTCAGAGAGAGTCAAATTGTGAAGTTCATCTAGATAACTGCAAGAATAGTAATTATAATCCCTAATACACAGCATCTGTGCAAATCTTTTGTGGTACTGGAAATGTCAAGCTCTTAGCTGATAACATTGCATTTCACTTGATAGTCTTATAAAAAATCGGTATAAAAAATCTTCCATACACAGACACATTTTGTTCTTGTACTGTGATCTGTCATTTTCATGTCATTTTCATGTCACACTAGCTCTGTTCTCTAACAGTGTGTCACTTCAGGTTTGTAAGCTTCAAAAAAATCTCACTTTAGAGTTTACAATAAACATACTCTCTTTTGTTCTGGACATGAATGGAAGAAAAGTGTGAAAGGATTTTATTCCATATAATGCTATGGTAAGCATTAGGAGATATGATCTAATTTAAAGGTTAAAGGTCTTAGCGATGTATATATTCTACCAATAGGAACCTTTTATCATATTCATAATAGAAACAGGGAACTGAAAAATTCCTGTCCAAAGGCAGTGTCAGCTAAAACTAAGCAGCTGCTGACAGATATAGAATCATCTTATAAAGTTTCTGACAATTATAGTGATTTCACGCCTCCCCAGGCAACATATCCAAAGCTTATTTACTAATAATGTCAGTGTGCTTTTTAATGTCACCATCTTCTCGGGACAGTTGGGCTAGAGTGGTCCAGATGTATGCTAGTAATAAACTTGTTGCTCCAGACGAGGCTGGCAGTGGCTGCATTCAAACTGCCTTGTGGGAGCAGTCTCTTGAATGCTGTACATGCCAACAGGGCTTAAAAAGCCCTTTGGGGGAATACTTGCTGGTGTGGGTGAAGGATGTGCACCATCCACTCACAGGATAGGCAGCTCTGCAGTAATGCCACTTCATGGGCACTATTTAATTTCAGTTAATAAATTATTAAGTTCTCCTTTTGCTGTTATCTGAATAGTTATCATTTAGAATAGCACAAAATCTTTCCATAAACGTGCTGTCAGTACACCTTCCCATTCTACATAATCTTAATTACTGCTCCTTCCTTAGAGCTTGACTGTGACTCCTGCCTTTTCCTTTCCAGAAATTCAGGTTACTCCTGAATTCTTTGGTTCCTCTTTTTCCTCATACTGTTTTCTGATATGCTGAAACCCTATCCTTTATAGGGTAGAGTTTAATGAGAATTGTACATGTTTCTGAGTACTCCAGCCAGTTCTTAAGTGTTAAGGCTAATCAAATTAATCTTTTTATTTATTTTTATTTTTTTATCAAAAAAAAAGCTATATACAGTTTTGAAAATAATGCATGGAGTTGGTCTGCAGCCCACATATCATGTTTGGTTTTGATCTTTATTCCATACAGTTCTTTTATGCAATGTTGTGCAGATCTTTTGCAGAACTAATCAATGTTCATGGTATAAGAAATCGTCTTGCAACTCTTTGCCCATCTTCAACTGTTTATATGCCTCCTAGTGAAGCAGCTGACAAAATGTTACTGAAGTGAAGAGTACTTTAAATAGTGCATGCATTTGTTTTATGTGAAGAATTATGTTCATGAATGCAGTGACACTGTCTCATGCAAAATAACAAGAAAATGAATTCTTCACTGAAGCTTTCCAAAGCAGACTTAAGTTTGATAGACCGTGCTGCTGCCAAGAAAAAGGGCAAGATTTCTAAAAATGTGGGCAGGAGTCCAAACCGATTTTGCATGTACATTGGCTTTGGAAATTCAGCTAAGTTAAAAGCACCCCATACATGCAGTGCATGTACACAGATACAAATAGCATCTGCAAATGTATTTCTTGATGGATGATGTGCCTACTTAGATATGTGTTTAGAGATAAGTGTTAGCTGAAGACATTGGCTGCAGAGGATGCTGCCTTGGACAGTCCTTTAGTTGGGAACTGGCTGTGGTTCAAATCTAAAGTTTTGGCCAAGGCTCACCAGCTTTCCACAGATATTTCAGGTCAGCTGAACAATTCTATAATTTTATGTGTCATGACATGAGGCCTTATATTTGTGGAGCTGAAAACATTTTTATAGATGTCAGTTAGACTTTGCAACACCATCATTTTGGGCAGGTGTGGGATTTACAGGATGTGTGGTTTGCCTGGAAGGGAGGAGGGCCTGATAAGTTGCATAAGTGCAGAGCTGGAAACAGAAAGACTAACCTTTCACTTTTCCTGTGTCCGGATAAGTTGAAAATCAGGGCAGCTTTGTGCAGTACAAAATTTTCTTAATCACCATAGGGATTCTGGTTTGTTCATGGAAATCTGCTTGGAGACTACCAGCTCATTTCACAGCTGTCTGTCAAATGGAAGTTTCTACATATAGCCAGTGGCTGCAGGTTACTGACCATCTTGTTTGTAAAGACTGAGATGTTTGTGGAAGACCAACAGTGGGTAAAAGAAGTTGAAGCTACACCTCTTCAAAGTTCAATAGTTATGGTGCCCAGTTCACCTTAGCTGAGGACACCCTCCAACTCTCATCTCATGCCCATGTAGCAAGGAGTAGATGAGAGAGAAAGAGAAAAGGCAAGAGGGAGGCTGGTCTGTGTGCCCATGGTCAGCACTTGTCCTGCAAGTCTGAACCATAAATTGAAAACAGAATCACAGAATCACAGAATCATCTAGGTTGGAAGAGACCTCCAAGATCACCTAGTCCAACCTCTGACCTAACACTAACAAGTCCTCCACTAAACCATATCACTAAGCTCAACATCTAAACTTCTCTTAAAGACCTCCAGGGATGGTGACTCAACCACTTCCCTGGGCAGCCTATTCCAATGCCTAACAACCCTTTCAGTAAAGAAGTTCTTCCTAATATCCAACCATGACCATGACCCCTGTAGATCTTTTCAGGCTCATTAGTGGAGCTCAGATGCCTGGATGCCTAAATATGGATTGCTTTAGGTATGTGTTAGGTGCCTTTCTCCCCAAAACAGACAATTCTGCACAAACAGAGTGACCAAAGTTGTGTGCCCAGGGCAAGGTCAGGCTAAGTAAGGTGATAGATTAGACAGTCCTGAGAAGTAGGTAAACTGCACTGATGGCTGCGCCTTAGGCAAAACATCTCCTGTTCCCTGATGGTTATGAATTCAAACCCCAAAAAGACATCAAAGAAGAATAAATTGCATTGCAGTGATATCACAATGCTCAGAATACGCATGGAAGAACTGTGATAGATTTAGATACCCCTCATAACAAAGAAATCTGGAAACCATTTCAGATTAAAGTCAGTCCTTAGAGCAGCTCACAGAGTTCCTTTCACTCTTTATAGGAGCTCTTCCGTGTGTAACTGCCCAGGAAAACAAAAAAAAAGGAAAAAAAAGGAAAAAACAAACAAACAAACAACAACAACAACAACAACAAACCAACAAAAACAAACAAACAAACAAAAAAACAACTGAGCCCTACAGATCTTTTTATCGTTTCACAGTTAAAAGATTCCTTTGGTAACAGCTTACGTGAATGTCTGCTTTGTTTGTCTCCTTGTCTGCTGTTAATTATGAAATTTCCTTCCTCTTCCAGAAAATATGTATGATACAATTGCAGGTGGCAGGTGTGTGAAGAGAGGACTAATGACAGAGTCTTCTTTTCAGGCTGATGAAGAAAGAAGAAACTTGAATTACTACAACTCTCCCACCCCCATATGGACTGACAGATTGGTCAGGCCATGAATCAGTGTTGTGGAGCTGGCTGACATCAGGACTTTTTTCAGATGACATATACCCTTGTTACCCATATTTAATATGAAGCTTTGGACCTCATCAATCCACAGCTAGTGGGGGAAGAAAACAGCCTTAAATACATTTTTCTGCCAACCTTCCTGCTTCAATGAGTTTTTCATATATTCAAGTCAAATCCCACACTTAGATATAGTAGAGAATTAACATAAAGAGAAAAGATTTAAAAGGTGTAGAAAATAGAAGTATTATCCCATGGAAAATATTTTGAAACATTTCTTTCTGGAAAGCATTTTTTTTTTTTTTTTAATACGGAAGGAAAAAGTGATAAAGCATGGGAAGAAAACAATGCCCGTGACAGAGATAATATAAAGAACAGGGATTTTTCCAGTTATTTTTAGAGCTATATACTGATATCAAGGAAATATGACTGGATGAGTTAATTTTTCTTACACGAGCCGTGTATTTAAACAATAGTCCAAAGATGTATGCTGATTATTTCCAATGGTTAGTGAAAAGCTGCTAAAGGGTAGTACAAAAGGTTGATGAGTGTATCTATAAATCAGCAGTCATGGAGCATATGTTAGCCTGTTGTACCTCAGCCAAAATATTGAGGTTCAAATGCTCTTGGGTCATCAGGCTAGGCAGCTGTGATATGACCCTTGGGTGCAAGCCTCTCACGTGGGGTCTTCCATCCCTGGGACATGTTGCCTGCAGCTCCAGTGCTGGGACTGGTTCCCTCAGATATCTGTCAGTATAGTGATGACTTTGACTCTGCAGTTTACTCTCTCATTTTAACATGCCACTCTAATTTTAACACCCTAAAATTGTGGAAAATAAGAGAAATTTCCATGCAGTCAGCTCCTTCTTCTCTCCATTGAAGGCTTGGGTAGGTCTCACCAACCCTTGTGAACCCAAGGCCAATACTGCATAAGGGACTTAAAGATCTGGTCTTCACACCAGAGATTTTTGGGCCTCACCCCTACCTCCCACACACTCCGGAGCTAGAGTAACCTTGTTATGAGCTGCTTTGGCACATTAAGGGGAAAAAAAAAAAGGGCTATATCTCAGTTGGATTTGTGTTTTGAAATGGTTCTGTATAGAAGCTGCCAGATTCAGTCCTATTCCTGGGGTGAGGATGGCCCTGCCCAGCTGGTCACGAGATGCGGTGAAGCCATTGCAGGCCTTGGCGGATGGACTCAGGCTGTTGGTGAAGCCCAGCCCCAAATCTTCTCTGTTATCTTACTCACAATGCAAAGGATGGTTGAGTTTGTTTTTCACCACATTTGCTTGCTTTTGTAATTGATCCTGTGTCCCTTTAGTTATATGATTGGTCTGAGGAGCTACAGAACCAACTTCTTCCCTCGAACTAGGGTAGCATTAGTGCCCAATAGGCCTGGTAAAGCAGCTGAGAGGCCACCAAAGTGGAGGGGGCACCCATGACAGCTTCTCAGTGGCAGTCATGCATCTGTTGTCATGGTCTGTGTTCTGTGACTGTCTAGACTTAGTGAACTGCATGTCGACACCCTGGGACTTACCAGTGCCACAAACAGAAGAGAGACGGAGCAGAAGAGATTAATGGTGTGTTTTTTCATACGTATCTGAAACGGGTGACAAGACCTTTTCCAATGAGAAATTATTGATTGACATTAACAGGAAAGTTAAGGGTTACTTCAGTTTAAGTCTGCAATACCGTGTCACCGTTATTTTTCTTTTTATAAGGATGAATGAGAATATCTGAACATTGAACTGTAACCTAGAAAATATTTATTAATTTCTGGAGACAGAAAGTCAAACTGCCCTTGGAGTAAGAGAAACAAGTGAGTTTGTCTGACTTCTGCATACTACTTGCCTACTTTGTTTTTAAAAGGTCTCTCACTAAATAATCTGTAATAATCTGTCCAAGTAATTAATTATTAATTAAAAAGAAGTTTCTCTCTTTCTTTCTTTCTTTCTTTTTCTTTGTTTCTTTCTTTCTTTCTTTGTTTCTTTCTTTCTTTCTTTCTTTCCTTTTCTTTTTCTTCTTTCTTTCTTTCTTTCTTTCTTTCTTTCTTTCTTTCTTTCTTTCTTTCTTTCTTTCTTTCTTTCTTTCTTCTTTCTTTCTTTCTTTCTTTCTTTCTTTCTTTCTTTCTTTCTTTCTTTCTTTCCTTTTCTTTCCTTTTCTTTCCTTTTCTTTCCTTTTTCCCCTGGTACCTAACTCTCCCTTGCTAAACTGAGTCCATTGTTTCTTTTCCTGTACTTCTTGTCCTTTCCTGAGTAGATATGTAGAGTAATTTATTCTCCATTTAGCGACATTTTACGTCTTTACAGATTGTTATTGTGTCCTTCTCCAGTCTTCCTTCCTTTGGACTAAGTTCCTCCAGCATCTCCTCAGAGTTCATGTAATTCTTCTGCATCCTTCTGGGTTTATGGTATTCCTTTAAGAGGAAAAATTAAAAAAAAAAAGTTTTAAAAAGTTAAAAATTCTTCTCCCTCTTTTAAGAGTTTCTTGTTACAAAAAGAAAACAGATGTGTAAAAGTCAAAGACAGTAAATAGTATTTTTATTTTGCATAACAAAAATAAGAGAGGAGCCTTGAACACAGAAGACTGCTTATGGTTTTATGAATGGAGTAATAAAGTGGCCATACAGAGAATTGAGATGTTAATTTGGAGTATGTTTAATCAAGGTGTAGAGATGTTTTAGCTTTGGATATCCCTACAAATTCTTTATAAAATCAGGCTGGGCTGATACCAAACATCTGAAGTGAAACACTTCACAAGAAGTGAAGGTCTGACAATGATCCAGTGGCTACCTATGTCGAATTTGTAAATGTACATCTTGGTCAGTAGAATATGTTACTCAAAATATATATTGGGGTATATCACCTTACAGAGTTCAAAAAGGAATATATAGATTAGATGGTTCTATCGGATGAAGAGAGCCTTTTCTCTGAAACATATTTCCTCCACTCCTGGTCAAGACAAGATCACTCATATTTGTTACTTGTACTTGCCAAATCTAAGTTAGGAGAATGATAAGGAGATTGTCAGGATTTTTACATCAGTGAAATGCTTTCTTGAGTTGACCAGGAGTGTTATTTTTACGTCTTGCTCGTTTTTGCTTTGCAAGTGTACAATGTATAACAGGTGTACAATGTTAGATGACAGGTCCAACAACTTTCTGGTTACTCCTAAAGAAAAAGACTATTAGAGAAATAGGTATTTAAGGAATATCTCCATATATCAGTGAAATATCCATGCTATTTCTCATTATCCTTCTATTGAAGTCAGTGTAATCCGGAGTTTCCCCTTCTTATAACAAATTAAATTTGTTGTTAAATCTGATTTAAGCATGTGTTACTCTCTTCTCCAGTATTCTAAGACTTTATACATGCATAATTTCTTGGAGATTATTACTGTTAATGGTTTAACATTACCACCAGAAATATTTCAGTCCTTTGGTCATAATATAAGACCAGAAGGTGTCTTATTTAATTTCAGTATACATCCTCTCCTTGCTTTAATTTTTATTCTTTCTTAGTGTAGTTAAAATTGTTGACCATTCTGTCACAATTAACTCATTTTGTGAAGATTAAAATAACAAAAACTTGGTGTATTTTTTACTTCTCTGTGTTGTTGCAGTACTTCATGGAGCTATACTTTCTTTGCATGTTGTTTTCCTTGTTCTAGTATATTTATAGAGCACATGACATTTTCCTAATTTGTGATCAATTCTAGATGTGAAAACAATATGGTAATTTTTTATTATTAACTGCATTGTATTGCTGCTAGCATGATACAGACCAGATCATATGGAGCAAATTATTCATCCCATTAAAAATATTCACAGCATTTTTTGTAGAAAATGTAAATCAATTGTATGACAATATGACAATTGTTTTTTCATTACCTCAGAAAAACTTGCTGTCATTTCAAAATTTGTGTCTAACTAATTTAATACTTCCTGCTCTGGATAATAATAAAGTGCAGACTTTTTATGAGTTCCAATTCTAATTAGTGAAGATTCATTTAATAATTCCATATTAGGGAAATGTTTTTTCATTTGAAGTTTCATTTTTCATTTGTATGCTGCTAAATTTGCTTTTAAAATGTCTATTGTCCATGTAGTACCCACACATGTAGTTTCTGGCAGTGCATAATGGACTTAAGATGCGAGGATGTCATAATTATAGTCTTCTGAGATGAAACATGTAAATCCCAATTCTTTAGAAAAAAAGTAAATAAGCAGACAATATCGCTCCTCAAACAATATTCAAACTTGTTTTTCCCCAGGGAAATTTTTTTGGTCTCCCTTTCATGATGAAGTTCATGATGCTGCTGCCTTTCTGCTCAATTTCTTCTTGCTTTCCATTTGCTTTCAACAGATGTGCAAAAAAACAAGAAAACGAATGCATTAGCAACAGTATTTTCAGTCCAATGGCTTGTTTCCCTTACTTAGCTTTTATTTTGACCTGTGTGGATTTTATTGTTTGAACTACTGATAAACAGCAGCTTAAAGTGATGCCTTTCTCAGCCTGAATGAAAACTTTTACAATGGATGCCAGACAGCACCTGTCCCCACTTGCTAGAAGTGGCCCAGAAAAATAACGGTTAACAAAGGCTTATCTCATCTCTATATCAAAATATTCAACTAAACATGGCACAGCGTCACTAATTGATGCTGTAACCCATGAGAGCAATCGCCTTGCAATCCGTCCCTAATGGTCAGGACTGGACTGCAAGCACAAGAATGCATCAGTTGCTCTCAACCACTGCATCTGAGTGTGTGGGAAGACATGCTGGGACTGGTCTTCCAACAAAGCAGATCCTAAAGCCTCTTTGATGCCAAAGGATCTCAGAGCACTTTATGAGCTCAACACAAAGGTCTTTTTATGTCATTGTAGCTGCCAGTGAACATCTGACATCAGTGTTTGGCAGATTATTGCCTGCAAAGCAACCATCACTTTATGTCACTCCTTTTTTTCATTTAGGCACATCAGATATACTGAGGTACAGGGTGCTGTTGATATTGTGCTGTTCTTTTTCTCTCGATATTTGAGTAAGGAAAAGTTTAATGAACTGATTGAGATTTCCAGGTGAACCTCTAGCAAGTCAACTTCTACTCTGTTAGTGATCAACCTCCTTATAGGATTAGTGTCTTGGTGTCTCTAGAGACTTAGTGTTTCTAGCAGCCGACACTGCACCCTCCCTGAATTTGAAGGAAAAGAGAATTGACAAATTCATGCCAAGGAGTATAACTCTGCTTTTAACCCAACTTCTGATCTTCTAGATCAGGAATGGCCAACCTGCACCTACACAAATGCAGCTTGGTGGGATGGTGGGTCTACCCCTGTGGACAGCGTTGAGATGAAGGCACGTGATGTTGCCTGATTACCTAAGTGCAATGGAGCAATAAACCAATGCCACCTCCTGCCTGGCACTCCCCAAGGTATGTGTCTGGTGACTTGCAGTGACCAGGAGGTGTCAGGTGCAGGTGTGACGATGTGATGATGACAAAGAACACTTCTGGCTTTGCTCTTCCTCAGAGTCTGGTCCCAGGGATTTTGATGGCCTTGATCAGCCACCCCCCTCCAGGAACCAGCACAGCGCCCCACAATTCTCCATCCTGGGCATACTGGGAAAGGTGTAAGAGCATTCAATCTGTTAACAAAACAGTGTTTGTTATACTGCCAGATGTGTCTGGCGCTGGTGGTTTGAGGAACTGCAGAGGGCAAAGTAAAGGAACCATTCCTCTTTTACTTTTTATTTTTATTTTTTTCTAATTGTGCAACTACAAAGAGAAGAAGGAGGAATGCCTCATCCTGTATCAGCTCCTGAATAAAACAAGGCTGTTAAAACTCTTGACAGCATAAGTGACAATCTATCTTTTATATAACTAGGCCACATGCCGTAAGGAAGTGCTGTCTGAGAGATACCAGTTCAGGCTAAAGAAAGCTTTTACCTTTTCCAGGCAAAATGCTTGGTAGCTGATTAAAGGACTTAAAAAAAAAAAAAAAAGTTCTAGAAATCTCAAATGTCTTTTCCAGGAAAAGGTATTGACTTTATTGTAATTGTTAATATATTTCGTCACTGTCTGAAAAAGAAAATTCAGTTAACTTTGTCCTTAACTTCCTAACTTCTGTACCTCCTGTGTCCTTGTAGTTTATTTCGCAATTCAATTTCTCCTTTTTATTTTAATCTTGCAGACCTTCTCAGAGACTAACTCTCTTTCTTGTAGTGTCTTTTTGCTGAGTAGCCAAGTATAAACAAATCCTGTACTTAGGAAATGCAATCATCATGGCAACAAAGAGGAGACAATGCCAAATTTCCTTGCTATCACACTTTCGCTACAGGTAAAGAATAAGTATGTTACTACACTTTGAATAATCTCATGCTATAGTTTGATTTTTCTATTTAAAAGTTTTTCTAAATAAAACAAAATATTTACCTGGTAGAAATCCACTGTGGTAATGTCAGAACTTTATGCAGTTATAGGGATAGTCTATTGTGGATCAGACAGGAGCACTGTGTTTTCCAGGTTTCCACCAATATGCTTAGAAAACAAACTCATGAGTTTGGTTCTGTGATCTACATAAGATCCCAGATCTTATGTATCTGTAGATCTGCAATGCACCTGTATACGTGGCATTTCATGAAATTGTGGCTGGCTCTTGGGATCACTGTCTGACAAGATTTGTATTTTCCTGTGCATTTTCATGGGAAAAATGGGAACTGTTTTGAAAATGAGACATTTTTCAGGTAGATTTGGGTCTTGTTTTCCTAATTGTATTTCTGCAGAACTCATGGTCAGTAAGGTAATGGGAATCTCATATAGAAGGAAATAAATTTTAATAATATCCTGCACAGTGAATTTCAGTGAAATCCTGGACCTTTAAAATTGAGTTCTGACTCATCTCACACATGAAAGCATGAGACTGACATTTTTGTGATGGTGTTTTTTCACTGTGTGATTAAGTTGTTAAGGTGTTAGATAGCTGTTAGCTCCATGGATGTTTCTTCAGGAGAGAGAGCAATAAAGTTTTGAGATATAATCTTCTGTCTATCACCTGCTTTCTCAAGGCAGAACAGTTTGCCATCAGTTAGAAATCCAAAGGCAAAATTTGTGCTATGCGGTCATCATCTTTTTTTTTTTTTTTTTTTTTTTTTTTAAATATGGCATGTGACAGAATATTTCCCTATTTAGCACCCAGAGCTTTCTCTTCAACCAGCCAGCCTTTGAAACTGAGAAGGATTGATCACTGTCCTCTCTTCAGAAGGACTTTATTATCAACAACACTCATTATACAGCTTCTGGTGGAAGGAAGAAAAGAAAGTAGCATTTGCAATGTTCTCTGGCTTCTTGCTTGTTCTTTCTCTCATTCACGGTGCTTTGCAGCTGGCGGGTAAGTGCCTCCCGCTTGTGTCCTGTAAAGCTCTGCGTGAAAGTGCTTCCGTGTTTCCTGGCATTTCGGAGTTCTTTACAGTCCTGCGGCAGTGCCTGTATGTACATTATTAGTTTGGGACATATAGGTGAGGAGTTCTTCAGGGCAGGCAAAAAGCAAGGGCAGGATCTAGGAGTTAAAAAAAAAAAAAGAATAGACATGGAAACAAAGACTGAATTCTTAATGCCTTTATTCATGTATAGTGGTAGTACCATTTCAGTGACCTCGGAAGATCAAACCTAGAGAAAATTGTAAGATACGTTTAAATGTCTATTTTTTATTTTACGTCTGTGTTCTTATTTTTTGAACTGTTTTTAGGTGTTTGAGTAATGTTTAGCAAAATCAGTCAAGAAAAAATTAAGGGGTGGTGAAGTGTGGGATAATTTGGAGGACATTAAGGTGTTCACAGCTGATGGCTGGGCAATCCAGAGTCTTAGTGCTTACTGAGAGGATTATTCCCATTCACTCTTTTGAACAGACTTGCTGAATTCACTGGCACTGATAAAATGAATGAAGTAAAATTTGTGTCAAATAAAGTTGGAATACCTTTGGGAAGTTATTGTAGAACTTTAGCGATAATAGTACTTCCATCCCTTTACCTACATTTCTATCGTAGTTGTTAAGCAGACAACTTTGGAGAACCAGCTCTCTCCTGAGTAAAACTAGTTGTTATTGATTGCCTCAGAGTATCTATTTTTCTTAATTGTACATAGTATCACTGCAGGAGCAGAATAGTTATTTTATCTGTGTTGTAAGTTATCAGTTAAATTGATGTAATATTTTTGGAAGCTTTTTTATGATTTTCCTTTTTTCTTTTCTTTTTTTCTTTTTAATACCTTTTTTAGAATATATGACACCCAGTGATCAAAAGAACTATCACAGACCAAAATAGATTATGAATCCCACAAACTTTGGAGGGAAATACAATTGGGTGTGTCACAAGGTACACCATAAAACAGCAGAATGCACTCATAGATGTGCCTATATTGATTCACTATTGCTACCAATAAACTCATTGTAGGACTGAAATTAGCTCAACTACTTCTACTTTACATTGATGTCAACACTGTAGACATGATCAGTGAAATTACCCAGAGAGCTGAAGACCCGATTCCTGTTACAGGTGGACCTTCTAAGGTCCAGAGTAGTTTACCCACATTTATTCAGTGAAAAGGAAAAAAAAAAATCTGGCTTCAGGAGGGAAAGGATAAATGGCTCAGGAAAGATGGCTGTGACCCTACTAGCACACCTGTAAGGGCTGGCAGCATAAGGAAAGTTTGCAGAGGTCAGAAGGCCATGCATTTGAGGACACGTGGAAACAGGGCAATGGTGATAGAGTGGCTGAGGGAATTCACATAACTAATATATCCAAGATATATCCAATATATCCAACTAATAAATCCAAGAAGATGTGCTTAGCTCTGCTGATGCTGCTGGCTGCCACTAATCCACAATATATTGACATAAAGAAACACATATTCTATTGTCTACCTTATTGCTTTTTAACCAATAAAACTGATGTTGCAACAGACTCCATTCAAAAGCATGTTTTTATCTGATAAGAAAGCAATGCTTTCTAGTTTATGCAAATGGGAAATAGAATCATGTCACTTATCTTGACTATATATATTCCTTGCATTACTTTGTTTTACAGACACTGAAACATTTTTAATGTATAATAAAGTCAGCAAACTCTGTCTTCAGGCTTCTATTGCACAGTCAGTTAGAACTGCAACTTGCCACCAAGACAATGAAGCACAAAAATTCAGGTGGATTACTGATCATCAGCTCATGAGTGTGAGACTGAACCTATGCCTGGGTGTGCCACTGAAGGAAGATGAGTCTCTTATCACCCTATATCCGTGTAACCAAACAAGTGAGCTCCAGTGGTGGGAATGCAGAAATGAAAGCCTCCTTGCAATTCAAGGAGAAGATTTGTTTTTCAGTCCTGGCAATGGAGAACATGATAATGTTATATTAAAGAAAGGCCTTAGTCCAAAGAGTAACTGGAAGATGTATGGGGCCATGGATGTTTTATGTTCCCAGAGATATGAAGGTAAAGAAAATCTGTTCTTCCATCCATTGCACTAATCTCGTTGTGTTAGAGTGTTTTGGATCTTTGGTTCTGAATATTCTGATTCCTTCAGTAACCATCAGAGTTTTAGAAAATCAGTTAGCTTTGAATTTAATTCCATATTTTTTTGCATTATATATATAATATATATAAAACAAGAATTCACATATCATATATGCAGTATACACACTATAATACTATAGTACATATAATATACTCTATTAGTACTATTAGCATTTTAAGTATTTTATATAAGTACTGCCTTAATATGATAACATAATTAAATAGTTAATTATATAAATAATATCTTATAATATATGATTATTGAAAATTATATATTCAACATATTAATACATCATATTGCAATTCAATAATAAATACATTACATAAATTAACAATATTAAAATTATTAATGTTATATCATATCATTATTAGTTAAATACCACATAATTATATAACAATTTTATTATGTTATATACATATGTACATATATACTTACTCACTCACTCACTCACTCTTACATGTAAGCATTCTCTAAATCACTATTGCTCACCATACCCTGTCAGTACATTGTTGGGAGAGTATAAATACTGAGAATTTTCATATACAGCAACATGAAAATGAAATTATATCCTCAAGAAAAAAGCACAATATGGTTGAGCTGGGAAAGGGCTCACTGTGGGTGGAGGAAGCGTGGCTTTTGTGACTCAGAAGATAACAATGCTCATGGCATGATTATAATTACCAGTACAATTTCCCTTTTTAATTAGCTGAAGTCTGATTGTTCTGAATGGCTTTCCCACATCCAAAACAAATGTTCTGAAACCCACCAACCCATCTTGTAGAATATTCTCAGTATTCGTCCCCCTGCCTTGTATATGGGGGCTGCTCCACTGTGTGTGAGGTGATTAAATGCTCACTAAAACAAAAACAGAGAGAAGAACCTGATGTTTACTTTTTCCAGGAAGTAGAACATCCAAATATTAATTCCTGCTCTTGTGCATTTTATATAACTCTTGACATTTTTTAAAGTAGTAGTACCTTAGGGTAGAGCTCTGGAGCTTTATTAATAGTTTCTGAAAGCATCTTTGTCAGTACAAAGAACTAGTTTTAGACTTAGCTGTTATTACTTCAAATAACACTGCTCTACAACACGTATCAGCCACTTAAGTCTGGAAAGGTTCAGGTGCAATTCAACCATTGACATAGACTTTGTATTTTTCAAACTTTGTTTTATTTTCCATATTGTCATTATCATTTTGTCTTCTCAGAGACTTTTACACTGCTAGGAAATGCTTTTGGGGCACCCTGTGTGTTCCCTTTCATGTACAAGAAGCAGTGGTATGCCGAGTGCACAGATGCTGGCCGATCAGATGGCTGGCTCTGGTGTGCAACGACTGCAGACTATGATGCAGACCAGCGATATGGATTTTGCCCATTAAAAGGTAAGCTATCTGTTCCCACACAGGTTCCCCCAGTGTGGTATTGTCGAACCAGCACTGGCAGAGTATCAATGTCTTTATAATGATGGGTAGTGTACATGAATAGATTTTAGCAATATTGCCACATCTTACAGCACTCCACACAAAGAAATAACATGTGTTGCATAAAGGCGTGGAGAAAACTGTGACTGAATAGTAAAATAACATGCAGTTCCCACTAATTGTGGTGGTGTTGCTGAGCAGCAGGGTAATTTTGAGTTCCTCCCTGTTTCCCAGGCAGGATGCAATCTGTCACCATTGTACAACCTGTACGATCCTTTTCTGAGGACCCCCCACTGTGATGGATGTGGGCACAAAAATAAGAGCTGTAGGAAGCTTAATGACAAAGTTAACAATTCAGTCTTCGTGATTTTCATCTGAATATATATATGTATATTTGCTTAAGTAGTACATGTCCATTTACTGATCTTATTAAGACCTCTTCACATTGCCTGGAAAGCTGTCTTTCCACTCCCCTGACAGCTGCCTCCCATTCCTGGCATTTCTCTACTACTACTTCAATTGCTTTCTGAAAAATTGTCCTCCATTTCTGTGGTCACTTCTCTCTCCAGCTCCCGTTATGGCTTTATTCTTGACTGATAAGCTTTGGACATCAGACACTTCTCAGCTCTCCTCTTTGTCCCCATTGCTCCTGATCAACATTACATCTTTTATTATTAAAACACTCCTTTACCCCAGTCCATTCAAAATGTGCATTTGGTTTGATTCAGATCTGTAATCAAATACATTTTCCAGGTCCCTGCAATGATACCTATTACAATGAGTCTAAATGGCATGTGACATAGGGTCAATGAGTAATTTTCAAAGCCTTTGAAAACCAGTTCTTAGTTCTTTTAATTTAACTTCATACTGGCTTTTGAGACTAATCAAGCATCTGACTCAATTTCATACTGCACTTTATTGAGCATGTATAGATCCTCAACAGATGAAAGAAGCAGAGATAATCAGGAGAGGAGCACCATGCAGCTCAGTCCTACTGCAGTGCCCCAGATCCGAAGCTGTGTGGCAGACACATCCAGAAGCTTTTAGCAGGGGAAGATTTATCTAAGAGCAGTCTGATGTTAAATTCAGTTCTATAGCTGGGTCTCACAGCTCTCAGTGGGAACTGCTGCCAAGAATGAGAAGGAGAAGTTATGTATCTTTTTATAGATTTCAACTGCAATTTCTGCCACAGCGCTCCATGCAATATATTTCTCTATGCACTCACTTCCCTTGTAGTAATTCCTGAATTATGTATCTTCATGCAACAGGAGGGAACATTTGCCAGCACTACCTGTCAGATTACAGGCTTTAATTTCTTCCTTCCCTATCCTGCTTGTTACATTTCCAGTGCTCTTGAAAGAGCAGCACAGCCAGCATTTAATGAGAATGTCATGCATAAAGAGAACCTTCAACTCATTTTTCTGTGAGTGAATTACTGTCACCCCATAATAACTATTTTCTCCACAGATAAAGATACAACCTGGATTACAGATCTGTTAACAAATGTCCGCTACCAAATAAACTCTGAATCTGCTCTCACTTGGCACCAAGCAAGGAAGAGCTGTCAACAACAAAATGCAGAATTATTGAGTATCACAGATGTTCATGAACAAACGTACTTTAAAGGTAAGGAAATAAAGCAAACCCTGACATTCAGGATCTTTTCAGTCTATCATCACAGCTAAGGACTACCTGGTACAGTTTTGGCTAATGTCTATGGGCCTAAATATACAAAAGTAAGTAAACAAAATCTTTTAGAAATTGCAAATTCATGTCAAAATCACTGTCAAGTTTAAACAAAATTCAGAGTATTCCAGCATCCTGCTAGTGTAGCAGTTTGACTTCCTATTTAGAAATGTTATCTCATTTTAAAATCTAGTTTTTTTGTTTGTTTGTTTTAAAGAGAAAAAACCTTTCTGAAATGTAAATGAAAATTTCCTTTTTTCATCAAAAGTAAACTTAAAAATTTTTGAAAGTAAGAGAAATGACATATTTATGCAAAAAGAGAATGCAGCTTAGCACCTGTTTTTTTTTTTTTTTTTTTTTTTTTTTTTTTTTAATTCATTTGACAAACTGAAAAATATCAGTTATTCATACATCCCATATCATGTCTCTACCCACCCATGTATTTCTGGAGGAATTGCATGGAAGAAAGTCTCAGTTGTTATTCTAATGATGAATTTAAATTATAAGACTTATAAGTTTGTGAGTTTACACTTACACTACACCAATATTTCCACTTGAATATCTCCAATCTTTTAAAGTGTTTGGGCTATTCTACAAAAACACTTTAATTCTGAATTTACCCTGTGGCAGCTCATTTCACGATAGGTGATTGAAAGAATAAGAGAGTGTTGCTGTTTGCATTTTACATGGATCAAAGCTTTGGAATATTTCAATTTATCAGATACCATAGTATCTAAAGACATTTGTAGTTAGATATTAAAGAATTGCAAGTCTTCCTAGAAATATTATTAGTGACTAATAATGACTAATATTATTTGCTATTAAAAGTGATTTATAAGTCTTCCTTTGTTTACTTAGAATTAACAGAAAGTACAGATTCTATGCTATGGATTGGGCTCAATAGACTGGACTTGAAGAGTGGCTGGGAGTGGATTGGAGGCAGCCCCTTCCAGTATTTAAACTGGGCTCCAGGTAGCTGTGACTTTCCTTGATTTTGTATTTCTGAAGAGAAAAGATACATACCTCAAATACTTTAACTTTTATTCTCAGTTTATCTGAGCATGAGAAAAAGTAGAATGTTAACATTAAGCCACCAAAACAACATGGATTTTAGCTTTTCTTGTGTTAGCTTTAGAAAAGGTTTTGTCTGTAGTTTTCTATAGCTTTTTCTATACCAGTAGAAATCAGAAATTTCTATGTATTGCAAAAGTTTTTTAGGCCTGAGAATAATACTACAACCCCCATAAACACATATTCTCCCATTTCTGGTCTCTAGCAACAATATTAATTTACTATATTTTAGTATAGTTATAATTTATTATATTATTAGCAATATTACCAGCAAGTAATATTAAAAGTCAGCAGAATGAGTTACCTGTTCATGTACACTTAAATGATGATATATTAGACATCATGGGGGCATTCCCACTACCTCAGTTCTTGTCGAAGGTGGAAAAAGCTTGATCTTTGGGGCTGTCACTTCTAGCAGGAGTAATTACTCCTGTGCATTTTAGGGCTTAGAGTTCTACTTGGCTTTCAGAAAAGTTCACTTTTTTTTTTTTTTTTTGTACATTTCCCAAAGGAAGTCCCTCTCCAGAATCTGGAAAACTCTGTGTGGTTTTGAATCCTGAAACAAAAGCTAAATGGCAAAATTGGGAATGTGATCAGAAACTTGGCTACATTTGTAAAAAAAGAAATGTTACCTTGGTACCCTCAGGTATGTTAATCTATGTTGATAATTGAAAATAGAAGCTGTTATCTGAATTGCTTGGTATTCCTAACGGCAGAGATGAGTTGTAATAGAAATAAGAACTAATTTTAACCAGTACTGTCATTTTCATTTTTCTTGTTTTTCTTTTCTTGTTCTTGTTTGGTTTTTACAACCTTTGTACCCTTTCTAGGCTGCTCTCCAGTCCAAAACACACAGAATGAAAGAGTCAGGTCTCCTCTTTGAATACACACAGTACTGAGCATGAAAAAGGAGAACAAACCAAAAATTATTTTCAGAAGAGGGAAGTTAGTAAATATCTTTAAAGGAAGAAAAATGGACACATTGCAAAGATAAAAGATATTTTAAGTGAATAAGTATTTTGTTGTTGGTATTTCCCTTTGTATATATCTAGTTCCAAATTTGTCTAGATGATTTTCACTCTACCAACATACTTAATCTTTTAGAAACTCGTAAGCAGTCTGTTAAGTGCAGATGACGATTTCTGATTTCCCTTAACTGATAAATAGCTACTAAGTAATGCAGAAGGTGTTAAAATTTATACACGTCTATTTTACACACATTTGACTGTATAATAACTCTAGAATTTATGTTAATTAATATCTGTATTAAAAATCTTTAATTTTCCTAGCTAAACATGCCATCATGGAATCATGTTTGTGTTTAATGTTCTCCATCCATCATTTCGCTATAATAAGAATCTCCAAAGAAAATTCTTAGTTTAGAGCTTTTACAGAGAATGAGTGAAACAATTTTCAGCTTCGTGTCCTTTGGATAGCATTTGAACTCCTCTAACACACTGATGTTTATTTCTAGGTGATACTGGGTTTATTACTTGCCCAGATGGATGGGTACCTTATGTAGATCACTGTTACAAGATCTTCAGGGAGACCAAAGAATGGCAAGTAGCTTTGACCTCCTGTCAAAAGGAAGGGAGTCACCTGGCCAGCATCCGAAGCCTTGAAGAGCACAGCTTTATAGTGTCTGGGCTTGGGTACAGTGAGTGTTTCCAGGTTTATATTTGCTTGCTTGCTTGTTTTGTTTTGTTTGTTTGTTTTGTTTGCATGAAAGAAGTATCAGCTACCTCAAAGGAGGTGTAGGAATTGTATTAACATGAAACATTGCAGCCAAAGACATGCAAGGACACACAATGCACTAGTGTTAGTGCAGTATTATCCGTTCTGCTTCAAAACTGATGCCTTCCTCTATGCAGCAACTTGCAGACTTACTCAACAGTCCTGATGTGTTTTGCCTTGCACCAGTGCAGGGGGTCAGTCACCCAAGTAAGAAGCTTTCTCAGTGAAGTATTGTGAAATAGAACTGCAAATCTGAAAAATGTTTTCTATGGAAAAGCAACACATGTACTGCTTTCAGCACATTTGGGGAATTTACAGTGTGGCTCTAAATCATTTCCTGTGCTTTGCTGGTCACCCAGCACCAAGATCAGCAAGAGCAAGAGTCTCTGCAGAAGCAATGGAAGGAACCTACTGAAGAAAAGTGCTGGAATTTGCCAGAAGGAAAAGATCAGCAGAGCTAGCCAAGGGGGTTTCCAGGCAGACAGCTGTGAAATTGCTTGGGCTTCTTGAAGAAACCTACTTAGATGACTGGATCTAACATCATGATCTCACCATGGCCTGTTTTAATAATACTGACAGAAATGTGAAGAGTCTGTAGATATGTTGCTACTTTTTGCACTTTTTTTTTTTTTGCCCCTATTTTGTTTTTTCCTGTGCATAGAGGTAGTGAAAGCCCTAATTAACTATTTGAAAAGTGCAAAATAGTCGAGACAGAAAATTATCATTTTTCATCAAAAGTAACTTATCTGCTTAATGCCAACCATCCTCACAACCAGCTCCTACAGTGAGATATTTTTGCTTTTGTTTACTTTTTTGGTTCTAGTATCATCCCTCAGTTTAATTATTACTGAGAAAATTTTGAATATCCTTCCAGAATTTTTTTCTAATTTTTCTGAATGCTGCCTAAATTTACCATTCATTTTTCTCACTTTCCTTTAATTTAGAATGCCTAAAACCATTGGATCTTAAACTGATTTAGGTCAGAAGGGACCCTGAAGGTCATATGGTCTGGCCCCAGCTTGCATGGCTAGCTTCAAAGTTAGATCCGGTTGCTGACATCCTTACACTGCTGAGTTTTGAGTAGTATCAGAGATTTAATTTATTGCCTAAAGAAATATCCTAGGCCTTGGGGGATGGACTTAGGGGGGGTTCTCTGCTTTTCTTCTTCTTCTTCTTTTTTTTTTTTTTTTTGAAAGACAAGTAAAACATATTCCAAGTTAGATCAAAACAATATTTTAAAATCTGACCAGTGCAATAGAACCTGAAAACTAACTATTCACACAGTTCCACCATATCACCATTGTACATTAGCATCAGTATGGTAATTTACTCTTCTCCGAGTGCTATGAGTAAAAGAAGTGGTTTATTTATTTATTTATTTTGATTCAGTACAGGGATTTTTAGATAATCCTGAATAGACCCAGGGGTTCGACTTGATAATCTTTGTGGATCCCTTCCAACTGATGATATTCTGTGATTCTATTATTTCATTATATCTTATTTTTGCAACACACTGAACACTGTATTTATTGTAATATATGTGTGAAAAATTTAACATTTAAAATGATTATGTAACAAACTAAATAATGCTATGTTTGATAAATTAAGGGATTATGTGTTCTAGAGCTTGAGGTTGCTGAGAAAAGGATTCAGCACTGTAAGAGGTCTTTTCCATGTTTTAGAGCCGACAGACAAGCTTTGGATTGGGCTGAATGACCATAAGGTTCAAATGTATTTTGAATGGAGTGATGGTACACCAGTGACATACACAAAATGGCACCTGGGAGAGCCATCCAGCACCAGAAACAGACCAGAAGATTGTGTACTGATCAAGGGCCAGGTAACATTATTCAGCATGGATCTGACTTTAACATTAAAACTAAATTCTTAGCAAAAGAATAATGTGCCCTGCTATTTCATCAACTATTTAGGGCCAGGAAAAAGGATGCGAGGAGAAAAGATGAGACTAAATTACGACCATTCATTTAAATAAATAAATTAATAAATAAATAAAATGAAAACATGGCTGCATTGTTGAAGAATTTTTCTCTTCAAGTTCATCTAAAAGTCACCACTGAAACTGGGGCCATAAAGCAGGTCTTTGAATGTCATTTGGATACATTCTCCTCTGCCTTTTCTTCTGGTGGCAATGGTGTAATGTGGGGATCCCTGCTGCTGCCTTTGTGTCTGCTTGTTTGCCTGTCCCTGTGTGGCACAACTGCCTGTGCCTGCTCCTGCAGAACAGGCTGAGGACCAGCTCCAGCTGAAAAGAGGCCAGGAAACCCAGCACCCTTATTCCCGCTCATCACTACTGGCCATAGCAGTACTACCATAGACCACTCTGCTATTTCACTGAGTGTGAGAAGATTTATTTTTGTTATCAGCTTGGGGGACTGCATAAGGAAAACAGTATGTTTCTGTTTCAGAATGAAGGGAGAAAAAAAATTCTATTCAATTTCTTTAGGTTATTCATCTTAATCTCATTGCTATTTCTTTCTTTTTCCTGCCTCATAGGATGGCTACTGGGCAGACTACGTCTGTGAGAAGAAAGCTGGTTACATTTGTAAAAGAAAACCTGCATCACAAATAGCTGGAGAAAAGGAAAGTACTGATGTAGGTTGCAAAAAAGTAAGTATATAAGACTGGAACATTAATTTTTCAGATCAAATAAGGCCCTTGTCTGAGAATCATCCAGAAATATTTGAATTTACATCATTTATATATAGAAGTAATTTTTGTTATTTACTATGGAATTTATCTCTCTCTCTTAATGTTACTACAAACTTTATTAAGCTATTTACAGAAGCCATTTAGAAGGAATCTAATTTCACTGCAAAATTTTGCTAATTCATAATATTTATGATTATTGTGCTTCATTCACTTCAAAATGGTATAGCTCACTTAATACATGACACCACAATTATTTAAAACTCATAAGGAGATCCTATAATCATATTACAGGGCTGGAGACGATATGGGACCTACTGTTATTTTATTGGACATGCACCAGCAACATTTTCAGAAGCAAACAGCACTTGTGAAGGAGAAAAAGGTTACTTAGCCACAGTTGAAACTAGGTATGATAATCACTTTTCTTTGTCTTTTGAATAGGTAAAGGTTGTATGTTCCTAAATTACTCATGAACTACTTCACAGTTCTCACACAAGGACAGACAGTAAATTACAAGTTACAGATGAGGTCTGTAGCTGAACAAAAAAAATCTTTTTTTTTTTTTTTTTTTTCTGTTGTTGATTTATATAGTGCCAGAATGCCCTTGTAAGGCCCTCCCTCTAATCCGAAGCAAAGAAAAGGAGAATAGGATTCATCATCAGATCAGGCAATTAGAATTTGGATAAAGGCTTTTGTTTCTACTTGTGTTACTGTGATCTCCCTTACAGGTATGAACAAGCCTATTTGACTAGCCTTGTCGGGCTGAGGCCTGAGAAATATTTCTGGCTCGGTCTCTCTGACATGGAGGACCAAGGCACCTTCAAGTGGACCAACGGTGAAGATGTCTCCTTTGCACACTGGGATGCAGGAATGCCTGGTAGGTGCTGTGACTGTCGATGGTGGATGCACTCTGACCTCACAGTCCCTATTCAGGTTGGCATTGGCAACATCCACTGAATTTTATCATTTAGCCTTTCAGTATATTTCAAAGGAACTGGAAGTTCCCTAAATCCAACTTTTAATTTTAAAGGAATAATTTGAATAACAGTTTTATATTTGGACATCTGATATACTTAAGTTTAACCTTTTGGCTCTTCTTCACACAGACAACCGTTATTAGAATCTTGAAAATTACCTGTTTTCTGATAAACAGGCTACAGGCAGTTCCTGAGACCATTCTGCAGTCATAAGAAAGAGCCTGAAATGGAACAATTGTAGTAAGATTTTGAAGTTAGAATTACAAAATCACAGTATCAAAAATGATCATACCATATATTTTTTACTTGTGATGCTAAGAAAACTGCATTCACATCACCATACTGAAACTGTCTTTCAGCTAATCTGACCTGACAGAAGAAAGCTCTGCAATGAATATAAAATTTGGTTAAAAGACAGGGAATGCAAAAGGTTAGAACTAGTCTAATTTCTATAGGGAAAGAGTGCTCACCAACAGAGTTCTGTAATGACCTGCGCCAAAGCCCATGTTGTTTAATATACTTACAGATGATGTGGAAAAGTGGTGAATAGTCAGATGACAAAATTTTCTGATGATACTAAATTATATCTGATAGTGAAAATTTACCTGTGATAAAATGCAGGACAATCTCAGGCAAATGAGTGACTGAGCATGATCAGAAAAATGGCAGGTAAACTTTGATGCATGTAAAGTGATACATAGGAAAAAAATGTCTTGAACTGGCATAAAATGATGGTCTTATAGCTGACCATTTCATTTCAGGACTGAATTATTGCACCGTGGTAGACATGTCCATTAGAATTTCAGCTTTGTGCTCAACAGGAATCAAAAAAAAAAAAATTAAATGCTAAGTAAACTCAGAAAAAGAAGAAAGAACACAAATATGCCATTATATAAGCTTGTGTGCATGTGACTACATCTTGTGCGGTGTGTGCACTTATGAAAAGCACTAGTAACTGAGGTTATACCACCTGATATAAAGTATGCTTAATGTAAGTAGGAATGAAGTCCTCACTTGCAAACAAATGTTTTACCTATTAAAAAAATAAATTATTTTCTACCCATATAATTAATTATGAAGGACATTAAAAAAAAAGTAAAAAAAAAAGAATCTTCAAGTAAGAATTAAACAAGTTAGACTGTATAAGATAGCCAAGGTGTTTTTTTATTTCTCATAAAGGAAATAAGCCAGGATGTGTTGCCATGAGAACTGGAACTACAGCTGGATTGTGGGATGTTCTTGACTGTGAGACAAAGCAAAAATATATCTGTAAACAGTGGGCATATGGTGCAACTGCCCCACCTATTCCAACTACTGCTCCAGTACACACATGTCCTGAAGGCTGGGTGTCAAGCAAATATAGTAGTTCCTGTTTTAAAGTAAGTGCTTAAATAGTTAAAAGAAGAAAGGCTTTGGAATGTTGGGTTTGGGGAGGAAAACAAACAAACAAAAAAAAAACACACGAAGGGTGGAAAGACAAAGGGACATCTTCATTTGGCAATATTTGCTTCCAGTGAAGGGCGCCTACAAGAAAGCTGGAGTGTGACACTTTATTAGGGAGTGTAGTGACAGAACAAGGGGGAATGGCTTTAAACTAAAGGAGGGTAGATTTAGATTAGATATTCAGAAGAAATTCTTCTCTATAAGGGTGGCGAGGCACTGGCACAGGTTGCCCAGAGAAGCTGTGGATGCCCCATCCCTGGAGGTGTTCAAGACCAGGTGAATGGGCCTTTGAGCAGCCTGGTGTGGTGTGAGGTGTCCCTGCCCATGGCAGGGGGGTTGGAACTGAATGATCTTTAAGGTCTCTTCTAATGTAAATCATTTTATGATTCTATGAATATCTGAGATAAGAACAAGGCCCCCCCCCAAAAAAAAAAATTTCCAGGAATCATCTGTAAGGGGGAAGAAACTGAGGAAGGAAGATGATGTTTAAGGAACTGGGCACAAGGGGAGGAAGAAAGACACAGGAAAGAAAATCAGGAAGTTTGTGCCCCAGGGGTAGAATAAACTGGAGTAGAAAATGGAAGAAGGGGAATAAATACTGAGTCCATAGAAAAAAAAAAACAACATATGGAAAAGATAAGAACAAAGATGAAAAAACATAATATTTGCAACATTATTAAGACAGCAATGCTGAGAGTTTGCATTAAATAGTAGTAGCAGCAAAATTTGGCTGTTAGCGTGGCTCTTTATATCAGCTGTGGTCACTAGGTTGTGCAAAAATCCCATATTTAGCCGAGGTATGTGAGAACTCAGGGAATGAAGTAAAGAAACAATAATGTCCACCCACATGCAGCAAAATGCCTAAGGCTTAACCTTGCTAAGAAAACCATGTTACCCCCAAAATAAAGGATAATACATCACATGAAACATTAATCAACCAGTTTTTATGAAGCTTATGAACATTTATTAGATAGCTGTACCAAAGCTACAGATAACTTGTACTTGAAGTGCACTCAATTGCAACTATCAGGCATATGAAAGGACTTTGAACAACAAATGAGGGTAGAGTGTAAATATTGATTTGGGATCCTGCAGAACAGCAACATGCTAAGTAAGTGTGAGATGTTAGTATTTCTTATAACATTATTTGAATTAATGAGGTCTTGTCTTTTAATTGTTGTTGGTTTTCTTATTATTATTACTTCCATTTCTTTCTTTCACTCAGTGGGAATGATATTTACTTGGTCTCCTTTATCCCCATATCATCATTTCTAGCTTTGGTCAAACTAGTGTTTATTCTCTTTTAAACTACCAAACTGTTAGATATCATATTGCAAATGCAAAGTGAGACGTACACCATGAGGTCAAACTTTTGCCTGTGTCTTCAGACTCCTTCGTCCTGCCTTGGCCACAACTAATCTCCTTTCCCTCCCTTTGGAGGGTGGCCTGAGCCCTCCTACAAGCAAAACAAGTTAAAGGGAATTGTTTTCCCTTCTAGCAACTCCTCCCCTTTGTTTGTCACTCTATGGCAACTAATTAGACCACTCTAATGCAAAACTTTTATGAACAGCATAATCCATGCTATTTCTCCTGTGGGCTATGACTTGGCTTGTGTATTTGAGGAAGAGTACATTTCTTCATTGTTTATTTTATGTGTATTATACATGTGTATTACATTACATGCTATTTATATGTGTGTATATCTCTATTATACATTTTACATATAGAATATGTTTTAAAGTAATTTCTCTCCAGAGCTTCTGCCGATCACATATTAAAAAGAAATCCTGGCTTGAAGCTCGAGATTTTTGTAGACAAATGGGAGGGGATCTGGTGACCATTAACTCTGAGGAGGAGAAACAAATGTTATCAAGAGCAAAACGGTGAGTATCTTCTATGTGTTTATCTTACCAGGCCTAAAAAAAGCATTTAATATGAACTATTATAAACACTCTAAAATGATTTCTGAAACAGGCTCCTCAAAAGCCAAAAACACTGTGATAAGCTTGAAGTTTTATCTACTCATTAGTATTAACTGTTTCATGAAAAAGGAGTTGTTTATATCCAAGGGATTGAAAAATCTGTATCATGGCTAATAGATATCATTTAGGAATACATGATATTGTGGGTGTTTGTATTTTTAGCAGGATAGAAAATATGACCAATATATTTACTTTTGTCTCACCTTGACATAGTCAAAGCTGAGACCATTTTCAAGAGGATCAGCCTCTTTGAATCAGTGAAGGCTTTTCCTTTCCTAAGAAAACTGAACACAAAAACAATACTACCAATAATTTTGATAAATAAGCCATTGGCACTGAGCAAGTGTACAGTGGCTTCTCATATGGTAACTAGCAGTGCTAAAATGTGAGCTGTTCTTACAGCTCCATAGTTAGGGTACTGACAATTAGTTAAGGACTTTCTGATCTTTAACATCTTTACCAACCTAAATGATTCTATGATTCTATTATCTTTGTTCAAGAAACATCCATTGTCTAAAGTACGCAACAATTACTAACATGTTTTTAAAGATCTTAGTTACAGTTCCAAGTTAATACAACAATCTTTGCATAGCTCATGATGTCAGAGCTAGCTCTTGGCAATTTGGTGCTCTGCTGATTACATTTGTTGCACTAGTACATTCAAACTGGGGATACTGGTTCAGTGTAAGCTCTTGTACATTCCAGAAAAACTGTATCAAAGAGTAAAAGCAAGTAAAGCAAGTAATAGGCAGATAAATAATAGATATTTCCAGGGAGAATATATACATCTGTATGACGTTCATGAAAGCTAATAGGATAATTATTACAACTTCAGTGCACTTTGGAATGTGCCGTAGAAGCTTTCAAGATGCGTTCCTGGATGTTGATAGTTTTGGTGTTTACACACTGTTCTGTCTTGTAATTTGTGTTAGTGACACTCACTGTTCATTTGAAAAAGATTGGATTGGTATGTTTTCCTTGAATCCAGATGAAGGATTTGCCTGGAGTGATGGCTCTCCAGTGAGTATTTTAATTTTTCATCAGATTTGTTTGCTTAAGAAGTCTTGGGGTTTGTACATGTGCTTTCTGGGTTTTTACTCCTCCTATTGAAAGAGAACACTAATCCTGCAAACATTTATATGGTTGTTAACCTTGATAACCATCAGTAAAATCACTGCAACACATCTGAATACATGGAAATCATCTGCATTTCACTATGATCCGCAGCTTTCTGCACAGCATTCCAACATATTTTCTTTTTCAAGAATATAATATGAACGCATAACATCAGAACATTAGTCATATCAGACCTTGTATCCTGTCTTTGGCAGTGGCCAGAAACATCTTAAGAGCTAAGCATGCAGCAAACAGATTTCACAGTATTCTCCTGCATCCCCCAGAAAGTGATGTCTCAGGGTCTTTCAGAACCAGAACTCAGATCTTTATTCTTAATTCTTTATTTCCATGAATTTATTCAGTCACCTCTTGAGCTCATGTAAATATCCACAAATGTGTGAAATATTCCTGCAGAATTCTGCTCCTTATTACCGTCCGTGCACTCCTACTCCTATTTCCTATTTTTGACCCAGGCAAGGAACTTTCGTCTTATCTTGTAACACATTTGTTTCCTTAAAAGTGTGTTTTTTTTTTTTTTTTTTTTTGTTTTGAGATCTGGCCAAGAACTTTTTGAAAATCCCAAGCATGTTATAGCAAATGGATCACCCTTCCCATTTGGATGTCAGTTCCTTAAGGTAGCTCCACTAGGTTTGTAGGACAAGACTTCCCTGCTGAAAGCCACACTCCTGTCCTCATTAACCTCAGTAAAGGGAAGCCATGAATGCTGAACTGAGGCACAATATGGTCACAGCTACCACATGGCTGTTGGACAATATCATTTTGAACCAGGTTACAGCTGATGAAGTGCAAACTACCTTGCCTGCATAGGATCAGTGTGACTGTGTTGGGGTTAAGTTCTGAGCTAGATTGAGTCCATTAGAAACAGCCCATTTGCCTATTTTTATTCTGTCTGTGTTTAGAGCTTGAGGTGCAAACAAGAGAAAAAGCCCTCCATGTCAAGACAGCCTGATCTCCCAATCAGTGACGTTTCCCCACTGTAAAAATTCTTGCACCTATTGCTTTTCCTGTATTTGTCCTAGTGAGAGATGGAATCTTTCAAATACCCTTGTTTCTTTTTACCAATGGAGAGTACACCTGCTGAAACAGATGAAAATATATTTTCTTCTATAGGTTAGGTACACAATCTTGAAGGATCATTCAAGAGATTCAGGAGGACGCAAGTTCTGTGGTGTGCTGGATGGTGGGTCATATTTTATGAAGTGGCTCCTTTCGGAATGTGAAGCACTGCATAACTGGGTTTGTCAAATAAAAAAAGGTATTTTTATTTTTCTCTTTAATCAAGAAGCTTAAATATTTTTTAAGTAGTTGTTTTCTAATGTAATTTGCTGGAGAAACATACAAAATTTTGAAAACTGTACTTTTTTCCAAATGCATGCCAAGATAATTATGTAGCATAATGTAGGCAAGGATTTTTCAGTGATAGATGATCAGAGTAAATGAATTTATTTGTTGGTGTATATTAGGATGTATTAATAACCCATATATTTGTGAGGGTTACATAGATTGCAAACATTTTGTATATTAAGAACTTTTTGTTTGTATCCTTGTGATGTAGGAAGTAAGGAGTTGTGCATTCCTTACGACACTTTTTTTTTTTTAAAATAAAATTATACTAACACAAGTAAAGCTAAGAAAAATAAATTAATATTTGTACACCAAACATATTTTTGCTCTGAGATATAACAGAATTTACCACAAATCCATTAAAAGGGTTGAGAGAAGGTGATGAGAGATGGATGGAAGCAGAAGGCTTTGCCTTGCCTTCCTGCAGCGCTCCAGCCCTGATACTGAGCCTCCTGGGGATGGCTGAGACCCTGCCCCATTTTTCATAGGGTGGGTGCCTGAAGAGTCAGACATGCCATGTCACTTGCCATACAGCCCAAGTGGCCATGGAGGACAGTCAGGAGCTGCTGCACAGTAGTGGAGATTGCAGGTTTCCTGTCTGACATCCACCAAAACTTTGGAAAGTATTGAAACATTTGTCTGGGATATCACATTTGTCTGGGATATTTTGATTCTGCCAGATCACTTTTTTTTTTTTTCTTTCTTTCTCCAAAGGAAAATGTTCCAGTAGAAAATTTTCTGCTCTTTTTTGTTGTCTGAATCCCTTTAATGAAAGAAAAGTGTTCAGGATCACAGTTGTGTTGGTATGTTTGGCAGTTGTCACTGAGGCTAGCCATAGCTCTAACAATATCGTCAGGAAAAATTGATGAAACAGGTCTGGAAGCAGTGCTCCAAGCTCTCTTGTACAATTATTCAGGAGACATCTGCTTCTGGAAAAGGAGGGGTTCAAAACAGTGGCATTTCTTTTTCCAACCAGAAGCAGAAACAACTTGCAGTCAGTATAAAAAGTCATATTTCTTTTTGCTTATGAATATTTGGGACAGAGAGAATATTTGAAAGAGTTGAAGAAATCTAGTGGAAATTTTCTGCCTCTTGATGAGAAGATCTTTCTGGAAGTTTATGATATGTCTACTGAGGTTTCACTAAAGGGCTACAAAACTGAATTTTAAAGAGTTTCAGATAAATCTACTGTGTCTTACAGAGTGGAAGACTGATTTTCCTTTATATTTCTCTTCACAGGTATGTGGTCCAAGCAAAGTTATGACTCTGCTGGAACAAAGCACAGTTTATGATACAAAATTATAAGTAGATGACCATGCATATTTCATAACGTATAGCTGAAATGTGTGACTAAGTCTGCTTCTTTTCTAGTCAATGGCAAATGGGTACAGAATTCTGCCCTGGTCCTCACCTGGTTCCTTGCAGTCAGTCACAAAAACATGCTACAGGGACACGTTATGCCTTCTGTTCTCTTGTTTTGCAGGAGTGGTGCTAAAACCTGAACCGACTGACACATATGGTAGGTTTTTGCATTCATTTTTTCATCTTGTTAATTATTTTTTATCAAAATTGTTACTCTAAAATTAGCTTTTATGTCCTATTGATGAAGAATTTAAGGCTACCTTATTTATCTTCCAGAATATAAAACCACTGTGGATGGATGGGTCATATATGAAGATAAACTATACTACATCAGCAAAGAACAGGTCTCCATGGAAAAAGCCCAAGAGTTTTGCAGGATGAATTCTGCAGACCTGGCTGTTATTAGTAGTAATAGTGAGAGAAGGTTCCTACAGAGAGCTCTGAAACAAAATGTAAGAATCAATACAAAGTACAAATGCTTTTGACAGCCTGCTTGCAAAATTTGAATTGCCTCAGAAATAGAGCCATCAGCATTTTTGTTAATGAATTCTAACTGAAATTGGTGATTTTCCCCCCTTTTCCCCCAAAATGTCCTTTGTTCCTGTGCAGTTTGGTCTCTCCTGTTTGGCACCAGGCATGCTGAGGTGGTGAGGAAGAGCAGTGGAAAGAGTGAGGTGGTAAACCATGCTGGTTTGGGAAGAAGTTGGTTTCAGAGAGAATTGAGGTTGGCGCTAGACAGTGCTGCAGCCACAGAGGGAGGAGAAAAGACAAGTACCAATCTCTGCCTCAAACTCTGCTTTCCTCTCCTCATCCTAAGGGTCCTCAGAGCTGCAGGACTCTGCTGCTCCAGCTGAAAAGCTGATGTCTGCCCCTGAGCATGTAAACACAACTGTGTTCAGCTGTAAGCACATGCCTATTGCTGGTGACTTCAGTAATTAATAACATATGCATTTCTGCTTGTTTTATTTCAAAGACTTTTTTTTTTTTTTAATAAAAAAATAAAATAGTTGCTTTCTGTTTTAGGATCGTTACTGGAGTGAGTCAAGAGAATACTTCATTGGTTTAAAAGTGAGTCTGGATAAAAAGTTTAGGTAAGTTCAGATCATCACAGCAGCTCTTAACATGTAGAAACAAACAGTATTTTATGTAGCTGGAGGTACTAAATGTGTTGTTTTACAAAGACTGAAGGATGTACATAACAAGTACAAAGCAGGATCCTAGAATAGTCTAAGTCCCAGTAGCTTTTTCCAAAAAGAAAAATGAAAACAATGTTTTTTCTTGAGTTGATACTTAGTCAAGAAAAGCTTGGCATCTCTACTCTCATGCTTTCTCAAGTCTGTTTCAAAGATTGGCCCCATAAACTAGAGGGATGTCTTTCTGTGCTGGATTTTATACCGACAAGCACACACACATATGCATGCACACACAAAATGTTTGATTCTTCAGAGCTTATCCTTCATCTGCTTTTGATCTCTATACTGTAGCTCCAGAGAAACCCTCCAGAATTAGGAAGGACTGCATAATGAATTCAAAAGATGCTTCTGATTGAGGTTTTCAGGGTAGTCACTGCATACTCCCACGCCAGGAGGAATATTAGTGGAAGTTTACACGACAGTAAAATTAACAAGTATTTCCAAAAATCATCAACACACAAATAAACTTAAAATTAATGGTAAAAGTTACTAAAGAGCACAATACAGACAGTGCCTACCTTCCCATCTGCTAGTTAAGACACTTCTGGGAGGTGACAGACTGTGCTTTTAACTGACCTGAAGCAGGGTTAGAGGAATTTTTAGTTGAACCTTTCTATATTTTTCCTCCAATACTGAGTGTCTGTAAACCACTAACCCTGGAAAGAGTGGAAGAGAAGCACGAGGTTATGAGTGACTGAAGCTGTGCCTAACTATGACTTCCTGATTTAGGACAAATCAGGGGAGAAGGGCTATTGCTTGGGTCTAATGAATGTCTCATCTATTTAGATTTAAGGGCAACACCCTTCAATAGCAATTTATTACGTAAAAAGCATGCAGGCCTAAAGAAAAAAAATAATTTTGATACTTCAGAAAGAGTGGTCTTAAAGCTGACATTATATCTCTGGACACATGACTTAATTAACCTATTGAAATATTTCTCTTCAGAGTAAAATTTACAGAAGAACATTTTTGTCCTTAATTGCATCTATGGAAACATCAGGAATACTTAGACTGAGGAGCACAATATTATCTAGATGATAAAATGTGATCAATTAAGATAAATAATTTTTTTAATATTCTCTCTACTACTTATTATGGCTAACTGAATAATGGTTTCTGATATTAAATGATGACTGATCACTCCTGCCTGTCAATGGAAAATATTCTTTGTGTTTTCTTCTGTTTTGCAACCAGCAATATTTTACACAAACTTCTTCAAATTTGGATAATCAGGTAAGGAGAAAAAATTCTGTAACAGTCTTTCCAGTTTTAGCCAGTTCCCATTAATGCTCTTGGACATTGTCTTCATGGTGAGATGTTCATTAGAATCTTCATCTAATAACTGAAGTGTATTAACTAATAACTATTTTTGTATCTTTTATTTAAGCTGGGTAGATGGGACTCCAGTAACCTATGTGGCCTGGGCTCCTAATGAACCCAACTTTGCAAATAATGAGGAAAATTGTGTGGTAATGTCGTCAAAGCCAGGTAAGTAACAAGTCTAAACTATTAGATTTTGCTTCTCTTCATGTGGATTGTAATTGATGGTGTCAAACTTCTGCCTTTAGCTGCAATGCAGTCTTTTACAGCTGTTTTCAGAAATTTCTGAAGAGGGACAAGCTAACAAGATGTGGTAACAGGCATAAACTCCAGTCATGGAAGAGTCTATGTCTTTAGAAGGGGGAGACTTTAGCACCATGTGTAATTTAATGTGGGCATCTGTGTCTGCATTTATAAGATTGACACTACACATTATAGGGTTTTTTACTACTTCTCTAAGTAAAAACCTGATACATGAGCAGAGCCTATCTTTACTCCTATGAACTTGAGAAAATATTTATGATTCAGCTATAGAAGAAAGGGAGTTGAAAGTAAAAGCCAATGAGTAAAAAATATCAAATATTTTATAACACACTCGAACATTATAATGTGCACTCAGATTGATCCAGAATTTCCTATCTCATCCATTTTACATCTGCTTTCAAATTTGCTTGCTGGTGTATTACCACTGCTGCCTGCAATGTAATGATGCCATGGCTTGAACAAATCATAAACAGGTATAGACACTGTGGAGAGCCCTGGAAGAAGAGCAGCAGGGTCAGACATTCAAATTAAGCACAAAGCGCTACAGCTGTGCTAATATGAGAACTTCAACTGGCTCAGTCAGATCTGCAGTGGCTACTTTGCTCTCAGATCAAGCTGAAACCTGAGATATAAAATGTAGTAGATTGTGTTCTGATAAAGGTATATTCATCAGATCTTTATTTTTTTTTTCTCATCCTCTGTCTTCTGTAATTCTCCTATTCAGTTGTCTTGATGTGGGTGGGGGTAGGGAGGGTGGAATGGAGTTAACTGATGATAGAGCATTTCTTCTGAGTCACTTGCCTTTTTTTTTTTTGCAATTGCTAGGCAGTAGCCCACAAACTAATAGTGTTGAGCGGCAAAAGTCATTGAATCACAAAATCATAGAATGGTTTGGGTTGAGAGGGAGCTTAAAGATCATCCAGTTCCAACCCCCTGCCGTAGGCAGGGACACCTCCCACCAGACCAGGTTGCCAAAGCCCCATCCAGCCTGGCCTTGAGCATTTCCAGTGATGGGGCACCCACAGCTTCTCTGGGCAACCTGTTCCTCACCACCCTCATAGTCAAGAATTTCTTCCTCATATCTAATCTAAATGCACCCTCTTTCAGTTTAAAACCATTAGTCTTTGTCCTATCACCACACCCCCCGACAAAGAGTCCCTCCCCAGCTTTCCTGTAGACTCCCTTTAGGTACTGGAAGGCTCCTATAAGGCCTCCCCAGAGCCTTCTCTTCTCCAGGCTGAACAACGCCAACTTCCTCAGCCTGTCTTCATAGGAGAGGTGCTCCAGCTCTTTGATCATCCTTATGGTCCATAAAGACCTTCCATTTGTAAACAATAGCTGATTGCATAAATATAGCATGCATGTCTTTTAATCACTTTGATGGTCTGAGAAACGGAGATTACCCTCTTTCTTACTCAAAATAGGGAGTGATATATTATTGTTACAAATGTTATAACATCTTGACTTGTTTACTCAATCTAACTATTTTTAGGTTTGTGGAATGATGTAAACTGTGGTTCCTCCAATAAATTTGTATGTGAAAAGCATAATAGCTCTATTAATTCAACGTTTGCTTCTCCATTGCCTCCTGGAGGATGTCCAGAAAGCTGGCTTCTCTTTAACAACACGGTATGTCAACAAGCATCTTAAGTGAATTATGTATGACAGTGGGACTGAAAAAAAGAACCGTAAAAAATGTGTATGAATAATATGATTATGAAATAAATCTGCAGTGTAATTACCCAGTCAGTACATGCTGGGTAGGTAGCTGGACTTTTCTGGAGGTAACTAGACATTTAACTTTGCAGAGGAATACAGTAAAAATAGGTGTATGCTGAATAACTTTCAGAGAACATAGCCTGTGCAAGCCTAAAATACATTATTGCTGTTTAATAATACTTCTCTCCTGTGTTACTTATTTATGTTAGGAACTGAAGTTTATAATGGTTGGTTTCAAAAAAAAACAAACAACAACAACAACAACAACAAAAAACTCTTCAGGTGGAGTGATTTAGAAAGAAAGCATTTTAATAATCCTGTTGGCTTGTATAGGAGTTCCCAAAGCTCTGAGTTCAGAAACATGATGCCAAACTACAATTGTTTTGAAAGCGATTTCACATACAGTCCTAGTCTGGAAGTCCTCATTGCTGTAACATAAGAATTTGTAACAACTGGAGGTGAAACTCCATTTGCCAAGGGCTGTTTTTTCTGCTCTACACACTCTGCACTGCACTTGCGTCCTCAAAATGTTGGGTCAACATGTCAATGATATTTCACACAGTTTGGCAGGATGAGCAGTTATAATCACAGTCATTGGAAGCAGGACAACGAGCAGTGGAGATCATTTTCTGCTGCTGTGTTACCCAAAGCCACATTTTCTTGAACTTAAATGATCCTTCTGTTCCTGTAAGAAGCAGGCAGAAGAAAATGTGAAGCAGGTTTATAGACCTGATGTCATTATGATAAATTCAGATGATACTCAGTTCCTGGATTGCACCTTGGGTGAAGAGAGGGGCCAAATATCTACTTCAACAGATGTATGTACTTTATGCAAAGATCTTGCACACCATTAATTTAGCACTCTTGAAATCCGTCATTTATTTTAGCCCTGTTTTCTATTTCTGGAGAAATAGTGATAGTGTCCTGTAAGTGGTTGATACTATTCATAAATAAGTTTCCGTATTTGTTTGAGTAAATTGCTTGCTTTTATTTATTTTTTTTTTCCCCAGTGTTTCAAAATTTTTGCTTCCAATATAACAAGAAAACTTGTGTGGCATGATGCACGAGATGTTTGTATTAATCTGGGAGGAAACCTGGCTACAGTACCAAATGAGCAAGTGCAAGGTACATATTCAGGCTTTACTGAAACATGTTACCTCTCAAAGAAAAATATTCATCTCCTACTAAGGAAAGTACTATACTTTCCAAAATACATAAGCAAATTAACAGCTGAAAATGTCTTATTAGCCAGGCCAGTTTGTGCTTGGTTTTAATTCTGAAGTGTGAAACAGTAGCTAAATTATTACATGTAAGAAATAATGTGTGTTTCTAGTTCTTTCAGCTGCTCAGTTTTCATGAAACTTCCAGTCTGTTTTGAGTGTGGTTGCACAAATCTCTCAACCTGACATCTGTATTCTCTGTCTGTCTCTCTTGCTCTCACTGGCAAACTGGCAATACGATTTTCTGAAATGCTACATGTGCATATGTAATAGGCAATAGGACATTTTTTAATTTGCTCCAGAGTGTCTTTTTTTTTTTTTTTTTGGCTATTTTTTCCAACCTTAATGCTTGTATAGTGTAAGTTCCTACAGATGCTTTTCTAAAAGTTAGTTAAAAGCAGATGGGTTCTATATTGGGAAATGTTATCCTTTTAATATGGCTTCAGTTTCGAACTTGTCCACATCTTTTCATGCTTTGGGTGAGTCATGATGAGCTTTCATTAATAAGTTCTTTGCTTCCCTCTAGCTTTCCTCCACTATCATTTAAAGGATGCTACAACTAATGTTTGGATTGGGATGAATGATATCAACAGAGAGTCCACATTTCTTTGGACAGATGGGAGCACTGTTTCCTATACCAATTGGGTTAGCGGTGCACCAGAAAAGGCACAAACCTACTTCAACTATTATGACTTTGACTGGTTGACAGACAACACTGTAGAGGTACAGAAAATTTAAGTAACCTGTGTATCTTAGGCAACCAGATAATTTTTCTTAAGGGGAAGCTACAGCACCAATAACAAGATGCTGAAACAAGACTTTTTTGCAAGCAGAATGGGCTTAGCAAAGTACCTGATATCCGTTCCAAATATACCAAGAATATTTGGCAGAGATTCTGAAGAAGGACATTGTGCTTTTCATCTGAACTATTGTAAAATACCAGTTCTGTAAAACAAGCCCAGAGAGGAATATATTAAACCAATTCCCGCACAAACCACATTACCACTGACATTAAAGTTACAACACCAAGCAGAGAAAAGTTACAATAAACCAAAATTAAGGTTATTGTTGAAACATGTATTTGTCTACCTACGGGTCCCATTTCTAGACAATATGATCCCACATAGTTTCATTAGTTTCTAATGGTACAAAAGGACATTTTCAGCAAAAGGGAAATCATTCTGCTGAAATTAAATCTCCTTCCCAAAGGAAGGACATGCATAGTTTCTGCAGAAATGATAGGCAACTGGTCACGGAAAGCTTTTGACAACTGCCATCAGTCAGAGTTTTTATGATTAAAACTTGTTTAAGTCAGTATAGCGGAGAAACTTGGATATGCTCGGAAATGCTGAAAGATGGACAAGGCCAATCCTGAAATTAGGGGAGACATCTGAAGGAAGTCTTGAAGAAATTAAGAATAAGGAAGTAAAGGGAAATTTTGGTTGTTCCCCAAAACACCTGATAATGATAACTTGATAATGACTGCAAACAACTGATAGAGAGTTCATGCTTTCTGCAAGATAGACTACTTCTGTTAAGATAAATCCAGACTATTGTTTTCAATAATAGTTCATATATTATTTTTTTCATGCATGGATTTTTTTATTTTTATTTTTTAAGTAGCTGTATATAATTGTGAATCAGCATTGAGAAGACGTATTGTAGGTACCCTAATAACTTCTGTAGTCATTAAAGGATTCTTAATAAAACTAGTGGGACTGTTTTTATAAACGATTCTTTCAAACTTTGACTGGTATCAGTGACAGCCTAGGTCAAATGGGTTGTTCAAAAATACCAGGTCAAGCCAATTTGAACTTTGGCAAAATGAACTAATTACAAAGGTACTCAGCAAACTACTCTCTTCTCACCTCTCTTCTATGTCATCAGGCTTGCATTAGGAATATAGGAGCACCTCACCACATCCTGTTTGCCTTTTCTAATGACTGCATACATTGTCCTCTCTTTCAGACTGATTGTGTTTTCATCATACAGTCAGATGGGAAATGGCGAGATGATAGCTGTGAAAATGAGAGAGGTTATATATGCCAAATGAATTCACGTGAGTTCTGTTTAACCCAGTCTCCTAAACGGAATAAGTAGCTCAATTAGACAAACATAATATGAAATGCATGGAAAACTGATATGATTTTTTCTAGATTTGAGTCTCATTCTGAGTCTCTCAGGTTTTCTGAGCACCACCAGTCTTAAGAGAAGACTGTTTTTAAAGTACTTTTTGCGCTGCAGATATTACTGGAGAGGATCCACTATCTCAGTTAGGATTATGTACCTAAATCACAAATAATACTAGAGAATAATACTTGAAAACAGATTTCTTAGTGAAACAGAAGACTTTTTGGCATCCTCTTTAAGTGCAATGTAAAACCATGGAGTTTCATACTCCTGTCTATCTCTGAGTAGAGCATGTAATCTTCCTCTGTGAATGTCATATGAAGTCTGTTAAAATGTACAGCCTCTTGGCCGTGTCTTAATTGTTGAAGAACATTTTACACCAAAACAAGTAATGAATGTTTATTCTCCTGCTATAGATTTGTAATCATGCAAATTGCATCAGCCCAGCCATGCAATAGGAATGGAGGAGCCAAAGCATGGGTAACAAAACAGTTTTACCTCACCTTTATCACACCATTAGTAAAAACTAGCTGCCTCATTTCAATCAGCTTCTGCAGCTTGTTCACTCTCAATGTAGCTAATTTGTTTGTGAGAAACCCATCTCACTGCACAGCAAGTAAGTTTTGCAAGAGTTTTAGAGAGGCATTTTTATCTCATATAATCCCACATACAACTGTTCTTTACACATCACTGATTCACAGGGTAGAAATAGACCCTGCTTGGCTCAAATGTTCAGACAGCGTTCACCTCATGGACAGGCTAATGACTTAGAGTGAACAAGGAGTGGTGGTCAATTAACATCAAGTATCAAAGTCTCAAGTTGTGATAATAGAGAACAACAGTAAATGCCTTAAAATACTAGCCCTAAAACCTCTGTTCCAGTTACTCAGATATCCAGATTTAGTCAAAATATATAGAAGTATAGAAGTATAGTATATAGTATAGTATACCTCAAATACCCGATTTATGAGTCAGGCACCTAGAAAATATACTGCCTACTTCATGGGATTTTAATCTGCTTTTTACATTAACAAATTTGGTTTTAAAATTTTTTGTTTGTTTTTCATTTACAAATTGCTCATGAGCTTAAATGAATATTTTGACTTTTGGCTATTTTGCACTTTTTTTTTTCTTTTAATTTCTTGTATGTTAGATATCCATGGTATGTTTTAAATTCATGCATTCAACTTTCTCTCCATAGTTACCACGCAGTTTGAAGTACCAGCAACAAATCCATCCTCTGACTTTGCTCGTTATGGTGACAGTAGCTATTTAATCATCTCGTCTGAAATGCAATGGGAAGAGGCTAGAAAAAACTGTCAAGACAAACATGCAGAACTTGCCAGCATTTCAGATGCCTACATCCATTCTTTCCTGTGGATTCAGATGTTGAAATATGGAAAGCCTGTATGGATTGGTCTTAACAGCAACATGGTAAGTGCTGGACAGATGGGAAGTTCAGGTGCTTGATGAGCTCTCCTGTTTCTTATAGTCCTGCTGGATGCCCACCTTGTAAAAGTGCTGAAACAATCATCATGTTAATGGTTTCACCATGTGTGTAATGATTTTATGTCTGATTTTGACTGTTTACTGACAAATAATCTTTACTCATCAAATTGCTTACAGACTAAATTTAAATGAAGCAGATTAGAGGAGGTGAATGATTTTTAATTGCTTATCTTGAGATGAGATTTTCTACATAACTTAAGATGGACTTATCTGATTTTCTTCCTGTGTTTTAGAAATTTGTGTTACTTCCAAAAAACCTCCCGAAAAGTAATGTGCTGTTGAACACAGCACAGTTCATATGTAGAATGCATGTAACTCGTACCTACAGCATTCAGTGACATTGCTTAGTACAGTGAACAGTGTTTTAAAAAAACAGAGCAGCAAAGGGTTTTAAAGGGCTTTTTCCTTCCCACCCCTCCCCTCCCCCCTTTTTTTTTCTGGAAAATTCCAATAAACATGGAACATTATGTGTCAGAACTTTTTATATGGAAAACACACACACACACACACACACACACACACAATTTTACCAAAAACTTACCAAAATTACCAAAACTTAACTGTTTTCAGACTGGGAGCTATTACAAATGGATTGATAACTGGAAAACCAAATTCACTAAGTGGGCAGCGGGGGAGCCAAAGGAGAAAAATGCTTGTGTCTATTTAGACCTTCATGGTACCTGGAGAACAGCATCCTGCAATGAAAGCTACTTCTCAGTTTGCAAGATATCAGATGGTAAGCAAATGAATGTACTTACACATTGTATGATTTTGTAGAAGTGTGTTGTTTTCTCTCCTTGGGGTTTTAAGGTTGCATGATATAGACTGTTCCATATTTGAGATTCAAGGGAGCTTCTGAGTTAAATTTTCCAGCTGTATGTTTGGTCATTGCATGCAGTGCAAGACCTGCAGACCAACAGAAGTGAATAGGAGTTGCACTGATTTGGTGGAAGTATGCTCCACTGATGGCATCTTCCTATAGTGACCACACACAGACAGCAGGCAGCTGTATGATGTGGGACTGCAGTACTCATTAGCCTACAAGAGCCTGCTGTGATGTGAGAATACAGATTTGGGATGGGTGTCATCATTTCTCAGGGTTTGTTTTCCTCACAGTACTACAAGCCACTTAGTTAGGTATTGCAGGATGTGCTTTGCTTCCTTGTCTTGAGAAATGTGATTGGAGAAGTAAGATGTTTTGTACTGCTGACTGCCTAGCTTTCTCCAGTGTCTGGGCTGGGGGCCTGGAGGAACAGTCAGGAGCAGAGGTCTAGGAAGTTAATGCTTAGTGGGAGAAATCCCACCCTATTTATGCACATGTCCTGCTTGGTGGGTTGCTCATAATACAATACCAATTTCAGACCATATGTCATCTTTAGTTGTAGCTCCTACTGACCCTGCTCAGCTGCCTGGAGACTGCCCTGAATCAGCAGGCCTGCAAGCTTGGATCCCTTACCATGGCCACTGCTACTACATCGAAGCGTCAGCTGCAACAAGCTGGGCCCTGGCTTCCCTTGAGTGCACTCAGTTCGGTGAGAGGCTTCTCTGTTGACTGACAAGATTAGTAGAAATTTATACAAAACACACAAAAATGTAAAAAGATTGTTTTAAAAATATCATTTAAATACTTTATTTACCTAAATTTGCAGATTTAGATGGGGTACAGAAGCTCCCTGTCAGTCTCTGGCCTCTGGGGCTCCATCCTGCGTGAAGTGGTGGGGAACCATGGCCACCAAGCACTTGCAGGGCTCTGTCCTCCACAAGAATCATAGAATCATAGACTATCCCGAACTGGAAAGGACCCAGAAGGATTGTCGAGTCCAACTTTTGGAGAAGAAATGGGTGAAGCCAGCACGCATAAAACTTTTGAAAGTTTTCATTTTTACAGACTTAAAAGAAGAGGTCATTTTAGTAGTTGCTCATGTAGGTTATGGTTGTTTGCTTGTTAATGCCTTTCAGGTGCTACCTTGGTTTCAGTAGAAAACGTGGATGAATCTGACTTTCTGATTCATATGATACAACCACTTGCAAACAAAGTGGGAGGCTTCTGGATAGGACTTTACAGAAATGTGGATGGTAATGTCTTACTTTCAATATTTAATTTTAAAATGCTTTTCTAACATTAAAAGAGGATAACTTTACTTTTACAAAAAAATGCAGCATCTAATTTTACTTTTTTAATGCTTAACAGCAATATATATAGAGATATAAATCATGACAATAGGATGGTCCTTATTTGATACAAAAAGTTTATCCTACCACCTGAGCTGGCAGATAATTTACACTAATGAAATGAAGTGAACACTATGATGATGCTTCTGTCTCCCGGGGAACATCACTGAATGCTTTGTGAGGAAGTAACCTCCCTGAACCTTAATCTGAACCTTATGATTCAGCTATGATCCAGGAAAAAAAGAAACTTCCTGCCTCTCTGACACAATCTCCACATTTTAGTCAGCAGATTTGTTCTGAGTTGTGCCTTACCCAGGATGTCTCTTCTGGGTTTTTGACCTCAGTCTTCCCATTGTGAAAAAATGTATATATTGTAATTAGGCTGAATTATCTGGCTGACTTCCAGATCATGTTGCTCTCTACCACCCTGGAAATGCTAGAAAAAGCTCAGACCCAGGATGTGAGTTAAAATCAACACAATAGTCAAAATGTGCAAAATAATCATTGTGACCTGTTACTGTCTCCACGAAGAAAGATGAGACCCTACTGGCATTGTAACTGTTTGAGTATACTTTCTTCTAAGAACAGTGTTGCTTGACATGGTGACTTGGCCTGTCTTTGAAAAGGACCAGGCTTCTTCCTAAGTGACAAAAATAAAAAAAGTGCAATAGCTATCAAAACTTGGATGATTCAAATGTTCTCTTATAAATTTGGTCACTATCTGTATAAATAGCTATACAAATGTTCTGCCCACCCCTTTACCTCTCCTTCTCTCTAGACATATGTTATGTGCATTGTGTTGATCTACAATCTGTTTCTAGTGGTGGTCAGAAGCTGGTCAGCTGTCCATCCACATAGATCACAGAATCATGGAATGGCTTGGGTTGGAAGGGACTTCAAGGATCATCTAGTTCCAACCCCCTGCCATAGACAGGGATGCCACCCACTAGATCAGGTTGCTCAGGACCTCATCTAACCTGGCCCTGAACAGTTCCAGTGATGGGGCATCCACAGCCTTTCTGGGTAATCTTTTCCAGTGCCTCACAACCCTCTGAGTGAAGAATAGATCCTGGATCCAACAAGTTACAGCGTGACTGTGGATATTTCCAAAGCACCAAACAGAGCCTGTCTGTTCATAACTTCCTACAAGAAGGCTGTGCTGGAAAATTGCTCATCTAGTCAGTATCACTCTAATGCAGGGTGCTCCATATGCGTATGGCACAGCTCTTCTTCAAAATATATGAACCGTTCAGGGCATGTAGTAAAGATTTATGGTGTTTCTGGAGATTTATTGATAGCCAGATGAACACTGAATGGAGGGTTTCCTCGATTTAGTTAACCTGCAAGTGATATTGCAGGTATAGATAACCTGACCAATAGCAAAAAATATCCTGCAGCCAATTCTATCTGGAAGATAATTACATGGTAAATTTAAAGCAGATTTCTAGAAGAAGGATACTGAAGCATGCAGCATACAATCAAAAGACTTATTTTGCTATTAAGTAGTATTATTAAACGATTATTAAATGATTATTAAATGATTTAGCTGCGAAAATAATTAATGAATTATTTCTCCTACAATAATCCACTGCCTTTTTATGAAGTCTTTTTTTACAAATGTGAACTCATAATGAATGGCAGTCAGATTCTAGCAGAGTCTCATTTCTAATATTCCATGCTGTGGCACTACTTTTATAATAAGGACAACTTTAGCAATTTTCAGAACTCAAATGCTTAGAAAACTTTTTTCAGTTGTAACTGTAATGAAGACTGTTGTACTCTGGAATTTCTCATTCTGTCTATAGTTATTTTGGATGCCAATTAATGAAATACTATTATACCTATAATAATTCTGTACTGTTTTGGTGTAGCATTTCCTAAGCCACCTTCCTTCAAGATGGTGGCTTCTTCCTAGCAAGAAAAATGATGTGGTCTCCTAATGAAAAAATGGATTCATTAATTTTTTGAAGTAATTTGCTGAGAAGTTATATATCTCATGGAAGTTTTTCAAAAATGTATTACTCTATATGTTGCTCTTTAGACCAGTGGTTGTGGCTAGACAATGCTGCAGTGGACTTTGTTAACTGGGAGGAGAAAGAGTCCAGTGTGGAGCACAACTGTGTGGAAATGACTGCACCACTTGGTTACTGGGATAACACTGATTGCTCTTCTGAAAAAGGATTTATCTGCAAAAAAAACAAAGGTAAATCTTTAGGAACAGAGCAGATCTGTTTACTAGTAACTGTTGTACTCCTCTACAGGAAGTCTGGAAGTAATTTCTGATGGTTTGGTTTGGCATATCCCACTTTTCCAGATATTTGTAATTGCCTGTGTTTGCAGTAATGTCTGCTCTCACATGGGAATATGGTAATGTGCTGTATACACTCTAGATTGAGAATGAGACTTTTAGACTTTTGAATACCTAACACAGATATTAGTATGGCATCTGTCAAACACTTATCCAAATTTATAACTTTTCCAGGAACTAAGTATTGTCATAATTGTTATAATCTTGCAAGGAAGATTTTGTCTGAATATTCAAGCTTCGTTTTCAAGCTTATTATGCTCAAAAATTACATTACTGCCCAACATCAAAAAACAGTGTAACATTGGACCTGATTCAACAACCTCAAAATGTGTCAGGAATACTAAAAGAACAGCTGGTTGTGTTGCAATATCAAGAGAACTTTCCTGTTAAAAGATTTCAAGAAAGTCACTACAGAACCTGTCAAATCAGTACTTCTGGAAAAATTTGGCCAATAGTTGATATGCCAGACCAAAGTTTTAAAGATAAAAAAAAAAAAAAATAAAGCAGCAAATGTAGTGCCTTTTTTTTTTTCTTGTATTCCCAAGTGGAGATACAAAACTATAATTGTCTCAAAGAAAGCACTATCATACCCTTTTAATTTAGGTGTTAAAATCAATCTTACCTAAAAAATGGTTGTTGCTGTCTTTAACTCTGTGTACTTTCTTTTGTAGTATCTGTGAGACCAGGTTTAATTTTGCAAATTTTGCTTTTTGTTCTGTCCTAGGCCTGGCATGTAATACCATGGGGACTCTTGTGCCAGTCGCCAGTGAATCATGCATTATGCTTAATTAAAAAAAATTAAAAAATTTAAAAAAGAGAGAGAGAGATTAAAAATACAACCAAGAAGCAGTTATCCCCAATGCACTTTTAATTTTCATCTTTAAATAAGCCTGTTCTTTGCAGTAAATCAGTTAACTGTCATTAAGATTTCACTAAGAACTTACGAATTATAATTCAGCCATTCCTTTCTGAGGTTTGAAATAGATTTCTTTTTATAGATATGTTGGGACTGTATACAAATAACCAAAAGAATAATGGTATCAATAGTTAACGTCCTAGTTTCTGTGAAAAAATATAAAATAAATATTATCAGCAAATAAAAGCTAACCATGTATTTTATCCAAATAAAACAGTTAGAAACCACTAAAATCCATCCATGGAATCATAAGATATTCTATTATATAGCTATTCCCTGCCTAAGTAGGGAGTTACTGTTCCTTTGTATCTATTTATTTTAAGTTCAACTCTGCTTTTTTTGTTGTTGTTGTTTTCGTTTACATTTCGCTTTCATAACTTGTCCCTCAGTAGTGAACTTGTCCAAACTGTAATGTAAAGGAACCCTGAGGAGAAACACTTTCTTGATAATTTAGGAAGTCTTCTTTCAGAATAATTTTTCTTGTTGACTAAGAACATCTGGTATGTTTTATTTTTCCTCTTTTCTAAGTTTAGTACATTTTACACCTCTTTCTTAAACAACAACAACAACAAAAGATTTTTTTAGTTATTTTCTTTCTCTCTGTTCCTCTCTTACAGATAGGCACATTGGATGATTAAAGCCCTGGTTCACAGGGTATTTTCTAGGGGAGATATTTAAGAATCTCAGACTTAATTGTAACAGTGGCATCCTGCCGAACATGAGGAGCTTCCTAGAATATACTACATGAAATTAATCTCCAGTGTTGTACATCATGTTCTTAGTAAATTAAAACTAATATTAGAAGAAGAATATGAAATGATTTTTGAATGAACATAGAAAAAAAGTCAATATTTATGTGTTAGTAAATATTAAAACAAAATAAAGATTTTAATTAATAGTTTACTAATGTTACATAGGAAGGTAAAACCTTAGCAACTTATTTTTTGCTTAAATTATGATGCCTTTTATAATAGACATATATGACTTTAACACAACGGTAACACTTCAGGGTTATTTTTGTTCCTGTATAATTTTAGTGAAACAGTCAAACTTATGAATTCTAATGAAGTGTTATATTGTTTCTCTCTGATATTCATTGAAGTTGAGCCAAGTGGAAGTCCCCTACATGAGAAAGGTAAGATCTTTCATAAGAAAATTAGAGAAAACTTAAATAGGAAAACAAACAAACAAACAAAAACCTTAAAATGTTTTTTTTCCAGTCATCCCTTTTTAGAGAACAAGCCTTGCTGACAGTTACTGAGATGCATGGTTATAAATCTCTCAGGATAATCCCACATGCACATGAGTTCTTGGATGACCAGATTGCCACAGGGCTAACCCTGAGCTGACAAGCTCAACAGTGACCCAACTAGTGACTAACATTGAGAACAGAGAGCTTTAACTTGGCTGTAAAAACCTATGTAGGTGTACATGCAAATTGATTCCACAGGTATTATTGTAAATAATCTGACAGAAAAATATTGTAAAATTGATTTCCAAATAATTAGCACCCCTTAGCCATATATAAAGTGTGACCTAAAGCATGACCTAAATCATGACTGTTAAAATTGTGGCTCTCAAGAACTGCTCTTTATGGACCAAAGGTCTTGAATTTTTCCCCCATTCCCTCATTAAGGCACTGGAAGATACTGCAAAAGTGATACTTCCATGTATCACTGTAGTCCAGATCCACTGAGACCACATTATCATTAGCAAAAGTGATCTGGCTACTGATCAGCAACAACTCAGAGCTCAGATATACTCTGAACAGACTCCAAGTTCAGACAGGAGAGAAGAGCTCCTTGTTTTTCATGTTGTACATAGAATAATAATAATAATAAATAAATAAAAACTCAGGTGTCTCACAGTAATATGCATTCATTTCAGACAAGGAAAGGAATGAAGAGATTCATCCACCTGTTCATCTCTCTATTTGGCCTCTCCTTGTCTTGGCTATTCTCACTCTTCTTGGAGCTGGCATGGCAATCTACTTCTACAAGAAAAAAAAGACAAAAACAGCTATCAAGAGAAACGGTCAATGAAACACTTCTAAAATTATGGGTTTGGTCATTAAGGAATTGGTGAGAATGGGTCCTGTGGCACACACTAATTTAGAGGAGCAAGTTACATGCTGAAATTATATCTGTTGAAACTCTCCAGTGAGGACACCTGCAATTTTAAATCAAGCCCTCTGTCTCTTTTTGCAATAGCAGACTTTTGTATCATGCATATTTTACAAAATCAGAATTAGTGATTTATGTTGTACTTTTGTAAGAGTCAAGATGTTACTCTTAAGCATCTTAGCAAAAACACCAGCGTGAATAAATTGTCAAGAAAAAATGAACATACTGAAAAATAAATAAAAGTAAACTACTGAGAATAAAAGTTCAATAAAATATGATTATTATTTAGAACTGGATTTCTATTACTTTTTGAATCTGAAAAGAACTCAAAAAAAAGGAAAAGCCCAACTGTGTTGAAATAATGAAATCCTTTTGCCCCATAAACTTTACTCCAGCTGTCCACCTGTTTTATTGTTCCTTATAGCTGTATCCCCTTTAGTATGAAAATGGGGCTTGGGGCTTTGTATACTTGTCTCAGATAACTTTGGGATGTAAAACTTTGCCAATTTCATTTTCTGCAATGGAAAACATTCCATACCCCATACCTCTCTCTCTTTCTCTTTCTCTCAAGCTCAGGCATAGACTTTTTTTTTTTCTTTTCTTTATTTTTGCTGTCTACTAATATGATTGTTAACAGTAATACATTCAATAATGTGAATTAAAATAGTTTGACCTTTCCAAAGGGTTTAGCATTGCATTCCTCCTGACTGTTAATGCTGTAGAAAAAAAATACAGTTTTTATCAGCATAATTTTCAGAGTCCTCTTAGCTTTACACTGTGCTGGTAGATCCTGAGTGACATACAGCACTGCTTCCCTGGATGTAGGTGTCTCCTCTCTCACGTGTACAATGCCCAGTTTCCCAGTACTTTCCTTTCCCATGGACCTGACCTTGCCTTGCAGCCTCTCGTGCATATGTGATGGCCGTTCTCAATTTAGCTCGATAGAGCCAACTTTTGTCTCCACTGATCATGTTAGGCACTGATTGCCAAAGGCTGACTCTCAGATGTGTCACAGTATTAAACAGGAAATGAAAATAAACTGTAGAGTATAAAAAAATGGCAACACTTAGAATATCACTTCAGCTGAATGTTGCTGAATGTTACCAACAGGAAAAGCACCAGGACCATCAGTAGGGCTATTTGTTAGTCATGTGGATGCAGCAGGAAGCCACAGCCAAGGTGCTGAGTGCCAATATGACAGGTATGGTTGCTCCCAAGCACCTTGGTGGCCATTTGAAGGAAGGGGAAGGGAGGTGCTCCCATCTGAGCAATCACTTGTTAATAAAAGGAGGGCTTCTCCCCCCACATCTTTGAATTCAGCTTGAGTAAACACCAACTTGCCATTTTTAAATGCAAGAAAAAGGAACTGAAAATTGAGGAATGCAGAAGATTATATGAGGAATCTGCAAGAAAACAAAGTTTAAGCCATTAAACAGCAGAAGTCAGTACAAAATAGAATTTAGGTGAGCTGCAAATACCAATTAGACACTAACCACTTTGTGGGGAGTAGTGCTTAGCCATAGCACTTACCATTTTACACACAACTTGCCTTCTCTAGGCTGTGGAGAGCAAGCTGGAAATTTAAAAGCAATAATAATAAAAAGGAATAAATTTTCCTTTCTAGGCAATGGAACCCAGTTTTCTTAGCATAAATAAAATCAAGAGTTTAGCACACTGCTGACACCAGCCTCTGGCACAAGCACAATGTGGCACGCGGAACATTTCCCGAGGCGCTGGTAACAAGCATCAGTTCCTCTGTTAACTTTTAGCCTGCCTCAGTGTCTGTACTGAACTTCCCCAGTCATTCTGCAGTGTTGGGGAGCTGAACCCTTACAAGTATCCATGCAACTGAGGCAGGTTAAAGCCCACTTCGGACCAGAGTGCAGCTGGCACTTGCACTTTATGAGGCAGAGGAGGGAACCAGTTGGAAATCGTGTCCTCCAGGTATTTTCCCTCGAGAACCCCTCTCTCAGAGCCATCTCATTTTGTGATTTAAGATTTGTAAGAAATGTAGTTTCACTCAGTAAACTTAGTTTTGATGTCTCAAGTTGTCTGTGATACCACTCAGACTTACCATTTTGGGTTGCTTTTGCATGCCTTGCTGACACTATGCTCTCCTTGAATGTCACCTGCAAATAAAATAGTTATTAAAAAATTATCAAGTTCCTTCCTGCTTTTACTGAAATCCAACAAGATTTCTTCTGATATATTTTTCTTAGTACTTTTTAGCAATCAAATCAACAACTTCAGTCAGCTCTATTATTTTTTTCTAACACCTTATAAATAAGAGCAAAGATGGTAAATCCTTCTGTGACATCTTCAGTTCAACTTCTGTGTATGAGACCTCATTATGTGTACACTGATTATTTTACTTCTCACTTTTTTCAGTGTTTTTTAAAGAAATCAAGAATTCTTTAAATTTCACTGATACAAATAAACAGAAGGAACAGCAGGATTTGTCTGCATGTGAATATTTGCCAACAGAACTTTGTTAGCATAGTTGTACAAGAATTGCCAGGCCAATATAAGTCTTGAGGTAAGGACTTTGGGCACATATTAAAAGGACATTTTTGATTTTAGCTTACTTTGATTTAGTTCTAGAACAAGCTTTCTCCCTTGTTCGGAATTTCTTAGATAAACAAATACATAATTTTGCTTAACAGAAGTACTGCAGGCCTAAGTTTTCCTCCTGATACAGGAAAACTTATCACTAGCCTATGGCATTGAACATATTCACTTCTTTCTGATCTTCAACCAGTAGTTATAAACTGCCCAGCCTCAACTGTGATCAAACTGTGATCAAAGCAAGGAGTGTAATAGTGCTGAAAGCAAGCAAACAAACAAACAAAACCCCCACAATTTTAGCCCTCAAAATGAGCAATAATGCACAATGCACTGAATACTGCAGATTCTGTAAAATATGCTGTCTTCTAGACTCTTACTGTGACACTACAGTGATGTACTGAACCACCGAGGTCTTGTCTCCCTCTTCGTCTGAGGTGTAAGGGTAAAAGCAGAGGTTGAGTTTTTAATCCTTGATATTTCGCTGCAGGTTCCTCATCAACACTTTTCATCACAAGTTGCTTTTTACAGATTTGGCTCTTGTAGCACCTCAACATCTGAACCATTTTTAATATTTGCAAAGTCACAGAAAAGACAAATGTTTCCCTTCTGCTTATCACCTCTAGTAACAAGGATGGAAACTAGTTTTGGAAGCAACTTGCTCCTCAAAGAGAGCAGTATTTGCAATGGGCACTTCAGTTATTTCAAAATGCCATGTGACAGGATATTTCCTTATTCAGAGTACATCAGCCCTTTGACAGAGAGAAGGACTTGCACTAACCTCACTCAAAAGGATTTTATACACTACTTTTGGTAGAAGAATGAAAGGAAAATAAAATTTGCAATGACTCTCACCCAGTTCCTGTTTTTTCTTTACCTCATGCATGGTACATTACAGTCACCGGGTAAGTCTCCTGCTGGTTTTGCGTTAAACTAGATATGAAAATGCTTTTCCTTGGTCAGCTTTACAGTGTTGTTGATTATTTTTTTTGTTATCAGATTTGATACGGGTTGTAAAGAGTATATTAGGTACTATACTGGTGGCTCTGGGTTCAGAGAATTAAAGAGGGGATATTTAGGAATGTTGAGGGGAAAGCAGATAATAAGAGCAGGATATTTAAACTGGTGATTATGTGAAATTACTAAAAGAGATAGCAGTGAACAGGAGGGTGTTGGGAGATGGGGGAAGCTCTCTCCATTTACCCTCCCCATAATCTCCAATCTCAATCACAGGTTTTTAGAGCCATATATTCTATTCATGTTAGCTGTAGAAGTTTCTCTTCTACTTCAAGAAGTGAGGTAAGAGCAGAAAGAATTAGCTCCTCCCCTCCAGTCTGACCGAATTAGAAGGATAGTCCTAGTCTAAAGCATATGTCAGTCATTGGGTATAGCTACAGAGAGAAACAGTAAAGCAATAACGTGTGTAGAAAAAAAGTGGATGGCTGTGTTTGCATGAATGTGAGATTGGGAGCATGTGTCAGAAATTTCAGGATAAAATAACTCTTCTGCAATACTGTGATAATTTAAAAAGATGAAGCATTGCTACCCTTAAAGAATCTGAGTTGAAGGTGAATCTGCAATAGCTCTATAAATACAGAAACGTGCAGCTGAAAACTAAGCTTTTTACTGTGTAGTGATGCCTTTCACAACCTGACCTACTGAGCTACACAGACTACTACCATGCAATGAACTCCTTTATATATGAGATATACTTGAGGCTTTTCTGTTTGCAGGAGCCACAACTTATCATCACAGAGCAGAATTAGACTTTCCTACAAGGTGTATATCAAACTCTAAAAACAACATTTAAAACCCAAAGCAGACTAATGCAACATTTTATTTAAAATCTCTAGCTGAACGAAAATTAATAAAAGGGATGGTATGATCCCTCAATTTAGATAGGCAGAGAGAATGATAGATCTGTTGCTAGGAAATCAGATTTATGAGTTTATGATCATTTCATATGTTCTCTTAACTCTTTCTTCCCCATAGAAACCTTTACATTAAGAGGAAATGCCAATGGACAGCCTTGCGTATTCCCTTTCCAATATGAAGGCAAACAATACAATGAGTGCACAGATGCTGGTAGGTCAGATGGCTGGCTGTGGTGTGCAACAACTGAAGACTTTGATGCTGATAAACTGTATGGATTTTGCCCACTAATAAGTAAGTGCTGAATTTTACTCATTAACTTGTCATGAAATGGTGTTGAGAAAGCCACCTATTGAGCTAGCAATGAGGTAGCTAGCAATGAGGTATGCCTGATACCTCATTGCTAGCAATGAGCTATATCAGATACAAGCTTCACAACCTCACGTCAAACCTTTTCAGAGTAACCCTAATGAAAACCAACTGCCTGAACATTAGCCCCAGTAGCCAAGTGCTCCCTCTAAAGTGAGTGGAGAGGAAGAGGTCCCTCCGGAACATGGTTCAGCCCAGCCAGGTTCTGACTTTCCTGCTGGAGGTGCTTATTTCTCTTCATAGACCAAAGAACTGAGGAGGCTCTTAGATGTCTCATTTTGTGGCTTAAGTGCATATAGCATGACCAGCTTGAATCTAGACTGTTATCATCCTTTCTAAAAATTCTCATTACTCTTTATTCCTCAGGCACGTACTGTACATCAATTCTTACTTACACTAATATATATATATATTTTTTTTTTCTCCCTTAACATACTTATCCTATTTTGTTTTTGTCTCCTAAGGCCAGCCTACATGAAAATGCTGCTGCTAAAGTTATCCAACTCTGCCATCTTTGTACTAAACCTATGTTTGGGATTCCTCTACCTCAGAACACCGACTGCTTTGCTTTCCTTGCCAACTGCTTTCCCAATAGCACAACAGTTTCACAAGGCTTTGAGTTGTTCTGCAAACAAAGATTGCAGATGATCTGCAGATTGGTGCTACACAGACCATTTTTATAGCTCCTTGGACTGTCAAGGGCCAGGTACTCCAATGCCTGAAGATGTTACTTCTTTTGATGATGAACTAAGAGGGAATTTCTCTCCTGGAGAGCCTCCAGTGTCATAGTTCTTCCTTTGACTTCATCCATGATTTTTTTTTCTTTAATATATAGATGTGCCTGGTTTACCTAGTATTAGTATCCATTTTGTAAATAAAAACAAATATTGCATACTGTCTCACACCTTCTAAAAACTTACAATTTTTAAATAAGCTTTTAATTTAAAAAAATATACTTTTTTATTTGGTGACTAATCTGATTTCAGTTTTTCTGGTGTTTTAGACTTGATGATACCATACAGTTAATACAGTGCAGTTTTATAGCTTTTGCAGCTTCACATGCTTTATTTGCTTTTAGTTGATGCAATGCCAATCCCCTAAGAGCAGCATTCAATTTCACTTCTTCCAGATGACACAGAAAGATTTTGGACAGAAGATGTTTCAACTGGCATTCACTATCAGATAAATTCAGAATCGGCTCTAACATGGCACCAAGCAAGGAAAAGCTGTCAGCAGCAAAATGCAGAACTATTAAGCATCACAGAGACACATGAGCAAGCATATATAGGAGGTAAAATGATAAAGAACAGGACTGTAAAACCTTAAGTTATGCATGGGAGCTGTGCTGCCCCAGAGCTCTAGAGGAAAAAGTTGGCTGCCTTGTATTCTTCCAGCTCAGTGAAGAAGACAGGCTGTCAGGGGTGGTTCGGCAGGAGACAAAAGGGAGGTGCTCTGTGCCCTTACATTAGCTGTTTTTTTTGGTTTGTTTGTTTGTTTGTTTTTGGGGTGGGGGGAAGGACTGGTCCTGAATCAGTTCTGGGAAGAAAGAGGCTCCATTCCACCTTTGCACTGCAGGCAGGAGTTGCCACATCTTCTGCAGCTTGCTCCGTCAGGGAAGGTTTCCTCCACTTGCCTTCCCCATTGGTGCATTCATTCCCAAGCAGGACTGTTGACTGTTCCTCAAATGTACCTCTTTCCTCTGTCGTTCAAGGATTATTTTTAATAATATAGAGGATATAAATGGTAACATATGATGGTGGCTAGATTTGTGGATACATTTACATACAAAAACATTGCTAGCACACTGTCTTATTAAGCTTTTTGATGTGTTTACTCCATGAAATCTGTTACAGAAATATATTAGTGCAATACTCATGAAAATATTTTTTGTTTTGTTTTGTTTATTTAATATCTCTTATTTTGTAATGAAACAGGAACTTGTGGCAGAGTGAGAGATGTAATTACTTAATAAGTAGTAAAATCAGATGTTGATTTTTCATTTTTGCTACCAAGATGAGATCTTTGCTATCTTTACATTAATTCATTTGCAAATCTTACTTTTTTAATCTGTGAATTTCATTAATGTGGAAAGCAGTATTTTTGGTCTAAACTGGTTTAAACTAAGAAATGTAAATTACTTTTGACTTTATTTCTTTTAAATGTACTGTTAATAATGAGAATAGGAAGGTACCATGATTTCTTTTCTAATTTAGAGCTAACTAAAAAATTCAGTTTTGCATTCTGGATTGGATTGAACACTTTGAATTTCAACAGTGGATGGCAATGGGCTGGGGGCAGTCCTTTCAGATATTTAAACTGGGCTCCAGGTAAGAACTGTTTTATAATCTTTGAATGGATTCTGATAGGAAACCAACTAAAAACTACCCTAGCTGCTTTTATTACAGGGAAGTCCATGCTGATTTTCAATAGCCAAAGACCTAACCCTTTATTTTTATAGTACACTTTCAAATTAGAAAGTTCACAGTGGACATCTGTTATAGCTGGTTCTTTTATTTTCTCATATAAACAAAGAGCTTGTTTATGAATGGAGAGTCTCTTTTGGAGTGATGTATAACCCTGCAGATCAGAGATCAGAATTTTTCCATAACATCTTATCCAAGAGTATAAATTTAAATCAAGCCTTCCAAAAGTAGAAAAGTGTTTAGGAAATAGTGGCACTATGCTGTCTGGACAAATTCTAAATATTATTGAGAGCCAGCTCATAATTCCTCAACACTACATGCAAAGCAGCACTAGGCCACCTGTAAGAACAAAGACAAGGGTGGGCTTGTGGTGCTCCTCACACGTAGGGAGAAAGATCACCCAGAGAGGAGGAGAAGCAGCCCAGAGCTGGTGGCAGAGGTGTGGGTGGTGGATGCGGGGTTTGCCACTGCCAGGGCAGTGAGGACAGCAATTTGGCCACTACCCAGTCATGTTCATGTTTTGAAAACTCTGAGTTTTCAAAAATTCTGTATCAGGCAATTTCCTCTGCTGCTTATAGATGTTCTTTCACACCACAACAGAAAAAAGAAAAACTTTTATAGGAAAGTAGAACTGGAAATTCTTGAGATATACTGGAGATATATCATTTAAAGGTGAATATTTTTAGTTAGGAGGTTTTTGAAACAGAATAAAGGCCTAGTTTCCGCTGTTCTGTCTATGAGCACCAGGATATCATGAAAAGATCTAGAAAGTTCCCAATATTATCCTAGGATGAAATCAAGATAGAGTCATTCATCTCACTCAGTGTACATACTCCACTCTCAAAACATAGACCAAAAACAGCATCCTGCAAAATACAACAGCAGTTATCTTGTGGGGGAGGGCTTCTTCATATCAAGCACAGAAAAAATCAGAATAACCTCATGTTTCTACTGATAATGTGATCTTTTTGTTGATGTTTTTGTTTATATTTGTTGTGAGATTCTATTTTCTCTCCTACTTAAAGGAAATCCTTTCTCAACCCCTGGGAAAATCTGTGGGGTGATGAATCCCAGACAGAACGCTAAATGGGAAAACCAAGCATGTAACCAGAGACTTGGCTACATTTGTAAAAAGAGAAACTTCAGTTCAAAACCTGACAGTATACCCAAGGGTAAGTTAGTCAAATAAAAAGAAAGATTTTTCTCTAACTTCCAGTAAGAACAATCTATAAAGACCTGTAAGACACAAAGGTACGCAACATTATTTTTCAACCTCTCATTATGTATTAATCATCCATAGGAGAATATTATTATTTTGTTCCCTCAATCTATCATTCATTTTAGTAAAACTGATAGAAGCTGCTCTGTCACAGTAACCAGTGTCAACAATCACATTTGCATAAATACTGTAGGAAGTTTATGCTTCTAATTTGCTTCAAATTAGCAATTGCCATTATTCCAATATTTATGTAAAAAATCTCCTCAACAGCAGTATGCAACTTGATGAGTTCATATGCAGAGAGCAGGAGGAGCAGCAGTATTCATACAGGCTGCATTTCATCCATGGGCCACAGCTTCGATGACACAACCTTGTGTCTATGGACATGCCCCATGCAGGAGGGATCTGCCAGAGGCTGTCATCTGGGAATGTTATAAAAACTACTCTTATAGCAGGAAGAAAAGAGAGCTTTGGTCTCTCTTTCCCCCCAGAGTATAATTTTAAATTGTATCTCTGACATAATGTGGGCAATTTTCAGTGATGCTCTACTGAAGATACGAAGACTTATTCTTATCACTCTATTTGCATATTGAGCATACTGTGCCTTAATGACATTTGTTTTTCATTTGAATGTATTTGCATTTCTAACTGAAGCTTTATGTTTATTCATATAGTACTACTTGTAAAAAGTGCTAGAGAGACTTCATTCTAGTGTTCTTTATTTTTCTCTTTATGAAATTATCCTGAAAATGTGTGCTTTTATTTTAGAGGAACTGAGACCTATTAAATGCACAGATGGTTGGTGGCCTTATGCAGGCTACTGTTACAGCATTCAGAGAGAACCCAAAACATGGAAGGATGCTCTGACTTCATGTAAGAGGCAAGATGGAGATTTGGCAAGTGTCCACAACATTGCTGAGTATAGCTTTCTAGTGTCACAGCTTGATAACAGTGAGTACACATGTAGTTTCTTTGCCCCATCTGTAATACAAAAGCTGGACCTCACTAAATATTAATGCTTTCTCTGAAATGTCACAAGCTGAAGGCCATATCTAACTTGTGTTCTGGTTGATGCAGTTATGTAAACAATGATATATATTTATCAAGGTATACTCTACATTTTAAAACATTTTAAAGCAGGAAAAGAAAAAAATATATATTCCTAAAAGAGACACATAAAAACCTCCAACAATCACAGTATTTTTGCCTTTTTGCTATGTTAATTGGTTCAGAAATGAGCTCCAAATCTAAAAGAAATTTAACTTCTTGCTGAGGTTAACCTCTTGCTATTATCTTCTTCCAAGAAAATAATATTTTTGATTTTCCTTGGATCTGTAGCAACCAGTCCTCACACTTGCTGGACTTGGTGACCACCACTGATTGGCCATTACAGACCCTCTCATGCTCCTCTGTTAAAGACATGTTTTGACAAATGCCTTGATGTCTTGTGTTCAGTATGATCTCCTGACTGGCAGGACACACACAGCCTCTCCCTGTCCTACACTCCCTGCTCCAAGTATTTTGCTTTACCAAGTCATAGGCACTCAGAAAGTTTGCAAAAATCTTTTGCCAGTCATAAAAAGCCATATGTTTACTAATTTCAGGATTCTTGGATGGCATCTGAGGCCAAGATACATACACTCTTACAGATCTGAACAGAAACCAGCGCTTTTGTTGAAGCACAAAATCACCTCTCGTGTACCACATCCCAGCTTTTATCAGTCACTGTTTGTTATGGGTTTGGAAGTGTTCATGGTATTGCATAGCAGACCATAAGCAAACCTGTCTCTTTTCATGTTTCAGAGCCAACAGTAGAGCTATGGCTGGGTCTGAATGACCTGAAGGCTCACTTCTATTTTGAGTGGAGCGATGGGACTCCTGTGACATTCACCAGATGGCAGCGCAGACATCCCACCTACATGAGTGGTCTAGAGGACTGTGTTGTTATGAAGGGGCAGGTATAACGATGCAGCCATTGTGTAGAAATGCAAGCTAATAACTGCCTCAAACTGAAGTCACTTGTCCCTACATGCTTGTTCAGGAAACTTTTTATATCTTAGCTTAAAATAATTTCCCCCATAAATTTGGCATCAACCAGATGAGACTTCAGAGTATAGGGGAGGTCAGAAACAGAAAGGCATTATTTTCCTAGGGCTACTTTTTGAAATTTCTTACCTGGTACAAAGCCAGGTGCAGAAGCTTTACGTTAGCCTTGCTCTGCTGGCTGCAGCAATGAAAAAGGTTGTAGCTCTGGAGAGGGAGGAGAATGAGCAAGTAATATGTTATGTGGTTATCAAAGATGTTATTGGCATACCTTATCTTCCAGTCTCATAGACCATTAAGTTCCTCAGTATCATTTCATTAAGGCATGAAGACCTGGCATTAGGGCATGGTTCTTCAGCTGTAATGTAATAAGAACATTTACACATATCTGCCAAATAATCTAACCTAAAACCCTATAGTGTTTCTCACAGTTTGTCTGTCAGACTTTATTTTCTTGCCACATGTGGTTGTTTGGCTTATTAGACACATGGACACACAAGTACACACATACGCACACACACACACACACACACACACAAAAAGTGTCATGAACTTTAAAAAATAAATAAATTGAAAATGCACAACTGATATGCTTTAGAACATTATTAATGTTTGTCACTATTAGGCAACAAAAGAATTGACCCTAAACCAGATTTTATGAAAAAAAAAAAAAAGCTTTACATTCAGTTTTATTTTTTACATAATTCCATTTTTAAAAGAAAGCAGTCATTTTCAGTCTCTTCCTTGATGAATGAAATAATAGGATTTACTGTCACACACTTGGATATGCATTATTTCAGTTTCATTGATCTCTTGTCCATAAGTATAGTGAAATAATGCCTCTGTAAATGCAGATCCATCAGGCCCAGATGAGATATATCTTTACAAATCCTTTTATGAAACAGACAGTTATAATAGGAAATAGTGCTGACACTTCGAGATTTATTTCCTTCTTTCATCTCAAAATATCCTCAAATGAATGTTAAACCATTCCTCAAAGACATATATATATATATATATATATATATATAAATAAATCTCCACTGACAATCCTACAGTCTTCTTATGTAATATATTTCAGTGGGCCTTGTAGTGAAGAAGGAGGAAAGTAGCAGTTTTCTTATGTTTATGAATGCCAATATTTTTACATGTATTTCTTCTTCCTGCTATTCCAGGATGGATACTGGGCAACTGATATTTGTGATAAGCAACTTGGTTACATCTGTAAAAAGAAGTCTTCGTCACAATCTCTTGAAAAAGAGATGATCACAGACCCAGGCTGCCAAAAAGTAAATGACCTCTCACAAATGATTTATGTTGGGAAAAATGAACAGGAATTAATTTACTTGTTGTTTCTTCTTTTAGAGTCTTTGCATTTGTTTGTATCTTCCACTCTTGAGGAAACAGTCTTTTCCCATAAGCAAATTACTAATATATGTGCATACTTCATTTTTACTCTGAAAATACTCTAGAATGTCAAGATTCACTTACGCGTATATTAATACTTCCTTTCCTTTCACTTCCAGGTGACCCACCTTGTAACAAAATCACATATATCTTTGAAATCATTTCACTACTGTTCTCTCTACTTATGCTCGTAGCCAAACATGCAAAATTACCAAAAGGCACTTTGTCCCTTCTCTCAGATCTACTATTTACAGTCCCCATAGCAAAATCTTTATAGTAAGAACTATAGAAGAAATAAAATATTTTCAAAATATAAGATTAACTTTTCTGTACCATGTTACTACTGATGGACTACTTAGTTGGCCTTTCAGTGATATCAGCAGGTTATTTTTTCCCAACTAGTATTTTTTCCAAAATTCACCTTTTCAGAGAATCATTAAATCTATACCAGCCAGCATAAATCTCTCTAACAACAGGAAGAAGCATGGGTGTTTTGGTGATATTCCTTCTTTCCACCCTCCCCACAAACAAGCACCGGCTGGATTCCTCTTGGCTTAGAAAGTCTCCTTACACATTCCTCCAAGGGTGGCAGGGGCAGTTTGGGGAGCTGTGTTTATAGCTGAATTAATTTCAGAATTGGAATATTTTTGCACTTCATTATGTCAGATCCTGTAGCTCTGGATCACTGGCTTATTATGGTGAGGTTTGCATAATCTCAACCTTACAGAACACTGGAATATGATAGCAGAGTCAAAATTTTCTTTGAAAATTTGAAGAGATGAAGAGTAATATCATAATGTCACCCTTTAAATAAAAAGGTCTTTGAAGGAGCAAACTGCAAACAACAACAAAAAGCAGATTTTCTTTATTAACAGATTTGCCTAGTCTCATCTTGTTTTTAAGTCTATCTGCAACAAACTAAACATCAAATATTTACATACAAAATAGTGGAGCTAATTTCTATATTGAAGTTTAATTCAATTTCAGATTAAGAACCTCATGTTTTTCACAGGGTTGGAAAATATATGGTTCTCACTGTTATTTGGTGGGTTCTGCCCTTGTAACGTTCTCAGATGCAAATAAGACATGTGAACAAAGTAAAGCTTATCTAGCCACAGTGGAAACCAGGTAGGAAAAATATCTTTCTTTCTACTTCCACATTAGTACTTCTGATTAAAAAAAAAATAAAAAAAAGTCAATTTTTGAAAGCTTTTCAAACCAGTTCAATAACACTTTTCAAAAATATTCAGCAAAATAAAATTATCTATGTAGTAAAAAAAAAAAAAAAAAGACATTTTAGGGCATTTTATTTAACTAACTATAACAATTTTCAGATTTCGAGGGTTCTTGAGTTCCATTGTCTCTTAATTTTCAATTCCTAATTAAAGAAACATTTATTTTATTTTTGCTTTTCTGTTGAAAAGTGGTTACTACTATTTTCCTTTATTTACTGATGAATGTTATCTAATTATAGGAAATCTTCAAAAATATTCCCTAAAATACCATCTAAGCCAAATTTTGAACAAATATAGGAATGCTTCACGTACATTCCTTCCATAGCCAGAATGTGTCATCTCACGTATCCATACCTCAAATGGTCTTTGCAGGCTTTATGGCCTCTGAGGAAGATGAGTGCTTTGCGAGACAATATGTAGCAAAGCTAACAGTGCTTTGGTCCTGACTTGCTGGTAGATTTGAGGCATCACAAAGTCTTGGACAATAGTAGTATACAATTATAAACTGATGTGAGCTGTGATTTGTGACGTTTCACAGAACCAGGCGGAAAGGAAAGAAGATACCTTTGCCTAAAAGGGAAAAGTTGTCCTTCACCAAATATTTCTGACTACATTTAAGAGCTTGCTGAGGTTTTGCTTGAACTTTATTGAGGACCTGTTTCCTTGAGGCCATGCTGGCATGATAGAGATACATCTATTTTTATCAATCAGATTTATATAGCAAATAGTATTTTGTGTTTGAGTACTGTTTTCCACTTCAGAAATGAGCAAGCCTTTCTGATTAGCCTGACTGGGCTGAGGTCTGAAAAATATTTCTGGATCGGTCTCTCTGACACAGAAGAACAAGGGACTTTCAGGTGGACCAGTGGTGAAGCTCCTCTCTTCACACACTGGAACTCAGCAATGCCAGGTAAGCTCTACATGGGCACATCCCTTGTGATTGGAGTCTGTCTGAAATTCAAGCATGTTTCTGCTTTCCATCTCCTCATACTGGAAATTAGAGAAGCTACTTTTGTGTTTACAGCTGTAGGTGACCAACACTGCCAGATCTTGTGTTTATCCCTGGTGTAACACACACAGTCGCAGCTGAGTGCCAGGTGCTGCTTAACTCATTACTTGTGAAGTTGGATAGAAACATATTTATCCTGAGCTAGACCAAAACCAACAATGTAGAGGAATTAATAAGGTCCATGGGTCTCATTTTTTTCAGCATTTTTAACACCTGTTAACAGCAACTCATCAAATTAAGAAAAATGATTATGGGCTGAGTATTTGACCCACAAGGTGCCCATGTGAGAAATGGACAGCAAATGTCCAGCTGTTCTGCATTTCAGCAGAACATACGACTGGAAACCCTTGCTTTTACTGTAGCTAGTTATGTTTCAAGAAAATCTTGCTGTACTTGATATCACCTTTCCTGAAATTGAATTACCTGATATTGAGAACCACAAAGTAGTTGACAGTCCATCTTCTGTAAATGTAAATAAAATCAAGTGCTATTTGCCCTGTGATTTGCCTGGGGTTGGCAAGATGAGGAATATTTGTATCCTAAATCCATTTTTGGGAAAGGTGTCTCTCTGAGACTCATTGACCCCTATCTAGGCTGTAGCAGGAGATACTTAGAATAATTTTATATCCAGAATGGCTTTTAATCTGCATAATCTGCATCTTCCTTTTCACAATTTTGTATGAATAAAATCAAATAGCCCATTTCTTAGAAAGCAATTAGACTTTGGTTTCATTCATTTCTTTTGTATATCACAAAGGAAAAGAACAAGGCTGTGTTGCCATGGGAACTGGAACGAATGCTGGATTATGGGATGTCATTAGCTGCCAGGAGACAGCAAATTTTCTTTGCAAGCAGTGGGCAGCAGGAGTTCCACCCCCTGCTCCTCCTGCGCAGGTCCCTGCAGCTGCCTGCGCCGAGGGCTGGGACGGAGCCTCCCAGGGAGACTCGTGCTACAAGGTCAGTGTGCATCTCCTTCCCTGCAAGCCTGGGCATGGGGGAGCCCAGGGGTCAGTGCCCTGCTCACCCTGATGTGCAGGGACCCAGTGCTGGGACATTTTTGGAGAATTATCTTCTCCTTGGAATTCAAGTGAAAAACAAGCAAACAAACAAGCAAAAAAACAACCCTAAAACAATCCATGAGACATAGCCATCAAAAATAACAAAACTCAACAACGAAAAAGCTTGCTACAATGAAAACAGAGAGCTAAAAATGTTCTTTTATTTAAATGACAGGTGAGAACCTCACTCCATTTGTTTACTTCCAAGAATTTGGGACTTCAAACAAATATATCTCAAGAGTTGGCAGTGTCACTTGACTATGACATTATTTTCTAAGAGAAAATTTATGAGAGCCTGGCCCTTCAACAACCTTTCCTCAGAGAATGTGATACTTTTAGATCCGGACTTAGTTTGCCATTCATGACACATCAGCAAGTAAAAATTCTGTGCATTCTCTTGTTTTAGCTGAAAATGTCTAGAAATGTCTTATTTTTTTTAAAGAAAAAGTAAAGTAAAAGCAAAATAGTACAAGGAAAGGTCAATAATCTGAAACATTGCTCTTCCAGATCTTTACATAAGTTTCTTCTCACTTTCTCTCTTGAGACTTTCTGCCTGTTCGAAGGACAGAGATGATTTTAGCTCTGTATTTAAATGGGTCTCGACTTTTATGTCACACCCAGTTAATTACTGTTACATTATTGATTTTGCCATTTACCAAATTGCTGCTTATCCTTTCTCAAAAATGTCAAGCATCCAATTCCTTACTTCGTGAATGTGTGTACTTCCCATCAGGAAGCAGAGCTATATGTATGCTTGCACAATAGAAAAATCTCTTCCTCACCCTGTAACAGCACTTTGTATTATAGCTCTTTCTGCTCATCTATCTTTTCTATTCTAACATAATGAACTACCCACCACCTTCCTTTTCTTGATAATTTCCTGCTTTCTACTGCACAATGTTAAGACAGGACGCTTCTATTTTATTTTGAGCCTTTCAGTGGTCAAAGTTCCAATTAAGTAATAAATTATTGTGACAACTTTTGTTCTCCCTAATCTCCTACACTACTCTTCCCTTATTATTTTAAAATAGAGGAAGGTAAGAAAAAAATACAGTCTACATTACTAATGTTTAATATTACAGGTCTTGACAGATGTTATGTTGCCTTACTCAGGAATAAAGTGATGCTGAAGTGATACTGATCTTAATTACATAGTCAATTATATGTTATATTATATTTAGTAATTTATTATCACATTTTTTCTCAACAGTTTTTTGTGAGGGAGGGAAACCTAAAGAAGTCTTGGTTTGAAGCTGAAGAATTCTGTAGAGAAATAGGAGGAAATCTGGTCACTATCAATTCAAGAGAAGATCAGATTTTAATATGGCGGTTAGCATTGTGAGTACTTGTACAATGTTTCATTTTCATGTTAATGCTATACTAAATAAGAATTCTATCAAAATGTATTGGGAACTAGGCAAGTGAGCAAATAAAAACAAGCAATTTTTAAAAGAAAATGGAAAGATATAATTTGGGAATATCACACAATTATATTTTCAAAAAATATGTGTATTTCAGCTTGAATATTTCAAAATGGTTTTGATATTTCTGAAATTTTTGTAAGTTTTTCATCAAGGGTTTTCTCCAAATTTGCTCAACTGTGTACATGTTAGCCCTCTTCCAAAAGGGAGGCATTAAATTGTTTGGCTCTAATTGTGCCTTTTTTTTTTTTTTTTAAATGGCTATGATTCATATTTTAAGACACACATTCAAAAAACAGCAAAAAAAAAACCACAACTAAACTAAACAAAACAAAAAACGAACCTTGAGGTAATATATAACATAAACTGAAATGCAAGGAATTAATGTGGAAATTTTCAGACTATAAACTGAAGACTTAAATCAAACAAACAAATTTAATTTCATTCTTTTATATAAATGCTGTAAATGCCACATTACACACAATATAGAAATTATAGCATTTTCCCCCCAAATCAGACCACTACTTTTTGATTGCATTTCATATTTAATATTAAGACATCTCAATGATAAATAATATATAGATATTTAAACAAAAAACTGTGTTTCACATAGTGGTGAATTCAGGTGTAATTTCTAAAATTTTTCAAAAACATTTAAAACTATTGTATAGAAAAGTCTTCATGATCTCATCCATTTTCATTTTATTATTTTTTAATATTGTGAAGAAACGAACATATTTTTCTTCGTCTGCTAAAGCTCTTTGATTTAGCATATTAAAATTTTGGGAAGGGTAAGTTTCCTGCTATATAGTGAGTGAGATAGGAACCTATTGTATATGATTCATAGATATGGGGAGATAAACAACAGAAACTTTTAAATAAACTTCAAAGGAAGTGTCAAGAAGGAAATCAGAGAAGTTGAAAAATATATTTTTTTTAATTTTCATTCATTAAATCATATTTCATCTCTCTATTCATGCTTTACTTTTACTAAAACCTTTCCTATGAACTCCTGCTTCAAGCAAGAACTATGCTCCTGACTCGAGGATGGGAGCCCAGACTAGTGCTATGCCACTCCACTTGCCCATCAAATTAAATTCAAGTGCAACATGCCTTGTCTCAACAAAGTGCACTTGGAAAGGGTGCAGGCAGTGAGCCTGGCTATGGGCAAGCAGTGAAGGAGCAGCTCCCAACTGAGATATGACAGAAAACTGCATGTTTTCATGTTTTTTTAGCGCTTATACCATAGCTCCTTTTTCTACACTCATGCATTGTTATTGTACAATTTCTTTAGGGATAAAGGAGTGCACATGCAGGGGTTCTGGATGGGTTTGTTTCTCTTAAATCCTGATGAAGGATTTGCCTGGATTGATGGCTCTCCTGTGAGTACTTATTTGCTGAAGGTTAATTGCCTTTCTGACTTTTAGAATAAATAGATTTTCATGTTTTTATGCTTTTCTTCCAATCTCTTTAAACTTTTGGCAGGTGCAGGGCAGCACTTAACACATCAGCTGAACAGCTGCAGTGCTCAGTGATGGCACTATCTTAGCACTCTAATGGAAGTACAAAGCTCTGTATTGTCATTCCTGGTGCCATGTTATACCCCATCTTCCACAGCACAAGCTCCTAGATCTTTGCTGCACCCCAGACTAGGAAGTGCTGTGTGACAGACAGTACAGAGAAGTCAGCTTGCCATCTCTTACAAAGCCAGATAAACATGACTCTCTCCATCTATCTATTTTTCCTCCATCAGAAACATGCTTTTCTATAAAGTGAAATTTTTTCACCTTCTCTGGGGAGCAAGGGGTAAAGTGAGCTGATTGGCATGACTTCCACAGCCCTCTCAGAACTCTCTGAACTCCTTTCAATCCCATAAATGAGGTGCTTGGGATGATGAGACCCTGAAATTGTGTGATGATGACAAACACAGTCACTTCCACTCAGTTCAAAACGCATGGTAATTGAGATGTATTTCCCACACAGGTAATTTATGAGAACTGGGATAAAGATGAACCCAACAACCATGAAGAAATTGAACATTGCGTTATGTTTAATAGATCACCCCAAATGCGCTGGAATGACTTGTACTGTGAACACTTACTTAATTGGATTTGTGAAACAAAAAAAGGTATGATTAGTTCACCATTTAATTGGAATGATAAGCACAAGTTCAAAAGCAAATTATATGGATTTCAACCAATTGAAAGGAAGAAATATATTTGGAATTTTTCATTTGAAAATTTGAGTAATGAATGCAACACAAAAGGAGAGGAATGAACTGAGCTATTTCAATTGTACTCAGATGCAGGAAGTCAAAGATATCCCTCTTACTTTATCTCTTGCTTTATCTCTTCCTGCCGCAAGTTGAATAAATTTGCAAGACAAAGATACTTATCTCTTTAGCAAGGATTTCTCTGCTTTTATCTCCTCCCTGTATTTCTATCTGCTCTGGGCTTACCCAGGAGACCTAAAGATGGAAGGGACTAAGAGTTCCCTGTACAAAAGATAAAAAAAGCTTTGGTTCCCGTTGTGAAACTAACAATGGGAGCCAAACAGAGGGAGATGTTGCTATAGGAACAAGCAACTCTGAAAAGCTGATCAACACCAGAAGGTAGCGTAGCCTTGAGGGACTCCTAGAACCACCTTAAAAGCTCCCTGAAATTAAAAGAAAGCTGGCTTCACACAGGGAATGAGTAGGAGGCATGATAGTGTGGGTAAGGGAGAAGGAGCTGCACAAAGAGAACTGGGTATACCTCATACTTCTGCCAACAAGCAGCTATCCTTAAACAGTGAAAAATTACTTATTGAGTAATTAAAAAATTACTTATGCAAACAGGAAGAATTACTGTTCCCTGGTGGGTAGATTAGTCTTGCAAATACACCACCAAACGCCTGACTTCTGTGCACCAGCCTGGAGCAGCACATTCTGTGCAGTCCTTTCTGGCATGCTGCTTCGTACAGATGTGGCTTTCTGCTCTTGATGGGATTACTCAGGGGGAGTTCAGAAAGTGTGACAGAGAGACTCTGATCAGTTTATCTTGACCCTAGGTGATCTTTCAGAAGTTAAAAATAAATAAATAAATACATAAATTAGACCTTGTTTTTGTGAGTATAGATTAGATGATAATCCCCATGAGAGGGGAGAAGCTCAGCTGTTAATTCTCTCATTTTTCAGCACTTAATCCCATTGTTTGACCTGGTGTGCCTTGAGATCCATGCATAACGTTGTTCACTAAATGTCTTACCATACAGCTCCTGAAAGAAGGAGTTGCACTGAGCATATTTTTCATAAATTATTCACTGTTGGTCACTTCCACAGCATTGCAAAAGGCAGCAGGCAAAAGTCAGCACAACTGGAGCTGGGTCCAACAGGGGCAGTCACCTTTAGCAATGCTGTTCACCTGGAAACCTCATGCTTTCCAGTATTCTCCAGCTGCTTTCAACTTCTCAAGGAGTTAAAAACAAAGAACAACAGCAACAAAAAATCAATCAATTTATGACCATTCTATTAAAGTCTCTTAGTTGGTATGACACTCACGAAGACAAATTTTTTTGTTGAGATGAGAACATGGGTACATATTCAACTAAGATTTTTTTTTCCTTTTTGAAAAGCAAGGACAGTTAGAGTTAATTAGGATTAAAAAATAAAATCCAAACTAGGTTAACAATATAAATTCACTATGAATACATTTGAATAATCCTAGTACTATTCTTCACTATCTGCTTAAGGAGAAAATATTCAGAAATTTCCAACAGATTTTTTTATTATTATTATTTTTTTGCTTCTCTCTCATGTAAACTGTTCTTGTTCTTTCTTTAATAATGTGTTCCTCTATATCAAAGCTCAAAAGAAAAGAGGAAGGCTAATAACTGAATGAGTAGAAAGCTAATAGAATTACTGGTGTTTGTGAAGAAAAACAAAAAAACAGGCATCCTAGCAGAGCTACCTTTGAGGATCTACAGCTAGCCCTGGGTATAGCATCAGCTACATTGCTGCCTCCTGGTCTGTACTGTAATCAGGAAGTGGGATTTGGTATCTATCTACTGGCTCTCCATACATTGCCTGGCTCTCTCCAGGACTCTCTTAAAAACAAACTTGCCAAGCAAAAGGGAAGCCATCAGGATAGTAGGAATGTATCTAGATACTGGAAATGATGTGTGGTGTTAAGAAAATTATGCTTTCAGTACTTTTGAGTAGTTTACTATTCAATAGGTAAGCCTGAGAGTTGAATAGATGGATTATGGTGTCTGGTACTTGTTCCGTGATTGTAAAAAAATATCAATAGCATGCTAGGCTTAAAATATGAAATAAATTTTCAAATGGATGTAAGTCTCATCTACAAAGGGTTTGCTGCATATACTGACTTATTTAATATAGTGCTTTTGGAGATACCTATGTACGCATTAAACATATGTATTTTTCACTAGCTAAATGTTTCTAAATTATCATTTAATTTAATATGGTGGTATATGCCCTAAAATCTTGAAAAGTTTATTAGATAATTCATATTTCTATTTTCTTTCTCTGTTAATGAAATAATCATTTATTATTATTATTATTAGTAGTATTATTATTAGACTATTGCTCATTATGACGTTTTTATTTTACAGGTACACCGCTAAAACCTGAACCAAACTACAAGCTTGGTAGGATTTTTTCCTCTTTCAAAGGAAGGTTTATGGTATAGCTTTTAGACTTTTTACAGACCAGATGAGAATGTAATGTATATGCTTTTTTATCTTCCAGAATATCAAGCCACTGATGATGGATGGATTATACATGAGGATAAACAGTATTATTTCAGCAAAGAACATGTCCCTATGGAACAAGCACGGAGAATTTGCCAGAAGAACTTTGCTGATCTTATTGTCATTGAGAATGAAAGCAAAAGACAATTTATATGGAAATATGTAAGCACTGAGTCTATTAATTATTTCATATATAATCTATTAATTATTTATTTATATTTATGTTCTAATTATTAGTTCAGCATAATGAATGTGGGCACTTTTGAACCCATGATGAATTTCACTCTGTTTTACAAGTAAACAGTTTGATAAGATTGCATTGGTCATGGATTTGTCCCTTGGATATTTTTTTCCTCTCAGCGTCCAATACAAAACAGTAATTTGCACCCCACAGGCTCAGGCAATTCATAGGCAGTGTGACTATACTGCAGCCTTCCTGTAGGGACAAGGTCAGCCGCCACCAATGCTGACTTTTGACTGAAGAGCAGCTTAAAAAATAAAGGGAATGGTCTAGCTGTTTAGACAGGCTAAAATTCTGAGCTACTGTCCTACATTACTTATTTATATAATAGTATATTTTTTCAGGACCTGTCAAGAACTAACTTTTAGTAAGTAGAGAAAAAATGCATGTGAATATTAAAGGAGTAGCAAAGGGCAGCTCAGGGCCAGGTTGCTTCTCTCTTCTAAGACATGTAGCCTACAGCGCAGTAACTATTACTTTCTTGTCCATTGGGTTCCTTCCTCCAGGATCTGTTTCTCTTTAGCCTTCTTGCAGTTCAGGTCTGAACCTACAACATTCTTGCCTGAGGCTCAAATCATGTAAAAAACGAGCAAGCAAACAAAGAAACAAGGAAAGCACAACTGTGGAACTGTTTAGTGATTAAATCGCTTTTGTTTTAGATTAACACAAAAGAGAGTGGAATATTTCACGCAGTGGAATCATTTTTCATTGGCTTAGTTGTCAGCTTTGATCGTAAGTTCAGGTGAGTAAAAGAAGAACACTAAAGCTAGTAATAGACAACAATGATGGCAATTTCATGTCACTCTGCAGAGGTATTTGTGTGAGCTTTCATCTTACAAGTTAATAATTCTTATGCATTTGTCCTCTAGATAGATTTCAGAAGTTTGAGATCAGAAGTACTAAGCTTTCCTACATTTAAGCAAAGAATTTTATTTAGTTAGTTAGTTTTTAAATCTGGGTGAACAAAACCAATAGTATTTCATGGGTAAGATTCATTTCATTTGATGTCTTACACTGAGAGATCTGAATTAAAGACCCAAGCAACCCTTCATAGGTAGTGAGGATAAGCAGCTAAGTTTAGGATGCTGTTCACCTGGTTCACTTTAGACATCAACCTTAAGATGAGATTAACTCTGATTTAGATCTCTAATGGCTATGTAGAAAGCTCCAGAGGTTTAGACATAAGCATTTAACCATATGAATTCCACTTATTGATAAATAAATCCCAAATTACGTGAGCCTGAATCATGAGCAAAATCTCACCCAAAAGCTTTCTGAAATTACTGGCAGAGAACCTGTTTTAGCCTTCTACAAATAGATTTCTTTCTGGAGGACACTCTTCTGGGATGAAAGAGAAATTCAAGCTCTGGTGTTACAGTCTCATCCAGACTGTAAGAAGCTGTTGAGTATGACATTGTTTACCTAGCCTTTGACAAAATGGGACACTGATGGAACTTGAATGTGATAATACTAAATAGGTGAGAGGCCGTAGCATTTGCTGTGGAACTGTCCTTTCAGTTTTAGAGCCTTTGCCCTCTAGTCACAGTCACTATTGATACCTTGCTTAGCTCATTTGCTAAAGAAACCTCATATCTCTAAATGGCTGCTGGAGATATCTGTCCTGCAACCACTCTGCCCTTTTTTCTTTCAGCTGGCTGGATAAGACCCCAGTGAACTATGTTGCCTGGGCTCCAAATGAACCCAATTTTGCAAATAATGATGAAAATTGTGTGATAATGTCAAAAGATTTTGGTGAGTAAAATAGCAACATGAAACAATTGGTTGAACATCTTGAGGAGATAATGGTATCAAAAGCTAATATGTTTGCCACTTATTTAAATCTGAGGCTCCCCACGTAGCTCAACAGCAGGGACAGTTTTTCATAACAATTACATTGAGGTTAAAAGCATGCCTTCACTATTAGAAGACAAACACACTGCAGAGGAAGGATTGTATTTGGGCTAATGGCAACTGTTTCACCTGTCTCTGGAAGGTTTCATTTGTGCTTTATGAATATTGTCAGAGTTATCCTCTGTAATGGTGGTACAAGAATTTCTGAGAGTGTTTCTCTGTATTTTGTTTATTTACAGGCTTTTGGAAGGATATAAACTGTGCTTTGAAAAATGCCTTCATTTGTGAAAGGCACAATTCAGCTTACTCAGGACTTGCTCCTACTGTACTTCCACCTTTGGGAGGATGTCCTGAAACTTGGCTTTTGTTTCATAATAAGGTGAAGTAACAAATCTCAGTAGCTCTTAGCAGATTTGCTGTAAGTAGAGAAAATAATTATCCCTTTTATCTCACTATATAAATGCTCTTATTTTATACACCAGCCTTTTAAGTGGTATTCTAAAAGTGAATTTTCATGTTTTTAAGTCTGTATGTAAATCTCAAAAAAGTGAACGAGAATGTTTTGTTATAATTTGGACCAGATGATCTTGAAGGTCTATGAAATGCATCTATTCCTGGAATGGATTGTGGGAGTTGCTCATTTCTATGAAATATTTAGGTGTCTACGTTTTTAGCTTCATAGAATTATTAAGGTTGGAAAACATCTCCAAGATCATCTGGTCCAACCATCCCCCTACCACCAATGTCACCTACTAAACTGTGTCCCTAAGCGCCACATCCAACCTTTGCTTGAACACCCCCAGGAATGGTGACTCCACCACCTCCCTGGGCAACCCATAAACTTTCACAGTTTCTATATTTTTCTCCTGTTTATTTTAGATGTACTGTACAGAATTGCTGTTCCATTATCCCAATGTATAATTGTAACCCCCTTTATCTGGGTTGAAAATATGAACAAGCTGAAAATATGAACAGAATTGTCATACATAATCAGTTACCACAGAATTTCATCTTAAGTTGAGTAACACAAGCAGCAATAAATGTTAAATTAAAAGTAATAAACGAGCAAACACTGTTTTTCAATAAGTCAGGCATAAGTACACCTGGACACATAGACACTAGAAAAACAAAACAAACAATAAAACAAAACTAAAAATCACTCCCACAATGCAATCAATAGGAAAATGATTTTTTTTTCCTTTCAAAGGAGGAAAAGAAAAATGTAGAAGCAGCATACGTCAGTTAAAAATATGTCCCTCAGAACATACACAGCTATGGAAACAATTTTTACACCAGTATTAATAAAAAAAACCACTATGTGATAGTAATATACTGTACAAAACAGCAGTTCTCAATGCTGCTTCATTTATGTTGAATGCTAACTTAAGCACAGGGTTTAGTAATGTCTGTGGCATATAACTGAAAGAACTCGATCAGAGAGTTATCTGTCCCAAGTAACAGTCTCAATCCAGAAACAGTTTGTCCTTCAAAAACTTTACTTTTCAGCAATGTGACCCAAAATCTCTATCAGTAGCTTTGGGAGGTTGTGAGCTCTGCATGTACAATGCTGTGACTAGCTCTGTCAACTTCTTGCTGGCTGAATGGATTGGTATTTCAGCAGCTCCACAAATTGCTACTCTTTGCATGCAGGGACTGGAACTGAATTAATCAAATCAAATTTAATTCGCTTTGACACCTGAAATTTTGCCTAATCCTTTATTCTCCCTACAGTGTTATAAAATATTTGGATCCAGAGAAGAAGAGACACTGACTTGGCAGTCTGCAAGAAGCGCTTGTATAGAATTAGGGGGAAATTTGGCCTCTATTCACAATGATCAAGTGCAAGGTATGAAATCCCAACCTTTTGGTGCTAGGTATGATGACAGTAAATGCCACTAAAAACATCACAATTATTAGCTAAGATTGTAACAGTGGCTGCCGTGACCAAATATAGTCCCTTCTAGAGGTTAACAACTTAGATATATGAGCACTCTGAAGTGACATATCTCAACTACTTATTTTGCACTGGATCACAACATTCAGGTCCTGTATATACTGATGACGGTGCACAGAACCTCGTAGCAATGCTGGTCCTGGGGAAATAATTGTAAAATAAATCACATAGTGATGATAAAGATGAATACTCGTGATTCCATTGCAAGATAACCCCTCCCCCCCCCCCCCCCCCCCCCCCATCTTTCTTATCTTCAATGTTTTCTCAAGCTCAGGGGTATCTACAGCAAACCATGCAATAGTCATGAGTAGTTCATCAGAATAAGGATACAGAGAATGATATTTCAAAAAGCTCTGTCTTGGCTGCTGTAGTCACTTCAACCAGCAACCTGTATGTCACATTTGCAGGTAGCATAGTGACATGATGGAGGTCAGGGTTAGAATTTGAAATGTTCTTGAAAAATCTGGGATTTTTATTTTTATTTTTTTAGGGGGAAAAAAAGGTGTAATTGAATAGGGTTAAGTGCAAACTTCTACACCAACACAGCAATAATCATTTCTATCAAAAATAGATGTAAGTAACCAGAAAAAGATCTGGAGCTGAGCTGCAAGCTGAACACAAGCCATTATTGTTAGGGGATAGAGGGAGAAGGGGGCAACAGCAGGAGAAACCTACTATTCACATCGATTTAAAATCTTAGTGTCTTCTTTGTTTCCTCCTCACCTGTCCCTCTCCTGAATCCC